>NC_089649.1:31940120-32565477 GCF_037042795.1 Molothrus aeneus
TGCTAGCTGAAGTTACCATACTTTTTAATTGTGTGTATTTAAAAAACAATAACTACTTAAAAAGCAAAAAGGAATCCTAGGAGGAGTGCAATAATATTAATTTAAATGCTAATGCAAATCAAAGTAACATCGTGTTTCTCTAGCTTTCCCTGTAGAAACAATTCTGTACATTTGGTTGACAAGCTTACATTTTTCTGCATTGTGGATACATTGCCTCATGCAGTATCGGTAAATCTCTTTTATTTTGGAATTAAATAAAAATTTAAATATGACTTGCAGTTTTAGTTGGAATCAATTTCTTAGACTCAAGTATAATGTTTGCTGAGCATTGGAGAAGGCAGAGCATTTATCAGAAACTTGAAGTCCCTTCTCGTGGTACAAACTCTGAGCCTGTTTCTGCAAGCATGTGAACACAGTGTATACTCTCAGTGTGGCCAGCAAAAGAGGTGTATACAGTGTTTTCAATGTCTGTCTTACCAATACTTCCCCCCAGCTGAACTAAATCATTTCTTGGCACGTCTGTAATTCATAGGTGTTCTGTGCATTACTCCTCATCAGGAATGTTGGGGAATGCATTCGGATTTTTAATGTTCAATGCTAGAATGACCAAACTAAAATAATATTCATATGGTAATTTTTTTTTTTAATGTAGAAATGCATTACTGTATACAGTGGAAAGCTATTTATTGTACCTCTGGGCTCATTCCTCTAAAAAACATAGCATAAAAAAAATCTTTGTCAAGCCTGATGTATATAACTGAAATAATGTAAAGTTATATTTTCATGTTTTTATACTTAACAACATGATGGGAATACATAATGTATGAGTATTTCAATTCAGATAATATTGATTGGATAATACACATCTCAGTTAAAAAAACAGTAATAGTAGTTTAATATCCATGTTAAGAGTACATCAGTATATTGCTATATAAAGTATGTCTGTGTGCATTTAAGTGAAAAGTAGTCAAGAGTGATGAAAGCTGTCCAAGGGTTTTTTATTCCTTTTTTTATGAAAACTGTTATGGAGCAACCAAAATGTTTATGAACTCAAACTTGTGTAAATTTCCAAATGTCCTTTTACTGTAGCTTTTTGTTTACAGTACAGTATCTTATTTTCTGCTTTGTTAAATGAGTAACGGTACAGAGCTGGACATACACTTTCTAAGACATTAACGTTCTCGTTTTTTCATGTATACTTATATGACAGAAAATGCTTCTGATTTTATTTTTCAATCTAACACATGGCTTTTCTGGAGTGTTGTATAAACTTCAATCATACATAAAAAAATCTTCTTAAAAAAGGTAAAAGACCTTTAATGTCTGCTTAGTATTATTGAAATCTGGTTTCTTATTTATTATCAATGTATTTTTCTAAGATTTTACATAGGTCAAACCTGTTTGTCCCCACAGACATGAAATTTCCTTGAAGAGTTTAGGAAGTTTCTTCTTTTCTTGAATGAAGTGTCAATGAAGAGTATAAATCTTCTCCCAGATCATCTTGTCACTCAAGGATAGATTTACTGCAGTGTTCCTTATTGTTAAATGAAGTAATGAAATTTTTTTCCCAACAATAAAATTGTATCTTTGGACTGTAACCTTCCTGATCATAGTTACAATGGCAGTGTGATAGGCTCATAAAGATAGGGGGTTAAGTATTGATTCAGTAACACTACCTAAAAAATTTTGAGTTTAAACCAGTACATTTTTAATTGAACTGATTGTTGATGTGTCCAAAGCAGAGAAAGAACCTGAAAAATGGCAAGTACTTCAGGTGTCACTGGAAGAGATGTTGTACAGCACAGAGTTTATTGTAATGGCAAACAGAGTGAAGAGATTGACCATGTGAAAGGTTCAGCATTTTCATGTAACCATGTATTTCACCTGTTAACAGAGAGTGTTTCTGCAGAGTCAGCCTCCTCTTTGGCTGATTGATGTAGACAATATCTTTACATGAAACCTTGCACAAATAATTGTCTTTTAAAATTCAAATAGATAGTTTCAGCTATCCTTTGGTGCAGAGTTACAAGAATACAGCAGTCACCAGCAAAATAGAATCAGCAGCATCTGTTGTGCATGATATTCCTGGAGGCTGCTCAGATCTGTTTTCAAAGCTTATTATTTATTATATATTTTCATTTAAGCTGTCCAGGGATCACAAAAATTTGCTGTGAGAGATCCATCAGGTCTAAAGTATCTTAGAAATGTATATTAAGCACTTAGAATGAAATTAAGCAAGTGACTTAGCTGTGGACTTAATTTGGAATATTTTGCCTTACATCAATTTCTGTTGGTGGTAGAGAATACTATACACCTGTGTGAGACACACAGAGAATTGAATATAAAATATTTTTTTTTGTAAACAAGTGACAAAAAATGGAACAAAGTAAGATAAAATATAAAAAATCTGAGACTTATAGCTCTAACTGCCCTGCAGCTTTCATGTGTCATGAGGCCAGTCCCCAATCTTGTTAAGGCACAGTACATGATGTGCTTTCTTTCTTTCTTTCTCTTTCCTTCTTTCTTTCTTTCTTTCTTTCTTTCTTTCTTTCTTTCTTTCTTTCTTTCTTTCTTTCTTTCTTTCTTTCTTTCTTTCTTTCTTTCTTTCTTTCTTTCTTTCTTTCTTTCTTTCTTTCTTTCTTTCTTTCTTTCTTTCTTTCTTTCTTTCTTCTCTTTCTTTCGTCTCTTTCTTTCGTCTCTTTCTTCTCTTTCTCTTTTTTTTTTCTCTCTCTCTCTCTCTCTCTCTTTCCTCTTGCCCCACTACATGCAGTCAGTCTAATGCATACTTTTTTAGCTTGGTAGGCTGATAGGAAATCTAATTACTGTATATAATTGATTTGGTAGTCATTAAAATGTTTATTATAGGTCATGTCATAAGTCTGTATTACAGCAGCAGTGATGCTAAAGATAGGAAAGGTTATCTAAGCTAAATCCTTTATCCAAGTGGCATCCACTGAACTTGTTCTTTTGTCAGTCTCCTTTATACATCTCTTACTGCTAATGAAAATTTAGCTACCTCTGTAAACAGTTCAGTGCTTTACTTACCTCACTGATAAGAAAATTCTTTATACATAGAAGAAAAGCACTTAATTTCATGAAGTTGTCCAGTGAATGACTTTGTAGCATTTGCTCAAAGTTCTTCCTCCCTTTACACCTGCAACTCCCACCCAACAAGAAAGGACCATTATTTCATGCTGGGCATAGAGAAAAAGTTTACAAGTAATTTGTCATTATTTTTAACAAATGCTAACTTTTTAAGGCTGACTCATCTGTATTAAAAAAAGCATTTAATCCTACTAGTCTTCCAACTGCAGAATGAGATTTAAAATATGTGTTTAAATTGTGTTTAATTTATTTGCTTTAAATATCCCAAACCTGATTTTGAAAATGTTTCCTATTATAGAGCAGGAAAGGGCTACTAAACTAGTGCCTAGACCAACCCATTGGAATTTTCTTCAACTAGTTCCTATCTGGAGGTCTGGGAAGCACAAATAAAGGGGTTCCAGGGGATCCCAGGAGCTGTGCAGGACCATTCTGATTCCTTTGCCTCTTTCAATGCACAGAAGGCAAGCAGGTGGAAAAACCTGAAATAGGACTTGGAGAGGTAGTTTTATGCCATTCTTCTGTCCCCCCTCAATCCTTTAAGGTGAAGGTCTCTTCAGAAGAGACACTGGAGAGGATTTATACCTGTTTTGTAAGGATAGAAAATAACAAGTAGAATTTTTTTTCTAAGAACTCATTGTTTGTGCAGTTCTGAAATGATATTGTCATGTTTCAGTTTATGGTAAACATCTTAAAATTGGAGAGTAAAATCTCCTTCAGAGCCTTTGCTGTTAGTAATCATAGAATCATAGAAGACTGTGGGTTGGAAGGACCTGAAAGATCACCTTAAATTCCAACTCCCCTGTTGAGGGCAGGGACACCTTCCTCCAGGCCAGGTTTCAAGATTCTTAGAGGGAGACAGCCCAGAGTACTTCTGGCATGTTGATGCTTTACTGAAGCATCAAGAGCATCTTGTTAAAAATGTACTGGAGTGCAGGCTATTATATAACAACTTTTAACCCAATTTTCAAGTTATGTTGTTACTGCCTACCCTTCAGCACCATATTTTGTGAGTTTAGAGAAAAATATAATTAGAGAGGCTGAGCTGTAGTTCTTTCAATTAATAGTATGCTTTACAAATACCATAATATTTCTCATTAGCTGCTTTCCTTATGAGTTTTACTATGAAAGACAAACACATTTTAGGTTACCACATACTCATAAAGAGCAGAATATCCACTGAATTTTTTTTTCCTGATTTTCAGTGAGAAGATTTTTTTATATTGTCACAATGACTAAAGACACAATAATACAAATAACGTGATTTTTACTTAACTGTTTCCCTTTCTGTTTCTTACTGTTGTTCTTAATGATTTCACAAGATTGTTAGATTAATATTTTCATAAATTTGGAACTAAGTGTCTTGGCAACTTATCCAAGTTACCTGTAGGTGGAATTCTTAATTCAGCTTCAGCTACTTTGTGTGAATAGATGGGCAGAGATGCTAATATATGGAAATTAGGATGGTGGGTGTTCCAGTGTATGTGTATGTATACATATCCCTACACAATGCAATAGTAAAACTAGTGCTGATTTTGATAAGGCCATAGTCAAGAGCAATGATAACTGCAGCAATAATTCCTATTAGGGCCAGTAGCTACAGGAAGGTTCATAAGCAAGTGCCTTACCACCTCTTGTTTGAATAAATATGGAATTTTGCATTTCCATAGAACAACATGAGTCCCCATGGGACTCAATCAACAACAAATCCTATAACTTCAAAATCTGGGGTAACTCCTGTAATCGATCTCACTGATGGGATTCAGTTCCACTGAACTCCTGTGAGATAAACAGGCTCTTCCTCATTACCTTTGGCCTACACAGAAAGGCTATTGCATGTGTCATTGCCTCTCACTTCAGTAGCAAGCTTGATGGGTTTGTGTACATGCATGTAGATGCGTAGTTTCTCAAATTGCAGTCTTTGCTATTTAAAAATCAAAATGGTTGATCCGAGAGGCTCAGGTTTAGTTAAATCTAACATTACATGCACAAACAAAACAGTGCTCTTTGCAGCTGTTACTTGATTTTCTAAACCAAAACCTCTATAAGACCTAATGCCTCAAAACCAAAATGCTGGGCATTGACAGGGCTGGATACTACACTACCTACTTTGAACATTGTGCAATAAAATATACTGCTATGGTGCTGGGGCAGCATTCTGTCCACCTTTTATATTGTTTTGTTGGGTTTTTTTTCTTTTTACTTACATAGACAAATGAGCAGTATAAGCTGTAGGAAATAACTCTCATGAAGTAGGCTTGACAGACAATTTATAGGCAATTTCTTTTGATTGGTTTTATCTGTGGCATTACTGCATTTTTTAAATCTGCACCTTCTGAATGTATTAGAAAAATGTGATAAACTGTTTTTATAAAGCCATAATTCTCAATGAAAGCAGGATTCTGCTTGACATGTTTTCTTTATCCTGATGGGTATACTTGCCTAAGGTACTTGTTTATTCTAGGAGACTTAAAAATATATAAGTTTTTTTAATCATTATGGATCCAAAATTATACTGGCACATGTTCATCACTTCTGCTTAATCTACCTTATAAGCTGCCTTCTATAGGAGATCTTTGTCCTTTTATGCTTGTAAATTACTTTTTGATCTTTTGTCATTGGAGAGATTTTAGCATATTGAGGAAAAAAAAGTAGCATTGCATACCCTGCTTGCTGATGTAAGAGGCTGCCCAAGTCCTTCAAAGTGATTCAGCTGATAAGTACATCCCGTGATTCACACCTCTTAAAGCATCTTTCTCAAACAGCAGGGACAAAGACTGCTCTGAGGAGACCCAAGTCATTAATATGCTTCAGTCAGACCCTGCCTTGCTGGAGTCCAGGGAATCTGGGGTGTCAGGACCAAGCCTGAGCCTCCCACCTGTCTGTGTGCAGCCACACAGTGATGTCCCCAGGCATCACCACACTTGGCAGTCATGCTAGCAAAACAGAATTGTTAGCATGGTCGTGATGCAAAAACTACTTCTGTGCTCTCAACATGATGCCAGAGTGGGGAGGAGAGAACTGTCCCCCTCCTTCCCCTGTCTGAAAAGCTTTTTTCCTTCCCTGAACTACAGTCATCCATCATCCAGTCATCCATATTTAGCAAATTCAGAATGTAACTTTAGAAAAAAAATGCTTTAATATAAAATAATCATGTGCTTTTTAGCATAGAGGAAACTTGGCATTTACCCTCAAGGGAAATAAGCACAGCCATCTTGGCTGGCTAAACAATTTCATGGAGATTTTTCTCATAGGGAAAAAAATTCATTGCTTTATGAATTGTGACATCATATATTGTCATAAAATGTGGGCTTCCCGATAGACAGGATCATGAGATTGTGGATTTTTTTTTTTTTTGTAAGATGCTAGTTAAGATTATATTATGTGGGCAACCTTTCTTATGCATATTGTAATATACTGTGTAAATATGGGTCTTCCAAGTGGTTTTTCTGTGGTGTCATAATGTGTGTGTGTGTATATATATATATATATATATATATATATATATATATATATATATATATATATGCACTCATACAAATAGTAAAATTAAAGGGGTATTTTTACTTTTTTAAAGGCTATCCTCTCATCACTTACACAAACCTAAGTTAGGAGCAATACAAATTATTGCAGGGTGAAACAAAATTGCTCAATGTGACAATATTACCTGACCTATGCTACATTTTTTTTTCTCTCTTTATAAAATATCTGCAGGAAAAAAAAAAAAAAAAAACAGTGTCTTCCTAGAAGGAATAGGCAATAAAACAGATGGTAAGAGAATGCAAACCAAACCTCCATGTGACTATAAGGTGGGATTTTGAAGCCATGATTTAAAACTACAATGCTGAATTAGAACTTAAATTCTAATTTAAGTTAGAAGATTAGAAGTTCAGTAGATTTTTGTGGTGTAATTGAACCAGGAATGTGTCATAATGAGTGTAGACACTGGATATAGCCTTTGGCATTTAAAGCTTAGTCCTACCCAGCTTCCAGGTATTTTCTATTTTAGGCTACTTTGTGAAAATTTAACAGGCAGACCTACTGCTTAGCTAAATCTAGATTCCATTCTGGCTACTGGCATCAATTCAGTTTTTGGGGTATCAAATCTGAGGGTTAACTAATTTCTTCCCAAATGCAGTGTCTGTATTTATTTTCAATTGCCTTGCTTTATGTTTTAGTGGCAATATTTCAACAGCTAATTATTTTTCTTTACTTTTTCTGTTTGCAGTACTATCAGGGTTTGAGGTTTTTTTAAAGCTTTTAACTAAAACTGGTTTAAAAAGTGTTGGGAAGTGTTGCCTTCCCGTACACTAAAGGAAAATGTGATTTATCAGTCAAGCCAGTATTTTTTTTTTGAGACACTGGCTATTTTATACTGAAAACACATATAAGACTTCAGGCAATAGCAGAGTAGAAAATTACGAGGAATTGTTGCTAGAGGACTTAGGTGAGATTTCATTTATTCTAGTTTTTCTGGGAAAAAAACCTATTTGCTTGTTTTCCTTTCACTACAGATTTTGTAAAAAAGAAAAAAAGAAAATTAGTTTTCTCTATAACTTCCTTCAGCTATTACATGCTCTGATGACATTGGCTGGCAACCTGGGTACCTTGAAAAATATTCCCATGTTCATGTAGATTGGTGGTAGTACTGCCCAATGTAGTAATAGATGTCTTCTGTCTGACTTCATTTCATTGTGGATGTGATTGTTCACTTGTTTTGTACAGTTCTGGTTTTGGTGCAGCTACAGATACAGAGATCAGTAGATTAAAAAAAAGTAAATACAAAAATACTCTTAAAAGAATAGTGCAGAATGGCAGAGCACTGCTGAAGACTCTGCAGAAAGATATTTGAGAAAAAAAAAGTTATTTTTAAAAAACTGACTTGCTTCTAAGCATCCCTTAATGAGGGAGAAAAATAAGTGGCTTCTGTGTCCTGCAACTGTATTCCCGTGAGGAGAAAATCCTATTCTAAAGGTCAAGAGTATACAGAGGTATTTTTGCAGAATCACCTTGAAGTGACTGAATTCTATTTAAAAATAGTATTGAGAATGCAATGAAATGCACAAAGAAAAATGGCTTTTTCTTTAAAGTAACTGTCATGAATTTTTTGCTTTCAGTTACATCATCAAACCTAGCACTGTCAGGGGGTTTATTTTGGATCAGTACAAAATGCACATGAGTTAAAGCACCGTGTCCTCCTCCCGCAGAATTCCATCACCATTACATACCATTTGCAATCTCTAGTATGAACAGATCATCTACAGTCAATGTCCTCATAAAAGGCCTCGCCTTAAAGAGCTTAACTCATGTTTTATGTCAGACTCTGAAGAATTAATCATATACATAAGTGCTGTCATTGAAGTGCCTGCAAAAGAATTGGTTTTGATAACAGACTATGAGATAGACTATGAGACTTCTCATCACAAAGTGTCACCAAATCATGTAGACTCCTTTCCCTGCCTGGTCATTGGAAATGGTATGCTGCTACTACTTTATTTTAATGTGACTTTTCATCCATTATTGTCTTTCTGTCTGAAACATCCTCCATGCTGTTTTTCTCCCTCTTAGGAACAAAATGGTGATGAATAGGATACCCCAGATATATTTCTGAAACCCCCTGCAGATACTGTGATTTTTATTTATAGGTGCTTGGCTGTTTCTCATCCTAATTCCTCTGAGATCTTTATGACTGATAATATTTAAATCTTCCATATTTTGTATATATGTCTTTTTGTTGGAAACCTGTTTTATAACCTTTTAGCATTTCCTCAGTTGTCCTTAACTACTGATTTCATGATGTCATTTAGGTACAACATTTAATTTATATAAAACCTTGAGGCATATACAGTGTTTTACAAATAATTTAATGTTTATGGTACTCTAAAGTGAAGATTTAAGCATGCAAATTAGGATGATGAAGATAAGAGATGATAAATTAAGAAATGTATAGGAGAAATAAAGTGTGAGATATGGCAGGCCAGTTGTGTTGATGTGAACATATATTCTGCTTTATGTTTAATACTAAGGCTTTAATATTTTATTCTAATTTGTCTTATTGAAAAATGGAGTAAGGTATAGAAAAACATACACGTATTGTGACTTCCATCTGGAGATCCTTATTCCAACTAAATGAGTTTTAACTCTAATTGTGATAACTGAGGAAAATAAAAGCTTTTCCTCTGAGCATCTTATGCTACTGATTTTATTTAGCATAGCATTGCTGCTGCTTGGAATATTTCCTTCATTTCTTTTTGGAAGCTCATCCTTCACAGACACATGCAGCTGCAAACATAAAATGCTTATTTTGCAAGTGCCTGGAACTTGCTGAATCATTCTGTCTCTGCCAAATAAGAATTTTTTTATGTTTCTACTCTGGACTTGAGGAGGTAGTACATTCTGATAGCATTTGAGTTCTGAAAGCTATGATACCTAGATGCATGAAAATTAACTCTTAAATTAGTTTCTTGCCATGACAGCTTAGAAGCTTCTATGTTGTCTGCGATATGGATTGCCCTTTGTGTTGTTCTACATGTTAGTGATTGTTATAAATGATAGTAGGAACCACAAAATTTAAACTTTATGTGTTAAAAAAACTTTCCAGTTCCATTTGTCTGTGTGCTCATGTTCAATCAGCCATGTGACGTGTCTTATTTCAGATACATTCAATTGTAGTCAGGCCTGTAATTTCCATGCTTATTTGGAGACTTTATTGAATAAATAATGTAGCATTCACTAAACATGGAGTTAATCTTTCTGTTGTTCCTTCAAGTTGATTCAGACTTGAAACCTGCTTTAATCATGGTATTCTTTAGAGGAGTTGTTGATAGAAGTTATGAATAATGTACTGCCATTCCTCTTGGATGGCAGCCATTTAGCTGTCTATCTAACCTAAATGTCACCTTGGGGAAAAATAAGTTAAGCTGACATAAGCTAAAATGTGTTGTACAAACTCAAAAACTTGTGTATCTACTGCTTCATAATCTGCATCACATTCACCTCAAAACCACTTCTAACCTGATCTCTAATAAAATAATAATCATTGTGTTAGGAAGAATAATTTCTATCTATGGGTTTCAGTATGTAGAGCTGCAGAAAAGGCCTATTGTTCTTTACTTAAAATGCCTGCATTCACAGTTTGGGTGGAAATGTACTTTTGCGCAAGTAAGCCATATGTGATAGTGCAGGGCTGGATGACTGTCACTTTTTATATAAAGGACCTCAATGAACACAAGTCCTTTTTGAAATGGAAAATGTCCTGGCACAGAATTCAAGAGATTTCCTGCTTCCAGACACCAGATTTAAAGACAGAGTAATCCATGTATGAAATAATAGATTATAAAAAGAGTACAAAGACTGGGGCTGGGCCATTACTTTTCCCAAAGTGTAAACACTCATATGTAGGAGTGATAACAGTGAGCCATTGGAAATTGTAGCTTTTCTTGTACCCTCCTATCTATCCATTTCTCCATTTCACTCTTTTCCAGAAAAAAAATAGAAAAGAAAATAATCCATTTGATGATTGATTTCCATGCTGGAAAAAAAAATAAGAAAAAAACACCATCTCACTCAGACACCAGACATGGCCTATAAAAGCAGATCAAGCTGGTGAAAGCATTCTGCAAAGTTTTTGCAATGTATGGTCCTATTTTTTGATTGTTTGATGTCCCTAGTATTAAATGGGGAAAATCTCTTATAGACCATTTATCAGATTTTTACTCCACATGCCTTTGTCAATTAAGATTTCCCTGGTGATTTCCAAGTCTCTTCAAAAGATTTTTACAAAGGAAAAAGTTAAACTGGCATAAAGATGTTTAAGATAGCCTACTTACAGGACTATCTATACCACTAATGACTGGCAGCATAGCAGCCTTCTGGGACATCTGCCGAGTTTATTTTTCACAGCCATTGTGAAACGAGACAGGAGGAGACAGAAGAACAAGGCTTCAAATGCACAAAGGCTAAAATATGTCTAGAATACAAAAGTGCTATCCTAACAAAAAAAAAAAAAAAAAAAAAAAAAAAAGGTCAGATTAGCATTAAAACACCTTAAACCCCTGGGGCATTTCCAGGATCACTGGGTGACCATTAGATGATGATTGCTGTGCAAAGATTTCTGTGATGAAAGCTCTGAGGATACCAGCTTGTGAGGATACCAGTAGAAGTGGATACCAGTAGAAGGTGACCTTGTACTGGATGATGATGATGAGTTGATTATAATTTTAGAGTAAGAATAAACAAAAGTAGCCTTATGGTTAAAGGTCTCTCTTTCAAACTGTGGCACAGCAAGGCTGGCTCCATACTCATCCATAGCCAGCAGTGCCTGGCGTATTCCCAAGCACCAGACTCATCATCTATCCCATTAAGCTGCTACAGCCATCCCTGGTGTGCTGTTGGCTGATGCTAACCAAGGATGTTCCCAGGCAGTTCCCAGGGACAGTTTAGGGATGTCCCAGTGATGATTCCCAGCATCTGGCATTTTGTGAGTTGTCACAACATTTTGGAGTCTAGGAAAGCTCGCTGTCATAAGCAGGGAATATTGCATGCTCATTAGCTTGAGTACACAGGAATATTTGGGGGCATTTTGTTACAGTGTTTATGTCACCTGTGGGAACTAATTAGGGTTGCAGGAGTGAAGGCTTGGATTTGGAGAAGATCACAAGATGTCTTTGGATAAATCTGGCAGAGATTTTTATTAAAAGTCTTTGCTTCAGTCCCCACTGCTGGAGTACTCACGCTAGGAAAGGCATCTGAAATTAGTGAAGAGATAGCCAGAAACCCATGAAGTAATGAGACTGCTTATCTGAAGAAGTTTCAAGAGAGGTCAGAAAGAGTCAGAACATATGAGCAGTTTAAGAAAAATAAACCTGCAGTAGATTTTCTAAAAGATACTAAAGACCAATTTTTTTCATGTATACATACATAAATACCAAACATAAAGATGCGGGATTGTTCACTAATGTCAGTTTAGTTTTTGTTTTTAGTTTGACTCATGAAGTCGATGCATATTTTAGTTCTTCTTTGACAAGAAGTTGGGTGAATAAATTACAGATGGTTTCCTCCCTAAAGCAAAGGAGCTGTTTGGTAAGCAGGAATTTGGATAAAGAACAAGGCATTACCTAAAGAAATTTTACACTGCAAGAGTAAGCCCAAAACTGCATTTTTCAGTGATCAGTATTAGGGTGAGTTCTATTTTTATAGACAAATAGTGACCCTGACACAAGGAGTGGAAAATGCCTGGTGAAATTAACTTGATGATTTGAGGTTAAGGTAAAAATGAGACAGTGAAAGAACAGGATGTGCTTGTGGATTGGGAATAAGTCTGAACAGCATAAAAGGAAAGGCAGCTGGAAAAAAGTTTAGGACAGCAGCAGAAAAACAAAAGCCATTGTTTTTCTTCCAACACTGTCCAATAGTGAATGCCCTGCAAAGCCTGAAGATTGCATCTGCAGTGGGTTTTGCTGGAATGGTGCTGTGGCCTCCAGCAGTTTGTGGATCAGGGACTCCCTCAGAGATGGATGATATCTTTGCATTTCATATCCTTTCCAGCAATTTCTGTAATCACTTTGAACTCATCTCAACTTTGGCAGCCATAATATCCTGTGGCAGGAATTGTCATGGCTGAACTCAACACTGTGTTAAGAATCACCTTTTTTTTTTGCCTTAAGCCTGTTATCTCTTAATTTCCTTTGCTGTCTCTTCATTCTTATACTATGAAACATAGTTAGAACTTACTCATTAATTCCTTTTTCTGAACTGAAAGGCTCATGATCTATCATGTGGGAGAAAACTTTAAAAAAACTCCATGCTTCTTTCATGCAACAAAATGAAAGTTGATGTTGCATGTGACTGTTCTTACTAAATGCAAGTGGAGGAAGAGCTTCTTCCCAAGGAGAAAAGCTACTTATAAAAAAAAAGCTGGCATCAGAGCAAGTTGAGAAAATTGGCAAGGCATAAATTTAGGGTGAATTGTGAACCTTTATACCTTCAGAGCAGCAGATCCTTTTGGCAGTCAAGTCAGAGGGCTGAACCTTGCACAGCCATTGCCTTGGTCAGGGTTGTGGAACAGCCATTTTTACAGGAAACACCCCTCAGAGGACCATTAGCTCCTCATTTACAGATGATTACCTAAAGCAAGTATTCAAGCATTCAGAAAATGCCTTTACATCACTCTTTTAGCAAAGCCAGAAAATGCATTTTCATGTGTGAAAGTCAATGACTGGGAGTCAGCAGTCCAGGAGGCCCCCTTGCATTGAACATTCCTACATGGTCTGGCTGCAGAGATGAACTTTGTTCTCATCCAGATTCATAGTCCTGTGTGATCTGCATTTAGGTGTCCATATAAGCCTTTTTTGCAAAAAGATAAAAACGCATATGGTGCCCTTTTATCCCTTAGCTCAGTGATTGGAAGTGATTTAATCAAACCAAATCAAAACAAACAAACAATAATAACAACAACAACCAAACAAAATCTCTTGTCCAAACTAGTTTTTTTGTGTAAAATCCCTTTTCCACCCTGCAGGTGAAACTTTCATCACTGGTGTGTGGTTTCAGAAATTAATATCTCCTGGAAAATCAGCTCTGTTTTGCAAGAAACAGGTGAACAGCTGCTGGGTAAGTGCAGTTGGGTTGGTGACTAACACGGAAACAAAGACTCACTCCCATTCCTGTAGCTCTAAGGAGAGGACAGAAAGGTCTCATGTAGTCAGCAGAAGAACTGGATTCAAAGTCTGCTTCTCTCCTTTTGTTACCTTGTAGAGTCAGGCTTCAGCTTTTCCCATCAGAGAGTTGAGTCCATGGGAACTGGAGCAGCTGCATTAGGGGCACATATCCTGTTGATTTGGATTTTTCTCTGGTTAGCTCTGGAGCTCTGATTGTCTCATTGCCCAACCCCTACACACATTTCTGATTTTTGTCTACAAGCCAAAGAGCTCCCTCTGAAACAAAACCTTGGCTTTGTTTGGAAGATCTTGGACCCACAGTTCCTTCCTGACAGACAGTAGAGATGCAGCATTGACCAGACTTTCCTTTGTGTACATATTTAGGCAGCTCTGAAAGGTGGTGGCTTTGAAGAGTTTAAATGTGGATCAGGCCTTGATTTCTAACACCAGCTGCCAGGAGGGATAGGTGTGCACCAAAGTGCCATAGTCATGCAGAAAGCATAATCTAAGAAAGGGTTGCCCATGGGAGACAGGAACATGATTCAGCTCTCCCACTATCTGCACAAGGGGGCAAAACTACACTGCTGTTGCCAATGTTTCTTAAATGGCTGGATTTGGTGATGGTACTCTGAGAAGGGTACTTGGACTCACACTGAGGGATTACAGACAGATTCAAGCTGGCCTTTTGGAAGCTCAGGTTAATTCAGGTTTACATGCTTTGTGTTGTGTCCATGCCAGATGTTGAAGCTGCCAGTGAAAGATGATTCACAAACCTGGACAGCTCCTAGGAGTGGGTGATAGTGAGTGCCTAGTGCTGAAAGGTGCTGAAGCATTTTATCTTTATCTACCTTTCACAGATCTCACTGAGAGATTTTCTTGATAAGTTCTTTCAAATTACCTTGGGTCGACTGGATAAGTTACAAATGAGGTGTAAGTAACCTCTGCCTTAGTACTGATGTCCATGAGGATAACCTTGGTAGGGAGTTACAGTCTGGTTTTCTTACTCTCTCCAAAGCCAATGCACTTGATGTGGTGAAGTACTAAACTTGCAGAATAGGAAGGTCTAAGGGAAATTATCTTAAGTGGCCTGTGCCAAGACATGTGAGCTGGCGCTGCAGAAATTTTTAAGGTCTCTGATCATTAGCTGCTGATTTATTTTTTTAATAGGAAGAGAGGAAACGTGTAAAAGCCCAAGCTGCTCAACCTTGATTACTGGTATTTTATGCTAAATGTGGTCGTTCCTGCCAAAAATATTAAGCTGGCAAAGAGAAGCTTAGATGTCTCATTATACTACTGCCAAGAAAGACATGATTTTGAAAGCTCTGCAGGGCGGACCCAGAGGCCCTTGCTGCCAATCTGTTCTGCTATTCACTGCAGAATGAGCAGAATCAGTGCTTTTTTGAAGAAACAATGCTTCAGGCTACTCTGGATGTGCACTGAATAGATTTTAACAATGATTTTTTTTACGTAATGACTCTGGAGTTTCCTTTTGCTTTATGATGCAGGCTGGACTAGATTTTAAACAAACCAATAGAGTTTAGGATATGGGTTGGTCTCTAAAAGTAAGAAAAATTGTTAAGTAGTGCTTCTAGTCCATGAAGTAAAAAGTGAAGACCTGAAATCCTGTAGTACTCTACAAGAGGTTGCACTCATTTTTTCTAGCGGAATAAGCCAATTATTTTAGATTTAATAATCATCTTTGTCCAGAGGGCATGTTTAGTGAGAGACATAAAATGAACTCAAATACTTTGGCAAAAATTGTACCCAGTGCATGTGTTTTATTTTGTGATTCATAATCAAGTCAGAAAAGTATAGAAATAGAGCACTGAATGTCAAATTACTGACATTTAACAAATTAATATTTATTTTAAGTTTCTGCCATAGTGTACTAGGAATCAGTCAAGAGTGAGAGAAAGTAGACAAAGTTCTAATGTGAGAGCATTTACTCACTCAACCAAACAGGAATGGGCTTACCATTCCTGGAATCAGAAAGGGAAAAAAAACAAAAAAACAAAACAAAAAAAAAAAAAACAATAAAACCACCCAACTAAAATCCACCCACCCAACCCCAAACAAAAATACAAGGAAATTGAAGTGCTTGTTGAGATAAACAATGTTTCATCCACATTTCCCGGTATTCCTCATGAGATATATTTTTAAAGAGAGGTTAGATTTGGCATTGAATTTGGAGTCCAAAACCAGAAAGAAACTGTCCTCTATACTAATACTAAAAATATATATCTCTCAGTCCAGAAGGATGGTAGATCACAGGATCACAGATCTCAAGTGAAAAGGAACTTTTGATTACTTACTCTTGACCTGCATGCTTGGAAATCATCTTTGGAGTTTTCCCTATTGGGCCAACTCAGCCGAAATTGAGCACATTCCTTCAAAATCTATTCTGGCAGTTTGTTAATTTCATTTCAAAAACGTAATCTTAAAAAATGCAACCTAATCCTTTCTCCAGCACTCAAGTGCCTCTCGGATCACCCAAATTAGCCAATTTGGGCTAAGGTCTGCTGAAGTGAGATATGTGGAACAAATGGATCATGACTCATTTGCGTCTTAAATCTCTTCACTTGAGGTGCCTTAGTCTTTTATTTAGTCTTTCACTGGACAGAACAAGGTCATTTTCAAGGTCAGTCTTGCACTTCTATTGTCTATTACATACAATATACATTATTTTGTCACCATTGTTTTCAAAGCAGTGTCAGATTTTTACAGAGATGATGTCATTTCTCCATTCTTGATTGATAATAATAAAAACAGCCTCATTTCTTAGACCTTCTTAGGTCTTCTTCAGTTGATGAAACTCCAGTGAACAAATTTAATACCTGTGGGACACCATATTTCTCCATATTTTTACATGGATGCAAAGAAAAGCAAAGAAAAGCAAAGAAAAACAAAGAAAAACAAATAAAAGCAAAGAAAAGCAAAGGAACCTCTGTCTTCCATTTTTCCATCTCTTTCAATATGATTTCACTAAAGGTTTGCTGAAGACAGCGAGGTTGCCTGGGTTCACCAGGAACTTCCATGTTCCCATTCTACCATTTGGAGACAGCACCTTTGGTAGACCTTGTACATGTGGGCTCTGTGGAAAAGACAAATGAGTGCACAAATTGCAGATGTAGTTATTTTGTATGAATGTTCATTGCACACTGTCAGAGTAAACTCTAAGAGGAATATTTTGTATCAGGAGAAGGACCCTGCAGGAGCTGTGCATACTGAGCAGATTGCTGATAAACAGTGGGGGAATAGTGCACAGTGGAATTTCTAGCTATGATAAAGTCTGATTCCTAGGCCAGAAAATAAACATTTTTTACTCACTCTTAAGGACTTGGGATGCGAAGGTGACACATCTGCTGGCTGTCGTGTTGGAAGCTGTAGGAGAGAATAATTTGGGTGTGGTTCTTAAGGCAATATATTTTTCTGTGAACTTGTAGCCCTTTGATGACAAACTACTGGGAAGTTACACGAGCCCTACCTGGCATTTCTAATTTGCATTTTCCTCTCTGATAGTTCAGATCTGAGTTCCCAGAGTTGGGACACTACACTGACCACTGAGGAACAAATAACTTCAACTTGGGAGCATGTCAAAGCAAGGAGTCCTTAAAATGCCTTAGTTCATTTGTTTGCCACTGACGTCATCTCAGCCCTTAATAAAAGTGCTGCTCTAAATCCTCCTCTGCAATATTGTGGAGAAAACTCTTCCTTTCAGAAGTGTGAATGTCATCTGAAAAAGAGGAGTCTTGTTTTCCCTGAGAACCTCTTTTGGCTTTACAAGACTGGTAGTTCTTTGCAGATGCACTATGCATGTGACAATTGTCAAAGCCAGCAAAATTTGATTCTAACACTGTGTACTCACAGTGGGGCAGCCAAAGCTGAGATACTTTGTCAGTTTAAATATCAGCCAGCTAAAGTCTACTAGCAGCCAACTACACATCTCTTTAGGAGTATTCTAATTCATGTACTGTAATTAGGCTTGAATACAAAATATTGATTTAGTAGTAATTACATTTGTGCAAGCATTAAGATAATGTTTCGGGAAATCTGCCTAGGTTCAGCATGAGGTTCCAGATAATGAAATATTCAGTCTATTGCTGTGTAAAAGAGCTTTTAAATAAAACTTAGTCTATACTCCAGCTAATATAAATTTATTAGATCCCATCCTCTGACGTTTTTGGCTTGAGACTCTCCAACAAAAATTGAAATATCTTCCAGTGGCTGATTCTAGCTAATTAGAGTATACCAGCTTTTTGAATGTGTTTTGAGATGAGTCAGGGAAAGGATGTATGAGACCTCTTAGAAATAAGGCAGCATTTAAAGAGCACTGATTTATACATATGAATTTCATTTGTTGTAATGCTAAATATACTGCAGATTTGTAACTACTCTCTATTAGCCTTAAATATTCCACAAGCAACACATTCACTCTGAGAGAGCATGAAATCTTGTGATTCCTGGGTAACAACTTCTTTTCCTCTTTCACTCTTCTTACAGTATTTTTAGAGTTTTTCATCTCAAGATGTACATAAACACATGTTTTATGCATTTACATTTATACACACTAAGAGGCAGACTTATTTATGGCATCTACAAATATATAAAAGTGTAAGTTCTGGCCATAAACAAACGTTTAGTCCTAACTTGTTTTTTATCTAAATGGCTGCTCAATAAACTTTAGTTCAGATCTCTTACTGTAGAAAAGGGGAACCAGTGAGGAAATGGCAGATATCCAGAGCATGGCTTAGTAAAGGATCACCATAGCAATGACATCACTCAGGACTGAAGTAACAACTATATAAATTGGACTTTCAGCAGGAATTCTTGTATTACTAGTCCAGGTGGTCTGCATGCAATTTGTACCTTGATATATGTTTCATATCAGGGTAGATATTCTGTCTCTTCTAGGGAGAAAATGGATCTTAGATTTTTAATTTGAAACATGGCATTGAACACTCATTTCAAATCAGGAACAGCTATTCAGCAGATCCCCTATTCTCTGCTTGCTATACTGCAGGGGAAGAGGGGAATTCAGGAGGAGAAACATGGATGGAGATAGATAGATAGATAGATAGATAGATAGATAGATAGATAGATAGATAGATAGATAGATAGATAGGCAGACACACAAAGGTGCATATATATATATGTATGTATATATATATATATATATATATATATATATATGAATCTGTCTATGTTGGTGTAGATAGATATAAGATATAGATACAAATATATAAAATAAGTCTGGTTTATATAAACCCCGCTTGCATTCAAGGTAAAAAAGAAGATCTGAACCCTGGACTTTGTCTTATCTGCTTCTTTCTCAGGCTGGAAATATCCCAAGAACAAAGGAATTTGTTTGATCTGAGCTTTGTAAAATAGAGAGATGGTTGATGCTCCTGCTCTCTGTGCCCCTTCACATAAAAGAACAGCTACAGGCAACTGATAATGAAAATCCAGGCCTGGCTCTACTCTGACATAAGTTGGGGAAGATGGAGAAATGGTGCGAATGTACAGATGAAGCCAATAACTCAACTCACCTGGGAAACTCCTCTAGAAGGTTTCTATTTTAATTATGCTTTTCTAGGCAGGATCAAATTGAGGAACTATTAACCTCTGGCTGGTGCCACAGCTCTCTTACACAGTAATATAGAATCTGCTGTGCCTAATCATATCTAACATCCACCAATGAGTCTCCAGTGTTGGATGGTGGTCAGTTCTAGAGATCTCAGAGGAGAAAATGAATTCCTGTAGTTGGAATGCTTAAGCTGACCTGCCCAGTCCCTGTAATGAGTTTCATTTTCATGGCTATCTATTAGTATAATTCTTACTATTTGAAGCATCAGGTGAAATATTTCTTTAAAATAAGAGCTACAGCTGCACACAATATCTGTGAATTGCCTTGAAATATAGAAAATATTATTTACTGAGATAAATATTAAATGTGCTAAGCATATTTCCAGAAATAGCATTGAGCTAGGAAACCACATATTCAAATAAAGATCTCTTTGGAGATTCATTGTGAGTGTATGTTCAAAAACAGTTATGTGAGTAATACACTGAACTAGATGACTTCATCACAATAGGGAATATGTATTTTAAAGGTGCTTCTACATTCAAAAAGGGTCTAATAGGCCTGGCGAGAAACACATTTATCACTCTACATTATGTCTCCATGTGAAACTTTGCTTTATCATGAATACCATCTAGATCCTCCTGAACAGCAATAACAAAGAAGGTAGATTAAACTTCCTAAAATTCAGTCTGAGAAACCCCAAAGAGCCCACTTGTGTGCATATCTCTGTGTGCCAGATTCTGCTATCACTGCCCTCCTTTGCCTTCATAGTCCTGCTGCATTAAGAGTGGCCATTTTGATTTTTTCACAGTGAGACATCATTAATTCTTCCACAGAAAAAGCCTTGGCTGGAATACATCCTGCAATATGCCAGATTTGTTTTACAAAGGTTGGTGCTTAGAGGATTTCTCACTGTTATCATTAATCCCAAAACACTGATAATCCCTACTTTGGGATAAGGCTCTGGCGAGGTGCATGAGAGCTCTACATGCACTTCCTCTGAACAGGCTATTCAGAAAATGAGAGAGGAAGAGGGGAGAATAAAGATTTTGTAAAGGAAAGATGGTATCATCAATTGAAAGTAGCTGAAGAAAACACTTCTAAAATACAATTAACCCCATAACCCACTTTTCAGACACATCTCAGAACATACTGAGGTACAACACCATGCTATTACAACAACAATACTGCAATGTAACAGCTGGTAAAATGTAGTGGGAGAGGTAAGTGTTAAAATCCCTGGCAGGGGATTGTCAGACACCTTTCTAGCTGGGAAACAAATGAAATATCCTTCCCAGAGTGTCAGTGCCACAAACAGAGACAATCATCAGTTAGAATCAGGTTTGGGACCTTGAGCATCCCATGGGTGCAATCCTCTGGTGTGCTGAACAAATCTGGATTTGATCAAGTTCTCCCTCAGCTGCTAGAAAGGAAGGGGGCTTTTCTTGCCCTTGTTTGATATCTGCTGGCCTGTGTGGAGCACAGCAGTTGTGTGGGGGCAGACCCTGATGAGATGCTGTCCCTCATGCATCCCTTGAGCTGCCCCAGGCAGCCCAGCTGTGGCTACGAGAGAGAATGAAGTTCCCTTGGTGTCAGCTTGGTCTGTCCCATGCAGCTCTCTGGGCCTGGAGAGACACAAAACCAGCAGCTGCCATTTGCTTTTATGTTGAACTGTAGTGCAGGAGAGCACCAAAGCTGTCAGTGTACCCCAGCACCCCAAGGAGTTGCTCTGGCCCCCTTGGCAACTGAGCAAGGAAGAACTTGATTTCCACAAGTAATGGGGAACAATGCCCCATTTCCCCCACACCTTCATGGCATTAATTCCACAGAAAATTGTCCTTGCTCATATGCTCTGCATGGGGTGGGGGGTTTCCCTGCTGAGCTTTGAGCTGGGGCCAGGCACAGATGCCACCTGAGTGTGGTTGTGCCCGTGCCAGGGAGCTTCTGTCCTGCATCCTCAGGTCACTGGGCCTGTATATGCATCCACCAGCACTCTCATGCTTTGCAGGTGGTATCTAGGGGAGCCCAATCCTCGCACCGACAGGCTGCAGTTTGCACCAAGCAGAGAGCCAGCGGCAGCTGTTTGGGAAGAATGAGCCTGAGGCTTCATTTACAGAAGGATTATGCAGCAGCACATTTTGTCAGAGGGTATGATTTTTTCTCTTCTCTATCCAATGACATAAATGCACTCCCACAGGTGTACACAACCATATCAGTATGTAGGCGCTTACATCCTTATAGTTTGCATCTTGCTGTAATTAAGGTAGCAGAGTTTATGTTCCTTAATTAGGAGTACAATGTTTCCAACTCTCAAGCCAACTATAAGAAAGCACACACATTGCTGGCCTAGCTTCTTGTAGCCAACCCATGAGATTTTCAGCATCTTTTCAGTGCTGATTAGGGAACAGAGACAATGAGGAAGGACTGTTTCTCATCATTTTCATGAACAGCCTAGGCATTCAAAAGCATGCCACAAACAAATAGCAAATCACACAATAAAATATAAATGAGGCCTGGCTGAGAGTACATGGTGCTTGGTAAAACCAGGAGGGAGCTTAGACTGCGGGAGAATGGGGTAAAGAAGGAGCTGCAGGCAGTGCCCAGCCTTCTAGCTGGGAGGTTGCTGGAGGAAGAGCCAGTCAGGCAAAAAGAGCAATGGGGTGAAATGCAGTGGGAAGAAGACTTAGTTGACCCACATAGATTACTTTCCTTTGACAGCAGCAGTAGGTTGCCTATGGTGACACTCAAGACTCCCTTTTTTTAAAATTATGACCCAAAATCCACTTCTGAGTCATTGAGGAGCAGAAGGGAATTGTGCGTTCACCCTCTGCTGTGCTGACAGCTCTTCACACCCAGGCAATTCTTAACAGCATCTCTTTGATAAACAAGTACCCACTGTTCAGAATCAGCAGAGGTAAAGGTAGGAGCACAGTTAACACAGGATGATTAACATGGCTTCAGTTTCTGAACCAGGAGAACTGAAAAAATTATGTGATTTTTACCTTTCTAAGTTTGACCTTTTTTGAGACTCATTTTCCTTCTACATTATTAACTTGTTAGCTTGAAACTTCAGCTGTAACTGCACAGGGAATAATAATGTTATGCATTTACTGTGATATGGGTACCTATCACAGAGCATTCTATACAATTGAGAAAACCAGAAGAAAATATCATTAAGGGGATGGTAGTATAATTTATGCCCCCCATCATGCAACAATCTTAATTCTTGCAGCAAGCATTATGCATGAGGCAAATTAAAAGTTTTGGGCTCTTTGCCTCATGACTGATCAAATAAAGCACAATGACCTGGCTAGGAGCAGTAGCAGACTGAGGCACTTTGTAGCCTTATTCAGGGCAAAGGGAGCTTTGGGCTGCTCCTGAAAATGCCCCCTTGCTGCTGCTGGGATACCCTGATGTGCCTCCCCACTCAGAGCCTCAGTGTGCAAACTGCTCATGAACTTTAACTGGGGCTTGCAGGATGTCCCTTGGCTTGCAAGGGAAGTATTTAAAAATTTCCAGTTGCATATTTTAATTGCACACTCATTTACAGAGAAAGATGTCTCCCCTTAAGGGGTACATTGTTACAGAAACTTCTGCCAAGTGGAATTTACACAGCCTGCTACCAGGACATTTAATCTGTTTTGAAGATAAAATAAAGCAACTAAAAAGGCAACAACATGTGTTACTTAGAAAACTGTGTGTGATCTGGTTTTATAAATTTCATGTTTGTCAATAGGTTCTTTGAAATCTTTTCTATCCCATTTAGACCCAAAGTCAGGGAAAATTGTTTCAGGATTTCCAGGTAGATAAAATGAAATTACCTTCTTCCACCTCATCTGAAGAAGGAAACATAAACAGATTCAGATTGAAGATTTTTACACAATAATCCAAATTGCCAAAGCATTGATAGCAAATTAGTAGTATGAAATTAATTGCAAGCACATAAACTAGATTGATAGGGTTTTTTCCTGGAACATTAAAATTTTCCAGGATGGTTTTTTTCAGGAGGTAGGACATTTTGTCTCTCATTTTACAAATGTGGTGTGAAACGAAAAGAGGAAAAACACTCCCTCCTCCCTCCTCCCCCAGCTCTCAGAGGAGGAGACTCATCATGGCACATACAAGAAAAAACAGCCACCCACACACTGGAGCCCTTCAAGCAGAAAGCACCTGACGGGAATTTAAAAGTAGGTTTTCAATGGTGAAGTTGGCAGAAATCTACATAAAAGCAGTTCTTCAAGGGAGGGTATTATGTGATATGAATTAGATGAATATATTGAGTTCCTCCTTTTATATTTTTTTTATTTTAGGCTGTGAAGTCTAAAATTAAGTTCTTCTTATCCTGATCAAATATTTTCTTAGCAAGAGCTCATGCCTGAAGAAAAGGAATAACAATAAAGAAAATATAAGGGAGTATAATATATTTTAACAAAAGAAAGTTTTCCTATCACTCAAAATCCTGAATTTCTATTTTTAGAAATCTGAGTGCTAACTGCTTGAGTCTTCAAAACCCCCACTACACAGAACTCAGCACTTAAAAATGAAATATGTCAAAAGAAACAGCAAGAAAATATGGACATGCCAAGTAATTGATTTGATTTTAAGATCATTTCATAAGACACTGAAGTGTTTGTATTTTTTCTTTTAGTAACAAAGCCTAATAACATGTTTATAAGGATTATTCCTGTCTTTCCAAAAGATTTTCAGAGACTTCATATGGGCCTTTTTAGGGCATTGCACTTCTTGTCCTTAGAGAGTATATGGCTACATTACATTACATTTCACTTCTGAATCAGTTCCTTCCTCTGTAATGAAGGGGGAAGAAAAGAGCTGATGCTGTTTAAGACCTCACTTAAATTTTCATTGCCTATGCATGTTTTACATAAACTGAATTTAAGTAGCTTTCTCAGTTTTATTTTTTCTGCCTATTTATTTTCAAACTGGAGCCAAACAATTGGAGTTTTTATATCTTGCTTATTTTCTCTGCAGTGCAATGAAATTTTTAAATGGCTTACTGATTTGCAGGTTATTGATAACTCAGTCTGACAGGTCATTTCAGAACAGCATCATTGCTGGACATGGTCTGGATCTTCCATACACCAAGGACATAACCATATCTGTCCTTCTTGATGTGAGTTTTCTCTGATTTACACCATTTGAAAGTAACAATGTAGGAAAATTGCCCCACCCGGTGTGAAAGCCTTCATCAGCAGCTCAGCTCATCTTTCCTGTGAAGTACCTAAGGACAATGGAGATTTCTCTGATTTCTACCACCTCGTGTATTACTTGGCCCAACAATCGCTGGTGATAATTCTGAAATTTGAATTTCTATGCACATCTCCTGGGCCTAGACTTTCTGGCATGCTGTAACTGGCTGGTGATAAGTGCAGGTGTACTTAGTGTGATGCGACTTTTTAACTATTAACAAGGAAATCACAGATTGCTCAATTATTTACATCAACAATAACAATCCAATAAAGTCCTCATCCTGGTATCCATGGAAAGCCATTCTTTTTAACTACCATGTCCTTTATATCTCTGTGACTTTGACAGGTGAGGAGCACAGTAACCAATGCATACATTTCCTGCTAAGGAAAACAGCATGTCCAGTCCTTAGTGATGCCTTTTGGTGTCACCACTGTGCAGAAACCTCTGCCTCTATCTGCAGCAAGCCCCTGATGGCTTTGCAGATGAGGAACCCTCATCACGTGTGGCTTGACTGTCTGGAAGTCCTCTCAGCAGCATCATCATTAAGTTTTCACCTGCAGGTGAGTGGAAAGAATGTATGCACAAATCAAAGCCTTATTCTGGGCCACTCTGTGCCAAACAACAGCTCCTGCCTTTTCATGTGTCTCTGTGCTGCTGGAATGAATCTGGGGGAAGGCCATGAGGATAATCAGAAGGTTTGACCATCTCTCCAATGAACACAGGATGAGGGTTGGGCTGTTCAACACTGAGAAGAAAAAGCTCTGGGGAGCCCTTGTAGTTGCCAGGGGCTTACAAGAGCTGGAGAGGGACTTTTTGTCTGGACAGATAGTGACAGGACACAAAGAATAAGTTTAAACTGAAAGAACGGGGTTTTGAGTTAGATATTGGGTAGAAATTCTTTACTGTGAGGGTGGTGAGGCACTGGAACAGGTCACCCAGAGAAGCTGTGGATGCTACATCCCTAGAAATTATGAAGGGCAGGCTGGATGGGACTTTAAGCAACCTGATCTGGTGGAAAGCATCTGTCCATGATGAGGTAGTTGGAACTAGATGACTTTTAAGTTCCCTTCCAATCCAAATGTGATTCTGTAATTCCATGGTTCTATTTCTGTAATCATGGATCCGTAATCCAGATAAATGTGGAAAGCTTGGGATTTTCTAGGGTGTTTTTTCCTCTGTGATTGGCTGGTATTTGTAACCATGTGGGAGCATCCAGGGTACTCTGACTCATCTCTTTAGTCCTGATGGAGGCTGGGATTCAGGCTTTTTATTAATAAAAAGAAGAGAAGTTGATTGTGGTGGGGGAAGATCATATGCTATGTCTTAACTGAAAATCCAAGTTCCTGCTGTCCCACAAATAAATTTTAAAAGTTCCCTTCCTGCATCAACTGCAAACGTCAACATGCACTCTGTTTCAAAGGAGAATTCAGCGACCCTTCTGTTACCACAGCGCTGTGCAGCAGGATACCAACTGTTCAATTAAATTCCTCTTCTTAGTTGCAAACCTCAAGAGTGTGTGTATTACCTTCTCTTCTCTTTCAAATTTTTTGTATGATTCCCAAGCTGAAATTGGACCTCAGTGTCAAATGGAGCCTCACTGTGTTCCAGACCCAGGCACACCAGCCAGGTGCTGTTGTTCTGTATCCAACCCTCCTCCCCTGCTGAACAGGGTTGAAAAGAGATTGAAGACCTCATTCGTAGAATTTGAAATAATGATCTCCCCTGGATTTCGTACATGCAACTGACACTTTTTGAAGATCCTAAAAATTAATTTGTTGCAGCTCTGTCCTTGTGGATTTACTGCAAAAGGGTCAGGGTAACTATAAAGAAAATCTATTCCTGCAACTGGCAGGCCATTTTCTTTGAGAGGTTCCTCTTAAAAGCACAGAAAATCAATTAGCCATCCTTGTATTCCTGGCTTATGTCTTTTTATGTCATTGAGAACCAGATTAATGCCACCCTTGAAATCAGTCCCACTCTAGCACAGTGCTGCCCCACTAGCAGGCATTTATTTTGTCAATAAAATCACAACTCTTGTTTCTTGAAAGTATGGCATTTTTCATTTACAATAAATACTACTTCTGCCTGGTGGAGAAGATTTTTGGAGGAAACATTAAAGAATTATTTGAAACATAATGCAAAATAAGAGAATTACTCTAAATAACTATTTTAAAAGATGGCTTGTGGGCATTCTAAATGTCATCTATGATGAATGACTTGGAAACTTAAATAGCAGTTAGAATATGTGCAATTTAAATTTCTAGTCTCATAA
This sequence comes from Molothrus aeneus, assembly GCF_037042795.1. Taxonomy (NCBI): domain Eukaryota; kingdom Metazoa; phylum Chordata; class Aves; order Passeriformes; family Icteridae; genus Molothrus; species Molothrus aeneus. Next base: position 31,966,942 of record NC_089649.1, read on the forward strand.
ACCTCTAATCTTAAGAAACTTTCTCCTAAGCTACAGAGACTTTTGTTCCTTCTCATTTTGAGCCTGTTCCAGAAGTGAATTGTGGATCACACTGCAGCACATTAGCTGTCACAGTGAAATTTGGCAACCCTGCCAGAGTACCCACAGCCTGGTTTATGGCCTCATAAAATGCCCCATAAACAAACACTACAAATATATAACTGATATCAGAAGTCTTAGCCCATAAAGGAATTCCAATGTAGCCACAGAACAAGTCCCAGAGTATTTGATTTCCTGTGGAAGGATATGAGGCAACTGGTGTTGGTTGGGTACAAGGCAAATTGCCAAAGAAGGGTTTGTCATTTTGGATTTTAAATATCTGCCTGCCATTATTCATTGTGCCAGGATGCAAATTTCCAACACATTATAAACTTCATGCCTGTGTTTGGGCATTTGGTATTTTCATATCATGGCAATTTAAGTGATGTATTGATTTTGAGGTTACTTCACTTTTTCCCTATTTTTAGAATGCCTATCAACCAGAAGAAGATAGGGCCTTAAATTTTCATAATCAGCCTTACTGGAGACCTGAGTATGACATGGACACTACAAAGGTATCTCTGATGGATGTTATGCAACGTGAGATTATTCATTTTCTTTCACTCGCACCATGCTCTGATATAGGTGAGATAAGGTAGCTATGACACTTAGCAGGGGGAATTTGGTACATCACAAGGGCATTCAGCTCATTTGAGAAGATTCCACTTATGATGGGGTCACTCTTCTTTTAAATCCATGTAACTCTGTAATGGGAACTAAAAACAGTGTTTCAGGTCTCGTCTCATCAGGAATGAACTGCAAATCCTGAATGGCCAGGAAATAAGATCTCAGGTGAAAACATCCTTACTTAAACTAAGTTGAAGTTTATTTAGTGTAAATTATGTATCTTAATGCCTAAGAAATGGAGAAAACACAGAAAATAAGAGGAAATATTTTTCTGGGGGAGAGGATAAATTCATAAGTGACACTTCCACCCCTCAGTGTCAAAGTCCTTTGGAGAAGATGAGATTGAAAAGCAGCTATAAAACTTGGCTAAGATTTTGTCAAGAAAAAGAAAAGATAAAATTTTATGTAGCTTTCCAAGAGTCTGTTAGCAAACTTTTAAGAGAGAAACTCAAACAAATATTTAATTAATTCAGCAAGACAAATTTTGTGGAGTATTTCCTTGTGTATGTGTACATATGTGGAGATTTTAAATAAATTTATCTTAGGCTTTACAAATAAAAAACCATGACATTAACAAAAGCATAAAACTGAAATAAGCATGACAAAGCATGGTGTCTGATAGAACTAATGTGAAAATAAATTTGAACAGACCCAAGACTGCCAGAGGTCTGCACAGTTGAGAGAGTCAGCATTAGTGTAAGTCTGACTGCCTGACCACAGTAAATCTGAGCACAGGCTGAGGAGGTGATGACTGCTTTTTTTAGCAGCATTTCCCTCCATCATGGCCATTCTCCCTCCAGCAGAAACAGTGGGAAGGGAATTCTCTCATGCATGCATTAGATGCATGGATCTGATCATGGATGCAGTGCATCTACACATCTATGTCTGGAGGAGCAAATTGTAACAGTAGCACTAAATTCAGAGAACACCCCAAACAAAAGAAATAAAAGAAAGAAAATTACCTTTGTGCACACAGAGAGGAAAATCATAGAAATGCTACTAGTTTTAATATCTAAATCTAACTGCAGTCATTTGTTGTTAAGCTCTCTGCCTATAAGAATGATATTAGATAGATAATATTAGGCCATTTGGCTTGTAATTGCTGCTTCTTACCCTAATCTCATTAATTTGAAAACTGGCAAAAAACCAGGCTTGCTTGTCCCTGTTTAGCCCTGTTATTTTGCTTCCCTCTTGCCTTTCTCTTTTGGGTTTTTGGGGTTTTTTTCTTATTCCACTTGGAAAGCTTCATTTAATACTGTGCATATACAAAATTAAGATAGGATCTCTGCTGATGTTGGAATAGTTGGATTGGGGAAAGGGAGCTGGTACCGATTCAGTCCTCTGCTCCCAGCTGCTGCTTGTTCTGTTTCTGCATCATCTCCAGGGTCCTCCCTGCACCAGACACCCATCATCAGTCCTGATGGCGCCTCAGCAGCCCTCAGCCCTTCCTTGTATATTCATTATGTTTACTTCTCTTTATCTTTCTGCTTCTCATGCCTTCTCCATTGGTATCTCTTGATTTCAGGGTTTCCTAGCTCAGGGAATATCTCTGTTGAAATTCTCATGCTGACTTCTCCTGGTTCACACGTATCAATGCAGGCTTCACATTCACCACATTGCCAGCTGAACTTCTCCATGTTAGTTGTAGTCATGTTTATGATAGAGCTTGCTGTTGAACTGTTCAAAATGCCTGGCATGTGTAAGACTTCTGCATCCTCTTCAGCCAGCAGTGTCTTCATCGTTACTTCCTTGGCCTTCTGCTGCTTTTCTTCCCATAAGCAATCATTCCTTCAGAATGTAATACAGCAGTTGCCCCTCTAGCTGTTTTGTGGGCTGTCACTAGGTTCTGTCCTGGACCTTTTTGTCTTTGTAAAATGTATTTCTCATCCACTGCCTATCTCAACTACTTCCTCTAGTAGCATAAATCACACATCTGCCACTCCCATCTCGTAACTTCATCATCAACTCCAATTCACCCCAGAGGTCTGAATTTTTTTGATCAAATCTCTCCGTATTACCACCTTCCTCACTCATTATTTGTGAGTCAAGACTGCCAGACAATTTGGCACTTTCCTATACATACATTCTCACATGTAAATCACATATGAATTCTACAGTAATCTCCCTAGAGAAGTATTCATGTTTCCAGTTAAACCTATCCAGGCCATTTTGATTTTTAGCAACCTCCTTTTCTCTTGCCTTCCATAAATAAAGTTTTGTGCTGCTCATACTTATTCAGAATTTGTAGAAAAAAAGACTTGATTACTTTAAATGTAAGAAACTTTTATTCGAGACACCTGAATGATCTGTTCTCTCTAGTCAGGGATCTATTACCTTTCCTCGAAGAACTAGAACTTTTTAAATTGTTCACTTTTTAAATCTCTGTGATATTTTCATACCTGTCCTAGGCTATACCTCCCATGTGAGGGGAAAAAAAGCACCTTGTTACCATTCATCAGATTACTATTGCTCAAGCATGGTTCAGCTTCTTGATGTAAAGTGAAAAATAACACATTAGTTATTTAACTGACATGTTGAGTTCACTGCCCCTTGCAATTGCCCCAGGTGCATTCTATGCATTGTTGTCACCTTCTACCTACATGAGAAGTTGATTAAGAGGAGTATCAGTGTATTTCTGGTTTTGATGAACTGCTCCTGCAGTTGGATCTTGGTCCACACCTAGAGTCTTTGGAGTATACAAATTAAACAGCTGACAAATAAAAGTGATTGTTCAGAGGTTTTTGTCTGTCATTCCCAGTGGTCTAGCTCTTAGTGAAGGATTAAAATGAGTTTGTCCTTCAAGACAAACTGCAGGAGTGTGCTGATCCATGGCATAAGGTATTCCACTGCATTCCTCATCCTCCTGAAGCATCTCAGAGCATTCAACACAGAAAATGCATGTAACACAGAAATCTGTTACCATAAAATTTTAATAAAATGTTCCTGGTTGGCAAGTAAATTTGGATTTATAGCAAGATGAATATATAATTTACTGAATTAAAAAATACACAGTATCAATTAGTTACTCCTAGCATACAATAATAATCAGTTGATTTCCAGCTGACATGGAACTTTCTCTGCATCATTAAGGTTTACATCAATTTTCACTCTCTTATCTATTCAATCTTCCTCAGATACGTCATGCAATCAACTTACCTATTATTAAACATGACCTCAAATTCTTTCCAGTACTGTTTTATTCATGGGTGACTCTTGAAAATCCTTAGAGATGACTAAGATCAGACATTTTAGGAAAAAAACATTTCTATAAACATTGCAAGGATTTTTTTCCTTCCCATTTGAAAGAGCTACTTAAGGAATAAGTTTCTTCCTTTTTGAACTAATATGCTCTTTCTGAGCCCACTCACTGATTTGTCTCACTTTAAAAATCTGCACATTAACATATCCCACTAAATTTCAATTGGGTCATTTGAAAAGTGCATAGGAAGTAAGTTGTTTTACTTAAAAACCTTGGACAGAAGAAAACATTAAAATGCAATGAAGTAGTTAAAAAAGCTAAAGGTTTTTTAAAAATTTCAGTTCATGGATTCCTATCAGTTGACAGAAAGGGAAAACAGATATTCTAACCAATAGAAAAAGTGCTAGGGAATAATAATTTTTTTTAAAAACTTTACAGTGAAAATGAGATAATCTGAAAATAATTACAAAAATTAACAAATTGCTTTGTCAATTAGTCAGGATTTTCAACCCCATAAAAATATTAATAGTGTTTTTTCTCATTATCTCATTACCTTACTTTAAAATGTAAAATTATACTAAAAGATGATTGAGATAGTGTTCTTCTAACAGAGAAGACAGGAACCATGATAATTTTCATTTACAAAGAAAAAAAGTGAGCCAGAAAAATCCCACAATAACTACTTTTCAAAGTATTGGAAGAAACTAAAGAGAACCTCTTCAGGCTGAATTCTTTATTGGTTTAGTTAGAGTTTGGCTACTCCTGATCTCACTCTTGTAACATCCTGAAGCTTTTTGGACACTGTGTATTATTACTTCTCCAATTCACCCTACTACTAGCTATTGAAATGCCAGCTTTGACTTTTATCCTATTAAATTTGTCAGTACTTACTGAAATACCAGATGTAATTATTTTTTTGTTGTATTATTTTCAACACTAAAAAGTCCTCTCAAGTATTTTTAGTCTCCAAAACCTTAATGGATGATGAACACATAGGAACTCATGAAACATTTGCTGTGTTTTTTGGAAATATTTCTGAAGAAATTCTGAGACATTTTATTCTAAGGATTAATATAGGTATGGGGTTTTTTTTCTCGTGAGTTTGTATGAACTTGGAAACAAGTTGTAGCTGGTAAATTCCTTACATGTGGACTGGAAAATACTCTGGTAAATATATTCTGTGATGGTTTGTTTCTTTTAACCTCACTTCTAAAGGAGTTTTAATTTTGGAAACTTGATTAGAGCAGGTTAATATTATAACATTCTTCCAAAGAACTTGAAGGAACGTCCTACTACAGGAGGTAGAAATTAGATCAAACTAAATGGGACACTCATTCAGGTAACTTATGGGACCATTACATTTCTGAAGTAACAGTGTCTGGTAATATAAATGGACATAATTCACTGTGAACAATAGGTTTTCTAGATATTTTCCCTCTAAATAGTCAGCATAGGATTTTTTTTTCTCATTAAATATTTGTACCAATACAGTTTTTCATTTCAATGTTTCCTACATGTAGGATGCCCGCCCCATTTAAAAATAAAAAACCAACATTTTATCACTTTCATTTTTCATACTCCATGTGCTCTCATATTTTCTTTTATAAATACATTCTTATTCTTATATTAATGTGCAGATAAAACACTGTAATTCTAGGAATTAGACTTCCAGGAAGGGAAATCAGAAAATGAAGGGTGTGACCTCAGAATAAAGAAATAAATATTGAAATATTTGCTATCCCTTTCTAGATGAAAGACTGTGAAACAACAGAAATTCATATATAAAAGACTTGATATAACTATTCTGAGAAAAATGAAAATAAAAAATAAACAAAAAAGAGGGGAAAAGAGTGTCAAAATGTAGTAAAACCCTTTATAAAACGAGAGAATTTACTGCAATACATAAAATAAAGGACCATCTTGGTAAGTAATGTGTCTTTAAGAGTGGCCACTTGTGACAAGCAGCCTGAGGTATATCAGCTGCTTAGGTTAATTAATCACTCATTAATTAAATTGTTTATCTTTAAACAGAAACTCCTTACATCTGTTAATTTTCCTCTCTAGGATGTAATAAGTGGGATGTCTTTTTTGTTTATGAATAAGCTCATCTTAAAAGAAAAAAAAGATCAGTTACAAAATGTTCCAAGGCCTGATTTTGAGTAAAATGGGATTATGCTAAAAAAGTCGGATTAGTCAACTGAATTATTCAGAGTCTGTCCAAAGATTCAGAAACACAGAATAAATGTGACCTTGAAGGAACCACTTAATCAACATGTGAAACTGGGTGTAAGGAGGGAGAGGATGGAAACACCTGTCAGCAGCAGCATTTCTGGTATGTCAGCTGGGGCTGAAAATGGGTGCTGGGTGCAGATATGCAGGTGCAGTACCTTGCTGTACTAAGAGCAGTGTGTCTTTGGGCTTTCCTGGGTGGTGATGTGTGGTAGCACCACAGACAGCCAGCTGGTGTGCAGAGCCAGGAACCAGGAGCATCCCTTGTGCCAGAGACCTTCAGGCCTCAGCTGGTGTTGCCAGCAGCAGCCTGGTGCCCTGTAGCTCTGCAGATATAAAACTTACTGACTTTGTCCAAAAGGAAGACAAAATAAATTTTAAAAAAAGACTGGGATGACCTTGAAGGTCTCTTCCAACCTAGTGATTCTGTGACTTTGCATATGGACTGATATCAAGCTCATTGATGTAAGTTTACCTTCATAGTACTGTGCCTTGGTTCTGTTTTTGGGAGAACTCAGTATATGAAGTGAGAATCCTGCCTTGTACAATTTTTGTTTCTTTTTGGTGTTGTGCTTTTAATTTTCTAGCTGGAAATTATAGTTCTGGAGTAATGAGTCAGGCACAATGGTGGGCTTAACTGCTTCTCTTGTATCTGAAGACACATTAATTACATTCTCCATTCAGTTGGGCTTAGACTTGAATGGGGGAAGAAAAATAAATCTTATACACAGCTTAGGAGGCTGGGCACATGTCAGTGGAGGAGAAACTACAGGTTACCCCTCCTGTAGTGCACTCCCAAGAGAAATGAAAATCACAATATTCTGAGCCTGCTGATAATTCTCATTTTGCAGCCTCAGATATCCTAAATATAGTAAAGTCTTTGAAATTTTCTGTTCATGATCAGTGGGGACTTACACACTATATTTATTTGATGTGAGTTTAATTATTGGGGTTTTTACTGAGGAAAATAATGAGAAATGGAATTTTATTGAGCGGGTTTTTTGCACACTATTTTTCCAGGATTTATTCTTGATGACTGTGGAACTAAAGAAATTTTTAATCTTGGAAAATGACTTTTACATAGTTTTGGATTTGAAATAATTTTCTGTCCCTTCTATTCTTTGTTGAGATGAAAGGAAGCCACTTATTATTGGAATCTTGGGTTCAGAAGTAAGTGGATATTTTATTTTTGTTGTATACCTACATCTGTGTGTATTGTGTGAGTTTCTACTACGAGATGGCCAGCATCACTGGATGACTTGATGCTTTTTGAACTCCATAAAAAATTAATGTCCTTAATATAGTTGGTTTTTTGTCTAAATACAATCTAAAAATTTAGAAGCAAGTATCATATTAAGAAAGAACTTAGAACTTTGCCTTGAATGACTTAAATTTTATTTAATGTAGTATTAGGCAGCAGTTTAAAATGGAAGGATGAGTGATAAAAGTTCTTAATATAATTCCTTCTGCTATTCTAAAGCCTATGTTTGGTTCTACCCTCTCATCTGTACAAGGATAATTAATACGTGTTTCTAATCACTCATTCCTTCTGTTCCAAAGGAATAAAAGACGTAGCACTTAAATAGGTGTTGAGCTGCATGAAAGAAGTATTTTTGGTGATTAGAAACGGTAGAGAAAAAAGAATCTAATGACAAAAAATGAACATTAGCAGATTGACATTTTCAAGTGTCTGAATGACACAAAGAACAAGAGCTCCATTATACAAACTTGTTTCCTAGAACAGAAAATGGATTGAAGAAGATTGCTTAGAATGAATTGCTATCAAGTTGAGTTACAGGGGAAAATTAAAAGAGGCTTTACAGAGCAGTCGCTGAATGAGGTAGTATATCAAGACTCCAGAGTAACCATTTATCTTAGGGTTAGTATGTTATAATGAGAGTTGGGTCATTTACTAATGAATAATATGTATACATTTACCAAAGGGTGGTAAACATAATTAAACAAACTGTTTCCTTGAATCATCTCCTGAAGGAAATTTGCTATATCCTGCAGAAAAACTGTTGGCAGAAAGATCATCTCTGTACATCAGAAGCAGCTCTGTTCCCTCGGGATTCTTTCTCCAGCTGTAGTGTCAACTCTGTGGACCTGCTCTGTGTCTACATCTTTTGCCGGAGTAGCTACATGACTGACCAAAATGAGAAATTTTGTCAGCTAAATATTGACAAAAGATAAATGTATTTCCAAAAAAGTCTCTGCCGGGGTGTGATTTCCTATACTTGGAGGTATGACTAAGCTACAAAGATAATTATTCCTTATTTCTAGTAGGAGAGTCAGTAACAAGAGTGTGGCTGGAACAAGATCAAGCTGAGGTTGCTGTAGCGATGTAATGGTATATCATGAACATTTGACCTCATTAATAGTGAAATTTAACTATTCCTCTATGTCTATTTTAAGTGCAGAAAAAAATTAAAATTTATTTTTATCCTTAGTATTCCAAAAACTATGTCATTAATATATTCTGAAGTGATAGGCAGAACTGCAAGTTTTTTGAAGCAGATTCCAAATGCAGAGGAATTCAGAAAAAGAGGGAAAACCAGCAGCTCTTTCAGTTAAATTAATAATAGAGCTGGCTGCTGGCAGATTCTTTTCTATTTAATCAAGTGCCTTCATTTCATAATAGGAGATGTCTGGAAGTAGAGTCCCAGCGCTGCAGCAAGGTCCCTCCTGTACCTAAGATTAGCAAAACCCAGCAATAAAATAATATAAAAATGGTAGGACACTGCATGTTATACTAAAGAACATTATGACCTGAAGTCTAGGAGCTGGGATATTCACTAGATGGATGTTTTGTAGCAGAAAATAAGGAGTTCCTTATTTGAGCATTCAGTGGTACATGAAGAAATAATTACAGAAACTGTCATTTGTTTTACCAGGACAAATGTTTGTTGTTTTAAAATGTGTGTTCTGTAAAAGGCATCCCACAATTAAATGCTCCCCCACTCATGTTCAGGGATCAAAAGCATGAAAAGGCTCTCCCCATGCAAACAACAACAATAGCTACCACATTGTGTGCATTTATTTTCAGATGAAAAACGCTCTTGTCTCTTCAGTTAATAATCTCTGCCAATTTGGCCTGATGGATTTACTGCACATCATTTACTGCTGCTGTCCAAATAATCTCTATTCATGCCAATAAAAGACAGTGTCAACAACTGTAATAATAGCGCACTTGTTTTTTCACCACTCCAAAAAGAAGAGACATCCTGAGTTCAGAGGGATTCTGAAAGAAATAGTGTTAATGAATAGCCTTCCCAGCTGTATGCACTATGGCAAGGGAAAAACCTCCCCAAGTATTGTATAACCCAGCACCGACATCACGGCCTTCCCCAGCAGGCACCTTGCTTGGTCTTGTTAGCATCAGTGCAATTGCACAGGATACAGGTTAGCACAGAATTGGCCTCAATATCTCCACTGAAGCCAAAAGGTTTTATCCCACAGACCAACTGATGCTGGAGAAACAAGATAATTTCCATCCATTTCAGCTCTAGTTCATCTAACCCAATGGGAGTAAGTAGTTACACAAACTTTGAGAAACCAGAGCAAAGAGAAAATTAACTTCTGTAACCTTTCACTTATGCTCCAGACTAGAATAGAGACTCTCTTCCTGAAAAAAAAAAAATTCACAAGGGCATTCCACATTTTCAGAGGAGACGGAATTTTCTTTCATGCTTTCCTCAGCCCTGGACCTCTTGCAACAGAATCTGATTTGGCAACATCCTCTGGTAGGCCACCCACACCATCTGGAGAGGAGACTTTCTGCAGAGTGAATGAAGCAGCTGTAAGAGTGTTTTTAGGGGGGCAGATGAATAATGTGGCAATAGAGGATTTGCAGGCATTAGAGATGTTCTCCCAGTACCAGGGCGCTGATTTCACTCCCTATTGAGCTGAGGCAAACTCTGCTCACTACACAGACTGCTTTTCATACCATAGGGTGCTGGGATCACTGGACTTTTCAACTACTGCCAGAGGCTTTATGCTACTATATTTCCATGGCTTTGTAAGATCTGCAAAGTATTATCATTTAAAGCCTCCTTCACAATGGAGACCCCAATCAAGATATGAGCACTGCTCAGTTGTATCATGGCTTACATCATTTATCTTGAACAACAGATATTGAAGGAAGCAAAGATGAGATTTTTCCTAAAGGATTATAGACAAAGGCATATTTTTCAATTAATTGGAGATTTAATGATTAAAAAAATATCCTCTAACTAACTGCTTCTTAGCTTTTATTATGAAGAAGCAAAAAGTACCATTTTTGGTGGTCACTGAAACAAATTATGAATTTCAAGCTTTTGATTAATCTCCTAATATTTCACCAAGGTAAAAATCCCTGCTCCAATTGCTCTAGAGGTGAAACAAAAACATATTGAGATTGAGAGAAATCTTGATTTGCAGATCTTATGGCTTGAAATAGGAAATAATTTTCATTTGGTAAATATTAGATTATTCCTGAGTTCTGAAGATAACTAACTTCTTTCAATTCCTTTGTTACTTTCATTCAGGAACAGTTTGCCCTTTGAAACAGCCTTTATTTTCAGTTATTTTCTATTTTACTTTCCAGCATGCATTTTTCTTTTTATTCCTTTCCTTTTGATAGGAAAATAAAACAAATAATCAACATGGCTACATACCTCTTTTCTATTGCAATCATATTGTTTTAAAATAAACCCTACATAAATATATTTACAAACACCATTCAGTTTCATTTCACTCTAATCCACTCTGATCCCAGAAATTCCATTAACAAGAACCTGGGTTACCATTCCCTTCAGGGACAGGTCATAACACCTCTTGGTAACACTGTGTGATGGCCTCTGTACAAAAAAATATAAAAATGTCATGCTGAAAGTAAGGCAGCATAACAAAATCTACAATAGAGTTAGTTCTAACTGTTATTTTCCTCATGTCTTGTGTATAAAGTACGTTTTTCTCAGATGCTCATTTTAAATGTATGTCTCATCTGCTTCTTTTTTTTTTTAATTTAAAAAGTTCAATTGAAAAAACAAATGTGTTTGGAAGAGAAATTTATTCTTAGCAATATAGGAGCATGAGATATTTTTTTCTCAGTCATAATGAGCAAGGACACATGAATTGACAACAATGCATAACAATTATCTGTACCAATTTATTTTTACTATTCTTCTTAGAACCTCTTTTGTAGGAGTGATTCCTTCAGACACAATTTGCACAAAACCATATCTCAGCATCATAGTCTTTTCAGAAAAGGTCGACTGAATGTACGCTTGTAATGCACAAATTTACCAGAGAAATAATGGTTTTGGGATTTATTGGTAAAATTGCATGAAAGCTGGGGGGGAGGTATAAATAAAAACATAAATGTGTAGTGCCAGGTATTATAACTAAAATACATTTTCAGATACACAAGTTTGATCTTTTTTTAATGCACTAAAAATTATCTGAAATTCTTTTCTGGCAATTCTGTCTACCTAACACCAAAAACCTGATTTTCACACTGCCTTTTAATATCCCTTAGATTAAAAAAAAAAAAAAAAAGAAAAAAGAAAAAAGACTTATAGTGTCCCCAAAATAGTGCTAAGTTATTTCTGTGCCCAGATTGAAATTCTTGGCTGATAAATAGGGTTTGAGGTTTGATATTTGTTTGGGGTTTTCCTCTTTTTTTCTGATTAAATATGACCTCTGTTCAATATAACCCTTTACTATGAAGAGACTGAACAAGAAAAATTAAAGTCAAAATATAAAACCAATCATATTTGGGGGAAAAATAAATACTGTTAAATTCCTTTACTACTCATGATTGAACAGTATAGATAATAAATCTCTTGTAAATTTGTAAATCAGAATCCTCCAGTTTAATTACATGCTGGCTTTAAATGGAAACCTTTGATGACCTCCACCTTCATCATAATATGCTTTTTTTGCAATTGAACTCTTATATATTAAGAAAAAACTTAAATGCTGCACACTTGCAATAACTCAAGCTGGTTTTGTACTCTCCCTTTTTTTATGTTTCATTCCACAGGTACCACTGTAAAGCAACAGAGTCATTAATTCTTTGTGTCCTATAAATCGTGGTCTTTCCTCATTACACTGGCCATAACACCCTGGTCCTGTTGAGTTATGTTGTTTACATGATGCTGACAGCAGGAACTTGCTTGAAATCAAGACACTTGTCTTTTATGGGGTTGAACTGTTTCTTTTGAAAGGAACCTATGGATTTTTCAGGACTGTTTCCCTTTGAAGTAAGTTTTATTTCTAGATGAAAACTCAAAAATATTAGGGAAAGAGTCCTCTGTTACTCCACTCTCTGACTGTATTTAAAAAAAAGATACACCATATGATAATGATATATGATACATTGATCCTTCCTACTACAAATAAGCATAAGATATATATATATATATATATATATATATATATATATATATATATATGGAATTTTGTCTTTCTTTCATATGGCCACAAAAACCCACTGAACATCTGGCAATCAAGCAACCATAAAATCTTTGGGGAATTGAACACAAAATCCATTTAGTAATATGCTGGTATCTAACTGGTATCAAGCTGGCAAATTTCTGCCTGTGACTGTGTCTGCTTCTAGCTATAGCTTTCTGAATATAATTTAGGATGGGATTGTTTTCTCATTTTGTTTTTTTTTCACCCTAGAGCAATCCTAAATGCATTCAAAGTTTGAGCACACAGTTGTCCCTGATTTAATTAATATTTCCTCCACAGCAGCTCACTTCCCTAATGTAATGTGACAAGTGATTTGGTCCAAATAAAGTAGCTTTTTCATTTTCATGCATTCACCCAAGCCAGTCAAAGACAGTTGACAAACAAGTAAGAACTGATTGAGGACTAAGAATATTTTATAATTTTTTGTAGAAGTAAAAGATAACTTTTTAATTAAATTGATGACTGTAGCACCTACTCATGCATGTCATCTACCCTGCATTTTATTCATGTAAGGGTACCAATCCATAGGTAAATTATTGATTTAAACTGTAAGAAATTCACAAAATCAGATCATATCAAGATATGATATGCTGAAAGGCTAACAAACCATTGTTATTTTTTCTTCACGTTAGTAAAAGTGCATATCTAATCCATTAACAGAAAGGGAAGGGAAAGAAAAAAAGTAAAAAAATGAGATACTAATTGAAAATTATTCCTGTCTTTCTGCTTCAGCCAAGGCTATTCAATTTTGTCAGAAGGACTATTTGCAGATCAGTATCTTCATACCATTGCTTTTCCTTATTGCAAAGTGTTTTGCACATTATCTGGACAAAATACAGGATGTTGTCAGAACAGAAGGATGTGGAAAACAGCACAATGTATCGGGTTTGGTTCTCCAAAGAGGATATCAAAGGCAAAACTGAACAGAAAATCTTGGCCTTATTTGACAAGTTTTTTGGGAGCAGAGCTCATTGCTGAATGGGAAAATACTGAACACCACCTTTTTTACATTTTTCACAAGAAAAGAGAGCATCTTCACTCAGGAGCAGGATCATTTTAGTCTTTTGTTTCCTAATTGGTCATTCCTCAATCTCACACCTTATCTTGCTCAAGAGTCCATATGTATTTGTTAGAAGATTAGAAGGCAGACTCATTTCGCAGTGTAAAAAAGTGGTAAGAGATAAAGTGCTGAAGTGCTGCGTTACCTTTGACTGAGAGTTGTGGGGTGTGAGTCCTTTGAAGGTCTATTATTCATCTCACCCTAGCACAGGTAACAGCAGTTCAAGCTAGAAATGCTCCTGAGTCCATTTTCTCATCAAAGTGAAACTTATACAGTGGTTTCTCCTATCAATAGTATTGGATTCATACAAGTCTCCAAAAGCCCTCCTGTTCATAATAGTGTGGAGAGACACAGACGATTATCATCTGCTTTTTACCCTCAGTCATTGTGCAAAGCTGGTCATGTGGTACTGAAGGTGCATTCAAATGTCTTAAATATAGAAATCTTGAGTGTATGAATGAGGAAGATTTTCAAACCACATTGCTTTACTCTCAGTAACAGCTTGCCCCACAAAGACCTACTTAAAATGTATATGAGCTTGCATTTTGAGAATCATAAGAGATAATAATTTTAGTTAACTGCAATATTGCTATAAAATTCTTCTCCTGCATAGATTCCAAACAGTTGGGGTTTTGTTTTTGTTTTTTCTATTTATTCCATAGTAGACATTCAGCTTTAGGAGCAGCACTTTTAGTTTGACACTTTCAGTATTTACTATACCTGATTATGCTTACTCTTATTGCTACCATGATGACTACTCTCCATGTCCCCTGATGCATATTTTTCCTAGGTCAGCTTTTACCTAGGACGAGATTCTCATAATGATGTAGCCCTAGAGTGCCAGTTATGATTATATCTCCCTAATAGTTTGTTGCCTCTCATGAGAAGCAGAAAGTGTGGGAATAATCTTCTGTGAACTTGGTGTCTGGTGTAGTATTTCACTTCCTGTCTGTAGTTTAAATTGTACATTAACTTGTGGTTCAGACAGTATATCCAAAGCCCTGACTATTTTAATTTTTATCATATCAATACTATATTATAGTAAGACTGTTTTATTGATTGCAGCATAAAAAGCACTCAACTAGTTCCTGACTGAACTGGGTAGTATGAATTCCAAAGAGTTATCTCATTTTAGAGAAGCTTTAGGTAACCTGAGGATCATTATTGAATCAAATATATACCATCCTGAATATGCAGTTCTTTGTCACAGTGACAAAGACAGCCAGCTAAAAAGCACAGATCAGAATTTCCTGCAAAATACATTTTTCTACTGAAAACCCAAACCCAGTAATGAGTTTGGGTGCTTGTGCTGTCATGGGCACATATATGGAGACAGGCATGAGGAGTCAGGGATCCTTATTTATATCAGCATCCACTTTGAACTTGACTGTATGCATCCTTTGATTTCCAGGGGACTTTTATCAATACAGACAAGGGCAGAGTTAGCTATCTACTACAGTCAAATACTCTGCTTCAAGTAATATTAATGTTAATTTTTCCCTTGCCAGCACTAGCGTTTCCAGGAAGCCCCAGTTTGGGCTTTCAAAGAGACAACTGATTCCCACATCATGTGTTAATCACATCCTGTGTGCAAGGGCATCCTTGTAAAACATTCTATCCTCTGCTTTTATTGTGTACTTAAAAAATTAATCATGTCTTAGAAAATGTTATATATAGCTCATGAAGGCCTGTGTGATGGGTGATTAAAATCTTCTTCAATATTCTCAAAAAAAGTCAGGACCATGGTTTGAATTCTATTTGACTTTATTGTTTTCACTTAGTATGCCTGGGATTGCCATCACTGTGATGGTTTTGTTTCTGTTAGTGTGAATATGATGGTGCAGTAAGCAGATGTTGTTTATTACATACTAAATTATATGATATTTCACGGAATCACAGAATTACAGAATATGCTTTGATGGAAGGGACCCACAAGGAGTCCAACTCCTTGCCCTGCACAGGACAGCCTCAAGAATCACACCGTGAGCCTGAGTGTTGTCCAAATGTTTCTGGAGCTCTGTCAGGCTGGTGCTGTGACCACTTTCCTGGGGAGAAGTTCCAGTGCCTGATCACCCTCTGGGTGAGGAACCTTTTCCTGATATCCAGCCTAAAACTCCCCTGACATAACTTCAGATCACTCCCTCAGGTCCTGTCCCTGGTTGCCAGAGAGGAGAGATCAGTGTCTGTCTCTTCCCCTCACGAGGAAGTTGTAACTGCAATGAGGTGTCCCCACACTCTCTTCCACGTTGAACAGATTGAGTGACTACAGTCACTACTCACACGGCTTCTCCTCAAGGCCCTTCACCATCTTCATTGCTCTCCTCTGGACACTCTCTAATAATTCAATGTCTTTATTACATTGGTGCACCCAAAACTGCCCCAGCACTTCAGGTGAGGCTGCCACAGCACAGAGCAGAGAGGGACAATCCCCTCCCCGGCCCAGCTGGTGATGGTGGGCCTGGTGCACCCCGGGACAGGGCTGGCCCTCCTGGCTGCCAGGGCACAATGACTCGAGTTCAACTTGCCATCAACCAAGTCCCTTTCCATGGTCCTGCTCTTCAGCCTCTCATTCCTCAGCCTGTCTGTACACCCAGGGTTGCCCTGTTTCAGATGCAGAATCCATCACTTTCCTTGTTGGACTTCTTATGGTTGGAGATTTCCCAGCCCCCTAATTTATTCAGGTTTCTCTGCAAGGCCTCCCTTCCTTCAAGCAAATCAACAGCTCCTCCCAGTTTTGTGTAATTGACAAACTTAGTATCCCACCCAGTCCGGTGTCCTAGTCACTTCTGAAGGCATTGAAGTGCACTCCCCCCTACAATGGGGTCCTGTGGAACCCCAGTAGTGACAGGTCACCAGTCTGATGTCACCTCATTCAACATAACCCTTTCTGCCTGATCCATGAGCCAGTTGCTCACCCATCATGTAACTCAGTTATCCAGCTGAGTGCTGGACATTTTTTTCCAGAAGGATACTGTGAGAGACAGCACGAAAACCTTTACTGAAATCCGAAATGAAACAAAAATCCTGTGCCTGGAAATTTAAGCTAGATCAAATCAAGCTAGAAATCAAGTGGGGAGTTCTGACTTTGAAGCTCATTGACTTTGGAACCACTTGTGAAATAGTGCAGCAGGTTGTTAATACTCTAAGTCAAGACTGGGCTGTCATTGTTATTAAGTTTTAATTAAACAGGATTTGCTTAAAGAAAAATCCAAGGCCTGATGTTAAGCACAATATCTAGCAGTTCTTTCTGGCTCCAGAACTTCTGAAATGCATGCTGAAAAATAAGGTTTATTTTCAAATCTATTCACACAGCAGTATTTGTTTGCTCTTTCTTGCTGTTACTCTTCTGTGCTTTCAGAAAATTCATAGGAGACAGTCTAATACCATTTTAGTCACAAAGCAATTTCCCACCTGGTGGAAGGAAATTTCTTTCTTCTCTGAAACGCAATAGAAACATAAAGGAAAGGAAACCATTCCCTCATACTTATATTTATCTTTTTTTTTCCTTGTATTGTATTATTAATCAGTTCACAAAGCTCAAGCCACTCCATATAGCTTTCATGAAGTATTATAGGGTTGGAAGCTAAAAGAATGAAGATATAGACATATGCCTGAAGGCAGAGGACAAAATTCTGCTCTCACTTTACACCAAGACAAACCCACAGCTACTACTTCAGAATATATAGATTTTCCATATATTTCCTTCTGAGGGCTGAAGGCAGGGAATAGACCATCATTAAAAAAAAAATGTTTTAAACATAGTCTTCAGGAATTATTTCACATGTGTTCTTATTCCACAGCATCTTGACCCTCCTAAGTTTCCCAATGTAAACATTTGTAAATGTACAGAATCCTGAAACTCTATTGTGCCATGCAGATGCTTTTGTCTTATATTGCAGTGCCAGGTAACTTGAAATGTCAAAAGAAACCCTTCTCTTTGCAGTGTTACTTACAAATCTCATTGTAATTTCTTTTTTTCTGCCGGCATTTACTTCTTTATCAAGAACTGCCAACAGTTCTAGAGGAAATGTTCTGCAGACTTTAAAAACATGTTCCAAACAGTAGGTAACTGTGTTTCCTACATTACACACGACTGAAACGATGGTGGATTTCCAGATGGTCAATTTTTAAGGACTTCTGTGCCCGGATTAATCTATTCTGAAAGTTCAAACTACCAAGTAAGGCTGGGAGGTGCAATAAACATAATGCACTGCAGCTGTGGGTCAATAGTCATTTGCATCACAGGACCTGTGAAGGCTTCACTGTATTCTCTGATTGATTTATGTAACCTCTTTCCTCTATTTAATCAAGTGCTGTAGTAGAGGAAATATGTATTAGTTGCTGCAAACCAATATCAATTTCTGCAAAATTTTATTTTTCACTCTTCCTTTTTTATTTATTCCATTGCTGTAGGCAGAATTCAAATTATTGTTATTAGATTATGATATCTATCTCTCAATAACCATATGCAGATGACAGTCTACAGTATAGTATAGCATTTCAAATTCAATCTTTTAATTCAATCTTTCAATTTTTCAAGGCAGCTGCTTCTGAATGTTCTGTTTCCTTAAACCTCATGACTGACTGACACAGAGGGGCTGCAGATCAGGGTGCAAAAGTTAGTTTCTTTTTCAGCATAGCTATTAATCCAGCTTTTTACTGAACATTATGTACTACGTACAACTCATTACAGTAGTGATAACCAAATACTTGGACTTCTAAGAGCAGTGGGGTTTTTTCCATTGATATGTTCTTTGAAAAATTTAAATATTAGCATAAACTTTCCCCTTTATATGGAGTTTGACTTTTCTGGGTTTGATTTTACAATTTTGAAGTTTTTTGCATTTCTTCCTGCACAATCAATCCATAGTCATCATGGAAAAAACTAAGGATGTTCCATCCTCTGCCACCAGACCTCCATTTGTGACTCTTAGGGTATCTTCTGACATCTGAAGTGGGTTTGGCCATGCAAACCTCTCAAACACATCTGTTTAATTGTGAGAGAGATCCACAATAAAAACCCAGAAAGAAGATTCAGTTGAACAACACAATATCAATAATCCACCTTTATTAAGGTCTACCAAAATTCTCTTTGGACTTCTATCTGTCAGAAAAATAGCATCACATCAGAAGCCTTGCATACCAGTTGCCTAAAATTAGATTGGGAGGGTGTGGAGAGGAGAGGGGGAAGCAAATAAAAATCCAGCCAATTGAGAACTGATTTTAATGAACAGCTTGACATATGATGAAGGCACTACTCTGAGGATTAAAGAAGATGGGAATGTTGTGTGGGAATAGAAAACATTTATTTTGGGATTGGCATTGTAGTGAACTATGAAATCTGGGGTGTGGTTTGCCTTGTACCCCAAGTTAAAGCACGAATGGACCCAAATGTTGCCTGTTCTGGTGCTACTCTGATTTGAGAATTATTTGGAACCTTCAGACACTGGAAGATGTGGGATGATGAACACAGCACTCGAGTTTTACAGCTTGGATATTAAGTGGGCAATATATCTTCCTTATTGGCTCCCACAGGATGGTCATGGCAGATGCATTATATGGTGTGAGATACCTATCCACCCAGGGTAAGGGAACAAACATTTCTGTCAGGGCCACTCTAGCTCTAACCTTTTTCTTTTTCCATACCATCAAAGATGGAGAGCCAAAGGAAGGTGTTGCCTTCTTCTTCCTGCATAACAAGTGCAGATATCTCAGTCAATGTCCTCTACTCAGCAATAAATATTAGATATGAACCTGAGAACACTGGGTTTGAGAAAGGTGCTTGGCAAGACAAAATATCTCAAAATTCTTACTAACACAGACCCTACAAAAGAAAGGGTGGCTGCCTGTTCTCAAGAGTCCTACACTTAGTCTTGCATCCATACAGTAAAAATTTTTTGTCTGTGATTCTGTGACATTCTTTTACCTGCATGCATAAATTGATTTTCACTGCATGCTTTTATACAGGTTTTAATCCACATGTTGTTATAAAGGCCAACAGAATAGAAAAAACGTTCATCTATTCATCTATCCTGCCCATGCTCCATCTTTATAGACATTTTTCATTTATCTCCAGGAAAAACATAGCAACCATTGCAGGTGCTTAGTAAAAAAAAGTGATGGGTCATGAAAATGCTCCTGTTGCTCATTCTGCTCTTGAGAGGGCAAGTGCAAAGCTCTTGGAAATATTTCCTCAATGACTGATTCAACAGATAATACCACTGGAATTAAAATGTGTACCAAAACCAAATTACAAGGCCTAAGAGAAAAAAGATTTGTGTAAAAGTATGAAAGGTTCATTGGTTTTTGTTGATGTGGGATCATTTTATTTTACAACATACTTTACTGAATATATGATACTTATAAATTTTTGGAGCAATGTTAAATTTTGCTTTGTTTATTCCTCTTTCATAAATCTTTTGTGGTTTTGTAACTTTCCTCTGTCACATAGCAGAATTTTAATTTCTAAATATGTTTCCATTGGTGCATATGTAATATCCATATCTTTTATACTTTAGACACTTCATTGAATAGAGAGTATATTACAGAATGGGTTTTATGAAAGTAAATGTAGTGTTTGAATTCCATTGGTATCTGATAGTTGATATTCTTGTATCTCCTGCAACAGTTCATTAAGCAGAAGTATAGGAGGGGGATTATAACAGCAAATCCCAATGTCTGCTAAAACTCAGTTGAGACCAGAGAGATCTACACTTTCTGAGGGCTTTTCTTCTATACCATGTGTTGAAGCATTTGCAAATCCTCTTAATTCTCTTCCTGATAAAACACCAGACAGAATGAAAAATAATCTCAGGCTTCACAGCTGCATTTTAAAATGTGTAAATTATGGGTTATTGCCTTCTCTGTTAATGAATGTCATTAATAAGAGTTTCAGCAAACAACATAGTACGACTCTTCTTTTTACTCTGCAACATTTTAACAGTTGGTCTACTTGGTAGGGACCTTAGGCTATCAAGAAGCCTTCACTGACATTCAGAAAATAGTTAAATTTTTGACAAGTGTATAAAAAAAATTGTACTTACCTTGTAACTGTTCTGTTTATGTGATACATATAAACAAGTATTCTGACTAGGACTGAGTATGCTTCCTTCATAAAACTAACTATAAGTATGGTATAATCTGAAGGAAACAGAATGTAGATGCCCTGGCAGGTAAATATCAGCGTGTGTCTTCCTTGTCTTGCCACTTTTTTAGAGGTTGGGCTTCTCATTTACCCATCAGTAGCTTGCCAGTACTCTGGGCAGCAACTTTTCTGTTTGGAAAAAATTCAAAGTGAATACCATTAGCATTGTCTTCTCATTCATTTCAGATGATGTTGCAGAAGTGATTATCAGTTTTCAGAAGAAACAGTTATTAAAGTAATGTTTTAAAAGTCCAATAAAATGCAACATAATCTAAGCTAATTTAGCAAGTATTTTCCCTTGCAGTTGAAAAACAGAAAGTAACTGGGTTAATTAAGAGAAAAGATTTTATTCCTTGCATATGGAGGCTATAAAGGCACAACTGTAGTTAGTTTGTTTTAAAAGTGGCTGTGTTTACAGCCATCTTAATTGCACAACAAATTGTGTGATGCCCCAGATGTTTGTGAGCAACCTTCTCTCAAACAAGATCAATTTCAGTGCTGCCTGGAGTGGTCCTATCTGCTTTCTAGCAGCATTGAGTTGACTAGCTGTGACAATTTGGGGCTCCTGAAGTCATGTGTAGCCTGTTTGCCTTGCAGATGGGGGAGCAATGTCCTTCTCCATGGCTCAGCACCTGGCAATTTCAGTTCTCAAAGAACTAGTTGCAGATTGTATATCCCAGTAATTGGCTCTCAGGCTTTTGTCAATGAGGAACTACTATGTGCTAGCTCTGTGGTACACTTTCTTCTGCTGCATTTCCCAGTGTGGTTCTTCCACAGGTTTCTTCTCCCTGGCTCACTGCTGACTGTTCTGACTGAACCTCTTGATGAGGTCTTTCCCCAAACATTCGGTTTACATCTGAATCTTCAGAATACATCCCTTCATCTGACAAGACTTTGCACTCAGTGTTCCTCTTTATTTTGTCCTAGAAGTTCTTCAGAACATTTAATGCCTTCTGTAAATGGTTGGTTTTTTCCTAAATTCAATGCCTGTATAAAGTTTCCTCCCATTTCTATTGTGTTGCAAATGCTGTTCATTCTTTGAGCTACAGGCAGTCTCCTATTGCTTGTTGTTACATATTTTTATTGTGGGTTTTTTGGCCCATTTTACTTTCTTCTCTTTTCTTTTTCAAATCCAAACTGCATCATAAAAGAGCTAACAACTTAATTTCTCTGTGTCAAGCTTGGTAACATATAAAACTGAAATAACAAACAGACATTGACTTCTGTCAATGTGCATAATAAAGCCTCATCCAGAGAGATTGAATGTGGAAGCAAACAAAGCTGGTATTCACTGAAACATGAAGCCATTGTTACAGTCACCATTATAGCCCTCTATTAAGAAAAATTACTGTAAATTAACATTTTTAAGAGAAGGAATTAGAGACTGAGGAAATGCAGTTTGTGTTTTATCAGGAAGCAAATCTTCCAGTTATGTATGAATGAGGCACCCTACAAATACTGTGCTTTTTTCCCCTCTAGTCAACCAAACCACCTGCAACATGCTGACGTTAGTGTTGTCCTGACCTATACCTAGGAAGGTTGCTCGAGGTAAAAGCAGGGTCATATGTGATTTGAAACATGTATTTCCCTCAGACACTGAAGATGAAAGTCTGGGACACAGCTTTTTGTTCTTTTCTGGTACCAATCCTGCACTCCATCCTCCCTGCTCAAACCATTGCGCACCCAGATTACAACAGTTCAAAACAACTTAAAAATTTTTGCCTCTGTTGGATGAATGTTTCCTACCTTGGTGTTTCATAAAATGTTTATTTTTTAAACAGCCACTTTGCCACTTGCAAACTGAAAGTTGCTGCATTTTTATTAGGACAATGATGTGTTGTTGGGCCTGAAGAAAAAAGCAGCTCACATCCGTGATTGTTAATAGGACTGACAGCTCACAAATCCTAAACAAAAAAAATCTTCTGCTCTGGAAGCTTGTGGTCTAGCAGTTATATCTAATATTGTGATGAAGATGACAGGGGTTGCAAGATCATGTCTGCTTATTTACAACTAAGAAGCTTAAACCCAAACATTGTTTACAGTGATGCATAAGCTTAGTAAACTCATTTTCTCTCTCATCAGTTGTGTTTGTTCTGTAGATTGTTTTTGAAGATCCTGTCACAGAATCTGACCTTTACAACTGACCATGTAGTGGTGTAAGGTATTTCTGTCTTTCCCTAATTTAAAGATTTCTTTAGCCCATGGACTAAAATAAAAATTAAAAAAAAAAAAAAAAAACAAAAAATAAATTCAAGCACATATCTTCAGCCACTTCTGGTTAAGTTTGTGATTTCTTATCTTCAGCCACTTCTGGTTAAGTTTGTGATTTCTGTAGCCTTGCACACTCTCTGAAGACACAAATGTTACCAAGTACCCTTTTGGGATTTGAATATGTAAGCACCAATGAAAACATAGGGCATTATGGTGTATAGCTGGATGAATGCACAACAACATTTCTTTCAATAGTTTATGACAGTAATTTATCATTTGTAGTAGTCTTGAATTCATTTCCAAATACAGGGGGGAAAAGCCTCCACAATCAAAATTGCTCCAGCTTCTTGATAGTGTAGGAAAATTATGGCTAAAATGATGCTTTTTATGAGAGCCATATAGCTTCAATTTTAGCTATTTCCTTTATGCTTTAACGTGTTTTCATATGAATTAACAAACTAAAAAATTAAATGCAGAGCTTACTAAAAGCCATAAATTGGGAATTTATTCCAAAATCTGGTCTGAGAGTCTGGTTTTGAACTTTAGGGCATACCTTGAACCTCTATGCAGTGTATTTTTCTCAAATATGAGAAATTAAAGGGATTAACTTTTACCTTCTCCCTGTAAAATCTTATCAGTTAATTAAATTAATATTTTTTGAATTTTTTAAATTCCTTTTCAAATTACTACACAAATTTTACAATAGACATAGGTTTTTATTAATATCAAATAAGTTTTGACTAAAGGCAGACTTAGTCTGAGTAAGAAGAGAAATTTGGGGCTTTATCTCTTAATTATTCATACATAAACAAAAGTCCCTGATCCCTCATCTCACTGAATACATGATAATGAGCATACAGAATTAATATATTGCCATTTCTCACTCAAGTTACTGAGTTTTGGCAAAGTAAAAAAAAAAAAGCAGACCTGGATATTTGATGCCTGATTGAATACACAGTGTTAAGAACCCAGGCCAAATTTCTAGAGGACTGGAAAACAAAGAATTGAAAACCATCTGCATTCAAAAAACTGGGAAGCCAGGGTCCTGCAATGTGTATTGGGGGTGCACTGTGGGGAGACCCAGCTGAAAACAGAGGTGGACATCAAATCTGCATGTTCAGGTCTCCTATGCATAGCCTTCAGCTATGCTGGTATGTAGCTTGCTATCATAGTGGCACTTTTTTAACAGAAGCTTGGTCAAGATCAGAAAAATATAATCCATTGTTTTTGCTTTAGGTGGTAAGTGAATGTTAAAGGACAAAAGGATTTTATATGTCCTTATCCTAGGTATTCATGTGTTGAGTATGAAGCTGACTGTGATTTAAACTAAACTCTTTAAAATAGCTTTATTCATAGTATTATTGACCTGGAAGAGAGGTGATAAAAATCATAACTTAAATAAAACTTAAATAAACTTAAATTTGAGGTGAAAATACAGCCTTAGAACTACACAACTTTATAAAAAGCTTTTATTGAAAAAGTTACTCAAAACATCTTAAAGGAGATGAATGTGAAAGAATAGAGTGGCAAAACACAGGTGAAGGGAAAAATAGATTAAACTATGAATGTAGAAAAAGTTTACATTAGGGGAAGCTAATAAGCTGGCAATTGTCCTAATCTGAAAAGTACCAATAATCTTCCCTCCTTTAGCAATCATAAGCAATCAGCTATTTTACTAAATAACATGTTAATGTGTAAGGAGGAGGCAATACATTTAGGATTTATATAATGAGATAACTTTATAAAATGAGACACAATGTCTACCAAGATCAAAAGTGTAAATATTACATTTGTTCCTTATCACAGGGGAATAAATCTGTTGAATACTAAAAACTATTGTGGATTTCCTTCAGAGACAGACTAACACCAAAGAGGTTTGGTTCTATTGATAATGTTCATTTTATTTCAGTAGAGGCTTTTGTTTATATTTTTATTTTATATTTTTATATTTTTATATTTTTATATATATTTTATATTTTTAAATTTCAATTACTAAATTACCTGCTTTCTCTAACACAGGAAATCGTAACCTACAAATTCCATCCAGGCTGAAATTCAATAAACATAGTATTGCTTTTTCTTCTAAGAACAAAATAGAAAAAAAATCAAGGAAAAAGCTAGGGAAGCAGAAAATCTGCATAAACAAGAGGCTTCAGTAAAGAAGGCTTATATATAAATAATGTGTGTTTTTATACATGCCTCTTCCAATATACAAAGATATATTTTCCATGGAGATAAAAATGAACAAAGGTATCCTCAGAGAAATATCAGCAAAATAAACTGTTCAGGGAGTTTTTTCTATCATGCTTATTTGTCTCAGGGTTTTTGAAAGCTGCTCTGTTAGATGAGATTCTTTCCACTCAGTTTGCTCTGCAAGGATGCTTTAGTAGAGGTGAGGTGGTCCTTGCTGAAGGATAGGCCCTTCGAGGGCACTTTGGCATCTACCCTAAAAGCAGCTGTGTAATTAAATTCATTACTTCCCCACATTCCTCCTCCCACAGATGGCACCAGCTTGATCCATTTCCCCCAGGCCGACGTGGATATCAGGGATATTTCAGCAAGGTTCTCCCCATGCTCCCTCTGAGGCACCAGCTGAGGTGAGCGTGTACCACATGCAGCCTGTGGCTGCACCACATGGCTCCGGTTCTAGTGACCTGCCTGCCTCACATAATTCCTTCTCAGAGCCCTAGAGCACAAGGATGGGAGATTGTGTGAAGGGTGGAAATCACTGCTCTTATCTCTGGTGGCCTTCAGGTTCTCCAGACTCTTCCTTTGAGGTGTACTGGATAGTAGCTTGCACAGGGGTGTCCTGCAGGCACTAAAAGTGAAGGCTTTACATGGGACAGGAGCTGAGCACAACCACATGATGAGTAGGAGGAGGAAGGCTCAGCCACAAGGGTGTGTGCCTGTTTGTAGCAAAAGCCCATTTTGTCCAGTTTTTCATGTCTGTAAGAAATAACACTCTGAGCAAGAGCAGCTTCAGGATGTGCCTGAAGGAGGAGTCATGGGCACATCTGCTGGCAGTGGCTGCTGAGGAAAAGGTACAGGTCCTCCTGAATCATCTGCTGGTCATCCAAGCACATTGCAATTGGCTGATGTGACCTCAAGTTTTAACAGTAATCTGCTATGCAGGCTCTAGTCAAGTGGAAACCCCAGAATCAGTATTTGCCTGGAAATGCTGAATCAGAGGTCCAGGCAGTAGAGCTCACTACATATGATGATTCACATGCTGAGTTACTCAAGGCAGAAGACCATAATCTGTAAGATGTTTCTTTCCTGTTGCTGTGTTTACATGTGAAACCTTTGGTGCACATGTCCTACTGACATTTCTTTCTATTTTTTTTTTTTTACTTGTACACCAAACTCACTCAAAGTTTGTTAACCTATATTGATTGCTTCTATTAAATTTTGAGCAGTTTAAAGATTAAAAAATGTCAACTTCCTTAAATTTTATGGTCCCACATGATTTCTGAAAATATGCTACCTGAAGGGGAAATTTTAACTCAATGAGACTGTTTAGAACATACCCTCTAATTGCTCCTGGGATAGCCATGATGAAATAATTCAAAATTCAAAGGACTGTATCTATGTAATGAGCTTACCATTTAAGAATAAGAAGAGGATTTTGGATTTTTTCATATTAAAGGTTGTATGTTGTTAAAATACAAGTTTGCTGCACCTCATATAGGTCAGGCTAACTAGGCAGTGACAATCACAGCTTTATACTGAATCAAAATTGCTGTTTTACTTTCTCTGAAAATCCCCAGAAATGGACTAGTTGTTAAAAGAAATGTAGCTGTTCACGTTGCAGTGCAAGCAGTTATGGTTAGAATATGTGAGAACCCTGAGTTTTACCTGCAATATTTCTGTCTGAGTCTTAGTCTCTTGCTCTTCCATTCTGTAAGGTGGAAGTGGTATTCAACCCACATTTACTCTCTGTAAGTGTTATGATAGAAACTAAAAATATGTGAGGTGTTTGCTAATTTTATTACTACTTAAGTACTGTTATGCATTATTACCATATGATTCATTAATCCTCTAATAGATAACTTGCTTCCCACTTGCCCACTCTGTAGCCTACTTTCAGGATGTATCATGACCAGATGGAAATTAATTTTTAAAGCTTTATCTTGGGTGTTAAACCAAATTATTTATTGCCGATGTATTGTGTGAGTCACTAACTCTCCTAGAAACATTTCTAGTTCAGCTGGGGCTCTGAAATAAAACTTCATTCATGTCACTGAATCAGACAAATAAAACTCCAACTCAAAACTAAATGAAATTAACGTTAAATTCTCAAAACACTTCTCATTTAACTTTAAACAACCATAACTTTAAAAGCATTTCAGCTACCCAGTATATAAAGACAATGACTTATGACTCTGATTTTCATTTTGCAAAGACCCTTATCAAGATCAAAGACCTTTACCAAAAATGTGAAGAGATAGATGTAGACACTGTCTCTCAGGTATATAAAGATAAATTTTAAAAACTAAAAACTTGAGAGTTCAAATGTTTTACATTTTTACTACAGTTTCTTGATGTACTTATTAAGAAGGATGCAATAGCATGAAACTAATATGAATAGTATAAGTGTGAAAAAGCCATTCAGCTGGGTATCAACTTCATATATACATTAAAAGCTGTATTGATCATAATCTAATTCAAATTATTTTCCCATTTGATTTTTATCCTTTGATGCATTTGTCACATTTTTCTGCTGTCTGTCTAATTTGCAGGTCACCCTGGGTAGTGCTGAAGACACTGAATGGTCAGTGTAGCCAGGGCCTGTGTTTGTCCTGCAGGACCAAGCCTTGCAGTATCAATGCCACAATTATCTGATTATAAAATAGATAAATATTCATACACACCAGCCCTTGAAAAAACTTGCCCTTAGCCTCTACACATTGAGTCACAGTCCTAAATGGTTGCCAGGTGTGCAAAAGTTATCTTGTTCAGGCAACTCCTCCAAACTTTAACCTCTTTAGCAGAAACATCATGATGTTTATCCTGACCTCATTAATTAGGACAAATATACATCCAAGCTAACATAATATGGGACCCTCCTTACCAAGCATACTCAGTAGATCTATAAACTTTATTCTGTTCTAATCTTTCCTTCCTTTCTGGGTCAAATTATGCATAAAAACCAGAAACATACCCTTTGAAAGTTCTGTTGAGAAGCCAACACATATTTTACTACAGGAAAACCAAACAAACTGATGGCTGATTTCATCAGAATGTCCTTAATATTTGACTCCTGATCTAAAATGCATGCAGGTGAGAAGTAGTTTGGGGAAGAAAAATTATGTGTAAATGTGAAATACATCTGTTCCTCTTACCAGTGAGATGATCAAGGCTCCAGGTTAGTGAAACATCAGTGAAAATAAATCATGTAACACTGTGGCTAACATTTCAGGCCTTCAGTGAAAAATGTAAATCTCAGGGACAAAAAAGAAGAGCTCGTTGTTGGTGCAGGCTGGCATGAAATTGCTCCTTTTCACTGCTAAAAGCATTTGCATCTCAGTGCACACTAACTATTTCCTTTTTCAATGCCCTCTAGTGCTAATTGAAGATTTTATTGCTAACTGAATATGCAGGAAATGCCTACCAAGGCCCTGAGCTCTTGAAAAGACTGAAGTTTCTTGCTAACTTGTTACTTGGGCAAGCACTTGGGCTTCATTAATAAGCACATGTCCTCCTCAAGTAAGCTGAAATTAATACTGCTTAGGTTTAAAGATGACTCAGAAAGAGTGGGTGTATTCCACATGTTCAGATCAAAAACATATTGATGGAGCAAAATTGTGTGCTGTAGATACAAATCCATAGGAAAGATTTTGCAAAGACATGAAAATTAATATCATCAACACCAAACTTTCTTTGCCAGCTTCTTCTTATTATCTTTTCTGGCAATCTTATTTTCTAATTGTCTTATTATGGCTAACCAAAAAAAAGCTATCTATTGCAATCACTTATATTAGTGGAGCAACATAGCTGTCAAAATAGGGGAAAAAAAAGCATCTAACTTATGCAACTTTTGTAGATTGGCAGTACAGATTTTACCTCTTTAATAGTTGCTACTCAAACAAATGACATCTAGAAAACCAAATTAATTCATTCTCATATTAGACTTAAAACCACATGTGTTCTCCCATCAACAAGAACACATTCATCAATCATATATTTTAAAGCCAAATACACAACACGGGCAACTAGGAAAATATGGAACTCGTTTTCTTTTTTAAGTTAAAAAATAAAAATTCAAATTAGAATGCCTCTTTGGGTTTGCAGATTCAAAACATTTCTTCAACGTGGAGAGTGAATCAAAAGCAGGAAATGCATCTGTAAAGAAAGGTAGGCAAAACAATCTGGGGAAATTTATGGATTGAGGATAAAAGAATCTCTATAGGGATGGGTAAAAAACCTAGGTGTGTTATTTCACTAAACACAGGGGTGCATGGAGAGCAGTTTTTTAAAACTGCTGCTGAAAACTGTGGCAGCAGACTGAAGAATGAAGTGGGATTTAGTAGCACTTTGCATTTTATATAATATTTCTAAGTTTTCGAACTACATGCAGTTATTAATGAATAATCCTCACAACCATGTTCTTGTAAGTAGTGTTATCCCCTTTGTATGGGGGAGGGAAGAAAAAGTGGAAAATTAAATTATTTGAGTCACTGGGTCTACAGCAATATAAGTGGGAAACAATATAAGTGTCTTAGCCTTGTGGGCAAAGGATAGGAGTGACACGTTTCCACATGTTAACAGCTAGAAATAGACTTTACTATTTAAATTCCTCTCTAAAAGATGTTTAAAAAGACTGAATAGAAATAGATTTCTCTTGGTTATTGCAATGATTTCACTACATTGATGTCGATGAGCTAATGCAAATAACCCTGTCAAACTGATAGCAGTTTGTGGTTGTCCCCATTCTGTACCTGGACAAGTAAACCAGGGAGGGTTTTGTTTATTTAATTACTGCTGGTTTTCAGAAACTCCCCAGTGAGAGATAGAGGCTGCCAAACTGGGATTTCTGCTAGCACCACACAGCAGTATTTGATTGTTTGGAGTATCTGACTGGGCAAGGTGCTATCACAATTCATCAAGACAGGAGTCCTTTGAAAAGAGCTCAATATGTTCCTGAATTGTTAAATCACTGCATTTTGCCATGCTGTTTGGTATAGGTATGAGTTATGCATATGACAATTTATGTCACTTGAATAAGTCACTTGCTTCACTAAGCACAAGGCTTTGCTGTGTCCAGATTGCCATGTCACTTTTATTCAAGAAATGCATTAAGGCTTCTGAGTTTCCTCCCTTATTACCAAAAGCAAAAGACTACTGCAACCATGGTCTCTGTTTCACTGCTGAAAGTTATATGCATTGGTGGGAAATTGGGCTGATCAATGTCATAACAGAGATTTTGAAGTTTTCAAAAATATTTCAAAAAATCTTTTGAAGTGTCTGTGCCCAAGTGTTTAAGTAAGTCTTCCCATGCCAAAATACCAAAGCATTACCAAAGTACTAAATAGACTGTACCCATTTTCTTTGAACTTCTTTCACTCTGTTACTTTTATGTGACTTCAGTCTGCTGGCATGGAAGAGTGAATTGATTTTACTCTTCCAGAGAAATAGTCTTAAATAGTGGCAGTCATCAAGCTTTTTACATAAAGGCTTTTCAGACTTTATTAATTTAAATTCATATTAGAGGCCTTCAGGGCATGTTCAGTAGTTGTTTTTTTCAATAGCTTTTGCATTGTGTTTATTTCCCCTGAAAAATTTCCCCAGGCAGGGCTGTGTTCCTGACACATTTCAGATTTCAACTCTCTGGCTTTGGCCTGTCTTCCTCTATATATCCTGTTAGCTTTGCTGTTCTCTGTCACCTTGTGTGTAAGCCAGACTGAACATAGCAAGGGCCCAAATAAATCCTTGGCTCTGGGCTTTGAAGGGAGGAGGAGACAGGTGGTGATGTGCAGGAATAAGGAAAGAGGATGGTTTCAACTGGCTCACTCTTTTGTGAAGAGTCCAGACTACCTTTTGGAAGTGCTTCCTTAAGTGGAATATCACTTTTTCAGCATAACCTACTATGTATTTGAACCAAATAGGACCAGATCTCTTGTACACAGAGCTGCAGCTAAATAGGATTTAGCTGGAGGTGAAAATGAAGAAAGTGGAGATGTCATCTTGTGAAAGATAGTAATCAAGCTTACAATGAGAAAAAGTGTAATTTGTATTGTATGGAAATTTCTTCAAACCTCTGAACAGGAAATGATCAGACTTTTTCTATGTCAGTAAATCATCTTTAGGAAAATAAGAAGCATGGGCATTCTGGTAGAACAGTTGACTATTTTAAACTGCAATTGAAAATGGAGTCACATAGGAAACATTCCTGTTTGAAGTCCTAAGGGTGAGGGTAACAGAGCATTAACGAGATGTTCGTCTCCAGACATCTTGTGAATAGAAGTGGTGTATCTGGTCTGCAAATCCATTGTATTGATTACTAAAATATTTTAACATGGCAGCCTAGTACCCTGACTAAAAAACACTGATTTCATTCTGAAGCCATAATACAGTGACTTTTAAAAATTTCCTTGCAATTTTTTTCCCATTTGGTATTGATGTTATTGTGAATATCTATTATGACTTCTTCCTCATGTAGTGCTGAAAAGTGAAGCGCAGACTTATTCTCCATGGCTGATATATATTATTTATAAAGTCTAGTTTAGTGTATTCTGAATTTGAGGATGAAGCTATTTCTCTGCCTCTAAATCTGTTGTTTATGGGCTACTGACCTTCAAAATATAATGTCTTAAAAGACAACACAGTGTTTTATGTAAGTTGATAGACAGACAAATAGATGGGTTTCTATTAATAGGCTTATTGCTGTGACTGAAGAATTTAGTTATGCAAATGAACAATCTTTTTCTCTCAGCTGAATTAATTATTAAGGAAGTAGAACAGAGACTGAGATATGAATTTTCAGCAGAAGCATAACTCAATGTTTTCTGAGCTTTGCTAAGACTCTGCCTGTCCTCCTGAAGCCATGACCATCCCAGCCTGTGGCTGTGAGAGGCTCTGCATGGCCCGTGCCCAGCTCTGGATGACAGAGGAGTTTCAGTTCCACTCCTTACTTCCAAAAGGGAGGCTTGATATAATGGAAAGTCTTCTGCAGGATTTCTTTGAAATGAAACACCACAAGTTCTAGCCACTGTACATTTTGGTCAACTGAATGGAGGCAAGGACCCACCTGCAAACAGGAGAGAATATTCCAGGCATTTCATCCCTCCAGACTGACTGAGAAAGTATTGGAAGTTGATGATGAAAAATAATTTGTCAGCCCAGGTTATTCAGGGGTTAAATGAATCCAAGTCAAGCCCAGCTTGCTGGGCTGCTGCTAGGCAACAAGTTACTCTGCATTCAGAAATTCCCCACTAATTGATTCTTGACACCATTCCCCCTTGGTTTGTATAAATATAGAGCTGTTGCTGGGGGGTGGAGAGGAAAAGCTGGGCTGTGGTGAGCACCTGGCCCTGGCAAATCCTGGCAGGTGAGATGCACATGCTGAGTCATTTCCCATCAAGGAAGGGGTTCAGTGGCTCTAAGGGATGGCAACCCCTTAGGATTTGTATTTCATAGAGCAATACTGAATTTATGGAGCACAGAAATCTACATGAGCCACAGGAAATATTGCAGTGTGCCACCCTTTAATGCACACCCACAGAACACACAGCTTTTGCATCCATTTGCTCTTTGCCTTTCTGTAAGTGACCAACAAAGGAAAGGGAGCCAGCCTCCCTTATGTGGCTAACATTTGGCATATCTGGTGTAGTGTCAATAGGATATCCTCCATGTGGAAGCTTCAAAGCACACAGAAGCAGGGGAGCTGGAGTAGGGATTTATGTGGGTTAGAGATACTGAAGAGTCAGGCTAATGAAGGAAAGGGGAAGTTTGCCTGAAGGAGAAAAGCAAGCCCAGCAAGTGTCTGAGTCTTAAAATCCTCTTTTATTGATGGCTCACTTCTGGAGTCTTTATTATATTGGCTCTATGCCAAAACCTGATAAGGTTTTACCCTCACCACCAGCTGCAAGACTCAGGCATTTTAAAGATTGCTTCATGAATTAAGCGATTGTTCCTTATAAATAAACCCTAATTCCTTTTTTTTCCTTTCTCATACATTATTTATTTCCTAGCTCTTTCTTTAGCTGCAGAGAAATGAAAGACAGAGAAGGAGGAGTACAGAAGGAAAGAGAATGAAAATG
The DNA here is from genome assembly GCF_037042795.1 of Molothrus aeneus. Classification (NCBI taxonomy): domain Eukaryota; kingdom Metazoa; phylum Chordata; class Aves; order Passeriformes; family Icteridae; genus Molothrus; species Molothrus aeneus. Next base: position 32,000,208 of record NC_089649.1, read on the forward strand.
GGATGTTTCAAAGATGACAGAAGGAACATGATTGTTTTTTGACAATGGTAAAAATTCCCTTTCATGATATGTAGGTTATTGGCAGATGTCACATGACTATATCCAGCATTCACATGCTCAAATATGTGGTATTCTCACTCTATTTCTTTTCTGACATGATAGAAAAACATGCACTATCACGTTTTTTTCTATACATTTCCATATTTTGTTGCAGACTTTGGGGGATATTTCCTTTTCTTTGACATGCTGTGTGAAGTGCTATGCTTGTGCTGCTCAGGTGATACATCTCCCTAAGCAGCTGGGGCTGGGGTGGAAGGATGCAGCTTTTCAGACACATATCAGTTCTCAAGCATATTGGGTGATAACAGAGATCACTTGAGATTTTGTCATTCCTTTCACTTGGCCAATACCTTCAAACAGGGTTTCATTTTTATGTTCAGGGAGTTGCATTTAATTCCTAATGACCACATTCATCCCCCTGCTAGATGGAATATAACTATTGCCAGTGAGAATTAGACCATATTTTTGACAGTTTCATTTATAAATCAGTAGCTGTTCCACAGATATTTACACTGGAAAGACTGCATTACTATATTTTTGGCATGCTTTCTAAATATGTTGCTGCTGCTTTTTATTCTGTATCTAATTACCTCTCACGACCTTTATTTTTTTCATTAACAGTGACAAAACCCATTTAAAGAGCAAATAAAAATTTGCTTTTTTATTGGAATTGCAGGTTGTCTGTGTAAGGTACAAGACAGAAGAAACAGGAGACCAGTCTAATATACATTAATTTATAAGTAAGACCATCCTGGTACACTTACCCTTTTCGAAAAAGAAAAGCATTTTGAAAGTATTTAGGCAAATTTAAATCCTGACCTCTGTTGTTTGCTATTCCTTGAGGAACAGCAAAAGTGAAATGCACTACCCAAGAGAGCAATATGGAGCCAAGAGAAAAATCAGTGACATATTTATTCCTCTTTCTTTTAAAATTACATCTAGTTCTCTCTTGATGCAAAACAATTGTGCTTCCCTTTCATACAGGCTCCCAAGAACAGCTGAATAAGCTCTATCAAAACCACTTCCTTTTTCCAGATTGAGACCTAGTTTGTCTCCAAATTTACATAGCAATATATATTGCATGTAATCTAATTTACACCACCTAGTTATTCAGAAGTCTACCAGTTGCATCAGGGCTCTTAAACTAACCTATTGCTCATGTCAGCACTGCTAGATTGGCCCTGAGCTTCTCATTATTTCTAAATAGTTAGGATTCAACATACTGTACATGCTTATCTGGATAGCAATGCAAATTACCTTTTGTAGAGGCAGGCCATGTGACAAAAAGCCAGTGGGCTGCTGCCTCCCTCCTGGGAAGCCTGAGAAGCCCTTCAGGGAGATCCAGAGATTCATCTCCAGCATAATTACAGGGATGCCTTAGAGAGTTCACATGTAAGACCAATTAGTCACAGAGTGTGCATTCCCACTGCAATATTTTTCTGCCTCATCTTTAACACTCTCTGCCACTTTTTGCAGTATCTTAGAAACAAATCTACAAACAGCGTGGAGATGAAATCAACATTAGGTAAAAGTAGTTAAAACCTACACAGAAGAATATAAATACCTCCATCACTCTTGAAGAGCCAGAGCATGTCTGCACATGCTTTAAAAAAAGATTTTAATGTTGAACAATTTTTGGAAAGACTAGCTAAAGACAACAGAGCCACTGTTAACAGTGGTGTCTTGTTTATTTACCTTGTGTTATGTAAGGAAACACAATTGCTCTATCATTTTTCTCTAATCATTTTGTATTGTAAAATATTGTTTCTGTTAAAGTCATAACTATTCATTTTATTGCTGTTATTATTAAAATATTGGTGCACAACAATAAAAAGTTCAGTGATGATTTAAATGCACCAGAGAAGTTATTACTTCTCCTTGTATAACAAATCTTAAATAGAAATTAATTGCAGTGGTGACTTCGAGTAACCTCAGCTTAATAAAGGAATTGTGATTGTCTGCAGTTGGAATTCTTACAAGGCAATCATGAAATTGATAACAATATCTGCTAGCTTCTAGCATCACTGCATAAGCTTTATTTATGACTGCTTGCTGGCAAAGCAGTTACTCCATTTTCCAAGCCAAGTTTCAGTGAACAATTCTGGCAGAAATTAAAGACGAGCTTCCAAATAGATGTATGTGAAATAAATAAGATTTCAGTCTTTTAGACATTATCAACAAGAAAAGGTGAATAAAGTCTCATACTGTGACTTCAATTCATCTCTTTATCCTGTCACTTTCTCTTTTGGATTTTGGCACTAAGCTAAAGAAAGTAAGGTGATAATATATAAACAACTCTCCCTGTTTAGATTAGGATAGTCTAAGATAATCACATTTTCCATTTCTACAACTTCTCATTTCATTGCTGTTGAAGAGGCTTTTAAAAAATATATAAGTCTAAAATCTATATGTTTTATAGATACTTTTTTGATATAGATATATCTAGATATATATATATAAATAATGTAGATATAAATCATATATAATATAGATACAGATAATCTATATCTAGATTATCTAGATACAGATTTATTATCTTTTTTTTTTTAAATCTATATCTTTTGTGAGGGTTCTAGATATAGATCCCTCACAAATTTGCTGAAGGAGAGCAGGGACTTTGCTTTCAAATTCAGCCTTAACCCAGTGCTATCCGTTTCTGAAGTAGCCTCAGGAGCATCCTCAGGCACTTTCACCTCATGCTTTGTTGTGCTACACATGAAGTTTTACTTATGACCTGGAGCTGCCTACAGAAGTGACCAGGAAACCATCAGAACAGGTATATCTGGCCCAGCTGCTTCCAAAAGAGCCCTCATGGGGATCTGACGACGGGATAGGGAATATGGACTCTTTATTGGTGAGAGAAACAGCCAAGATGTGATGTCAGACCTGTCTTTGTGCTCCTCTTAGTTTGTGTCCAGAAGAATAAGGGGATATGCACTACACTGGGTGTGTTAATGCCTGCAGAATCACTTGTGTCAACCACATGAGCCCTATGGGAAGCCAGGTTTGCCCCCATCTCCTTCCTTCAATTTCCCTCATGCTCTCAAACACTTGGATACAGCATCTGTCAATGAACCCCCTGCCAAAGAGAATATCATCCTGCCCAGAATCCTCACAGCTACACAGAAGAAACTGAGTAATGAAGAACTAGATTAATATTTCATGCTTGCTGCAATGTGATTTTTTAGCTAACACAGTTTCAAAAGCAACAGAAGGATGAATCAGCAACAGATTTTACATTCAATTTTTTTAGATTTTGCAGAACTGTCTGTTATTGACACAAGAGTATGATCATTTCAGTCTCATATCCAGCATAGTAAGGAGATATTTGAGACAGAGTCCCCGGGTGTTTTAGAAATATCAGGATCGGCAGAAGGATTCACACAGCGTCAGATGAATAAAGATTCCTGGAAATTAAGTGCATATGAAGTAAAGAAGAAAAAGACATATTGCCAAACCAGTTGCCTATAAGGGGAGTGACACATTGTGTGCATAACCATATTCCTCATGAGCAGCAAGCTCAGATCTCTCAATCTGTCCACCATTTTCTCAACTCTTATAGTTTTCCTTGTCTGCTAAATAAGAAAGAACAATAAATCCTTCAAGGCGTAATGTTGGTGGTTACTATAGAAAGCACATCAAGGCAAACAGAGTCTTAGAGTAGATGGAGCTGTGCAACATTAAAGGTGCTCAAGGTAGGATAAACAGGGAAATGGAAGAAAAGTAAGCAGACACTGTTTTGCTTCTTGAAAGTTTAAAAATGGAGCTTCACTGCACATAAAATGTTGATTGGCTAGTTTGGGGTGGGAGAGGTTTTTTTTAAATGAGAACTTCCATGTTTGCAAGAGAATTTCTAGGCTATTAAGAAGTACTTATTGGTTGTGTTTACTGACTCAGTGGAATAGTAAAATGTTATCAATCAAAATGCATGGGAGATGAAATATCTTTGGTGACTATATCCCTGGCTGAAAAAAAAATTGCCATTGCCTTTGCCTTGTCCACTAATCATCTGCTAAAAAGTAGTTTGCATTGGAAATTTTCTATTTCTGTGTTAATGCTACTTGACAGTAACTGAGATTTCAGCATTGGGACCTACATAAGGACCTCAGGAGAAACTCAGAATTGTCTGTCTTAGAGCTGGGAGAATGTACAAAATACTATTTTTAAGGAAAAAGGATATGCAATGGCTATTTTTTACAGAGGACTAAAACCACTCACACACTATATAAAATTATCTAAAACTACATGTTATGATGGAGATAAAATCAAACCTTAGGGCCTTAGCTCATTTCTATTATGTCTAATGAAGTCTGTAGAACTACAATAATATATAAACAATCTGAAAGAAAAATTACTATTGTATTAAGAAGTAAATGCAAGTAATAGTTTAGAAACAAACAAATTGCCTCAGTGAAAAATAACTAAATTAATTTTCTGCATACTATTATGATGTAGGAAATGTAGTTGACAGACAAAATATGCTGCAAGAATCACAAAATAGATCATCTTTTGTACTGTTTGCATTTTAGAGAGAAAAACAAAAAAATGTGTTGGCAAGGCAGGTCAAAAAAGCAAAGGAAAAGTTCTTTACATTCCTTTGAAAATTTTCCTCTGCCTTTTCATATTTCAGATGTTCAAAGTTAGGAATGTCAAAATGACAAAAGGACATACATCAGTAGTGAATCAGAACAAATGCACATCTAACACAACATCTTGTCTCTAACACTGGCCATGGTGATGCCTAAGGACAAATACAAAAATGGCAAGATGTACAGTGTGATGCTTCACAAGCATGAAAGGGTTTTGTTTTCACTGCTTAGGGACCAGAACATTCAAAAGCTATATTTTATTCTATTAGTAAAATTGTTTAAGAAAACAGGTACATTTTATAGCTATATATGAAAATTTACTGTAATTCACAGATTTTCATTGACATTATCTCTTATTTCCATTGAAGTAAAAATCAAGCACCAGTAAATATCTTTGTAGTAATAACAATATCAACATCACAGTTATCTGCTTTCCATAAATCTTGTTTGATTTTAATATAAATCAAAAGGATAACTGTTTTTACTGAACAGAAGCAAGGAGTGCTTTGTGAAATGCACTGCTGCTACTAAGATAATTTTTCTCTTATTTTAGTGTGCTCTGCTCAAGGCACATCAGCTCCACTGGACTTTGTATCCAGATAGTATTCCTGCTGTTGGCCTGGCACCCAGAGAGGTTTGTGTGGAGAGCATGTGCACAGGGAAAAAAACCTCCAAACTGTTCAGGCAGTAATGAATCAAAAAGAGCCTCCCTAGCAGATCCCTATTTCATATTCATATCACATCATGTGCTCAGCTGGATCTTTTTTATGATTTGGAGAGATTTTAATATGTCTCTCACCTTGTTTTCTGACTATGTTGATATTATAGCTCAATTTAATATTTATTCATAGCTCTTGTCTCCCTTTGCTCAGCAAGGCTTCATCAATCTGCTAAGCCTTTTTCCCTTTAATTTCAGTGTTTATCAAGGTTAGAAGCAAATCACTGCCCATCTTATAGGACACTATGCCACCAGGTCCACCTGCACCCTACATTAACACCCATTGAGGAAAGTTTGGAGAGGAGGTGTACAAATGGAAGGGATTATATTGAACAACCAGCAAGCACTTTGTGTACTGTGTTCATATTGAATCAAGAGACCTTGGAGCTGGAAACAAAAAGCAGCTGAAGAGTGGTGCTAATTTACTGATAGGTATCCCCTACAGCTAATGGAAGCAGAATAAGGGCTACATGTTTTGATAAATGTTACTCTTCTCAATAAGAAAATAGCACTTTTCTTCATTTTCTACAGTTCTTTCTTCTAGACATACTTATAATCTTCTTTTCTGTTAATTCAGGACAGGAAGAGGCAAAATTAGTATTTATCCAATAGTGGCAAGAATTTGAGTGTGTGGAAAGAAGAATGAACAACAAAAAACTATGCAACAAGTGGGTTAGAGCTGTCAAATCAGTTTTGTCACCACAACAAGCCATTTACTAATTTCATGAGTTTTTTAAAAATTTGGCTGCCCAAATTATTAATAATGATTGCTACAATGCTATATCTATATATGGAGTTAAATCTTAATGTTAGCATCCATCCTGAATTTATGATAACATGTTTCAAATTGTTCTGAAAAGACAATGAGTTGTACAGTCAGAGTAGCACAATTGCTACTTTGAAAATAAGCAATCTTCTTGGAAAAAATTTCTTCAAGGAGTATTGGCAATGCTTAAGTAAGAAGAAAATATAATATATGGTTTCCAAACCTGGGCTACATTGTAGAGCTAATAAATTATTGTGAAAATATAGAGTCCTGTTCTATATCCACCACAACAATAATAATTGTAAAACATGAAAAATATGCAAAGAAATATCCCTTTTCTAATTATCTGAAGGCATAGTGTCATTGAAATGCAGACACATCATGACACAAAGTGTGTGTACCTCAACAGATTTCATATAATAATAATAATATTTTGTTTTATATAAGGTGGACAAAAGAATAATCTCACTTTTAGGAATTACTTTCATGCCAGATGCTGTTCTTTAGTAATTTTACAAGCATCTGTACTTCTCTATTTATGTAGCTACAAGATTTCCTAATGTTTTAGTGGTTTAGTAGTATCCTAAAGGATTTCTGAGATTTGTGAGCATACTACAATTGACCTGAATATTAGAACCTGCCAAAGAACTATATACTCTGTGCACAACAAGTTTTTACTGAGATAGGCTTTGAGCAAAAAAAGAAAATTGAGATATTTTCATAGTAAATCAATCTGGATTAAAAACATGTTTGAGAGACACTTAAATGGTGTAGAGGAGATGGTGGGTAGAAATAATGACTTTGGCAAAGCTGGTGCAAAGGAAGTGCCAAATAGCACAGATTTAATCCCACCTCTAAACAAATATAAAAAACCCTAAATCTGATTTTTTTTTTCCCCATGGTCTTACTTTCAGAATTCATTTATTCTGCAGAAGCCCCTTGCTTCTGCTAATTCTCTCCTGTTAAGATGCAGGGTAGTTGCAAATGATCTTGAGCCAGGGTGCATCAGTCCATTATAAGAGCGATCTCATGTTGGTTGGAGAGTTGAATTAAGGGCTATATCTTCTTGGCAGAAAATTTTTCACTCACCGGCCTTCTCAAAATGTAATGATTACTCCATATTCAAAGTGTGTCCTCAGTTATTACCACTGAACTAAGCTCTCCTGAAGCAATTACCAATAATTTCATTTCTCACCTGAGAGATTGGTAGTTTCCCAAGACACTGTGATGCTTGACTGTGTTCCTTTATAAAAAATTCTGCAGGTACTCTAAATGCATAGAGCTATAAGCTCATGTTTTAGCTCAGGTCATCCTGACTTACACAGAAAATCTTTTCCCCTATTTCTGAGAGGGGAAAATTTGTTAATAAGGTCCCTTCATTTCTCTTTCCTACCTTCTTTGTCTGTCTTGTCTAGGGATCTTTTTGTCCCACTCTTTCACCCCTCCCCACCTTCCCTGTTACCTGTTATTCATCTTTCTGTCTTTCTCTTTCCTCCCTTCCCTTCCCTTCCCTTCCCTTCCCTTCCCTTCCCTTCCCTTCCCTTCCCTTCCCTTCCCTTCCCTTCCCTTCCCTTCCCTTCCCTTCCCTTCCCTTCCCTTCCCTTCCCTTCCCTTCCCTTCCCTTCCCTTTCCCTTTCCCTTTCCCTTTCCCTTTCTCTTTCCCTTTCCCTTTCCCTTTCTCTCTCTTCCTTCCATTCCTCCCTTCCCTCTCATACTTCTCCCTTACCTTTCTACATTTCTGTTCCCTTTTGTCCTTTAATTTCTCTCTATTTTTCTTCTTTTCTTGCCCTTTCTCTTTGCCCTTATTTTTTTCTCATCTGTACTCTTTTTTTGTGTCTTGCTCTTTCTGACTTTGTGTGATTTTCTTCACTGCTTTCCATAGAGGAGAGCAGAACCTATGTCTCAGATAATGCAGCTGAGTAATCCTCATTAGTCTCTGTGTTCTTTTCTTGGCAAAAGAAGGGCTGCATCATTGTGGTCAGAGATCCTCAGTTGTTTTAATACTGCTGTAACTAGGAGATCATGTCTGGCATGATACCTCTTCAGATATTTGTAAGGAAAAAAAATGGAGTCTCTGGATTGAAAAGAAAGTTCTCTTCTCCTTCATGCTTGTACCTAAGAGACAGAGAACTAAGGTCTGCAGCAGTTCATGCACCTTTTTTAGTGGTTTTGCAGCCCGTCCATAATCCAAAGAGAGTTTTCAGTCATGCCATATGAAGTTCTCCCAGTAGCTCATGCCACATCTGTCCTCCTAGTGCCACTACCTAACGAGCTGTGCAGAGGGATCAAAAACCCCAAAGCTTTAATAGAAGGTGACTGGGCAGAAGGAAACTAGAGTAAAACCATAGCTAACAAAGTGTAAAACAGTTTCTGGATAGATTTTCTAGGTCAGTTTTTGTGCCACAGTATGGTAAAGCCAAAGATAAATGTTCTTGTGCCTATACCAAGGAAAAATATGGAGTTATATATATATATATATAATGGATATTCCATATAGATAAACCCATTATATGACTAGTTATATGGTTATCCAACTAATTAAAGGATGACCTAAATTCATTGCTTTGATTCTTTTCCAGATCTAATGTAATAAAAAGAGCGTGTATTTTTCTTTTTAAAATATTGTAGTTAGTGAATGAAAAAAAATTCCAGATTAAAACTTGCATTCATGCAACCCGTTTTTGTAAATACCCAGCTTGCTGAAAGGGTAGCTGCAACCATTTCACAGTAGTGCTTGGATCAATGCATCCTTTAAAATTCAGGTACTGATGAAACAGTTTCATCCATATATCCAAGTAAGATTGAAGTAATTCCAAATGAGTCAGTGAACCACCTACATTAACTACCAGGGGAGTGGTCTACAGGTGAAATACTTTTAAAAGCTTTTGAACTATCTAATTTTCCTAGTACTATCTATGAGCATAAAGCAAAGTAAATGTCACATTTTTTCCCCCATGACTGCAAAATTGTTCTAAATATAGGAATTCATTTAGTATAGCACATGCATTTAACATTATAAAGTTGTATTTTATTCCTTCAGATGTAGGAAAGCTGTATTAAAATCATATTCCTGCAAAAGATATTCTGAATTTGATGTGATGTAACCTGATTGTAGATGACAGGAGACATGGTATTTGCTTCTTTATTTTGTTTTATAATTTGTAGGTCATTTACAGTCCAAATTAAAATAACAAATCCAGATTTCACCCAACCTCAATTCAAATACTTTGAAATAGATTTGAAACACATCATATTTCTCCCTCTGTTTAGGCATTGTATCTTGACTGGACTTCCAGGCAGCCCTGTGGTCCTTCCCCCATGCCTCAAAGCAGGAGTAAGCTATACCTTGTGTCATTCCTGACAGATGTTTGTCTCTTGCTCTTAATAACCTCAAGTGACAGTGACTCTACAACACCCCCAGGCACTCTGTTCTCATGTTATTCTCCATTTGCCTGTGGAATTTTTCCTGAATGTCTAATCCAAGAGTCCCTTGCCACAGTTTAAAACTGTTATTTCTTATCCTACCCTCTCAGAGATAGAGAATAGTTTGATAACTCCTTTTTTCCTTTCAATTATCCTTTAGATATCTAAAGTTAGTTATCTCCTCTGCTGTCTTCATTGTATTGCTATTTAGCATCATTGCAAAATGACGAAGCAATATTTTCTGGTAATATTTATGTAATTATTTTCAAGGGAACGATTTTTCTACTGCATCATTCATCAGTGGTATTTGCAATGGGATTATGTTAGGAGAAATGATAAAAATGTTTATTTTTTTAATTCAAAGGGGACAAAATGAAATAAATAAAATGGTCTGATGGGAACAATTTCAAGAAGGGGTATCCTTCAATTAATTATTTTGGGCTGCAGCTCACTGAGAGTTTCTCTTTCAGTCAAACAGTTTTCCTTGTGTTACCCTGACTGCTACTTGTTTGACCGGATGGGAAGGGGTCAAAACAAATTGTAAGGGCAGAGTTTTACAAGTGAGTGTATGGGACCATGTGCATGTGCAGCAGGGGATGTTCTGGAAATGCTTCTGAAGATATTTATTGCCTCACGTGTGCAAGTCCTGTCAGGTCCTTATGTTACTGCGAAAGAACAGTATCCACAAGGACAGTATTGGTTTTTACTGATTCATTGGTAATGGAAGCAACTTCTTTGCTTTATCATAGTGAAATTTCCACTCATTTTAGCTGTCCTGCACCACCTTTGGTGTTCTTTTGGCTTACATTTTAGCTGCCATTTGGAATCTAAGGCCCTTCCTTTAGGCTAGCACTGTCAGCAGTAGGCTTAGGAACTTGCACATATTTGCCCCCATTCTGTGCTGCCATCAGAAGAGTCTTTTTGTCCCACCTTGTTACAGCTTTGACTACAATGCAGAACTCCAATGTGAAGCCAGAAAAAACTTTGTGTCACAATTTTCTTACTTTTCCTCCCACTGTATTTTTTAGGAGGAGTCCATTATGGTCACATCACATGTGCCTCTCTGATGCTGGGTGTGGGATGTCAAAAGATGTTATGAAGCATCTGGGAATTAATGTTGTCTACAAATATAAAATCTTTCCTTAACTTTTATGTTTATATTTCTAAGACGTTTTGCAAGTTCCTCTCAAGATCTCTCTTGATATTTATGTTTTTGAGCTCATTCTTCACATTTCTTGAAATTTAGAGCCAGTTAAAGAGCCAGCTTCTCTGCAAGTTGAGTCAATGAGCCGTAACAGCCTTACCTTATTTAATTTGTAATTGTTATTACTTAATGATCTTGAAAGCAGTAAAATTAAAATGGTAATAAAGTAAACAGCATCCAGAGATTAAATTCACATTCTCAGTAAAGGGTTTTGGTAACTTTACAGTACAGATTATAATGTTTTGTATCATTCTTTCTGATATACAAGTACCATAGCAGCACTTGGCATTTAAAGCAATTTTTAAAAGAAATTTTGCATACAGCTAATTTTGCAGAGAGAAGCCCAAACCTAATTTAAAAGTGGGACATAGATTGTTGAGATTTTAGGGACATAAAATAGAATTTTAAAATAGAATAGTACTTTAGACACCACTTTCCTCCTCTACTTTAAGAGGAATACATAAACCATTATTAAGTCTACATGAAAATTATGGGTCTCAAAGAAGAATGCTAAAAACCTGCAAAGATCAGCCACCTGCAAGAAATGTTGTGAGAAATGCAGCCCTTCATGGCCTCTGACACTTCAGCCATCAACACCTACAGATATTTCAGCAATAGTTGAACTTTCTCAGAAGAGCACAAGACAAATCATAGGGGACATAAAAAACTTGAACCCATCCAGAGAGTCCTGGACAGGCTTGAGAGGTAAACGTGTGCAGAGCTCATGAAGTTTAACAAGGCCAAGTGCAAAGGTTGAGGCAGTCCAGAGCACAAGTGCAGGCTGGGAAGAGCATGGACTGAGGGCAGCCCTAAAGAGAAACTTTTGTGTGTGTTGGTGGGCCAGCAGCTCAATGTTCTGGCAAAGTGCATTCACAACCATGTCCTGGGCTGCATCCAAAGCAGGTCAAGGGAGGTGATTCTGCCCCTCTGCTCTGTCTTCATGAACCTCACCTGGAAGTACTGCATCCAGCTCTGGGGACCCCGACACAAGAAAGTCATGGGCCTTTTGGAGCAAGTCCATAAAGAGCAATAAATATGGTAAGAGGGCTGGAACACCTCCTGTGAAGACACTGAGAGCTGAGGCTGCTCTGCTTGAAAAAAGGAAGGGTCTGGGGTGAAATTATAGCATTCTTCTAATACATAAAGGGGTTCTACAAGAAGGATGGAGAGAGAGGTTTTACAAGGGCAAGCAGTGATAAGAAAAGAGGGAATGGCTGTAAGCTAAAAGAGGGCGGCTTTAGATCAGATATTAGGAAGAAATTAATCACTGTGAGAGTGGTGAGGCACTGCAACAGGTTGCCCAGAGAAACTGTGGATATGCCATCCCTGGAAGTGTTTCAGTCCAGGATTGATGGGGCTCTGAGCAACCTGGTCCAGTGGAAGATTCCCTGTCTGTGGCAGGGAAGTTGGAACTATTTGATCTCTATGGTCCCTTCCAACAAAAACCATTCTATAATTCTTGTGTATTAACTTCTAATCCAATCAATCTTTTTGCATTTGCCTATTTTTCCTCGTGGAAAGATGTTGTAGCAGCATTGAAGGCATCATTCAGTGGCCACCAGAGTGAAAAAAAAGCATTAATCTGCACGACAATGTATTAGTTCTCAGTTTGCTGCATTAGTTGTTTCAAAGCCACCTGCCATGGAGAGCTCTGTATCAGTGCCCATGTCCCAGAGCAATGTGCAACTCAGGAAGCATTGCATTTCCATAACACTGCATGGTTCTTGGAGACCACCCCATTTTCTTAATATAAATATCAGATGAAAATTATTTTCACCCACTTTCCACCTATTGCTCAGAATGCAAGTGGTTATGGAAACTAGATTTCCATAAAGTCCCTGAAAACTGCTTTTGATTGTGTTGATTTCTGTAAGAGTACAAAATAGTATCCTAACAGGATTTTATGGCTAATCTTGCACGGTAATTATAAAATTTATTTACCTCAATACAGTATGTTTGAAATTGTATTTAGAGATTCATGTGGTGTTTATTCAGTTCCAGTAACAATTTAGTTTTCCACACAGCAGCAAGCCATACTCATAAAAATAAGACTCATTTTAAAGTATTGCCAGTGCACCAAATAAAATTTACAAACTTGGAGCTGTGTTTATAGTCTGAATGTTTCTTTTTTCTCTTAACCTAACCAAATGAAAAACACTTTCAGTAATATATATGTAGTACTCTGTTTAAAAAATATCTTAAAGAAGATAAAGACCTTTCTTGAGCCTTCTTCTGCTTTGATAAGGACCAAAAGAAATAATAGTTTATCACCAGATTTTCATTTGATTGTCTTTGTAAGAGGCAAATTTTTGACATAGGAAAGTCAAAGTTTTAGTTCTCTTATTTGGCTATTAGGTTGGCACTCATCTAGACGTAGAGTTTGTGTCCTCATTATCAGCTAGTGTATTTTTCTTCCAGAAGTGTTGTATTTTATGGCAGCAGCCTAGGAAAAGCAAGTAGTTCATTAGTCCACACTAAAATTGAAGGTCACTGCTATCAGACTTTGAGATTCATTTGAGGTCAGCTAAAGTTCAAACATATATCTGAAACACAGTAGTAAAAGCAAACTGTTGCAGTGGTCTATAAAACCCATTACTCAGAAGTTCCGCTTCTCAGGTCTTTTGCTACAGTATTTTGGATATTGAAGTCAGAAACTAAGCTTATAGAAGACAGCTGCTTTCTGCCCTAAGGAATGAAATGAGGAAATAACTGCACATACATAAAAAGTGTTGGGTTGTTTTTTCTTGAATGTAGAGGTCTAAATTGATCATGCAGAGGTCTAAATTAACAAACTGAAAGGAAAAAAAAATAAACGTTATATTTAGCTCTGCTGCTAGCTGACTTAAGGCATCTCAGTCCCATGTTTCCTTGGAACAAAGCGGAATCTACGGGTCAAATCTCTGAGAGCATGCCCAGAGCTTTTCACTATTATACATATTTATGCACTTATGTATATACTGTGCATATTTGGTACTTATGTATATTGCCTGTTAACCAGCCAGAATTTTTTTTCTGTGATGAGCCTCATCATTTTTGCACAACAAAAATCACATTTGATTAAAACATCTTTTTTGAAGCATGCAGCATCTGTTACTTCTGCTCTCTGTCTCAAAATTCCCATGGAGTCTGCTGTAATTGCTCATTAGACCTCCCAAAGCTACATTTAATGTAAAACAGCTCCATTAAATATCACTCATCTATTGGAAATTAATCTAATGTACAATCCATGTGCAGTGCATGGCTGAGTCTAAAGTAATAACTCCTTCCATGCACAACAATAAGCCTGACTTTAATTAGTTTCTTTATACAAAACTCTGAATTTAACATCATATTATACTCATGCAACTCAGATTCATGTCAGCAGTAAAAAAATCCAGACCTGAATTCATGAGATAATGGCTCACTGTACAGGGCAGATGTCTGAAAATGAGAAGAGTCAGACTTCAAGTCAGCCTCTGAATTTTTTATAGTCTTAGACTAATCATTAATATCTATGCTTTAATTTTGTAATATGTAAAAGAGGGATAATGATGTCTGATGGCTCTGTGAAAATTACTTTTGTTTTCATTTTACTGGAAATACTACTGCTGCTGTTCTTCAAGGAGTCAACCTATCCCATGGGACTCCCATGTGGAGGAGTTTCAAAGAACATAGAACACGAATGAAAAATTTTAAGAGTCCGGGACAGAAGGTAAGTTAAATCTTCAAAGCTTTCAATCTTGGGACATATTAGGCATAGGCATTGAAAACCCAAAATGCCCTTCTCTATGGCCACAAAAGACATAGGTGGATGGGATATAGATATCTCCTCACAAAGATCTGTGAATGAAGAGGATAGTACACCATTTTGAATGTTTGATCATATCTACAGGGTTTTATGGTTACTTGGCTCTTGAGTTTCACTGACTTCAAGCGAGGTACCACTTACTGTAGATAACAGGTACCATCCCTGTGCAAGAATCCTATACAGAAAAAATATAAATATCCAGACCACTCCTCCCACTCCTATTAAAAAAATAAACAAACAGGAAGGAAAACCAAAATAAAATTACATGAAAAATAAAATAATGAAATTTCAAATATCATTATATGAAAGTTTAAATGAAGTTGGGCAACTCAGCAACATGCCTCAGCACTGGACCTCCAGTAACATATCTGGGACATGAAGAATCTGAGCAAAATTAGTTCCTGGTAACACTGCTGGCTTTAAATTTTTCATTCACTTTTCTACTTACTTCTACAAAAAGGGAAAGGAAAGAAAGAACGATGCCTCAAAATTATATTTCTTTTTACTAGGCTTCTATCTAGTACATGTGTACAAATCCTAGAGAAATCAAAGGAGAAGGATGACATAAGTGATGGAGCCTCTTTATTGCATATGGTAAAGACTGAATAGTCAAACCATAAACAGACTATAAAGAGTCCCCAAAAGTCTTTATTTACAAAAAAAAAAAAAAAAATTAAGTTTATATCTGATACTGGACCTGCCAAGGGAATGCTGGTTACCTTTAAGAGTTTCATTTTTTTCCTTTACTTGCAATTTTTAAGATGCTTCATAATGATATGTTTATCCAGAGGAGAAAATATTTTATGCTTATATTTGGTAAAAAATATGGGCAATAAATATTGTGTAAAGTGTACAGATAGTTTAGGAAAGCAAAAGGATAGACTTTCTAAGAACCATACAAGACAATTGATAACAACAAAAACAAAACCAAAAAATTACCAGTTCTGTAGATATACTAAACTTAATTTTTATTTTCTGCTCAGAAATTGTGCATATACATACTCTACCAGCCAGGATCATGGGGCAATCATTTCCAAATATTAGCAATTCAAATAACAGGGGATTTTTATTAATTTTTAAGTTTCCAACTTTCCTGAGAAAATTGCAGAATTTCCTATCCTTTACCAGTTATGTATAACAATACTGTATAGAAAAGCATGATGTACTTTAGCCTTTCCACTCTGTGTTTCATTTTTCCCACCATTTTGAGAAGCATCTGTATTAGTGGCATTAAAAACATACTTTTATAAAATTGTCTCTGTATTCTGTTTCCACATTCTTAATATTATCAAAATCAAGGGAATTGCATCTTTAGCCTTAAGGCTGGAGCACTGATAAAAGTGATGTGTATGAAAACCTTTGAGACTCTTGTCATTTATTTCAGCAGACTCTGTTCAAAGCACAGTATCCAGAAGGATCTGTGTATCTCTGAGTGACAATCCTTGTCACAACAAGGTTACAGCAGATAACTGCCTGCAATTTCTCATTTGCAATGAGTAAGAGAGGGAAGATTTGTCTTTTCAATTTTTTCTATCCATCTTTACAGAAGGTACTAATAGCAAGAAGGGTTATCATGAACATACAAAACCCCCATACATTGCTGCAGCTGCACAAATTAATGTCTGTATTAAATTCCCTTGCATTTCCACTGCGAGATAATCAGTCTCAATAAAAATAATCTTCATGTAGCGACATTGTAGGAAAGGACATTTTTTCAATAGTTAATTGAAATGTAATTCTTAATTGTGATAAGAATATTTTGTAATTCATTTCATGGAAAACAAGCTGATTTTGAGTGGGAGAACTAATGGAGCTGCATTTCCAACAGATTTGTAACTTTCCTCTCATTTAAAGGAAATAAATATCTCAGGTCACCTTCTGATGCTTGTTGTCACCTTTTCTCAGCTTCATACCAGGATCCTCTGCTTCCTCTCCTGTTCCTTATTTATCTTTCCCTCAGCTGTGCTGAGATTGGGTTAGAATTATTCACAGTGGGTAGGCAGGAGGCTCTTAATCAACTGGCTGATATCTGAATGAAAAGAACTTTTTTTCTTATTTTCTGTCTCTCAGAGATCAGGAACAGAATCCCAATGAGACCTCACCCCTTTTGTCAGATTTGATTGAAATTGGCTAATATATATAGAAAGATATTATGAAAGGACAGGCAGAAGGTAAAACAGAATTCTCACCACCACCCTTTCCACCCCAAACCCCAAGAAGGGACACCAATCACAAAACTCCTCTGTACTGGCTCACAGTAACTGAGGGACAAACACTGTGACTGAGGGACAGTGGGACAAACACTGGGCTAGTCAAACAGGCTGCAGAGCTGCTGCAGAGTTAATGCCCTTCAGCACAGCAATATTTTAGCTGACATGTATGACAGTTGCATACACACTGCTGTATCTCCAAAGCTAAGCTTGGGAAATTTTATTTGGCCTGGAGCATGGGGAGTACTTTTTCTTTGAAGCTGGACTCTATAAAGGACAGTGTAGAGTTATTATGGTGCACAGCACCACCAGCGTTGCTATCAAATACAGGACTCCATCTACAAACTAAGCAACTGAGCGAGGGCTGATTCCCCTCCAGCAGGGTCTTCCTCACAGTTTACTGTATGGGTCTCTTACCAAGAGTTTGCTAGTACAAAGTAAATCCTAGAAAGTTCCCATTTACTCTTCTTTTCTTTAATAAAGGAAATACCAAAACTATCAGTCTCCTCCTTTTCTGTTCACTGTGCTTTGGTGGTCATGGGAAACGCACACATGCTGCTACAGGCAAGCTGCATTTTTTTGTGCAGTATAGATTGAACGTTCAGGCAATTAAATGTTAACCATCTTCTCAAAAATGTTTAGAAAGGGATAATTTTGGTTTCTCTTAGTATATATTCCTATATTTTGGCAATCCTCTTTCTTTAATAGGCTAGTCTTGAATTTAGGGCAGTAATCAAGATGACCTTTTGGTAAAGGGTATGGAAAGCATTAGCATCTGAACTTCAGACACATAAATCCATTGCTTTACAGTTTTGAAGCTCACCTATGAGTCTCCCAAGACAGAAAATTAAGAAGCCCATCATAAATACCACAGATAATTTTAAGTCAAACCTAAAGAGCTGTAGCCCCAGTCAAACAGCAAGTAAAGCGTTAAGACTCAGACTGGTTTTCTCACAGCAATAAATAATAAAAAAATCCCAATGTAAAAGGCAAAAGATCCATTTTTGAGGATCTTGATCTACTGCTTGGGAAGTGAGATGGTCATGTTCCTTCCCTGCCACATTCATGTCCCCTCCCTGTCACAGACATTTGGTAGGACCTTATATGGATAATAAACCAGTCTGAACGTATCTTTAGTATTTCTTAGTTTTAAATGAATGCTGCAAGTGTAAGTCTATCAAAAATGACTGGTGTGCCTATAGACCAGGAGCAAGAAGCAGGTGTAGCCCTGTGCTGAGACAGACTAATCAAAAAGATATGAACTTTTTACCTCTCTTGAGTCTTACCTGTCAATGGTGACTGCCCCTTGGATGCCATCAGTTTTGGTGGAAGTGTACTGACAGGTAAACAATGTGACATATTCAGGTAGGCAGCTAGAAAAGGTAATCTACCTGAGAGGTAAAAGCATCTGGCCTAATATGTGTTACTGCAGATTCTAAAAATAATTTTGGTAATTATTTCCTTTTTTTACTGGAGGTGGGAGGAAAGCTCAGGACAAACGAGCAGAGAAAAGGACCAATCTTCCCACTACTGCTGGCAAGCACCAAGATTCCATATTTGCACTGAGCAGTCTCACCTGGAACCCCTGCCCACTGCCATGGGCCCCGGGAATCATTTAAGCTCAGGACTGCAACACCTTCCCTTCCTGAGACATGGTGAAGGTGTGCTTGGCTTTATTTCTGCCTCTTTCCTGGATGTACTTTGGGCCTGCCCTATTTTTCCTTTGGGCCTGCCATGTACCTTTGTCCTCTGTGCTGCTTCTGGCCTGAGGCTGTCCATGGACCTGTCTTTTGGCACCCGGCTTGGATGCCGCATGCCCTGGCAAGTGGAAGTCCAGCCTGTGCCAAGGTTGACCTCAGTGCCCAGGTCTTCTGCTCCCAGCCCCATGGACCAGCCCTGGCCCCTGGAACAGAAGCCCTGGTCCCTGGAACACTCCTCTGCATGCTGAACAGGTGTTTTACAGGATGTAGAGAGTATGAGCTTCATTAAGGAAGATTTTACCATCACTGCTCTTTAGGAGTCCTTGCAGAAAATCTTCTTTGACTTTTTCTGTAAGAATCAAATTCTTTAATTTCAAGGCTCTAATTTCAAGGTAGGTTATTTTGGTGGGTTTTTGTGATTTTTGTTGTTGTTTTGTTTTGTTTTGTGTATTTTTCTTTCAGAAAGCTTAAATGATGACTGTATACAACGCTAAGGTAGCAGCCATAAAAGTATGTGTGGAACTCTTCACTTCCAAATACGTTAAAAAACTTTACAAGCCCTGATCATTATAATTTTATGTAAATGACTCTCCTACCACTTTCAAACTGATAGGGTAGTCCTCCAAGATAACTGCTTAAAATAAGTGTAATGGCAACTTTTCCAGTGGCACCTAGGCTTTTTAATGCCTATTTTACAGCTGTCACTAACTTGTGTCAGTTGCATTTTCATCAGTAACGTATCAAATCAAAGTTTTCAGGGAATGACTTGTAGAGTAAATCAAATAAACATTTCCTTTCTTTATGTCTCTCAGATTTAAGAAACTTCCTCGCTGTTCTAGAAAGAATAATACAATCTAAAATTTGAGAAATATTTTCATGCATCTTTATATTGAGAAGTTACATTGTACTCTCTTTCAGCAGTCAAGTCTTCTATAGAACTAATTTATTGACCTGTCTACAAATCAACAAGTTTTTCTGTCTCATGGCCTGTAAAAGCATTAAAGGATACAACTGCAGAGCAGGCAGCAACTTCACAGACCTCGGTCTGACTCAGTCAAACAGATGGTGTTCCCCAAGGCATGGTATTGGGGCCAGTCCTGTTTAATATCTTTACTGACAATTGGAATGAGGGGACTGAGTGCCCCCTCAGTCAGTTTGCAAGTGACAAGTTGAGTAGGAATGTTGATCTGCTGGAGGGCAGGAAGGTTCCACAGAAGGATTTGGACAGGCTGGATTGAGGAACCAGGCCAATTTTATGAGCTTCTATCAAGTGAAATTCCAGGTCCTGCACTTGGGTCACAGCAACCAATCCAGGCTTGGGCAGAGTGGCTGGAAAGCTGCACAGCAGAAAAGGACCTGTGGGTGCTGGTCAACAGCAGCTGAACATGAGCCAGTGTGTGCCCAGGTGGCCAAGAAGGCAAATGGATCCTGGCCTGGATCAGCAATAGTGTGGTCCTGTGCCAGCAGGACCAGGGCAGGGATTGTCCCCCTGTGCTCAGCACTGGTGAGGCTGAACCTCAAATCCTGTGTTCAGTTTTTGGGCCCCTCAACAAAAGGAAGACATTGAGGAGCTGGAGTGTGCCCAGAGAAGGGCAACAGAGCTGGGGAAGGGTCTGGAGCACAAATCTTATGAGAAGGAGATGAGGGAGCTTGGGAGTGTTCAGACATTTCCTGAAGTATGGAACAGGAGGAAGCCCAGGAAGACAGAAAGGCAGGTTCCACGCTGGCTCATGTCATCCCCAGTAGTTAGAAGATCCTTGTGTCCCTGGCTAAGTTGATGCAATGCTTTACCCACATCCTCACAAATGAGGCCTTGAAACTGTTCTCCAGAATTGACTTGATTTGTTTTTCCCCTCTGGAGCTTCAAATTACAAAATCTTGAAATTTAATCCTTTAAAAAGATTAATTTGAACAAAACCATAGAGCTTTAGATGGGGATGGATGGATTTTTCTCCCCAGGCAATTACAGTGCAAATAATAAGAGGCAGAACTCTTCCAACTTGCCTGTGAGAAAATCATCTTTGAGTTGAGATCAAGCTGAGAATAACTTTGGAGACAGCAAAGGACAAACTGAAACCACAGGTTATACTGAGAAATTATTTTATTTAGCACATTTTGTTACATGATGCTGTGCTGTTGGAGACACTGATGTATAAAGTGTCAGTGTTTGAGACACTTGGGAGGTGCAAATGGAGAGGAACATTTCACAAAGGCCATAAATCACATTTTCAGCATATTTTCCTTATGTATTTTATTCTCTAGATATACCCATGCATAGCAGGGTGAGGTAAATTTAAAAATTCCAATTTTATGCCAAAATAGCCATCCGTAGCTATTCACTGGTGAATCCATATTAGCAATTGTAGTAGAATTGGGAGAGTAATTTTGTGTGCAGAGTTTTTGATATTTAAAAGGATGGATAGGCACAATTTAACTACCTACATGACACAAGAGACATTCTGCTTCAAATAAATCATGAAAATAGTAACAAGATTTTTATATTGTGCACTGCTTTGCACTGAAAATTATTGAAGAAAATTTTCTAAAGAAATGTTTGATATAGTCAGGTGTATGTGTCCAAGGGACAGAGCTATCCAAATTAGTTCATCAGACTACCATGCAGGTATTAATTCTTAAAAAATATTAAGAAAGGTACCTAGATCATGACTTCAAATTAGTCTGAAATTCAGGAAAAAGTCCTGCTTGTTTAAGGGGTACCAAACACCATATTAACCAAAACTAGACAAATTTGCTACTGTGGGTGTAGCAGAAAATATAGGAGATAATGCAAATCCTGTTAGAGAACTGGTTAAACCTCCCCAGCTCTGACTCAACCAAGCAGCAATTAGGATGTGTAGCAAAGAGGATATGTAAATTGGGCACTCTTGTCTGCTGAAGTGGTAATCATGTTCCAGCTGGGTGCAGATGAAGTGCAGAGTCATGTTTCAAGTTCCAAGGGAAAAAAAATAGTTTAAAACACTTCCTTATTTTCCTTTTAGCATTTGCTTTTGTCATAGCTTTCTGCTAGCCTTGTGTATCTCGTTCTTAGTTGGTCCATACATTATAAATGAAGCCTGGGTGTTTACCAGGAGGCTTTGAATTCCAGAGGGCAATAGTGCCTAAATGCAAAGTGAATGCTTTAGGCTACTCTTTTTAATGGTGCACTCTCTTGAGGACTCTGTCAAGATAAGACTTAACCTCTACTATGCCCTATGAAATTTACTCCATATATTCTCTGAAGAATTCAGCCCAAAACCACAGCAAGAATTATTTAGATTTCAGGCACACCTACTAGAAATGTCTCTCCAGTGTATCTGTAAAAAATTCTCATAGATTTTGGCTTAGGATCAAGTTTAACTTTCAGAATAGGTTGGCATATTTTTTCCATGTAGTAGATCTTTGCTAAATTTTGGATTAGCTTGGATCAATGAAATACATGTTTTGGGCAGCAGCATACTGGAGGTGGAGGCATTTGCCTGGAAGGTGGCCAATCTACAAACGAAGACCTTTATCCTTCTGCATTTTCACTGGTGGGTACTGTTGCAGTATTTTGTGTGAACAGCCTACACATTACTTTTCCTCTTGGTTCTGGGAAGTGTCTAATAATGAAGCCCACAAGAGGTCTGTCTCATAATTATAGCTGTCACCACAGTCTTCCCTATTCCCTACATATTTTAGATCATAATCTGCAGAGCCAAAAGTATCTTAAAGGCTCAAAGCTACTGAAGCGAAAGCACTTAATATCTACCAAATATCAAGGCTTTTGAAGTTAAAAAAAGCTAATCTCTGGGTAAAGGCTACAAAATAACTGAATCATGGAGGAGCACAACACCATATTTCTCTGGTTGAGCACTAACAAAAGTGTTACAGACAGCTGATACCTCCAGTTAAAAATAATTTTTAAAAAATCATATATCTCAGCAAATGAAACTATTTTATGTAGGAGGAGTCCTGGCAATTTTGACTCAGAAATTTTTGACTCAGATATTTTATAAATTCTTACTAGGAATAGAGTTATGTTTCAGATGAAAATAGTTTGTCAATCATTACTATTAGCTGTTTTATGTAGGTAGTGAGACAAACATATAGCAAATAAAAATTGAAAATATCTGCCCCAGAGATTAGTCCTGACTGACAACAGAAATGTGGATAGACACAGATGACTGGAAGGAGTTTTCTACAATGCAATTTGGGTATTTTAGTAGATATGATATTCTTGTTTACTACACATTTATATCAAAGTATAAGTAATCTTTGTATTTATATCAAGAAAATGTCTCCTCTGCAGTGGCTTTTACCTGAGTGTCTTTGCTAAATCAGGTCAGTCTGAACATTGCTCCCTGTAACTTTTAACCTCTGCTCTTGCCTAATCTGCTGTGAACAAAATCACTTAGAGCTGTATAGATGATTTATGTGGACCTTCATATTATTCTAATATGTAGCATATTTTTATCAGACAAACTCTCCTTCTGTAGCCACAGACTTTGCAGCTAAATGCAAGTCAGTAAGTACCTCCTGGCCTGGGGAGGTGCAGGTTTGTCAGAAGCCTTGAGAGCAGTGAGCTGGGGTGATGGGGGATGAAACTGTGCCAGGAGAATGCACTTTCCCTGGGAGCATGGGAAGCTGTGAGCTGGTTGGTGAGAGCTTGGCAGGGCATCACTGGTATTTTGGGGGGCTTCAATGGCTGATGCTCCTCTGTGCTGGGTGGGAGCATGAAATGCAAGCTTTATCTAGGTGCAAACCTTCTATGCCATCTGGGTTTAGACAAGTCTCAGTGAAGCCCTGCTAGCCCTACAATTTCCACATGAATAAAGGCCAGAATATTTAGGTATTGATAGATAAGGAAAGTTATGTGCTTAGAATAGACACTGCAATAAATGTGTTGAAACATCTTCTGGACATTTAATTAACTATCCAGTATCTAGAAATAGCTAGAGTATCCTATGATTGAAAGGGGAAAGGGAGGTGAGGCTGGTAATAAAATACAACAACATTTAACAACTTCATCTTGTATTCTCTGAAGCTAATGGCAAAGCTTCTAGCTTGTGTACTGGGTTAGGTTTGTTTTAAGTCAAAGAAAACAGAAACTTTCTTCAGATATTTTAGTAATTGTCAGCTCTCTTGTAAGGTAAACATGTAGAAGCCAACAGGCATAATTTTTGCCATTTTAAAGGGATGCAGGATTCCTTTAATCGTTAATAATAATTTCTATAATTTTTAGGTTATGTCTTTTTCTTTTTAAGCATTGCTAAAAGTATTTTATAATTTTAGTCTTAACTACTTTAGGCTCAACACATCGTTTAATATAATGCTTCTTTCTCATTTCATTCACCATTTTGTGGGTGTTTTTAAGAAAGCATATTGTGATTTGAGTATACATTACCTTTAATAGATGTAAAATGGTAGACCAGGAAGATTTTAATGTTTTAGCTCAATTCAGTGTTCATTTAAAAAGTAGATTTCAGGAAGCTAGGAAGCTCCAAACATTTTAATGAAACCTGATCATGTTGGATTAGCATTTTTCTTGGTGAGTATATATTGATATGAGAAATATTACCATCATAAAAAATCAATTGATGTGCACACATTTCATTACCAACAGGAAAATATTGATGTAGTTATTTAAACTTGGGATAATAAAATAGATTTCATGAAGAAACTAAGGCAAGTTGTGGCTTGGTATTTGTGTTAGTTATATTTATGCAATTCATTCCCAGAATCTATTTATTCAAGCAATTACAAAAAGAGGGAAATATGAGCTGAATAGGCATACTTAAGATGATTGTGGAGCAAGAGCACAAATAGAGAAGTCACTTCTGTCTATGGCTTTTTATGAGCAAAATATCACTTTTGTTTCATAGTGTCTTTGAACAAATCATGCTTCCATTCTTTCTTCTTCCTTTTTCTGAATTTAAAATAATTCTTATAAATATAAGCTAAACCAAAAATGTTTTAAGTAATGAAATTAATAAACATCATTCAGGGGTTACCTGAAAAAAAAAAAACCAAAATAAGAAACTGTTGCTTCCAATGTAGGAAGAACCCTAATGAGAGGTATGGCTAATCATTCTTCATTACTGTGCCAGCAAATCTGCACTACAAACTTTGTAAAAGTACCTTCCTTCAGCTATGATACAGTTACCAATGTGGGAACTGGGATTTGGACTGCACTTTCCTTGTCTAACACTACTAGATGAGGCATTTCATATTTTGTTTCACTTTGCTGCTAGGCTTCCCCCTATCGAAGAGTAGACTCCCCAAAGTTCAACACTTAAAAAGCATATTAAAAAAAACCTTTCTGGTCTTGTGGAAGTTGTAAAAAAGTCAATTAATTTCTTATTTCTTTGAAGACATAGTCCTATTCTTCAGAAGCAAACAAACTAATTTGTCTAAAATGCTGGACAATATTAATTATTGCTTTAGTATTGACTGAAAAAGGAAAAAGGAGGTAGTGTTGCAGAGTAGCTTTGGCTTCAGGGGTTCTTTTTGGTTTAAGCCAACAGTTTTTGGGAAATATTCTTCCAATAGCTAGGGAAAAGTCAGCATAGATCACATTGAACTGTTATATACAGTAAATGCAAGAAATAATAGCAAGGACTAAGAGGGCATTGACTATGCTCAATTTTTTTACTTCAGATCACAGGCATGAATTTGACAGGATTGGCTTGCAAAGTGTTGTGTTTTCCCAGATTTTAGAGAACAGATGTGTGGAGCATTAAGCATTCATATTTGACAACCTTCAAAGCTAAAGGAGTAAATGTGCATGAAAAAGGAACCACCTTTTTCTATTTCTTCCCTCTTAGACACAGATCTTCCAGTTTGATACAGTAGGAGATGAGAAAGGTGATATCTGCAAGGTAGCTACTTGCACAGCTGGATTCTGTGGAGTTCTCTTCACAGCTGCCAATCCTGTCTTTCTTAACAACGACTTTTCTCTGAAAATACTTTTCATGTTGTTTTCTTCGGTTGGTTGGTTTTGTGGGGTTTTGTTTGGGTTTTTGTTGTTGTTCTTCTTATTTTGTTTTGTGGGGGTTTTTTGGGGTTTTTTTTTTGTTTGTTTTGTTTTGTTTTGTTTTGTTTTTTGTTTTTTATAGGAAAGCAAGTGGAGCCTTGAGGAGAGCTAAGAGTAAGTAGAAAATAAAGGCTCAGGAATCTGCTCTTTAAACACCATCCAGCCCAGATTGAGGCATTAACAGAAGGATGGGGTGGCCCATCAAATATACCAAAGCATCTGTGTTTTGACATAAACTTGCATGTAAGAAAAGTTACCAGAAGAAAGCAACCAGCAGTTTAAGTTGAGGCATGGCTAAGCCATCCTCAGGAGGACATTTCTGAGGGGTGTGACTAAAAGCAGGCAATCACAGTGGTGATGGCAGCTTGGTTTTGCCATGGACCATTTCAAACCACTGCTGCTTGTCATTTTTAGCAAAACAGTTGTTTAACCTTGTAAGCACTGCAGTTCAAATACATGAATAAGAACAAGAAAATGGTGTGTGTATGTGTGGCTCAGGATGTGGTGGGAAGTTATGGTGCTATTAGCAGTCAAAAGACTCAACTTTTAATCTGTCATAGCCAGGTAAAGAAGCCACATTTGTAAAGATGTGTGATAAAGGGTTTTTTTCTGAAATTGGACAGATTAGGGGGTGCTGTGGTGAGAGATCAAAGGGCTTTTCTCTCCTTTTGCTTTAATACAGGAGAAATACATTAAAAAAAAATTAATGTGGCTGGTAGCATATGGAAAACAATCTCAAAATGAACCACCTATGAGGGACAACAGTGTATTAATCTTTGTCAACACCCAGAGAGGTTTCAGATATCATCACTCATAGAAAAGATGTGCCTACCTTCCCAGATTAGAGATGGAAAAAAAAAAATAAAAGTAGGTGAACCCAGAGTAGCCATTTTTTGTAGCCAGTTAAGTGTGCAAGTTTGCTCAGTTGGTGTGAACCCTGCAGAATACCTCATATGAAATAATGTATTTGTTCAGGTCTTTTGAAATGACAGTTAAATGTAAGTCAAAGTATGTTCTAGCAAAGGAACATGATTTTTACTTGTTATATTATTTTGTATATATTTAAACTCTCTAGATTGCAAAATACATGCTAATAATTTAATTAGTGAAGGGAAGAAAAAAACTCTCAGTAATCAAGCAAATAAAAATTCTGGGCTTTTACTTTCTTAATATTAAGATATTAAAACATAACCAGTACACAATAAATTAGTGTTTAGGGAAGCCCAAACACTAATGTTCTGAACTGACTTTAGCCCGTTACATAAAAGAAGGCAATAAAGAGTGCTCTTGCAAAAATATAAAATCAGATATAGGTCTGAAATTTCTGTGATTGACTACAAATTTCCCTCAAACTTGCACTGAGATCTCCTAAAAGTTTCACAAAATTTCTTTTGAACTATGTAATATTTGACATAGTAGTGCTTATTGCTTTATTGAAGATAACTAGTCAGGTTACCTTTAGAACAGTCCAAGATATGTATGCTAAATTAAATTGTTTTTTAAATCAAAATTCAGTGTAACATCTCTTGATTACAACTGAACATGTTTCAGGAGTGTAGGCAAAGTCATATTTGACTGAACAGATTTACGTGCTTGCTTTAGGAAGAAGATAGCAAGTCAAACCTTACCTTAAAACAAGTAAAAAAAAAATCTTCAGTGAAATCATCACCAGTTTTTATAGATGCAGGCCTAATTTCTGTGTCCTTAACAGTCTCAAGTCCATATTATTTTTAAGTGCTTCTGTAGAATTACTGCACATTTGTATCTGCTTCAGCTGAAGAATATATGGCTTATTTTCCATACATAATGAACACAGCACATGACCCTGATGCATTTGAAGCAATAAGTAAAGCTTACATTGAATTGGTATCATAGCAAATGTAGGGTGGGGTGGACATTTACTGCTGAAGTGCATTGAATGTGCATCTCTGTGAACAACACAAAGCTCCAGCTGCAGCCACTGATTACATTATTGAAGAAAGTCTCCTTCCATTCACTAATTCATTTAAACAAGATTTTTGCTGTGTAGATCAAAGGAATCTTTCCTGCTTAAATTATTTCTGATAAATATTTTTACTGACATATTTAGTCTGTTTTTTGTTCATAGATTAATTTGCAATAATTTATCTTTAGTGCATATAAATTATTTTAAATAATTCAAACAGTTGTTTATGAAATACATATTTCTCTATATTCTCTGCCATCCCACTTTGATTCAATGGCTTCTTATTTGGCACACTGGCTGAACACAATTTGATTTTAATTGGTAGTTTCATTTCTATGCCATTCTCTACTTCCTCACCTTCCAAGAGCTTTTGAGCTGAACAGGCAGGTTTTTCAGGGTAAATTCTATTCCTCTCTTCCTGCTACAAAACCAAAAACATTTTCATGGAAGCACTTGTTGGAGAAAATATTTGTTTATGCTGCAGTGCCATTGTTGGCTTTCTTTTTGTTTCTCTAAAATTTTTATCTAATTTTGTACTTCTATTGTTCTGTCGCTACGTTTCCCAGACCTGTGCATTTTGTGTTTAGGTGATGGTTTGATGAATTCATGATTTCCATTCAATTACAAGAGATAGTCAGTTTTAGGCTTTCTTGAAAAGAAAAGAAGTGAAAAATAACTCTGCAACTTCAAAAGAACAGGAGTTTACTCAGAATGTGTGAGATTTACTTAATATGTTGTTTAGCAAATCATGCTATCTTTCTTTGTAGAGATTATTTTAAATTAATTTCTGCTAATAAAAAATAAATTGCAGGGCTGGAAAAGATGACATGCACATTTTAATTAAAACATTAGGTGTGGCTGAATAACTTAAGAGATTTTGAGGCTGAAGAACCTTAACTCTCTCTCATACATGTTGAAGGAGAGATATGAGAGAGACCCAAGTAACACTTCACGTGAAATCCCAAGTGCTACTCAAGCTCTGTATAGTAACATATATATATATATATATATATATACACATATAACACGTATGTTTTCCAACTAGTGAGTCCTACTTTTACAGCTTAATCTCTCATTTTTAATACTCCTTATTTTTTTCTAAGTGCTACAGTTAAATTCCTGATGTAATGAACTTTATCTTCAAAAACAAAGGTGAGACTTCATCCATTTTATCACTGTCCTATAAATTAATTTTTGCATGGTAAATTCAAGAAAAAAATACTTTCCAGTATAATTTCCTCATATACACATAGTGTATCTCCCTACTCTATGAGAACTAGACATGCTCTGCCTAAATCAAAACACCAAAGTGGTCCCCAGAATATAACCTGGGAGATGAAGAAAGTCAAGACTGTCCTTGCAGGAGATCTATTCCTCACTTCTGACAAAATTTTGGGCATTGACCAGTTGTTTGGCATTTTATATTTTTGTTAAAAATATCATAACACCTCTGATGAGGCTTTACAGTGTGTTAGTTTTCGAAGAGTAGTTCTGTAGTTACTGATGAATTCCTAAATGTGTATGAATGTATATACTGTGGTCCAAGTCAAAGAAGTGCATTCATTATTGAACATCACAGAATTCTTGTCAAAAATTTTAGAGTGAATCAGCATCAGACTGTGAGTTACTGGTCCCTTCAATGGAAGATGTGAAGCCCATTTGGCAATATTCATTATCTGATACTTAAAAAACAGGGGATCATCATAATGAGGGTTCAGGTC
The DNA here is from genome assembly GCF_037042795.1 of Molothrus aeneus. NCBI lineage: Eukaryota > Metazoa > Chordata > Aves > Passeriformes > Icteridae > Molothrus > Molothrus aeneus. The sequence continues at coordinate 32,029,343 of NC_089649.1, forward strand.
AGCCAGCGTTCCTTGTAGACATACTCTGAACATTAATTTCTCTGCCCGATTTTAAACACAATTAGTAGTCACTTTGATGTTACTGACACTTGACACTGGAAAGAGCAGGACCGAATTTTGAATAAAAGAAAGAAAGCTTACTATCATTTTTTAGTAGAAAGGAAGCTATAAAGTGTATAGCTGAAAAAAAAAAATAATTTCATCCTGTAATGAACATCTAGACAAAAACTACTCAGGATGCTGGATATAGAGCAGGAACCCAGAGCTAGGAATGTAGGTTCCCCACAAGGAAAAAAATAAACTGTGATTTTTATCCGTGGGAAATGCAGGGAATAGGGGTGTGTTGGTGCTGAGATGTTGCAGTCAGTATGTTCAGGATTCAGGGCACAGGGGTATTCCTGGCTCCACAGCCACTCCAATGAGAGGATGTTGTCTTCCATGTTAGAAATGACAGCCCTTACTTCTGTGTTTATGATGCAAATTCAAAACAAAATTGTTTACACCGGGAATGCTATGTTTAATTTTATGTGGATGACTTTTTTAACCTCTGTTACCTACCCTTTTCACCAAACTTTATTGGCTTTCTCTCTGCCTCTCTTTCAGGAGAACATGCCAGCCAGTAGCAATTGTTCCAGTGCTGCTCTCTGCTTGCCTTTCATCTGCCTGGTGAAATGTATTCATTCTTCCAGTGCAGTAGTACACCTTTGATGGGAGAGGGCAGTAAACATCTCCATGGCTCAATCTACAGGTAGTTCTGGCTCTTGATGTGAATTGCTAATGCTAATTCTTCTGATAGCTGCAGCATAGAGACCAGGATGATTGCTTGCATTTGGTTTCACTGTACTGTTAAATAAACATTTGATTGCATTGATCATGCCTGTAAAATAATCTACTGACACAAAAACTTTCTGGAAGGGTTTGAATTACTAATTCAAATTAGAATTTGAAATATTCAGATTAGAATTTGAAAAATGTTCTTTTCCCCACCTAGATAGTTGATTTATCTTAAACCTTCTTTCTCACCTCATTCTAAAATGAACAAGCTCTTGTTCTGTCCACCTCATGAAAACTGTACATTTGAGCACTATAGACAGATTTAACATATACATACTCCAAGATAACTGCAACAATGTAATTCTACCTAAATACTTAATCTTGTCCTTGAGGAATACTAAAGGAAAAAGCTTACTGCAATCCCCAATATCTTAGCAGATACTCTTTATTTCATTTTTCATATAACAAGCATTAAAATTTAATTATCTATCAGTGTGCTTAAAATATTTTTCTCTTTTTTCTTCTTTGTAATCAAAGTTTTTATCTTGCTTTAGTGATTAGAAGGGTACTATGCAAATGGAAATTACCTCAATTTGTAATATTCATAGTAAAGTACCTGGATGACTATGCAGGGCAACATAAGGTGACTTAGTATACAATCCCCAGTAAAAAAACATACAGTAGTATTCACTGTTTTAAGATCCAGTGATAGGCCTAACAAAAGCTACATAAAAAAGACAATGACAACACCTGGTCCAACATCCACTGGAACTGAGTTTTATATCAACCTTAGCAATGAATGAGATGTGTTTACCCAATTTTGGAAACTAACTACCTTCCTAGGATGACTGAGCTCCATTCCTTTCCTCTGCATCCCAGTCTGGCATTGACAAAAGAGGACACTAGGGTGTAACTCACCTTGAAGGCAGTAAATGATTGACTGCAGTGTTCCCTACAAAGAAGTTCACAGCTCCATCATGGAGAGACAATTCCATTGAATTACATAGAACTTGGACCAATTAAGACTCAGCTCTAGTTCCACTAAAACCAAATTGTTCCTCTAGCTTAAATGTGAGCTGATCCAGAGCTTAGAAATATGAACTGTAAATGTTGTTCTCTGCATGTGATTGCTTCCAACTGTTCTTTTAACTAGTTCATGTCATAGTCAACAATTAACAGTGAAGTTAGTTTAATAGGCTGATTTCCACTTTCAAAATGAGGATTAGTGCATCTCGTTCAGCATTTTGGTTTTATAGGCAGTTTTAGCAAAGTGATCTCAGGAGTTTGTTTCATTAATCTGGCTAGGGACAGGTATAGAAAAAGTAAAGGAGGATGAGGTTGTGTTGTAATTGGAAGCCATAGTGAATAGTCTTGGAGTCAAGATCCAAACCCATTTCCTCTGTTGCTTGGGTAAAAAACTGTTATGACCATTTTCCACAACTTTTCCATGTTCCATTAACAGTTAAGCTCTGAACTGTCCACTGTGTAAGTCTTATTCATATAAATGAGAGAGTTACTTTTGAGGATGAACCATCATTCAAAATTAGGTATATGCTGGCTGGAGATGCTGATATCTACTATAGAGAATTATCAGATGCATATGTAACTTCAAGGCATCCCTATGTTTAAGTATAAACTTTGAGTGTTCTCAAGTGAATTTGCATTATATTTGGCTGATGCAAAAGTGAAATACTGCTCCTCTGGAAGATTCAATGACAGCAAGTAGTAGGACATATGGATACCAGGGAAATGGAGCATTCACTAGTCAGATGCTTGGTTGACTTGTATAATAAATAGCCCGCTGAACATATGAATTGTATCTGGAAAAATGATTAATCTTAGGGAACTATTAAGAAAAATTCCTAATCTATTCATGTCAATAATAAACCTTACATCAAATTTGTCAGTGTCTCCCAAACTATTACAAAATTCATTTCAATGTAAGTCACTTTGCAGGTCTTGATGCACAATTGGAAATCAATGACTGCTTCAATGAAGCTTCTGTCTGTGTATATAAGAAAAGAAATTCAAGTATTCAAAGGATTAAATCACAAATAATGAATTTAAAAATACAGTTATCTACACTCGTTTGGATTTGGAAGTGCTCAGATATAACATAGACCTAAAAAATCTCATAAGAATTCAACAGCTCCTCTTAGCCTTGTCTTACATGAGCTCTCTTTTTTTCTTTTTCCCAAAAATCTCTAGTTTACAGAAAAGTTAATTAGTTTATGTCTGCATATTTTGCCATTAGAAAAAAGGAAGTAGATCTTTCCATTTTCTCTAAGGAATTTCTGATAGTTTTCAAGTTACATACCTGCAAGGTTTTTTTCATTGTAAAAAATCATCTTGTGAAAGATAAATAAAATATATAAAAAGAATTTATATTATGCTATAATATAAATAAGTTTCCTATGAAATGCATAAAAAAGGGGTGAAACATTCAAGCATACTGATTAGTAGTAAAGCCAGTATGAAAAAATGGGATTTTTTAAAGTCTATTTCCTTCTCATAAGTAATCTTTAATCTTACCTCATAGAAAGGTATTCTTTAATGGCTAAAACAATTGAGACAGGTTATGTGTTTAAAAGAAGCTATTAGTAAATCTAAACTTCTACATAGGCATTTCAATCAAATTAAGAGTTTTTGAAACATCCCACCAAGGTATAGCTGAAACTGCTATGATGATTTATGTTTGCAACTCATGTAAGATTGCCATTAAAGCTTTCATTTAAATAGAGATTGAACTAAGAACACATTCATGCAGAAAACCCCTGTGTACTGAGTAGTTATAAAAAACAAATTAATATCAATTTCCTCTGTAATGTGTTGTTACCTACAGCTATTGCTATCAAAGAATGCCTGGTGAGCAATAAGGGACATAATATTTTATATCTGAATAGGAACATCCATCCTGAAGAACTATGAACATTAGTAACCATATCTTTAGAGAGAGAGTTTCCCTCCAATATATCGTAATTCAGTGACTGGAAGTTAGAGGCTGAGATGGAGTAAGTTTGCAGCTCAACAGCAAACAAACAACTAGGAACTTCTAGAGTTTTGTTCCAAAACAAAATCCTCAATATCAAAATTCACTGGGAATAATTTTGTATTCAAATGCATTACACCTTGGGAAAGATTTTTTTAAAAAAATCTTTCTTGAGTCTGAGGGGGAGATTGGTTCCACTTGCTGCAGAAATGATATACTATACTAAAAGGCTATGATTCTACAAAAAAAAAATCAACAAATAAATGAACGAACAAACAAACAAAAAAAGCCAGAAAAATCTTTGGTATATGGGCCAGAAAACATTTTACAGCCAGTCCCTTATCTCAGAGGCCAGCTGTAACAATGGCTGTGTACCCTGCAGCCACTGGTAGCCCCACAGGTGGGGCAGAGGATGGGGCTGAGTACTTGGCAGCTTGACCTTTAGACCTGATTTTTCTCTTTATACCTTCATATGGAAAAAACTAAATTGTATGCCAAAGATCAGTGTTTCCAAGAGAACAGGGCTTCCTTTGCTCCATTCCTGCAAAACGTGCCTCCTTTACATGGCCGAATTCAGATTAGTCAGTCACATCATCAGGTAGCAGAGACCACCAAAGAGTGGACATATTTTTGGCACTAAATAGCCCTTGGTCTCTGTTGAAGCCAAAAAGCCCAATCTGTATTGATCCCAGAAAGAGCAGTTTAACAAACACAACCTATCAGGCTGAAGAAAGGAGCCAAGCTCATGCCACAGTAATGATCCTTCTCAGGTGCTGCTGGTGAAACTATCAGGCATTCTGATTTTGCTGACATTTTCTCAGCATTTCAGCTGAAATTGCTTTTTCAGTCCATGCCATTCATTACCCCGTTAAAACTTGAACGTTATTATCAAGAATAAGGAACCTCTCCTCCTCTGTGAGGTGAAGCTTGTTTCTCCTCATGTTGCTAATTATCAGCACAGGTTTCCCAGACTATCTTGTGGGGCCTTCATCATTAAATTCAAAGCCATGCATTAAAAAACATCAAGAATTCTAAGTCATATTTGGATGCTCTGAGTACATTTTCTGAACCATGCTTAAGTCATCATAAAGGACTAAAAGGATTTTCATGAGCTAAAAAAAAAGTTTTTCTTTTCCTAGTTTTGCCAGGTTTATATTCCCAGGAAAAAAAAGGTTCTGATGTTGAAGGTAGCATGGTAATGGGGTTTTTCTCCTAGTTACCACAGACAAAAGCTGTAGTATATTAGTTAGTTTAGAGATGTCATTTGGCAGAAAAGCTTCCAAAAGGTGTTGAAAACACAGGAAGAAAAGGAGTGAATGAAAACTTCTGGTTTTCCAGTAATTCCCTGCTAACAAAGACATTCTTCAGTATCTCAGGTGAGTGCTGGCAAGATCTATTTATATCTCTTCACTTCCATGTCTTTAGAAAGTAAAATGTAGATGTTAATCTAAAACCATTAGTGATATATCTTGGGCCATATGTACCAGGCACTATGTATATGTTGCTAATTCCCCTGTTAGTGCTTTTTTTTCCTTACTTTCCAGCCAAAATGGCTGCTTGATGCTGAATTTTACAAAAACATTGTCTAAAAACTTGAAATATTTCTTCACCTAGTCCTACTGCATAAAACGGCTATTTTTTAACAATGCATAGTTTTAAAAGATAAGATTTTCAAGTGCAGTGAGGTTAGCTGTTACAAATAAATTAGAAAATAAAAATAAAAATATGGAGCATAGAACACACCTGCAAAGATTCTGCCCTGGATCCCCCACTAATAAGTAAAAAAAAAAGGGAAAAAGTTACTTTATTTTCCATCCAGCACAGATCGAAGTCCATTGCTTTCTTTCTTCATTCACTGGTGCTTTGATTTTTTTTTATCATTACCATAGCAAATGCCTCCCTCCTATCCCATTACTAATCTCTCCTGTCATTAGTCAATGGCGTGCTGTGGAGCTTCACCACAGCAAGGGGAGAGATGTTGAGTGAGAATATCTCTCTTTTTCCTTCACACATCTGCACACTTACTTAATTGCAAAGCACACTTTGCTTAATTTTTATTTTTAGATAATCAGATTTTAATCCATTTTTTGGCTGCTGAATAAGTGTAAATGAACACTTTTGTTCTTTGATCTTGAATCGGCAAATATACCCATGTCTCATGCAGTACAAAAACATACATGAAGTATTTGAGACCTAGATACTTATTTTCCAGCAGTAATTTTTCCTGTCTGAGTGGATCACTTCTCATTACTCTTGTGACAGTGTTTCATTACAATTTGGTATGAGAAAAGACAAGTAAAGTAATTTCCATATGTCTTGTACATTTGTGTGTTTCTGGCATTTGTATGCTACAATACATTATTACGCTACTGTATATAGTCAAAATTATCAGATGATTCATGCTTTGAAACATGAGGTTATCTCACTAAAATATGATGCTGTCTTAAAGCAGATGTAATTAACGGCTAGAATATGGAGATTAGAGGGTTATTCTGATGGGTCAGGTGAGCTAACCCATTTCATATAAGATTAACAGAAGAAGAAACTGAAAATACATGCAATGCTGATATGAAAATGCTAAAAATATAAATACTCATATTTCTTTTTTTAAATTATAGATCTTCTGATACTTTAACATGCAGAACCTTGTATTGAGTGACAAGGGTGACACCTTTGTATAGGGTGATTTACCTATTGGTAGCAGGGAGCTACAGGGTTGCCTCTTGTGAGAAGCTGCCAGAGGCTGCCCCCATGTCTGATGGAGATGGAGCCAAACCCAGCTGGTGCCAAGACTGACCTGCCACTGGCCAAGGCTGAACTCAGCAGTGACAGAGGTAGAACTTCAGGGATAACAGGGTTAAGGAGAAAAAGAAATTTTAAAAAAGTGGCTGTAGCTAAAAAGAGTAAGAACACATGACAGGAGCAGCCCTGCAGACACCAAGGTCAGTGCAGAAGGATGGGCAGGAGGTGCTCCAGGTGCCCCAGCAGAGATTCCCTGCAGCCCGTGATGTAGATCACAGTGAGGCAGCTGTGCCCCTGCAGCCCGTGAGGGTCCACAGGTGTGCAGAGATCCACCTGCAGCCCTTGCAGCAGGTGGGTGCCCAAAGGAGGCTGTGATGCCATGGGAAGCCCTTGCTGGAACAGGCTCTTGGCACTCAAGGACCCATGGAGAGAGGAGGCTATGCTGAAGCAGGTTTGCTGGTAGGACTTGTGACCATGTGAAAGGGACTTTTGCTGGAGCAGTTCTTGAAGAGCTGCATCTCATATTGGAGATGCTCCTGGAGGGCTGCCTCCTGAGGGAGGGACCTTAGGCAGGAGCAGGGGAAGAGCATGTGGAGTCCTGATGCTCATGATGTCTCAGAGAGGATGGAGCTCACTGTTTTTTGGGCCAGCTACCTCTGACTTCAGGGATCTTACCTGCTCACCTCAAAATGAGCACTGATAAATCCACACGGAGAATTTTGACACCACCCTCCTGTTTCTCTGGTGTTTTCCTACAATATAAGCAGCATTCATGTCAGAGGCTAGCCACACTTCCGTGAGGTGGATGTGTTCTCACTATGAAAAAAAATGGCCATATAACGTCAATTGAATACTTACTATTCTGATAATTACCAGCACCAAGCATTTACAGCAAAATAGTGAAATTACTCTCATCAGTGTTGAAACATGTGCTAGTTTTTGTTTTCCTCCTCATCTCCAGTAGCCCTGCAGAAGCAGATAAAAGGGTTAAAACTAACATCTCATTCCCTTTGTGCAACAGAGAAACAATTTAGCTAAAGAAAACGACAACTAATAACGCTTTGCACTTTCCAAATTACCTGCAAATGCATTTTGTAGCAGAGCTTGTCAAAAAACTTGAGAATTTCAATAGCCAGAGGCTGGGCAGGCAAGAGGAGGATGGTGTGGTAGGAGGAGGCTGCACGGGTAGCCCAGCAGAGCATGATGTACTACACTGCACTCTGCTGATCCTGCTCTGAGCAGAGGGTTGGGTATTACTCACCGGAGGTCTCAGACTAGTGGAAGCTATATTTTTTTGGTAGGGCAGATTAACAATCAGAGGACTTTTCTTTTTCTCTGTCAGGTTGATGAAAGCGGTTTTTTTATGTTTATCATGTCTGTTTGAAACTCCTCTGTCAGGCATTTTGGATGTTAAAATAAGATGTGAGGAGGTGGGCTAGTGGTGAAAGAACAAATAGTAAAAAGATGTGCATGAGAAAGACAAATGGAGATCTTTGTCACGTATCAAAAAAAGTGGAATAAAAAAAAAGATGTAAAAATGGGTTTAAAAAAGTCTGCTAATTTTAAATGTTCTCCTACTTTTGGTGGAATTTCCAATAACAAAAATATGTTTTAAAAATTAATTCTTTATTACATAATTGTACATATTTTAAGTGGATCCAGTATATTTCTTCAAGCTTTCCCCTAAAAATGTTTATTCATATGTAATAAATATAAGAATTCTTTAGAAACTGAACAAAAACGATGAGACATTTTTAACAATATTTTAGTACTTTCCAGAAATCACAAGTAGGGAATCAGAAGTAGAAAACTATGATGTCTGTGAGTTTCTTGATATAAATTGGACATTGGACAGCATTATTTATTGTCTCTATCATAGTTTAGTCCCTCACAATACTAGAAGAAATTTAATTTATTACTGACTCACTCAAGCTTTTAGGCTGTTCTTTTGTGTTCCATAGAGAAAAGATGCTACTGAGTACTCTTAAATCAAATTACTGTGCATTCTTTTAGAGATCTTAATTTTTTTCGAACCCAGAAAATAAGTTTATAGAAATACTCTATGCTATTTCCTACCTACGTAATGCAACTGCATCACAGATCTCATCTTTATTATTGACAAAAGCATTTAATTCTTCAGCATTCAAAATTTAATGTTGAAAAAGCTTGCAAAAAATTCCATTTCTGTAGAAGGGTGAAGGGGCATAAGTGCTTTCCTTTGTCTGTTAGTACTATGATGCATGAGGTGAGTGGTTAGATTGCTAAGGTTTATGCCTTAGCATATATTTAGCCTAATTAGCAAATGAGGTCAGCAATTAGAGAGCTGAAGGGAATCAGTGCATGATCCTAGCTATGTTGTAAAGGTTATAAGGAAAAAAAGCACAAGCTAAAATCTTTGCATTAGCCTTGAATTGCAGTGATAAATTGCCAGGAAAAAAAAATAGCTGCTACAAAATTTCCTCAGAGAGGACAGAAAAGCCATTTGATCAATGGCTTTGATCATTGCAGTGGCTGATCAGCAGGGTAATGACATGGGAAATTGCATATTCATTGAACACATCCCACACATCATCGGCTAAACTGGCCTCCATCTGGCAGGTGGGGTTGGCAGAGAAGTGGGGGTGCTCTGCTCTCTTGGGGGAGTCACCACAGGCTCCTCCTTGGTGCCAGCAGATCTTGTGCAAGCAAACAGAACAGACTTGATCCCCACCACTGCTTGAGGTTTTAATCCTCATTTTGCATGCTAGTGTACAACTTCTCTGGCTCCTCCATCACCTGCAAACTAAGCAGGATAGATGGTCTAAACCCCTTGAGCCACCCATGAGCCATCATCTTCAGTATCCTGGAAATACTTCAGAGTGTTCTATAATCCAGTTTCTGGACACGAATCACAAAGGGAGGAATATAATATAAAGGGATAAAAGAGAAGCTGTCTTTAACGAGCACATGGCTCTCTGTCATAACAAATTACCCTGTGATGCTCATGATTAATTGTACTGCCACTTGTTGTATGGCAGCACAGTAATGCAAGCCAAATAGGCACAATGCAAGTCTGTCTGCAAAATTAGTAGGCTTTTTAAACTTTATATTTATCACTGTCTGCCAGATGTGACAATCCTTTGACATATATGTGATCTTGCCTGTGGTGTCCTGAATTAAAATGGATCATAAAAAGTACTGGTTCAGTGCAGGGCCAATGAACCTATGCAAGCTGATGAGCCAGAAGGTGCTACAAATTAAAATGAATTTTTGCCAACCTCTCTTGAGCTATTTGTGATATTATTGTGTTCCACTCTGCCTCTTTTTAAGATATTCTGTCACCATGCTTTTCCATGTGCGTCATCTTCTTTTATTCTTTGCATACATTTCCTTGCAATTGAGACATATTTTTCTTTTTTTGTACACAGTGCTTATATTTTGCACCTGTTTCCAGATTACTAATATGGTGCTATTAAAACTGAGTCACAGTAGCACCACAGAAATCCCAGTCCAAATAGCCCAAATTCTTTGTTGAAATCAAAGTATTGGTTATGTGTGAAGATTGCAGATCAGCCCCAGGTACCCTGCTTCTTGGGCTGACAGCATGATCACTGCATCAGGTAATAAGCTCTTGAGACATACATTAAGAAAAGCATATAGTCTGAACAAAAAACTTCTAAACTACCACATCATGCTGCCTATAAATAGCTCATCACCTGCTGTCTTCGATTATGTTGCTTTACATTATTTTTCAAGGGAAATTTCTCAAATTTTTCAGATTTTTTTTCAGAGGTAAATCTAAAAATTAGGTCCATGATGGCAAGTTATGTTTCCGGAATGTTATTAGGAATACAGATAGCCTTTGAAGATTTGGGCTTTGATATTTACTGAACTTTGATCTCCCTAGGGTCCTACCACAGAAAGGACAATCCATACAAACTGTGCTTTTGAAATATTCTCTTTCTAATATTAAGGGAGGCTATAACCTCAGGTTCTGGAGTAGACAGAAGTACTTTTGTTCCTACCTAACTGCACAACCACTGAACACTTTTTCCACTCCCTGGAAGAGCAGCTCAGTAACAGTGATTGGTTCTGTCTCAGTGCTGTAGGCACTGTGCAGCTATGCTGAAAGTCACACCATCTGCTTTTACCCAGCTGTGTCTGCAGACAGACCTAGGAGGGCAAGGCTTTTAATGGTCTACTCAGCAGAAGAATATGGTGTTCTCAATGAGTAAACTGTGAAAAACCAGGGCAAAGTCGTTTGCAGAGTTGTATAGTCTAGCAAACTAGGACTGGCTTACATGGACCAAGGACACCATGGTCTATCTAAAAGATATTCAACTTGTAATTCTTCTGCCAGTAAAAATGATATTAATGACTATGTTTTTCTGCTCAAATATTAAAAGAAAAATCTATGAGGTTTAGAATAATTATTGCAGCTCAGAAGTTTATCTGAGATGAAAGAGATGGGTTTTCAGAAGAAACACTGAAGCTCTGCTTCTGGAAGGAAATGCATTATTTAGCTTATTAATGGAGGGCAAAAAGCACCAAGCAGCAAAGAGAAAATTTAGGACAAAGAGTTGTAAAAATAGTGACCCAAGTTTTTTCCTAGATCTCTTTAATTTTTTTTTTTTTTAGTAGTGCAGTAGGAAAATGTTCAGCACTGACAGATGGAGACATGAAAGGATTCATCAGAATTATCTGTGACATCACTTAACTTTTTTAGTACTTGAAAAAGAAAATGCCTTCATTCTGAAAGTCTTAATTTTACTCCTTTTTCTGATTTTTTTTTTTTTGCATAATGAATTCTTGAATTATTTGGTTCATAGATGTCTGATTTACATATGGACTACGATATTTTTATCTGTGGAAATGCACCAAGGCTGACTCCAATTCATATTAATTTTTCTCCAGATATGAGCTGTGAAATAAAAAATTATTAATTCTGGATACATGATATATTGTGTAAGTTAGGAAAAAATCTACCCATGCCAGTGTTCCACTACTAAGGGAAACAATGAAATGTGTGTTTAATAAATCCAAGCCCATTTCTGAGCTTTAGCATTTGACCTGTTCCATATTACTCCCAAAGCAAGAAAGTAACAGCTCAGTGTTATGAATATAGCAACACACCTTTTATTTAATAAAACCCAAAAAATAATTCTGTCCTTCTAATGCACAATGAAGAAGTAAGCAAAAATTTTATAAAAGGATTCATTAGCCAGGCCACAGCTTTCAACCCAGAACCAGGACATTCAGATTCACTTTCCTTAAGAGAGTTCATGTGCATATCTGCCTTCTTGGAAAGCTGTCTTACCCCTTGGCAAAAGGCTGTTCTGAGATTTGAGGTGTACTGCTTTCCTCACCTGCTGAAAATCTAACACTGCAAAAACCTCTGGTCATTCTGGGCTGAAAAAAAATGCATCAGACTGTTGACTTGATGTTTATTTAAAAGAATAGGAGAGTTGGGCTTCAGGAGCTCTCCCATTTAAAAGAATAGGAGAGTTGGGCTCTATCATTCATTTCATGCAACTTACCCTTCAATATTAAATGCTGAAGTGGTGCTTCAGAGCAAAGTGTCTATATAGAAAAAGCTGCAGGCTGCTGTTCTGCTGTGTCCCTCTTTCTCTGTGAACTCTGGCTTCTGTCCTGTACTGTGGGAAAGAGAAAAAGTTTCACAACTGTGTCAAAACTGAAATGCCTTTGGGTGTCCGGGAAGGGGGCTGAAAGTGCACATTGGGAACAAGAGGTATCTCTGGAGGCTGTGTGTTGCAGGGATAGTTTGTAGTTGACTGGGAAGATTTTGAATGTGTGACCAAATCTTGTATAAGGTTCAAAAGCCTTATCTTGGATCTGTATGAGTTACATATGATTTAATTTTAACCTGGTCATGATTTTAAAATGCTTTTTAGACAAAGTAAGAGACCTTGCAAATAGATGTGACATAATTCAGAAAGTATTTTTAATAATTTTTTTTAAACCCTATTGAATAATATCTTACCTGGAGCTCTCTAGTTAAGTATTGAAGCCCTTGCCCAAAACTATTAATATTCATTTACCCTTAAACATCCTTATTCCAAGATTAGCTAGATCCCAAGATGCAAATGACCACACTTCACTGAAATGTTTTATGTTCTCCCACACAACTCCTACACACATTTTCATAAAATTGGTTTGCATCACTCTTGGGCTAACTTCAAGGACCAAATCCTGTCACTTTTGCTCAGGTTCGTGATGCCTCACTTTGCAAAAGCCACATTAATTTTGAGAGCTTCCTCTTCTCACGCCTCTCCTGAGCTACAAAATCACAGAGTCTTCCAGCAACATACTTGACGCTGACAGCAATTAAATCTGGAAGTTCTGCCAATAATCCTTCATTCCTCCAAGTGTGCTGACTTCACTGTGAGGTGGGATGTACTGTCAGGCTGTGCACAGCCCAGAGCAGGAGACAGCCTGTCTGGCAGCCCTCCAGCACCTCGCTACCTCAGGTTGAGTTACTGTTTCCTTATCTTGCATGTAAAAATTAGTTTTTTCCTGTGATTTACCATGTTCAGACACTGCAGTGATGAACACCAAGGAAATGCACTATGGAAAAAAAAAATGTGTGCGTGAGTGGAACAGCAGCTGTTGCCAGACCTTCTCTCTGTGTCTGGTTTTGCTGCTGCTGGAGGGAAGCAGTGCAGAAGGTCCCATTATGCAATGCAGAGCCGTAGGTTATGTAAATCAGATGCAGTAAAACTTGACACCAAGCAAAGCATAACTTTGACCCTGTTCCAAATAGATTATTAAACACCACAGTAATTTTCCCTATGGCACTGAAGTCTGAATCAATCTTAATATGGACATCATTTACCCTAGTGTGACTCCATTGATTTAACACAGTTTTGCATCAATGGGGGCAGAAAAGGGTCAGGAAATTAGCTGTAGGTGTCTTGGTAGTGTATAATCCACTCTTAAACACTAAGTATAAATAGCCAATTTCATGTTGGTTAAGCAACCTTGACTCCTTTTTTAAAATTAAAAAATTTAGTGGTATTTAGTACACTTCAAAAGAAGGTTGTTCTTTACTGAGATGCCCAGAAATGGCTTTAGTTTGCAGTGATATGGCTAATACATCTAATCCTGTTAGAGAAGCAGGGGGCTCACTGGAGTTCATTAGCATGAGAAACTAAATGCTATCTAATGCCACACTATAAATGCATTTGGAACAGCCCCTAAGATACAGTTTTATTGTGCACTCATCTGATTCATAACTAATCTGAAGCAAGAAAAATATAAGGATGAGCTCTGACATTTTCTGCTTCTTTATAATTATCCTCTTTCAAATTCCTTGTGATTATATTGATTAAAATTTTCTTTCAGTTTTTCTGTAGCTGAAACACATTTCTCAATTATAGAAGTTGACTTTATTCTGTCATTTCCTTCTGTTGTAAGCATATATTTAATGTTTATTTATAAGGATGAAAGTGAATTTTATTACAATGCAATCACTGACAGAGCTATTTAAAACTGCATTTTCTCTCAGCATTTTCCTGACATTGCTGAATTTGTGTTCTCTGAACACGAGAGACCTTTACATGTGAATAAATTTTTCACATTTCTTTTAACAAACAAGAATGCACAGATGCACATATATATACAATTTCTATAAATTTAAAAAGTCACATCCCAAAATTTAAAATATTTTTAATAGATAATAGGCAGAAGGTATAGACAGTCATGAGCTACCTTATGATAAGACTTGGGTTAAAAATCAAATCTGTAAGTAGTGAGATCTTAAAATATAGGCAGAGAGAACAGAGAAAGAATAGAAATTACTTTCCCAGGTGAAAAGCAGCAATATCTTGGCAACTTTTACAAAGCAAAAAGATGTTAGATGCCTGGCTCTCCTTCTCCACAGGTCTCGAGACTGTGATACCAGCTATGGCTGTAACATTACTAAACCCTCAGTAAGTATGGTCTGAGAGAAAGACAGCAAACCAAATGCAGAAAATGGGGAGAAAACACCACTTTCCCCTCAAATCCCATCTTTGACTCCTTCACTAAACACTTGAGCATGTTCCTTCTGTTTCAGACTGACGGATTCGTGTACCCAGCCAAACCCAAGATCCAGCCATGCCCCAGAGGGCATGTGTGGAAGCAGCATCCAGCACAGTTTTTCCTGCAGAAGCTGTAGCCCCATGGTTCTGTACTCCCACGCATGCAGGGCTGCTCTGCCTGGGCACAGCCCCGTGCCAGGGCAAACCCTCCATTTACTCTGCCCATTTGGTGCTCTGCCCATTTGGATTGAGCCTCTTGGCTTTGCCTTTCACAGATATTGGATTAATGCATTAAATACCAGCCATGGTAATAAACATCTGGGAATCAGGCAGTTCTGTGAAACCAAAGGGTTGCTGTCCCATTTGACTGAGAAATGAACTGCATTGTGATCCTTCTGACTCTGAGCAAGGCTCTGCAGCTCCACTCACGATTCCCAAGATGAATTGCTGTAGACACCTCCTTCCCACTGGCGAGGGGAACAGAAGGGATCCCATAAATTCTGCATGCACACCCTGACTGCCAAATCTCTTTTAAGGCTTCCTTGATCAGTCTGTGGATTCTTCAACAGACTGTCTAAAATACCTCCTACTTTACCGCGGGGGTTCTGCTATCTCTTATGATCATTAAGAAAGGTAAAAAATTATTATTTTAAATGATTTCTGCTTTAATTCATAGGTATTCTTTAAAATTGAAAACTAAAAACATAGAGTATATGAATAAAACCATTATAAGTGTTGTTGTTCTGTCCTTCAACATCTTTCCTGCAAATAATGAGGACAGGAAATAAATTTGCTTAATTTCATAAAACCGTACTTGCAAGAAGTTACAGTCTCTGTGGTTTCTTGCCAAATTAAAGTTAGTTTAAATTTAATTTTGAATTCACTATGCCAACACATATTCATTTTGCAGCTTTCTAATATTTTAAAATCCAAAATTGCATTTTTAGGTGCAAGTTTACATTTTAATTCTGAGACCTACAAAAGTAATTTCTTCTGTTTACAAGTCAACAATTCTGATATTACATTTCCACACATCATATTGTCTATTAAAGTTATGGAATTGCCATCAATAAGCCAATATACATATATATTTCACATACAGAATACCTCCACCTCTCATTTAATCTATATTTTTCATTACTGAAAAGGATTTGTAATTGTTTCCTAAATATAGGTAAACCTTTCTGTTTTACCTAACATTGTCTAATTATGCATAGTGAAAAACTGCATATAACAAGCATTTTTCTAACTTGTGACTTAATTGAGTTTACTTTTAATAAATAAATCAATTCCCAAGGCTATTCCAGGTCCATGTCATATTTCTGTTTCTCATGGAAAGAAGGAGGTTGAGCAAGGTAGAAAGTTTTTCCCTCACTTCCTAAGTTCCATGTATCTTATCTCTGAAAAAAACTTTGAGGAAGCAGTTATAAGGAAAGGGAAGCTTTGAAACTTTGAATCACAGAGCAAAGAGAAGAAAGGTCTAGGGTCTTTCTACAATTGCCTGAGCTCTTCTTATGAGAAGTCAGGGCTAAAGGTCTTCTGGAAGAATGTCAGTGTCCTACCCCTGCCTCCCCTAAGGATGTTGCTGTTGTCAATAATATGTGAGAAGAAAATTATATAAGGACCTTTACTTTCTCCTGTCAGTTCCTTTCATGGGAATTTCCTCAAAAAATAGAAAAAAACATAATTCCTTGAAAATTGAATTCAGAGCTGAAGCCCTGTATTATTCAAGTTCATGCTTCTTTCCTCATTCTCTGAAAGCAAATTAAAGCAAGAAAAGGAAGGGGCTGAAATTATCAATTGGAAGGGCCATAAGTGGATTTTGGACTGGAAAAAATGCTCAGACACTGGCAATCCTTAACAATACATCAAGAAATTTGATCATGAGCTGAGCTGCCAAAATATCATCACCCCTTAATGC
The DNA here is from genome assembly GCF_037042795.1 of Molothrus aeneus. NCBI lineage: Eukaryota > Metazoa > Chordata > Aves > Passeriformes > Icteridae > Molothrus > Molothrus aeneus. Next base: position 32,045,787 of record NC_089649.1, read on the forward strand.
TTTTGCTTCTTCATCATACTTTGCCATTTGACTATTCTTGAGTTTCCAGTCCTTCTCCTGCCTAGATCATTGATGTATATTGCACTTCCTATTTTAGTTTTCCTAATCAAAATAACTTCAGAATTCTCCAAACCCTCCTACACTACTGAGCCCATTTCCATCCCCTGATTTTTTTCTGCCTCACTTTCCCAATGCAAGTCAGATAAATTAGTTCTTAAACTTTAGAGATACATTTCTGATGGGTGGAATTTTTAAGGTTCTAAATATTCGTTTGATTTTCCAAGACTGACACTTATGATTTTCTCCATGTGGTGCTACTTTGGCAGTGGGAATGTTGTATGTAATTGTGTTTTTCCTGTACTTTTCCATATACATTTAGTGCTTAAAGAATTATTAAAGAAAGTAAAGTAATGAACTTGCCAACTTGAGTGGTCAAAACCACTTGTGACTCCAGTCCAAGAAAGGGAGGTTATTCACTCAAAGGCAAAATACTGCATTACCAAGCTCAGAGAGAAAACCATTGCTTTAAATATTGCTTGGTAAGGAAAGAAAGAAGAATGTTCAGGTGTGCTAATACACTTCAGTTGAATAATGTTAACAAATATGCATATTCCACAAGTCCTCCCTAACATAATACAGAAATAGTCCCTAAACCTTCAATTAATCCAGGAGGAATAAGCAATATTAATACCTAATTCTGTTTTTAATAAAATTCAGCAACTGTTCATAGCTAGTATCAAATTCTATCAATAAAAATCACATTATTGATCAAAATATTTTAACTAGGATGTAAATTAGCTCTAAAACTTGTTCAGTTAATACTGTCAATAAAAGAAGACATCTTTAGCAGTGTCTGGGGTTTGGGGTTTTTCTTGTCTTGTTTCTTTTTAAATCAAGAAGTCATGTTATATGGACAACCAAAATGTTTTTTTTACAGTCTGAATATGGGTTTGGCTTCATAAAACAGCTTGAACTAATTAAGAGATGAAAGGTAACTCCTTGCCACCTCCACTGCACAGGCACTATCAATTGTACAACTGTAGATGGCAAAAAGAAAGGTCTTCAATTGAATAAGTTCTCTCACCTTTAAGATTTACACAGGGCTACCCTCCTAATATAGCAGACTAAACTGGGAAATTATAGTTATTGTCAAAAAACTGAAACAATACTTGAAAATTTAATCTGTATTTGTCCTGTTGGGGTCTGGTTTGGGTTTTTTTTTTTTTGCTTTATCTTCATCTTAGGTTCCCAGGTGCTTAGTGTACAAAAATTTAATACATGCAGGTCAGTTTTATATTAATGTGTTATCTTGCTCTTAAAATGTTCACTAAGACTTTGTTCCTTAGCTGTTATTTCAGATAGATGTTATGCAGGGTTTTTTCCTAAGCTCCACAGAGGTTCATGCTGAAAGGGTGTTCTGGGTTTTCATACGGTTAAATCACGTTTAGAAGATAACACAAGTATCAATCTTAAAAAGAGGGCAACATTCTGCATTGTTCAGGTCAGCTGCCTCAGTTATTACTTTTCTGGCAAGGCTTGGAAATTTTTATGGTTTTTATTGATCTCCCTTCTGCTCTGAGTTGCAGTTCAATAGCTGAATTACTAACCTACTTATTTCATTGCAACAAGTGATAAATGATACTGCTTTTAGATCTACCATGCCTTATTTCAGATTCTGGGTTTCTAACACAAATTCAGATACTGGTTCAAGCTAAAGACTGTTCCTTTTTTTGTGAAGGGTATATCAGCCCCTTTGAGTGTAGATTCACAGAATGGACATATATGCTGTTTGTGTTTGCCGGCAAAGGTCAGAAGGCAAGTATTAGCATTCAAGAACATTCAGTAATTTGGAAGTTGCCTGGAGGATATGTCTAGCAACTTAAGGCTCAAAATCCTGCCTCCATCTGTCTACTGCCAAAGCACAGTAAAATATGCCTGTGCTCCTTATGCTACCACTCAGAAATGTCAAGATAGTCACCTTTCAGCATGAATCAGAAAAAAGCACTTCTGAAAACAAGCAGCATAATCTTCTGGTTTTCTCCTGTGATCAGAGGTCTGTACCATAAGGATAACATGCAAATTTCATAAATCTAGTCACCTAACAGAAACTGCTAGAAACTGCTTAAATGTCAGGTGGAGATGTCCTATTGACAACATCCTTCCCAGTCATGATGCAGCCAATGCTTGAGCACAGGCCCTAGTGTCTTAGAGCTGAAAACATTATCAGTATACCTAATTCTTCTCATGCAGTGTTGTTTTCTCAGTCAACATATGCAGGACTCGATTCTGGCTTTTACTCTGAACAGGTCTAGATTCCTGTAAGTGTTGCAACAATTTGTGTAATTTGCCTCATCTCTTCCCGGCTATGTAAAATCAGAAGAGGAAAGAATTAACAGAATGAATGAAGGCATCTCTTAAACAAAATAAAAGTGAATCTAAAGGTAGTGAAAGGGCTCTTGGGCACATCCATTCAGTGTTATGGCAAGGATACAACATTGACCAGTAATGACCTCTCTACTGCCACTACTAACATCATCAGTTTGTAATTATAAGTACTGAAAAGAATCTCAAAAGTCTTCTCAAGCAGTTAGGTAAGTGAGAAAAAAAAAATAAAAACAAGCCCTTTATCAGAGTTTTATGCAGTCAGAAAAGCCTCTGTCACTACAGGACACAGATACTTGCAGACCTAGCTACTCATATTTTGCTTTCAAATGAAGAGCTCAGGAGAACTGGCTAGCTCTTCTGTAACTTCTATGCCCAGCAAAATAATTTATTCAGCAGTTAGGTAAACATACAGCTGAAAGGTGTCGTTGACCCTGTTATTACCAGGACCCCCAGCCTGGTAATATGTTACATAGACTCTATGTATTTATAGAAGGTTGATGAATTTTGTTATTAAGAAACCCATTGCTTTTATAGACAGTTACAATACAGGTGGAACTAATTGGTCCTCTAATCAAAACACCATCACCATTGGCTAAGTAAGAAACTACTCTTTGGTAAACAAATCTCCATAACACATTTTACATGTTCACAATATTAAGTGTAGTAAGTTAAGATAAGAATTGTTTCTCATTCTTTTCTCTGATCTTCTCAGAGACTTTATCCAGAAGGATGCCTGGGAAAGTTGTGTTTCTCTCTGTGGCCAGAGAGCTGCTCCCACAGAAAGGTATCCTACTTTCCTGACCAGGGCATCAACCAGTGACTGAAGTCTACTTTTCATTGTTTTCTTATCTCTCTGCCACTTCTAAACCATACCCTGAACCATGAACTGTTTTTACTTAGTTTTTAACAGTTATCTGTGGCATACTTTTTAAAGAAAGATGGGAACAGAATAATTTTTTCTGACCTAGAAAGATCATTGGAGACAATAAACATTCAGTTCATGAATGCAATCTTTTCAACAGTACAATTCACCACTTACATCATTTAAAAAATAAATATAGTTGCCACAGACCCACATATGAGAATCAGAGTGAAATATCCAGATGGAACCACACATGCTGACGTTTTCCTGCATCATCATCAAATCATTCTTGGTTAAGCACGCAAAACAAAGAACATTATCTTCAACAAGGATCGTGTTGTACTTATTGTCTACAAACATGAAAAAAATTGATTATCTGTCAAGTACACTGAGCTCCTGCAACCTCTTTTTTAAAGTAAAATCAGAGCAAACAAGACTTCATATCTCAGTCAGAATATGTGTCTGTTATTCTGCAGTTTTGATTGGCTGCTTGTTCCTTTGGGAGGCCTTCAATTAAAGTGCTGTAGGTCCTATATTCTCCCTATATTTGCAACAGAAATTCTCAACCCTTTTGACACCCTTTGTTCTCTATGTGTTTCTGTGGAATAGAAATTTTCTCTCCACTGCAGACCATATTCAAAGAATACTTTTTCTTAACTTTCTTTTAGGGTTGATCCACAGTATAGCTGTAAATGTAGCACAGAGTTACTCAAGTAAACTTTCAAGAATGAGAACTTTGAGCCACACTTTGATTGCCTTTATTTTGCCTGCTGCATGGACCACAGCTACCATGAATTTGTCAACACTGCAGTCTGCTGTGGAGGACAGAAAGAGCCAATACAATGAGCAAATTAAATTAGTTTAGGATTTGACAAAGCTGTTAGACTGCAAATGCCATTATGTCTATCTATTCTGTATTGGAACAGAAATCTTATTATTGGCCATTCCAGAATCATCCATCCTTTCAGCACCCACCAAAACCGGTGGCTGAGAATGTCAGCACATGCTGGACAACTGAGGAAAGGGAGGGGCTTCAACTGGAAGAACCCATCCACTTCGTAATATTGCATTTTTCCCAGTGGCCCTGCTGCCTTGTCTTGTTCCACAGCTACAGGTCTGTGAGTCCTTCAAGTGTCCTTGGAGTGTCACCCAGCATTGTGGCAGCACCTGTCAAAGCTTGAGCTGTTTCTGTGCCGTGAAGCTGGTCACCTTCTCATGCAGCCATTCTGGCCCCACATGTGTCCTGAAGGAATATTTACCTGGATTTAAAATCACAATCAGTCCACACCTAAGTAGTTACAGAGGAAACAGGTTATTTCTTCTGGCACAGCTATGGTCAGATTTTCTTCTGCAAGGCCATTTCCCTCTTGGATTGGCATGACAGTGAATAGTGAAAAAGTGAACATCTCATTATTCAATCCTGTGGGCCACCTACACACCGAGGCAAGTATCATATAACGCTGTACATAACATTCAACAGATAAAGTGAAACAATTTAGATTGCAATACCTTTTCCTTTTTCCACAGAAGTAATTTACCTGGATGGGACCAGGTAATCAGTTTGAAAGGTGATACAAATGCAGCTTGATGAATAGCTGGGAATGGAAATGGTGTTTTTTTCTGAAACCATTCTGTTTCTAACACTGCTCAGATTGTTTCAAACTCCTAAGGTTTTGATTGAAATAAATCACACGTGTATTTGAAGTATGTCCTTTACTGCCACAGCAATCATTGGATTTTCAAGCTTTCAGCATAAGAAATTAGGCATGCAGCAAAGGAGTTAGCTTGAATTTGAGAAGAAATGTTGTATTTCCACCAGATAATTTTCCTCTGTGCATTCTCCAAACTGATTTTATCTTTTCAGGAAACAATACCTTAATGCTTAATTAGCATTTGTTACTTTGAATTAGTATTAAGGACTGCAACTGAGTAGTGTATTTCTGAAGTCTTTGGAAGCCCACCTCTTCACTTTTAAGAAATAGCACAAGAAAATACGGCAACATATGGTTGCTTGCACATCAGTATCTCCCTGAATCAGCATGCCCCTGTCCAGAAGAGTTACTGATTAGAAAACATGCATTGGCATGTGTCTTAGCCAGTTCTTTATCTGGCTTCATATCCATATAATCTGTGAACTGTAAAATCCGAAACACCCAGCTAGCTGTAGGTGAAGATAATTTATCACTCCATTGTAGTGCACCAAAATAAAATCAGTCCCAAAGAAGGAAGATGGAACATGATAGGGAGATCTAACTTTATTCACTGCTCTGAGAAGTACTCAGAGGGCATTTTCCAAGTGTTACATAAAGGAGGAAGAATTAAATTCACACATCAGTAGAGCCTTGAAAAGAAAGTTACATATCTGTGAAGGAATGCTGCAATTTCATATCCTTTCTGAAAAGAACATTCACCAAATTTACATCTGCATTTGACAGTTATAATTTTCTTCTTCCCCTTTCAGTATTTAATGTCTGTTCTTTGTATTGTGAGACTGTTCTCTCTAGACTAATCTAGAGAAAAGGAGGAAAAAAGTCAAGAGAGAGAGACTTATTGCCCAAAAGCTGAATGTGAACATTTTTATGTACAACAGCTTCTGGCAATATACACCTGCTTGTCAGTTCTCCCACACCTGCCTTTGTCTGAGATCCCAGATCTCTAAACATTAAAAAGGCCTTTGATTGACAAAACTATTTACAGAGAGCATTCTACCCCATGCCTACAGACTGTCTCGCCATTTCAACACATCCTCTTCTACCCAGGTTCTACAGAGGTTTTATCATTGCAACAGCAAACCACAAATGGAAATTCCCAGAAGGTAGAGGGTCACTATATTTTAACATGAAAATAATTTCATTTTGAAATCTATGCAGAGACAGAAGAAAACAAAAAAAATATTAAATTATTAACATAACTGGTGATAAAGTTAAAAGTTTCAAAAGCATGAGTTGTCTCCAGTTCCTTGGAGGAAAATGGGGCTGCCAGAATTGATACCAACATTCAGATGAATTAACCACTCAAAAATACATCCAAACTAATATAAATCAAATTATCCTATGGTCATGACCTTCCTCCTCTAGAAAAACCTATAAAGTGAATAAAAGAGGTAATGATAAGGCTGCAGACACATCATCAGAAAACATGCCTTGAAATCTATTTGCAAAGTTCAGAATCAATTACAGTAACAGAATGAAAAAGCTAAGTATTAATCATATTAAACTGAATAAACTAAAGCTCTTCACTTGAACACATACCTGAACCTACTACAGAGACTACAAAATAAGGCAATACTTACAAAAAACCATCTTGTAATGTATTGTGAGGAAAATAAATTTGCACTAGGGAGTTATTTTATTTTCTGTGAAAACATTTAGGGGCCACTGCACAATTCCAAAGAAAGAAAATTATCTTTACAGAATTTAGAGGCAAAGAAAGAAACTATTTGTTCAACTTTACTGCATACAGATCTAAAGAATGTATTGGTCAACCCTAAATGTCCGGTAAATCTAGTTACTATAACAGCCATATGTGTTGGCTGTTAGCCACATTGAGAAACAAAACCCATCAATAGAAATCACTGTAGCTTCATAATTTTTTTTTTTTCATTTTAGTTGTATATTTCAGTGGTAGAAGGATAAGGGTAATAGTAAATACACGTATGGTAGAGGAGATTGCTTCTTAGCTTTCTGCCACCAAAATTATTCCCCTTGCATTCATCCAGCTCTGGTTGATGTTCAGAAATCATTGCTTAATTTAGGGTAAGAAAGTTCACAAGTAAATAGTAGCTCTCCATTTGCATTTTGTCTTTCATTGTTAGACTAAAAAAGAATATTCCAATGCTCCAGTGATTCTCTCTTTTACCATTTAACTGGGACCTTAAAGATGAAGTTATGCAATAACATCTGGGCATATTTCTAACACTTGTAGCAACTCATAAGAGTAGTATTTAATCTACTTACCCATCAGTAATTATTATTTAATGGTAAATGCATATCAACAGAAACTCTTGTACCTGTGCTCTTTCCAGCTGAATGAATACCTGCCTAATTTCTGCTTAGAGACATTTCAGTATTTTATGCCCTAAAACCTATCTATCCATTTAATTTAAAAATCTTTATTTAAAGAGATCAAGGGGAGAAAAATAAAATTAAAAAAAAGGAAATTGCATATGGATGTTCCAAAAGTACATTTTTAAAAAATAAAACTACTGTACTAAAACAGAATTGGAAAAGATCTCTACTTGAAAGAGACTTAAATATGCTTACAATTTCTCAGGAGCTCTGTAAAACCTACTGTCTCAGGTTTATACCAGGCTGATGTAGATTATGTTACTAATGTACCTAATGGAATGAGAAATATGAATATTGTTCTAAGATGTGATATTAAAAATTTTAGGTTTTTATTAATTACTTCTCAATTAATGTGATGTGATGGTAGGGTTTTTAACAGATAAATATGGCTCTAAATTAATGGGGGTTTCTTCTCCTACTATTTTATATGCAGTTTTAGTTATTCATAATAATAGGGTATCTCTAAAAATCATTAACTACATCTGAGTGAAAACGTATTAGAATCATGATCAAACTAATGGTAGAAATGTACTCCTAAAATATATATATGACAACATAATAGTTTTAATTGCTTGTTAGCTTTATAGCTAGAGAGTTAATAAGAGCTCAGTAGTAGACACTTTTGGGTGCTGAATAAAAAATGGTACAGCCTAGATAACTGTTCACATAAATTAACAGGAGAAAATGGTGAATATTTAACAGAGCAGTTGAAATTAAAGTTGTTTGGAAAAGACATGACTATGAGACCAAAAAAACCCTACTATTAGGTGCCTGGCCTCCTTAATTTTTGCCCAATTCAGTATGTTTCTGCTACTTCTGCTATATGACAATGTGACTGAAATTCCAGCACAAATATTCTAATGTTTCAGAAGGCAACAGTATCAAATTCTTCAGAGTTTATTAAATCCTGCTACTCATTTATACAAATATGCAAGTGTTACCTTTGTGATCCTGCACAAAGTACAGAACAAGCATGACATTGCAATTAAGAACTCAACCACCTACTTCATCCACAGATGCTGAAAGGCAGGCAATTTATTCTCAAACTGATTTTCTCTTGAAAAGGAGGAGTGAAAGAATATCCAAGCCTGATGAATAATGGCAGTTGCACTCTTAAAGTAGGAGATTCTTGGGGGAAATGAACTAAAAGGAAGGAAAGGCAGATCGAGGAGTAAAGACACTGAAAAGGAGCAAATATCAGAAGGACCAGCATAAAATAAACATGAAGTCAGGAGAAACCACAGTGAAGAACTATGTTGTTACTAAAAGGACATCAGCATAGGCAAAAGCAATATATTCAAGGGTAAGTTTCCCAAAGTCTACATAAATAATTTATTTGTTTCTCTCTGACTGACTCCACAGTCCTGCAGTCTTCTAGAGAGACTACAGAAAAGATGGATGGATATACCAAATGGATCCCATTTTTCTCACAGCATCTCAATTTGATTTTTAAATTTCACAAGAAATTATCAATTTATGAGGAAATTAATGTGTCTGCTCTCATCTATTTGTTCATTCATGCTTGGTTGGGTGGCACAAATATCTGATTGATGTGCACCATTAATTATTCCTACAACTTGAAGGACTCCATATGTGACTGTTTTGACTTCACTTGAAAAGTAAAGTACTGTATCAAATGGAAGCAATGACTTCCTCATCATATAGAACGAGAGCTAAAATCTATTTTAAATTAAAATATAATATGATGAGACAAACTAACCTAAGGAACCATTTGAAAATGGACAAAGATAGACTGAAAGCTCTGTTCTCAGGTCAGCATTCTTTATAATGCAGGTATTATCAGAGTGCCTCCTGGACATACTGCTGCAAAGTGGCTAGCAAGACATAGCAAGACCAAAGCTTCACAACAAACAGGTTTCAGAGGGAAGACCCAAGCCCACTTGTCTAAAAATCTGAGTTCCTGGGGCATCCATCAGACTGCACAGCCCCCCAGAATGAGTTACATTGCACTCGTTCTTTCCTCGAAAAGTTACTTCAAAATTTGACAAATTCTTATAAGAGGAAACACATTAAGAGAAAGTAGCCCTGGATTTGGAGTTTTTGTTGGAGATGTAACTTTTGGCTACAAATTTCCAGTATAAATCACATCCCTTTTCTGTGAATCTGATGCCTTAATTGCTAAGACCACTAATCCCATTTCCCTGACAGCATCTGAGGCCTTACAAGTGATCTGGTACTGCTTTAGCCACCGCCTCCAGTAAGTAATAAATTATCTGTGACAGGGGAGATCTCAGAATCTCTTATTTTTCAGCCTCCAGCACATTCCTAGGCCAAAAATAGCATGTTGTAGACTCCCAGAAGAGCAGGTTGATCTTTCTGTTGGTCTCTTCTAATGGCACCCTTTTAAACAAGCTCAGTTTCATAAATCAACCATGAAGCCTGACTGGAAGACAACCTGAGTGCCTGATAGTTCTGCATCAAGTACAGTACATAACTAACACATGCAGCCAGTGCACAGATCATAGGCAAAACACTAAACTCAGGAGAAATTTGTTGAGCATGCAGGTACCCCATGGCCCACTGGAAAAAGGAGGAATTCAAGCTCTTAATCAAATTTTAAGTTATTTGTACAAGAATGCACTTATCATCGTGCCTCACCAAAGGTTTTACTAATGAAACAAATTGGCATTTCTAAATGATATTTACATTTATGCTTTAAGAGGAGACATCTTTAAATACACTCTTTGTGCCTTTGCAAAGAAATAGAACACTGCAAATGTTACAAAACAAGTATAAACAGCCACATGAAAGGACAAATTTCAGAGTATACTAAAAATGACTAGGTACAACAGAATTGTTTAACAGTGTTCTTCAGTGTTCCAAATACCAAACAGGGACTGTAAACACCTTTTGTTGTCTCTTTGAAAATATGCTGGTGTACATCAGTCTTGCTATTAACCTTCATGACCTGCCTTGGGACTTAATTCAAAGTTTCATCACAAAGTATCCTATACAAAGTTATGAGTGTTTGAAAAGAAATATGTATCATGGAAATACCTTTTCAGCCTCACAGAATTTCCCACTAGAGTCTTACCATTCCAAACACATGGAGATTAAGGGTGAACACAATCTGCAACTTAGACTATAAAAACAAAAATAATGGCATACAGAATTCTTTCATTCTTGAAGGCAGTACTGATATCAGAGTAACATAGACCCACAAAGTGCACCTAACCCTCTTCATTTTTCTCAGCTTTCAATATAAAAAAATTCTCTTTCAGTATTCAACTGAATAGAAAAAGAAAAAAGAATTAATGTCCCTGTCCTGTTCAACACATTATATTCTTGATAGTTACCAGCTATAGAGGATGCACTTCAGTGCTTACTAGGAATTAATCATGCTCACTGCTAAAAACAGCTTGTAAACAACTTCAAAATGCATTGGTTATATATTACTAATTTCAAGTTTGAAGGCACCATTTCAGAATTTACATCAGCCTCTTTCCTTGATCTGTCAGAAACTCTGATTACTGGATACCTGGTTGTCCTTCCTCAGAAAACACTCTAGGGTGAATAAACTACAGCTTCAGGAATAACAACAAATTCAGGTACCATTAATAAAATACCTTTAATCTCTAATTTATTTGTCTCTTTCTTTTCCCAGCATAAGATTGATGATTCAGAGCAGATCTGCTGCAACATGGATTGGAAAAAAGCAGTCTGCCTGTCTAGGTGAAAAATATTTTACTTTCAGAAAAAATAGCTCTCCAGCAATTATGCATCAAAAGTGCCTGTCATATGTCCTTAGTATTACTGTTTCCCACCCATTTCTTACTTCTTCTTTTATTCAATTAATGAATGGATGAAGAGTCCTGTAAAGCACATTTTGTGTCTAGACTTCTGTTGAAAGATTTCTCTCTGCCACCTTTGCAAAGAAGGGTCCGTGACAAACTATCATGGTGACTGCTGAACATGCATTAATTTTTTGAAAAAAACCCCAACATCTTAAATGTTGTCAAAGTGTTAGTTTATCAAATTAGTGCTTTCAATATCAATTTTGTACTTTTAAGACTCATTCATGTAATTATTTTTTCAGTTTTTATATGTGAGAAGGGCAAAGTTTCTAAGCACATGAAAACTTTGAACTGCTTTTGCTTGTTAACTTAAGAAGCATGACTATTTCTGACCCCTTGGATGTAGGAACAGCTCAGTGAGACCACTGCAGAGACTGCAGAAAATGCTAAGGGGCTCATTGTATTCCACCTGACAGTGCTCTTACACTCAGTGCCTCCATTCCTCATGGTGCAGCACATGGGCATCTCACCCTTCTCCCTCTCAGGTAGAGTTGTGGTGTGGCAGAGGTTTACCAAATGCTTTAAAAAAATAGATTTACTCAGAATATAGGTGAAACCTCTTAACATATTCAATGTACATATTCATATTCAATAAATATGTAACATATTCAATATTCAATGCTATCATGGCTACTTGGTTGCATATTAAATCATGATGAAAAGAATCTTGAAAAGAATTTGTTGAAAAATTGTGAAAAAAACCTGCAAAGTAAGGAGCAAAAGAAACTAGAGAAATTTTCAAGTGTATTTAAAGTTCCAAAAATAAAAATGGTGTGAAATTCAGAAATTAGAAAGCTAAAAACTTACAAGTCCTATAAACATAATTTCTGATGAGTGTAGCCATATTATTGCCTCTAAAAAAAAATTCATGTGGCTCCACCATGAATTTTAAGTGTCTAGCAAAACCTGACCTCCATCTGCTGAGACTAAGTGTCCAGAACACATGAAGATAAAACTCTGCATGATTTCATCTCCATTAAAGTGCATTCATATACATTTAGGAAGTATATGGATATAAACAGTACTTCAGATGTAAATAGGAATGCAAAAGCAAACACATTTAAAAAATTGCAGAATAAGGATATTTCGGTACATGAAAATGTTTTAACTAAATACAAGATTATGCATGACAAGTATTCATTTTATAGCTGGCTGCTTTTTTAAAATGTCCTTTAACTTACTCTCCCTATGAATCCAGTAAAATCATTCCATTAACTAAACACATAAAAATGTTGTTGGTACTATTGTTATTTCTATTGAGTTCTGAGCACTTTTACTTAATAAATATGATCTAAAAGAAAGAGGGCTTTGTGTCTCACGTGACTGCATTAATAGATATTTTAGGCAACTGAAGCACATAAGAAGGCAGAAAAGTAAACATCCAGATCAATAAAGATTTTAGTTAGTATTCAAAAAAACTTCTTGCAGATCCAGTAAACAAAAACTATATTGCAGTTACTAACACCTTCTCTCAGGAATCATTTCAGTGGCATAAATGATACCCAATTATACATGCCCAGTCTACTTAATACATTAGCTCCAATGATAGCCCAGAATGAGAGTCTGCAGCTCTGACAGCTGGTATCCTAGCTTGACCTTATCCCTGTGAACCCTTCTGTTGATCAGCAGGTTCCATCTGGGTCTGGGCTTCCTCACTGGGTATGATCCTGACCAGTGGATTGATCTCCTAGACCTGGGACCCTCTTCAGCACAGACTGGCCGGATGCCCTGGGCTGGGGCTGGTGCCCCCTGTGCTGCTGCCCTTCATGGGCAGCCCCCACTGCACCTTGCTGCAGCAGGACTCTTCCAGGGCCCTCAGACACCTCCTCAAGCCCAGATAAAGAGGCTCAGGCTGCCCAACTTGACTGACAGCCATGATAATCGTGCACTGGCCTGGTAGCCACTACAAAGTGCATGTTCCCAGCCTCCATCCCAGTAGGGTTGCTTTCCTGCCAGCCTGATTGACAGCCAGGGAGATCAGATGGGCCATGTAGCCAAAGATAGAGTCTAGGGCTGACAGCTCTGAAATGGCTCCATTTGACGATGCAACAACTTGGACATGTTTGTCAGTAACTCTGAATGCAAGCAGAAAGGGCAAAAATTCCTCAAAGCAATATTTGAAGAAATTTTAAAGAAATGTCCTGTTCTGCAAGATGCTTTGGTAAAAATTGCATCTCCTTAAAAAAAAAATGAAAAACAAACAAACCTGTCTCTATGCATATTCTGAATATGCTGAGTCTGGAAATAAAAATAGCTGTTTGATGTTTTGTGGTCTCATTTGCCCTGCAACAGCATCACAGCTAGAAGACTGAACTAAATTTTTGTGCATCTTCAAGAGGATTTTTTTTCTACACCTAATCACTTACATCTGCTATCAGGGAATGGATGAATAACAGAGAGTTTGTTGCACAGCTGTCACTGATGCTCTAATTTGGCTTCTGGTAATGGTGAGAATGAACAAGATGGAAAGGAGTCAGCTTAGTTCCTAGAGCTCACACTGGGTCACTAAGAAAAAATTGGAGGAAGAAAATTATGTAAACTACCTTTGATCCAACAAAGAGCTTAGCTTCATGGTCAACATTAAACACAGGTAGAACTTCTCTGCCTTGTAACTTTGCATGTTTTATACATCAAATTGAGAAGGAAGAAAAATATACAGTGGGTATCTATTTTCTATATATAAAAGCATTTAAAAATAAATGTACTCTTAGGAAATGCAAAGAAGTTAAACTGCACAGAAATGCAGTTTCTTGTTTGTTTGGAATTATCTTATTGACTACAGATCAGCTCTGAAAATTTTCCATTTTTTCTATATAGAAGGGACATCAAAGAAGTTCAACCCTCCAGATAGGTCTACTCTGGGTTTAATGTTTTGAATTCAGCTCAGAAACCAGTATATGGTTCCTCAAAGGTTACCTCAAACACTAGATTGTATTTTTTGTTTTCAAACCATTGATCTTATTTTGAGAGTCTAAAAATTATAAGGCCAGGTAAAATGGCATCTTCTCAATTATTGTATAAACTGCTCCCTGCCAGTGATGCTAATTTACTATCAACCAAATACTGGTTGGAATTTAAAACACCTTTTCCTTACACAGCTGGGATTTTTTCAAAGCCATTACATAAGAAATGTCCTCCTCAGGACCAACCAGGAGAGAAAATGGGGACAATAGCCAAGATGCTGACTATGGTTATAGCACCTTTCTGACAACCATCTCCCATACAGCTTCACCAGGATATACCAAAAACCAGGTGACATCAGCAATAATATTTTACATTGAATGAAATAATTGAGACATATCCCAGGCTTTAAGAGATAATGTGGATACTCTTGGAATGTAGTAGAAATAAATCAGTACTTGCAGCTGCAAAGAAAACCCATTTCTGTAGGTAATTTTTTATTTCTTCTGTAATTAGCTAAGATTACAGCTAATTAGCTAAGATTACAGCTAAGATTACAGATTAGACTAAGCATCTAGTTGAATATTTTCCTTCTCAAAATTCTTGACATGGAATGGGAAAAATGAGTGGGATGGAAACATAGGATTCAAGGAGATGGTCCAGCATCACATTATCAGAAGCATTGTTAGTTAATAGACTATGTTATGTCCTAGTTCTATGCAGTAATTCTGTGTTAATCACAGAAATCTACTTCCTGTGCTATGTCTAGCAATTCCATTGCCTGAGTCTGGAGCTCCACAGTACTGCAGAAGGGCTGAGAGCTTTATCTTGGAGGTATAGGCTGATAAAATCTCACTTAAATTTGCCTGCCCTAATTTCAAAGGAGCTTTACAGTAGCTGGGAAAAATCTGCAGTAATTTAAGAACATTCTCATGAGCATTCTCTTCAACAGTCTGAAATCTAGGATGTCACTGTTCAGACCCTTTAGACAATCCCTTCTGCTTCATAGCATGACCCAGCTGCTCTTTGTAGAGCCTTCTTTCAATAAAAATACAATATCTTTAATATGCTGTTTAACTATTGTTTAGAAAAGTAGAAATATTTAGGTAATGAGAAAAAAAATCAGCAAAATCTCCACTGTAACTAGAAAGTACCTAAGAAGCCACTGCAAGGAAATCTAAGTGTTTTAATTGGAAAAATTAACATAAGAGTAAAATTCCTATTGGGAGACCTTCCTAAAATCTTGCTTTATGAATTATAGTGGGATATTATCAGTAGTTGTAAGGAACACTAACCATTAGGAACCTCATCATTAGGAGAAGAGCATGAGTGCTGGGTTTTTCAGTCATTCAAATCAAAAGCTGATTACTCCCAAAGTTTCTGAGCAATTTACTCTAATACTAAGGACGTTTGCAAAATACCCAAATTTTAAAAAGATTCAATGTGTTTCAAGATGTAACTTCCCCATCTACAAATCCCAACTCTGCTCCTAGTGTGGGCACATTGTTTCATCTTAGCAGAAATGCCATGATAAATGTACTGAGATAAAACTTTTCTGATAGAGAGGAGAGTAAAAAGAAATTCTTTGGACATACTTATATTTTTGTCAAATAAAAGTGTCACAGAGAAACTGTATGAGGAATGCTGATTAATTCTTTTAAACCCCAGCTGAAATGACAGTTTAAATCATTTTAATTGTCAAGCTAAACTAAACAAAAGACAATACTAATTCTTAATTTTTTCTATGGACTACAATAAGAAAAGAAGCTGAGGAAATTTATTTTACTAGAGCATTATATTTGGAAGCAATCATGTAGTTATAAATCATCATTTTCCAACCAACACAGGTCAGGAAAAAAATCTCTTATGACAAGGAACATCAGTTAATTTAAGCAAAAGTGTTACTCTCCCATTGCAAGGTTTCTTTCATGTCCAAGTGACATATATAGTCTTTAGAAATGCATTTCCAACAGCCAGAATAAAAAACTTACTACACAGACGTTAAAAGAATCATTACTTTGATAGGACTAAAAACCTATATAAAAAAAGCCTTAAGATTTTTAACAGCTCCACTCACTCTCTTACCTTCAGTTCAGTCTTCTGCCTACGTCCAGATCCTAAATAACTGAGGATTGGTAGGAGCTGGTCAGAAGGTATGTACATTTATTAGGGCAGATTTGGAAAACTGCATTAAAGGAAACACTTTTAAAAATTTCTCATGTTTCTCCTTGAAGCAAATTCAATAATATATTTCTACTACAGTCCCAACTCCTTTTGTAAACAATGTAGTACTAAGGTTATTATTTGAATCAAGGGGTTATTACTAATACTAGAAATTTACAAGAAATTGCTTAATTTTTAGCAAACCCCTAAGTGTCTTATTGTTCTCAATCAAGAGGATTTAGGAGCACATATTCAGAATCAGTTTCTTTGCTTCTTTAAGGTTTTCTCCATCTTCTACTTTGTTTTCAGTACCACATGTGGTTCAAGAACAGAATATTTCATAAAGAATCAGTTTTAAATGGGTACCCTGGTTTTAAAAGGAATTTTTGCTCTAGTTCAGTTAATTATTCTACGTGCTTAATGTTTTGCTAGGAACACTTAACAAAATTCCTTAAGTATAAATGACATCTTATGTAAATGAGTATACTTTAATGCAAATTTAGTTTGTGTATGTAAGAAGATTAACATCTATAGCCATTGTTTGTTATAACAGTAAAATTTCTCTGATTTCTGCTTATTTTTACTACAGTAACCTTTGAATGTATAGGCCAATCTCTGTATTTTTGCAGCTTAATTAAATGTAGGGTATGCTCATAAAATGGAATCTAAAGTTCACCTCTTAGCTTTGATTTGAATTTTATAATTAATTTAGACCAAAACAGTGCAAGTTTCCTTCCCACAGAAGTAAATACTGACAGTGTGTGATAAGTCCCTTCCACTGAACTAACTACACACTAAGTCAGCTTTTGGAGTAAGAAATATCTGGTAGGAACATTTTTATAGAGCCATTTGGAGTACCGTCACTGGAAGGAGAGGTGCATTTTTGCTAGGTATAAATAAAATTTTGAATTAAATGAAAAGTGAAAGGTAAATCTATATCAATGTGCTGGGATGCAATGGGACATGTAGGCTAATATCTTTCACAGCATCAAACTAAATAAATCAATGCATGCATCTTTCTTAAGAGCTTTGGTTTTCATGTTTGTCATCATCTTTCTCTAGTTACTGTATAATAGCAGCAAGAGGCTGCTGCATATATCAGAAAGGTAAGTGGCCTCAGTATGCTGATTTAAATGCCCTGTTTCTCAAGTTTGTTACGTAAAGCCACTTCCCCCACCTTTTCTGAAGATCAAAAAGAAATTCATGTTGTATCACATCAAAAGGGACTGATGAAGAAACGAAGTGAACTTGGAGTTTTCCTCTAATTACAGAGTATACAAGCTGTAATTTTAATAAATAATTCATGTCTAAGAGTGATAATCACAATGTGAAATGACCTAATATCTATTATTCACAATTCTGGTTTTTCTTCGTAAGCATTGTTTGCTTAATGAAAACTTGCTTATTTATTTATTGAAGAAAATCTTGAATGCAATCTTTGGGCAGGGTTTTTTTTCAGTAAAAATGTATTTTTCCTATCTATCTGTGTCAGCTCCCAGAGACTTTCTAGACCTGAGTCCATGTACTTTTGAATCATATGCACATTCATTATCCCCATACAGGAAATAGTATTGTAAGTGCCCCAGACCATTATGGAATATTTCAATGCTGGAGCAGCAAGTCAAGCCTAATTTTATCCAAAAAAGCCCCAACAAACCCAACAATAGAAATTACAGTAAAAACTGAATTTTTGGGAAAGACAGACAGGACTGGATGCCTTCTGTCCTTCCATTGGTATGCCTTCATTGTAGTGTTTGGAGAGAAGAGTTGTAGGGCAGACTAATTCTGTGTGTTCTTGAAGACAAGATAGCCGCTACCCTTGACAAAGACCTTAAAATCCATGAAAGTCTTGTTTTGAAGGAATTAGCTGAAGAAAATAAGGCTTCTTCAAATGCAGGAATTTTCTCATCCATTCAAAAGTTTTGTTGAATGGAGAAAAAAATTGTGTGTAGGAGATTTTATTAGAAAGATGCCCATGTGATGCATTTGTGCTGGCACTAAGATGCCAGAGAATGTTTTTGCTACTGAAAGTAGTTTTTGGAAATTATATGTATTAATATAGCTTTTAAGTATACTCAATATTTCCTTAGGACTGTGAAACATCCCCCAAACTCTTTCAGTAAGTCGTAGGTTGCAAAATGTTATTCCAAAGGAATAAAAGGGCAGAAATAGGTAAATGTAAAACTAATTAAAATAAGCTCACCTATCCTTAAATTTATGGGGGTATAGGGAGACGGTGTCTTTTTGTATTGCAGTTTAAAATTGAAAAGATTATTGTCATGGTTACATTCAGACAACAACACAATATGGAGGCAAATCTTCCACAGTGTACTTGTCAGCACACTTATTACATGTATAGCAAATTCCAGAAACAATGATCACCCATGGTCTCTTCACTGTGCAAAGCTTTCTCATTCCTTTTGTGAGCACATTTTTGAACAGACTGCAGTGATAGGAGGTGCTCAGCATCCTTCTCCTTTTTCTCTGAATTCATGCTAGGCGCCCACCAACATCCTTTGCATTTAAATAACACAACTGCAGGTCTCACTCACTCCTGACTGAACACTCAACATAATTTCCTTTGCCTTTTCAGCAGTCACTGCACTGGCAGCATGAAAGAAAATCAGAAATTTGAAAGACTATTTTGTTTCTTCATCCAGATCATTGCTGTTTACTCAGCATAGTCAATGTTCTGCAGTTCTTGCGGATGGATAAACAGGAATGGCCCATGGCAACATACGAGAGCTACAAATAGGATCAAGACATATTTTTATGATTGCTGGGCTCATATCATTTTCATGGTGCAGATTTGAGAGGCTGTTTTATCTGCTTAGTACTGTGTGCCCTGGACATTGATTTTTACATTGAGGCATTCGGAAATGCAGTTTAACCAGCCTTTGGGCATTTATCATTGATAACAGCCTGTGTGAGAGGCAACTTATTGATCTGTAAATTGAACAATTATTGCCCCATCTTTATCACATGTGTCCTGATAGAGCCACTGTTACTCTGTGACCCCAATCCTGTTTTGAAGCTCTCAGAATCTGCAAAGAAAACAAGAATCCCACCAAAAAAAACCAAAAAAACCCAAAAACAAAGTAGAAATGCATGAATACTCTTCAACAGAAGCTTTATATATTACATAAACTGACCTAGAAACACATGCTTTAAGTATGAAATCCCTGCTGTACAAAGAATCATCAAAAGGATGTAAATGATGGTGAAACTTCCTTCCTGACCTTTTCTATAGGGGTGAGTTTCACTTCAGGGCCAGTGCAGTGACATTCCGTACACCTGTGGAAGAGCACTTCGACAACAAGACTTAAAAATTATCACCAGATCTGGCTTTATGCTGGTATTGCTAACCTACATGTCTTGTTATTTCTCTCAGAGTTCTGAAAGGTTTTTTCTATCTGAATTGTTTGTTTGGATTGTGGAAGAATAGCTGACCTTTTCATTTTGCTCCTCATCTTTTCTCTTTTGCTCTGCCTTCTTCTCTAGTGAACTATTTCCTTTCATTCCTCCCTTAAAATATGAGGACAAGATTGTGTCTGCTTGTGATCTCTTACTAAAAAACTGGGAGGATCATCACCAACCTCTGACACCTCACTTCATCCCTACCTGAGCAATGAGCAACTGATTTTGACTGTTAGCTGAAGCTAATAGAAAACTTTATAATTACTTAATCACTTTCAAAATCTTCTGAACTGAAAATGCCAACGTAATGCATAATTCATGGCAATGAACTTCCAGATTCTCTGATTTCTAAACTGTAATTCAGTTCTGGCAGAGCTAGAGGTTTTAAATACTTTCAGAAATTCTACTTCCCTCCTCTCACTATTTTCTTCTGCTTAAAATATTAAAATGTGAAGAGAGAGCTGATACTAAAAGGAAGAGTCATATTGGGTTCAAAGCAGACAAATCAAAAAGAAATATCTGTATGTGTGCACATTTTAGACAAGTTCTCAGTTTGGATGAAAGTCAGCTTAGTTCCATAAATTAATACTAAGACATAGAGGTAGGTTATACAAGGCAATGGACCACTCTCTCCATCTATAATCTCTGTTATTACAGGTATATTAAAAATTTTCATGAAGTGAAGAATTTTAGAATTTTAAATCAGCAGTTAAAGTCATCAGATGGTACAAAAAAGTACAATCCTTCTGACCATACAGACAGATGTAGTCAGTCAGTTTTGGAGAAGGGAGTATTACTAAAGAAGTAAGGCAGTGTGACCAAGAACTTTCCCTCTGTACTCCATTTCCATTTGGAGCAAATTCAAGAAAAGGGGCAGATCTGTGTGAATTGATCATTGTTGTCCAGCTGAACACCTAGAATGATGAAATTTCTGTGTGCCATTCTGAGTACAAGCAGTCTAGGATAGGGAGACATAAAACAAGGGTGCTACTCAGTGAACAAAACTTCCCAGACGTGTCAGAGTTAGGATGAAACAGGTTTCTCTTCAGTTTTCCAGTTTGTGGTATTGTAACCAGGAAGTTCTCCCTAGTCACCAGTGACAACTGTGGAATATATCTGTCTCTGAGTCTGTCTTTGGAGAGGCACCTCTTTTTCTTTGTGTGACACCTGGAGGTCAGGGTCCCCAGTCTGTTCCTCACTGAAGGACTTTAGGTTAAGCAAAGCAATATACATTCCTCTGCATGCATAAGTGAAAATAAGACTGGACTTTAAATGAACTATTCATTCAAATATCTAAGAGTCACATTGATTTCAGTGAGATGAGATTAGGCTCTAGATAGGCATGACTTGGGGGAAAAAATTGACATGAGAAAACATGGTTATGTTTCTGTTACAAAACCATAACAGAATACCTATTAAATTGAGAACATTTGCTTATTAAAATTGGGTAGATGGAATCCAGTAAAAGAGAAATGGATTAATTTATCAAACATACTAACAAAAGAAAACAGTGATATGAGTCTTATATAGTATCAGTATAAACAACTTTTTTTCTAAAAATTTAAATGAAAACATTTTATATTCAGAACTAAAGTCTTAGACAACCCTGTTTATCTTCTTAAAACTGGGATGAATATATGGTTTGTGAGATGAGGTTATTTACATTGTAAGTGTTCAAATGCTCCCATGTCAATACAGAGAGAATTGAATCTGCGCACTTCCACTAGCACCGAAATACTGACATTGTCATTCACTATGACATTGAAAATGACAACCATGGGTTGTTGTTCAGGAAACTTACATTTCAGTCCATGAACAAATGCTACAAACTACTCAGATAACTGGGATCAAACTGAAAATGAAGTCAGTAAAAGAGCTTCAATTCTTTAACTGAAAATGAAGTCAGTAAAAGAGCTTCAGTTCCTTTTATTGTAGGGGGAAGTGGGAAATTCAAGCTCCACAGAAGACTGCAAAAATGAGTCACTCCAGATGGAGTATATTACATTCCTAATTAAAGAGCACATACAGTACTTTGTGATTTTAGTGCTCTTAAACAATCTCACTGGCCATAAACATTATGCTAATATCTGTTGTGGGGAAAACCACTTCTGACAGTGACAGTATGTGTTTGGGTGGATAGCAACTGCATCACTTTATGAAATCGTTTTCTTTTCATACAGATAGTTCTCCTATTTCTTTGGTTTCCAGAGAAATCCAAAGCATCTGCTGAGATGCTGCTAGATATGAATCAAGATGGGAAACGATATCATGCACATTAAAGTCATTCACCTATTATGAGGTGAACTTGAAAGCAACAAAGACTGTGAATTTGATTCACTTTGATTTGATCGCTTCCTTTGATTTCATTGCTTAAAAGCAGAACTAGGTGATGCTTAGAGGACCCAAAGAAGAATAGCATAGAACATATAAAAGTATCTCTTTAAAATGCATTTCCATGGTGATATATACTACTTTGAATTTTATCTTCTTAATAGAGACAATATCTCAGCAAAAATTTGCCATTCACCTGATTTCTTTTAAATGCACAATGATATGAATCAGCAGTAACAATAAAATTGATTGGCTTGCTTAACCCAATTCAGGATCTGTACAGTGATGAATATTCTTTCTGGCTTGGTTTCAGTTCTAGTTTACACCTTTTGTCAAATGGTAAAATGTATCAGATTTCAAGGTAAATTTTGTGAGTGAAATTTGTGAGTAAAATTAATTTACACTTACCTGTCATGCTACCACTTCTCCAGTAAAAAAACTCTTGCATGTCCTGTTGTGCAGGAGAATTCACTCTATAATGTGTTCTGCTGTACACAAGGACTTAAAGCGATCATTTAATATCAAGAATTTCAATCGATTTCAATTGAAACACAATCTGCATAGTTCAAAATGTAAGAATACTAAAACATATGATGATTTTTAATTATGGTTAAGAAATATTTTGCTATTTTAATTATGGTAAAATAGACTTTTAAAATCAAATACATTAACTCATTTTCTTAAAAGGGCAAACTGCAGGAAGTATGCACTACTGTTGGAAACATTTTGGCATTACTAAGTGCTAAGAACTCAGGCAACCACCCAAAGGAGCAGGCTGAAAGAGCATTTGCATCCTTTAATAATCTGGAATTGTTTCATTTAAGAAAATTTCTCCCTGAGCGGGGCGTAAGAAGCTAACTTTGCCTTGAGAGCACTAGACTAGGCTTCTAAAGGACAGCATGTGCAGTGTAGTATGTGTGGGGAAAGCATAAGAAGGCTGGACCAAAGAGATGTGAACCATCAGAGAACAGCCTAAACCTGATCTGCAAAGAAAAAAGGTTGCAAATGTTTAGAGTTAGGAGGCTGGCCATGATACTGGGCCAGAGAAAAAGGTCCTTGATGGAATCGTGGGCTGATGTAAGAGTCTGAGCCAAGAAACCAGCTTAGAAGGAGAAGTGACAAAAGAGTTGGCAGCTATTACTCCATGTTTGCCTCCAGAATTTAGAAGTAGATCCAAGACTCCTCAGCCTTACCATTCTTTTGGCATTGCTAAACACTTTGTCAAATCCACAGGCAAAACATTTGTTCACCAGCAATGATCTCAGCTCAAGCACTGTGCCTCTTGCCTTCTCTTCATGGATCAAGTATCACCAGGGACATTCAGCATTGCAGACAAGCAAGGTTGGGAAGAAGGACACCCCAGCCCCACCCCCAGTTCCTAGAAAATAACATGTTCTGTCCCAGAAGATTATTCTTAAATTTTAAAAGTCAAGGTCTCAGAAGTAGGGTGGTTCGTGCAGCCCTAATTTAGCCATGCAAAAGTCATTAACAGCAAGATCACACACTATTTTTATCCATAAGACATCTTAATTAGGGCAGAAAGTAGACCTGCTCTAAGGATGAATCAAAGATGAATGCTGAAGGAGCCTGCTTGCAGGACTTTTACTTGTTGCAGAGTTTGGAAAGAAAGAATTACACAGGAATACAAAGATGGTCTCATACTTTAGACAGCAAACTTCTCTGAGGAACTGGATCCTACTTTTGTTTTCTCTGAATTTTCCCAGTCACCCACACAGGTCAGTCCCCAGAAGTTTCCAGCAGGTTAGTGGATCTGAAGTTAGCAGATTTGTCTTCAAGACAATCTTCAGTCAGCTTTTGCACTGCACTTGCAGATAGATCCAGTCTGGATGTCTCAGGACTTGCATCTGTATCACAGAATTAATATAATCCCTGTCTCCATACACAACGTTCCACAGTGAATTAGCTGCACCACTATGGTAATACAGGAGAACATCTGAATAAATTTCCAATTCTCCCTTCAGAGAGTGTTTGAACAACATGTAGTCAACAAGGAATGGCACAACACATTGTACAACATGCACAAAATATTGAATTAAGGTTGTAAGGGCAATGTTTATTCTGACATCTCCTACATTGTGAGTTCTGCTCTCTGTAATCTAAATGTTCTTTTAATATTGTTTCTCAGGATAATGCTTTTATAAAAATGCAACCTAAGAACCCATCCATATAATAACATTTTATTACTTTGTCAATGTCAAAGTGAAAAGAAATACTGGGATTTCTGAAGCAGCTAGCTAGTAGTTTTTAAAGTGAAATATACATAGCTCTCTTGAGTATCTTAAAATAAGGAAGAAACACCATGCTCATATAAAATTTCATTAACATGGAAATATCTATGATTAGAGATTGGAATTAAGAAAGAAGACTATCACTTATATCACCCTCAGATTTTAGAAATATGATTATTTATTCTATTATACAAAGGTGTTATAACTTAATCATTCATCCTATGATGTTCTCTTTATCTGCATTAGGCTCAAATATGAATGCATATATTTTCTGTTACTCTCATAATGCATTTAAACAAAGTTTAAAATATTTACATACATCTCTAGTAGAAAATTTTACTTGTAGTCTTGTCTCAAGACAGCTATGCCAGTGATGATAGTTTAAAAATGAAGGGATGACACAGCTTTTACATTTCTTGCAGTACCATTAAGATACCGGAAAAGTAATAACTTTCAAGGACTCTGGCTGGCTCATCAACAGCTGCACTTAATTTGCCATTCTGCTAATTTGCAATGCTTAAAAACCTATCAAATGACACTTCTAATTCACAGCGTACTCTGTGATTATAAACTGATTAAACTCTATGATCTCTCACTGCCTTGTAAATACTTCTGTCACCTTTTCCAACAGAAATTAGTCAGAATTATTTCCTATGCATGTGCACTGTGTTGTTTTCTTGACATAAGTTTCAACTCCTAAAGTCAGCTGTAATTGTCACTTTATTGTCATCTAGGCAGTGCAGGAGTTATTTTTGTTAATGTTTCTATACTTATTGAAGCAGATAGTACGAGTGAGGCTGGCCTAAGAAGAGCAACTAGAGATGCCTATTTTGTTAACAAATGCTTCTTGAAGTTCTGAACCAGTGTAATAGTACTCTAGGCTTCCAGTTGACTGTTCTCTGAACCTGAGGGAAGCTATCACAAGTGAAAGCATCTGCAAACATTTCTCTTAAGCCCTGTTGGAACAGAGTGTTTTCAGACAGTCATTAGAATGCCAGACTCATCTGGATAACCTGTGCTTTATCCAGAGGTGATTAACTCTGGCCCCTTGGTGACCTTTGCCAACAAGTATAGGAATTGTTGAGTTTGGAAGAGACCTCTGGAGACCATCGAGTTCAACCCCTGCTCAGATTGGGGTTGGCTGGAGTCCACTCAGACTTTTAATGTCTCCAATGAGGGAGACTCCTTGTGCCAGTGCTCACAGTAAAAAAGCTTTACTTACGTTTAAGTGGAATTTCAAATGGATCTCAATGGAGTGTAATGGGTCTCAATACTTTTGAGAACAAAAAATGCCTCAGGCCACTTGTCGCTTAGGCTCAGGAAAGCATGTAGCTACATCCTTTGCTTTAAACATATTAGGGTTTTTATTAATGGAAATTTAGCAGAAGGTGGGCTTCTCAAAAATCTCAATAGATGCTTATCCCCATTTTTAGTTATATAGCATATTGAAAGGAATCCAGCTTCTACCAACTTTTAAAACAGAACCATCTGCCTCTATGGTGTGCAATGTAACTTTCACATTCATGTTCATTTGTTGCAGGCTGATTTAGTATGTAGCTGGATTATATAGGTACCCATCACCCTAATTAATGGGATTCAGGCATTCAAATCAAGATTTATTCAAGAAGAAATGCTCATTTCTGAACACAGTTTTTGGAATATCACTTTTGTAATGCAAATATGAGAATGAGCAGATTGAAGGTCAGGTTCTGAATGTAATTATGGTCACTATAAATAAATCATAAAGAATATTAATTTGAAGAAAAGGATGCTAATTTCTGATTTAACTTTAAAATCCCCTATTGGCCATATTATATAAAATTTTTCTTTCATTTCATAATATGCATCAAAAAAATCACTTTGTAAAAATAATTTTGAAAATAGATATTTTGGGGTTTTTCTTTTGCTGCTGTGCCTCTGTTTCTGCAATTACTTTTCCTTATCCATTTGTGCTTTCCCACAATATGAAAGGTATTCCTGTTTAAATAACATAATCCAACAAGGAAACATAAACAGTACTTGTTTACTCAAAACTAATGTCAGCTTGGAAAACATTTCAAATCACTAAAGTTGTAGTGAACTTTCAGGTACTACATGAGTAAAATTCTTTATAACTACTGTAAAATGCTAAGAAACTGTAATCTGTACTGCAAAAACTACTGCAGGAGGAAAGATAGAATACACAGACAATATATCTTAATTTTACTTATTACTCTTACTCTTACTTATCTCACAATATCTCTTACTTAATCTTGGATTTGCGTGTACCCTTCCTTTCTACACAACTGCTATCAACATGGAGGTCACATATATTTGCATCATAAAGCATTTTAAGAAGTGGCATTGAAACTGGAAACATTTTGAGACTGACAAAATACAGAAAAACTGGAACAAGACTTTCTATATCCCAGCCCTACACCTCTGCCTTCCTTTTTCACTCCCTCAGGGGTCCATCTGGACTGAGATGACTGATTACTGTGTGCTATTTATTTGGTTATTCACAGGGCATACAAATATTCATTCCCTCTGCCCTCCACCATAAGTCTGTTCTGCAGTTATAGAAAGAAATATTTCACTTTCAGTGTTAATATTTATGAGTTTGAAGTTTTTCTCCCTAGTTAAAACTGTCTTTTAAGGGCTGTTTTTGCAGAAATCCAGCCCAAAATCACACAATAAGACTGTACAGATTATTACAGTTCTTGTGGAAATATTGCTTTTCTTAAGTTATCAGTAGAAATGCTTCTTCCGTTTAACATATCTTTACACTTACAATATCTCTTATAAAACCTCAATTTTTCAGGATTCTCTAGTACCTGAAGCAACATTAAAAAATCCAGAATTTCTGTTCTCATGTTTTAATTCTTTTGGATATCCCAGCTTTATGACACTCTTTATCTTATGCCAGCTTTCTGACAGTCACTTGGCACAGCAGTAGACTCTCATTGGTTTCTGAATAAAACATGTACCTATCCTGTAGTTCTCAAGCACTCCACATTATGTCAAGTACTTCAAATTTAATGGAGAATGTTAACTACACTCTGACTGTTTGCCAAGGCTTCAGCTAGTTAAAATTTTAATTAAAAAGTTTAGGATCAATTTATTTATTTATTTACATTCCAGTGGAAGTGACCCTTTAGAAATACCCTTTCCTGAAAACAGCATTGTTTGGAGTCTGTATGGGGCTGGGGCAAATAGGGTGACTGCCTTCTAATAACACAACACAGGAAAAACCAGCACCCAAGGCTGAATGGGAAGAATAATCAGATAGATGGGAAAGAGAAATGGGAACAGGAACAAAAAAAACCTTGGTTTTCTTTTTCAGACTGTGCCCATAGATACCAGGTCTGTTGCCAAATATTCAAACAAACAAAAACAAACTTTTTTTTTAACTGAAACTCACAATAATTTTATTATAACTGCAAAGCAGAATGTCCCTCAAGGTCTCTTGACCTTTGACAATGCCTCAGAAATCCAATTCTTCATAGCAAGAGTTACTGGACATGGCTAATGGAATTATGAAAGCACATGGAGTGATCTGACATGAATGCAAATGTGTGAGTCAAAGCATGGGAGAGACAAGATTTAGGATATTTAATTTGTTTTCACAGACTCCTTAGGTTTTTTAAACCCTTCTAGAGTAAACTCCTCACAAAGGTGTACGAAACAGAATGTGGTTTGTGTTAGTTTGTTGGATTTCTTTGAAGGATGAAATGCAGGTGGAGAGGGACAGAGTGAATGGCCCTTGCTAGGACAAAGAGAAAGGCACTGATGCTGGCAGGAGTAGGATACAGAGGACAGAAATTGTTAAATTTGCTTGGGGTGAAGACAGTGAAATTGGGGGCCATATAAGTTGACAGCATCTTTCTTCAGATCAGCAAGCAGGTATCTCAGGTAAAGGAAATATCTAAACCCTTAAACTCTCCGTGGCTCACAGCAATGCAATACAACTTCATTAAATAATCAAACGGCAGCAAAAAAGATGAAATGCTAACCAAGGACATGATATTCAAAAGTTTTGTTTGTTTACTTCATAAAAAATTAGACACACACATATATAATCATGTAAACAGAGTGTAGGACTTAGGGAGATGTCTTTAGAGAGGAACTAATTTCTCCATTCTGCAAGCTGGAAGGTTATTGCATAGATTGCTCTCCTTCTCTGGAGTTTCTTTTATCCCTTGACATGCACAATCATGCTCAGACTTTTTCAGACTGTATTCAAATCCTCTTCCATAGGAATCTCTTTGGTAGGACTCTGAAGAGTCAGTTTCTTCTCCAGTTCTGTGTTTACATTGTGCAACATTGCTATCATCCGAGAGTATCAGATAACTTGGACAAGGCCCCTTATTCCCTACATTACTTACTCTCCATCTAGGCTGAAAAAATCCTCTCAGATATGCAGAAGGCGTAGCCAAAGATAATGGAAAATAGTTAATACAAGGAAATGAATGCTCCAGGATTCAGTAAATCATTAAATTAATCAGTTACATTGTACAGAGTGAATTAGATTACTTACACTGCTATGTATTAACAGTAACCTAACTATGAATTAAGCCTATTTTACTACTGATCTTAAATAAAGTAGAAAAACACATTTCCTTAGCTCATATATCGCTGCTAGTCCTGGACAGAATAAAAGATTTTCTTGTTCTGGATCATTTTAATGCTGAATGTTTTCTCTCTGTTTCAATAAAAGGTTGTACTTTCATGTGACTTTGATTCTCATCTGTCATTTCCTACAAATGAAAACACGAAAAACAGAATGAAAAACACCCATATAGACAAAAATAATTACGTTAACCAGAGTAGGACACATCCTGGACTCTGAGCATTAACCCAAAAGGAAAAAGAGTGTGTTTCAGTCTATTGCTCTGAATGAAGCAAGGCCCCAGATCTAAGCCTCAGGCCTCAGTATGATAGAAACCATTAGGAGCTATTTACTTCTCTGTCAAGTCTCCTCCTCCATCTGTTCTTACCTTAATTTACAGAAGTGCCTTCCTTTATCTGGGACATGGTCCTAAGGGGAAGATTTTCAGTTAATGATTTTATCACTGGCTTAGGTTAAATTGAAGCAAAATTAAACCCAAGAAAAAGCTTCATTTTGTTCCTGGTCCTTTTTCATTACTACTATCAACTAAAAAACAAGCCTGCATACTCAAGTCCCCATAGAGATAAAGATACTCTTCTATGGATAGAGATCAAAACAGATT
Organism: Molothrus aeneus; assembly: GCF_037042795.1. Classification (NCBI taxonomy): domain Eukaryota; kingdom Metazoa; phylum Chordata; class Aves; order Passeriformes; family Icteridae; genus Molothrus; species Molothrus aeneus. The sequence goes on from NC_089649.1 coordinate 32,075,187, forward strand.
GCTCCCTGCTTGAAGTGTGTGGAGCCAGGCAAAGAGTTGTAACTCAGTCATAATTCCCTTCCTGACCTATTCCCTGGATATTAGAGCAGTGCATAACCCACTTTCAGGCCATATAAATTCACCACATCATTGTTAATAATTGCTGTGGGCCTTTGTGATTTCTTCTGTCACTTTATAAATACGAGCAAACCCACAGCTCTGATAACTGAATCAGCATTTATGACTTTGATGCTATTTCCAGTATAATGTGTACCATGGCCTCTTGGTACGGCTTCGATCCTACAAAGTGCAGCAGTATTTCTTTTTCCTTATTGTGCATGTGTAAAACACTGGAGAGCTGGCTTTCAGCAAGAATTAAGGCTATTCAGACACTGAAAGGCACTTTCTGAAATAAGGTTATTTGCAACATTCTTTATTGTGAAGAGTCATACAAATAAAATGAGCATTTTTAGCAAATTTCAAAAGATGTAAAGCTAAAGTTATGTCCTTGAATAGTTTCAACTTCACAAAAAATTCACCTCCAGGATCTATTATGAAGTAAAACTTCCTAATTTTGCAGATTTCTTCAGTAAGTGTTTGGATTTCAAACTGCTGCAAAATAAATGCTTCCTAATAGAAAGGTGTCACTAAATTACTAGAGGGGCCATTGGCTGCTACTTCTTTTGTAAGTGCTCCTTGTTTTACAGTGATTAGAAAATTATATCAATAATTTCTATTTAATTTTGTAGATGACTCCGGAAAATAAGAAACTGGTGTTGTTTGAATGCCATGATCCAAATAGATATATCACATTACAATTAAATATGTGAAAATATATGTGAGAAATTAACAATTCAACTATTTTTATAGAATGAATGCCTCAAAAAACAGTCCCTCACAAATGACTTGCAGGTCATTGTAAAGTTATATGCCTCAGTGTCAACTCTTCCTACAGTGTCTTTCTAGCTAAGAGAGTAAATTCTTTACAGTGTTATGAAAAGAAGACATGACAAATAAAAGCAGGAAAGCATTTGTATCTCTGTACACACCACTAGCAAAGATCAGTGCTAGAATGCATTTTTGGAATGGCCCCAGGAAAATTTGGTGAGAAAACATTGAGAAGAAACAGAAGATAAGTCTGTAATTATTAAGAGATTATAAACCAAAACTATTATATCAGACTGATCAGACTTAACTATTTTGTTTATTTAATAAGCCAAAACATGGCTCAAAAACAGTACATAGTTATTTGCACATAAAAAAGCCATTAAAGGAAAGACTTACCAAGACTCGATGGCTACAGAAAAAATCAGAGAAATCCAGCCTGGAAATAAAGCTGAAGTGTGTATATAAGCAAATTTTAAAACAAACTATTGCAAAGGGTGTTCAACTCAGTTGTATGACTCCTCTCTGACAAGATTTTGTCTCTTACTAAAGGATGTGCTCAGTAAGCTTTCACAGTGCTCTCCAAATCTGAAATAGTTTACTACATGAGGATCTGTAACCTTACCATTTAAAGAATTTTTATTTTTTACAGACTTTCAATTTTTCAATTCCTTTAAGTAAAAAGGATCTATAAAAGTATGAACATCATTTGTCTAACATTGATTTTTCCTCCTTTTGAGGTTTCTTCTTAAAATTTCTGATAAATAAGAACCCTAAGCAGTGCAGTATACTTTCACTACTTAGACAGAAGACATAAACTATATAAAAAAAATATTAATTAAACAGTAGAAATAGAATTTTTTTTAATTGCCTAGAGGGTTGGCCATGTTATTATTGTTCATCTGCTCTTCAGTGTACAATCTGCTCTAACTACCAGCAGCAGCATCTTTCAAAGAAATTTGCTCCTTGAGTAGTAATCCAAACTTCTTGAAAACAGTGATTACTATTTTATCTCCAACCACATATTATTTCAGATCCCTCACATTGTTCTTTAAAGGAAAATTCTGAAGTGCGTTATGAAAAAATTCATTATTCCTTCCCCAAGATCTTACTGGATGCTTTCCCCAGCACAGAGGTTTCCCCAGCTGAGGGGCTTCAGGTTTTCCTCTGTCCTAGACCTGGCAACTCCCCTCATTTGTGAAACTTAAGTCCTTTTGGAGTCAACAAACAAAACTTTTTCTTTCCCTCAATTTTTGAAGGCATTTCTCAGAGCATAGCTAACAGACAGAGAAACAATCAGAATGGAGGTGGATAGAGTTAGGAGATGTGAGTTTAGGCTCTGCCTCCAGACAGAAGGAGCAGGTTGGGTAAGAGGAACATCTTCTGTCATTGAAGCTGCTTCAGTACTGAGGTGAGTGTTTTAGCTGCAGAGTTATTTTAGTTTGGGCAGGGAATCAGGGAATACCTATTTTGACTACAAAGTTTTTGGCAGACTGGCTTATTACTTGCAGTCTGACACAAGAATTTGATTTTTTTTTTTACAAGAACCAATTGAAAGTGCTAGGGCAAATATGGAGAGAGGTGTCAAATGAACTGTTTTAAAACTGTCAGAGGCTCATAAATTATGTAGCAAAGTATCACTGAGGACCTGAATAGTAACATCTCAAGTTGTATTATTGATTCTGCACTTCCCCAGATTGGGAAAAAAAACCCTAGAACAAGTAGCAGCTGCCATGGCTAAGTTTGTCTGCACACACAGTTTCCCTAGCTAAGTTCCCAATGGCATGTTAAAATTAATGCAGGTTATCTTTATTGATATTCAAGTATTTTTGCCTATAAGAATGTATAATGGTTTTGAAGTCAGATTTGACAATAAACAGTCATGACATGCTATGCAAATATTGTCAAGCCTGCTTCCACTGACTGTAGTGGAAAAGCCTGAACTTGAAACTGTTTATACTAAACTTCCCTGCTGAACAAAAGCCAAACATGCAAGAAATAAATGTTCCTGTGAAAGGTGAACAACTGACAGAAAAGAAGTTTTAAGTAACATCTGTCAATAACAAAAGGACACACAAAAAGAAACAAATAGAGCTCTAGATATAAACAGGGTTAAAAAAATAAGGTAACAAAACAGACCTGTGTTGATGAAATGAGTAATTACTGACAATGACTCAGATGCTAATGATAGAGACTGTCTCTAAGGCACAGGAACACATCTTGGCCAAAATAACTTTCTGCTTCCTCTTATCACACCAGACTAGCAGTAAGAGACATTCCTTAGTGATCCTTCAGCAGAAAGTAGAAAATAAGGATCTGAGGGAGAAGAGCAATTTTGGATGGAAATAAAATGTTTCACAAGGACTACAGAAATTGTTCTGAAGAATATGTGGATTGGATCAGACTGTAAAATTTTCTTTTGTTGTTAAAGAACGTTCTGAATATTGCACAAATAAATTCATATTATTTGGCCAGGATAATTTTATGTTTTACATATGGGTAGGAAAGAAATCCAAAAAAACTAAGATCATGTTATATAGGCCAACATCTTAAAGCCTGATTGAGTACTAAACAAGAATTAAAAATGAGCTGAAGAAATTATACAAGTGGGCAGATACTTGTGATTATAAACAGAGCTAGATTTTTTTTGGCCTTATTTATACAATGACCAAGACTGTGAGTCAATAAAAATAACTAACATTCTGTGTGACAGAAGCTTAAAAGCATCTCTGCCCATGAGGCATGGCAAAAGTATTCAAACACATATGATTGTGTTTGAGAACAATGTCTAGTGAGAAACCCTGCAAGTGCTTTTAGATAGTCCATGATAAACACCTGATTCACTGTAAAGTATAAAGATAATTTGAGCTATATATTTTATTTGGTTTATTTTCAAGTACTGTTCCTTTTCCCTCATTTTTTCTTGCCCTCAGGGAAGGATAGAAACTTGGTTATACTTGGGTTTTTCATTGTGATTTTAAAGACTGCTGCTTCCTGAAGCAGTGAGCCACAATAGTTACTGTAAAAGTTATTGTGCTAAAGCACAAGATGTTTCTTCTTTGTGGAATCTATCATGACATTGTGATGCTCTTCACCCCTTAGAAAAGGAAGGAGGGACTCTCTTACAGTTATATAATCCATTATCAAAATCAATGATACCTGGACCCCCAGAACACACATAACTGGCACTATCCTTGTCAATAAGTTGCCACTCATTACATCTCTCTTCATAATTAGGATGAGCACCAGAACTACCCAATCAGTGCAATCACTCAATTGCCTTTCCCAAATGAGGAATTACCTCACTGTAAATTTTTAAGAATGGAAGAGCTGTTGCAAAATGGAAGAACCCTGTGAGTTATTTTAGTACTGGCCATCCTTTTCTATCATAACTGCTGACATAGAAAAGTATTCAAAGGCCAAATTCTGAAACTGGGAAAATATGAATCAGAACTTCAGCAGAGTTTTCTACACAGACCTTATAATTTACTGCCCAACTGACTGTAAAATGGTCGTGGAGTTTTAAAGCCAGAAGGCTTGACTGCTTTTCCTAGATTGTAGCCACCCAAGGCTTCCTTTCAGTGTGTCTGTGTGTGAGGCATTCAAGTTTCAGAGTCTTGCAAGCCTTTCAGAGGTCTCAGCATGGCACAGCTTGGTGCTGAGATGAAGCTGTGTCTTAGCCCTAAAATAAAAGCACAGCAGTGCTGTGCACCAGCAGTGATCTCCACAGGCATCACTGAGCTGTCTTTGGTCCCAGAGTGACACTGTGCTTGTCACCTGTGCACCTGTGGTGGCTCTGTGGTGGTCTAGCCTGGGTGGGGATGTGAAAAGTGCTTGGTGTTAATACTACCAGTGCACTGTAGGGAAGAAATCGATAACCACTGAACTTCCAGTTTATCTGCTTCCTGTAAATTTAGTAGATAGCATCACTGTAACATTCCTCATTTTCTATGGCACCCTAAATATGGTTGGATTACTTTCTAGATAATATAGATGGAGATAAAACACACACAGTCACGACAACCAATACAAAAATGGGTAGAAAATTGCTGATCAGAAGCCCTTCATGAAATATAACAGCTTTGAATGTCTCTTCAGGTAGCACATACACAATAAGGGAAAATCATGAGTTTTAGGCTTAGATTTTAATGAGATCTAAATTAATGGGTTCAATATTATATTACCATTACTGTTGCAAGGATTCCTTATGGCACATTTTTCCTGGAAAATTATAGCTTAATCAGTCATGTTGCAGAAGATAGGCATTTTATGGAATCTCTTCTTTAACAGATTTTAAAAGTAATTTTAATTGATGCTAATAGCTGTAAGACCTGATGCTTTTTTTTCCCCTACGGACTCTTCCTATATTAATTTCTAAATGTACTATGTAAAACTAAGATGAAGAGAAGCAAAATACAAACTTATATGGAATAAGGCTAATTTTGACTTAATTAAATTGGGGCAGAAGGGAGAAAATCACATCTTCATGAAATTTTATGTGAGAACAGATTTGTATGAAAGAACTATAATCTGATAATTAAGGGCTAAGTATAGGACATTTTAGCTTTATACTGCCTCTCTAGGACATGTTACCACAAATATTAAATATTTATGACAAAAAATGTTTTTTTCCTGACTGACTGAAAACACAAGGTTTGGTAGAGGCTTTAATAGAAACAGTAGTTTAAGGTCAAAAGCTTCTGTTTCAAGTTCTCAAACAATGAACTGACATTTGACAAAATGCATAGATTAAAGCACTTCACCAGGAAAATCCTCAATGCAGTTTTTTAGCTTTGTCATTAATTTTCTGGATGGATTTTGAATTGTGGTAGCTACAGTTCATGCCAAACTAAATTTGGATTTTTCTATCGAAATATCAATAAAGCTTTAAGAGTTTTTTTTTCCTTATATTAAGTGGTTTTTTGTGAGATATCTCCAGCCAAAGAGTATGCTGTGAGTTTTTACAGGTGGGAGCTATTTTCATTCTTTTCATGAGTGAGACTGCCCTGTGATCAAGAACACTGGCTGCATTTCTAGGAAGATGTTTTCAGCTGAGTATCTCAAAATATCTCAAAGTAGAGGCAGAGGCTCTACTTTGGTTGTGTGTTTTGATGCAGTTGAGCAATCCAGAAAAAGATATTCCATTTAAAAACAACAGGAACAAGAACATGAAAGGCATCCAAACACATTTGTATGGTTGTGTTGCCAGTGCTCAGTCCATGTCTTTTTTTATTGCCTTCCTGTTAGGCTTTAAGCAACTGGGGAGCCAGGTTATTTTTGAGTGAATAATGAGGGCCTTTATGAACCTCTCATGGCTCAGATTCAGGCCACAGTATCCTGAATGGTTCTTTGGTGACTGAAGCTGTGTGAAGTGCAGTGTGGTGGTACCAGTCCCACCATGCTGGCTGTCATGGATGCCTTTAATTGATCCCTTTATATACTATCAAAATTGTCATCAAATTACTTTCTTGTTATCAGCCTTAAAGCAGACATGAAACCCAAACAATTCCTGTACAGAATCAGAATCTGTAAGTTGAGACGAGGCAAAACAAAGAAAACCTGTAACACATCTTTTGTGTCACTTTACCATAGCTTGGTTCCCACAGCAGCAAACTTAGCTTTTTCACAAGCACTCAGTCCACTCTTGAAATGATGAGAGAGAGCTATTTGCTCCTTTTTTCCTTTTTTTTCTGGTTTGAAAAGGAAGTTGTTCCTGGCCCAAAACATTACAAGCCAAGGTTCAGCTCAAAACATATTTTATGGTTGAGTTATTGCAAACCATTTAAATTAAGGATTTATAATGGAAATGCTGACACAGACTAAACTCTAGCTGTTTGAATGGCATCACTATAATTATATGAGAATTTAATGATTTCAGCTGCAGCTGAACTGACAAGCAGCATAACCAAATAAACACCAGCATTTATACAGGCCATGAGTGAGAAAAAACATAGTAGCAGACCTGGGTAAACACTCATAGGAACCTGATGGAAATTTTCATGGGAAGAAAAATCAGGAATATTCCAGGCTATAAATAAACACCACCTTAATTTCCTTTAGTGTGAAAAAGAATAGAGTCACGATGCAATTACAGAATCCTCCTCTCCCTTTATATAAAAAGCATGTGAGACCATCCGGAGAAACACAGGATGTGTTAAACTACAGACTGACGGGTGACTCATCAATAAGATAAAAATAGATTTAAACTGAGGAACGAGCTGCGAGAAATGGGTTTAGCAGCGAGTAGCAGGCAGGGAAAAAGAAAGATTAAGAAAGCTAAAGAAAGAATTGGGAAGTACTATTCCAGAACATGCATTTCATTTCTAGCATCCTTTTCTATATCATATCTTAACTAGAGTTTAAAAAAAATGTTTAGTGAATATTGTGCACTCTTCTTGCAAAAGCAAAGTTCATGCACAGACTTGCGTCCATTAAAACTCCACCTTTTACGTTATGACCAAATTAGTAATATCAGTATTTCTCAACTCTCAGATAAAGATATTTCTAATAAAAAGCAAGTTTCTGATGTTGGGTATTTACATTTCACTTATATAGTTTTTAATTTGACAGGTACTTCTTTTGTAATATATTCCTCTGCAAATTCACAATCCCACTTCACACCTTCTGGGTAATATTGAGTATGTGTAACAGTTCCTAAAGCAAACTTTCCAGGAGTCTGCTCATATATCAACACATTCTTGAAGAACACAGTATATATATTCATGTTTCATTAAGCAACCATCTTTTCTCCTTTTCACGTTTTTGAAAATTTAATTCTCTCCAAAGAGCTTCTGACCCCGGCAAGAACTTGTGTGTTGTCATACCAGGTTTTCATCAGATATCCTGATCCTCACAAATCGATGAGAATTTATACATTTATTGATGATATCCCAGAGACTTACAGGATTTTCTTGAACCCTTCATATCAAAGAACTGTATCATTGATTTCAGTGATCCTAGCATTAAATCCATATATTTTTTATTTACACTATATTGAACATGGAGAGAAAAAAGGCATAGAGAATAGAGAATTAGCAGACAACAAACTAAGAGGAAACCCTACTCTTATTTGACCCTCAATAAGAAAAATCATATTATTCACCACCATTTAAAAAGAAACTATAATTTTAATGGTCATACCCAGAATAATTTAAGAGTCTAAAGCAGAAATGTAAGCAAAACCTAGGTGCAACAGCAGAAAAGTCTGCACGATAAAAATATCTATGCAAGCTGTCACCTAATTCTGGAAATCCCTACATTCTATATTTTTTAATTAAAGCACATCAAATCTATCTTTAGGTTTTGCTTTTCGGTATATGCTATAGAATCATTGTACTGACTATGTTGACTAGGTCAACATCAGCCTGATGTCTAAATTTAATCTGAATCCTGAAATTAGGTTTCTCTGCTGTCTTCATTGGTTCTATTGTGAGGGCATTTGTTATACTTTGCTAGTAAAATACAGAATCATACATAGAAAAAAAATTGCAGCACAGGTCTGGGAAGTAGGATTTCATTACCAGTCTGATGAATTTAAACTTTCAGGCCATGGAGGCTACTTTTGATTCAGCTCACTGGTGCTGTATATCTTGAATTCCACCCTACTCAGTGGCTCTGGGCTCAACAAATATGACTGACACAAGAGTAGAAATTTCTGATAATTTATCTCCTGCTTGCTTAAACTAATCTAGATCTGAATATCTGAGTAAACACTAGATCTGATATAGTGAAACTACTCTGGTTTTTAACAGTGAAGACTGTTCAATACTAAATTCGTGGTAGTACAAACATCCCTCAGAAATTGTACTGGGGATAAAGGATTTAAAAGGGTAAAGGGCAACTGTTGTCATTTGGTTAAACATGCAGATAATTAATGGATTAGTATCATCACTTCAAAATTAAAAGATAATGGAATTTTTATCAGCACTTCTCTGGCAGGGATCCAACAGTAGGATAAATAGTAGATAACAGGAGAAAATTAATGACTGATTATGATGAAAAAGTGCAATACTCCTCCTTTTGTTTCATTTTTATTTCAATCTTAGACAGAAAGGAAGCTCCCCAATAACAGAAAGATAAACATCAATTCATATATGCTCTTTTGAGCATGCCAATTTATTTCTCATCCCTGTTTTTTTAATGCTTCTGACAACCATGTTTAACAAACTAAAAATAGAAATACACCAAACTATTTTAGTCAATCAAATAACAACTAACATTAGTATCTGATTTTAGTCAGTGTGCTTGCCATTGTTGTGCACTTAGACTTCATAGCCTTCCTAACGGGATTTTAACCACACCAGCACTGCAGGAGAGTCAACATGAAAATGAGATGGGTAATTATCTAAGTCAAAATTTGCCTTGAATACTAACCTTAACACAGTTTCCTAAGAAAATTTAATATCCTAATTGTCTTTATCAAATTTTCAAAATATAAAAATTCATATACAAACAGATCAGGGAAGAAATATTGGAGACATAAGTACTTCAAATTCTGTCTTTCTTTAAATTGAATATAAATGGGGAAAACAAACATTTTTGAATGCACTTTCCATTTGTTTCCAAATATAGGATTATGTAGCCTTTTACTTATTAAGCATTTTCTATCTCCACTTCCATAATAATTGTGTGAAACAAATCTAGAAGTACCAATACTAATTGATGCATATTTATGGATTTGGACTTGGTGATCCTGATGAGTCCCTTCAAATTCAGCATATTCTGTGATTATTTTATTATGAAAATGAACAAAAGCTCATCTCATTTGATAAAGAGTAGATGAGATATAACATGTTGCAATAATTTTATAGCATAGAGCAGACTCGCTTTCCTTGATATAGTTCTAAATTACCCTTAATTTATACAAAAGAAGTTTTCCTGAGTCTTCCTTAGTCTGTTTTAGTAAAACTATGTATTCTTTGTCATCACAAGATTGCCATGTATTATATCTAATATCTTAGATATTAGATATTATAAATATATCTCAAATACTGTGCTAATCTATTGTAGGAAAAAAATAATAGCAGCAGCACTTCAAATCGTTCAAAACGATTTTCATTAAAAGAAAATAAATTGCTTCTCAAATCATAGAATATGTTTCAGAGGAATTTTTAAATTAAAATGTTACTATTTACAATACCTTATGCTAAATATTTCATATACTAAATATTTATAAATATTTAATGTTTAATATTGACCTAGTATTTAATATTTAATTAGATTATCTTTGGATAGAATCTGCTGAATATGCAGAAATTCCTGTAATTTTTTTTTTTAACTGTGGTAAATATTTAATTTGCTTTCTTTTTTTACTTTCTCGGATTCTAGGACTTAAAATGGAAAATAGGCACCTCTATGGAAATCATAAACCCAGAAATTTACTCATCTCTTTTTTCCATTTAGTTTAATTTTAGGACTGTAAGCAGAAAGTTCTGGCTATATATATTTTCAGCAGAAATGCCTCTTTTGTAGCTAGAATTCTGCTACAAAGAATGCCTAGCATTGCTCAAGTTTAAATAGATAGGCTCTTCACCTCCCTTTAGTTGGATTCAACAACTCAGTTCTGTGTTGGTTTTTGTCCTCTATAGACCAGATACACCAAAGTGTGTCCTCAGCACACCTATCCCATCAGGTATAATGTGATGGAATAACACAATGTGAAGAGGAGTCTCCTTTGCTTTATGGCTAGCACAGTCATTTTGGATGATGCCAGGAGTGTCCTGGATTGGCTGACACCAATCCACAAGACAGACTCATACAGTCTCATGGCTAGAATGCTCATGCTGGAGCACAGATCCCCTCCCAGCCTCTGGCACAGGGAATAACTAACACAAATTATTGCAGTATTGGCTGAAGTGACTACTGGAAACAAGGTCTTTGGTGTTTGTGAGGTCCCCAGGATGAGGTGAGAGATGGGAATTTGACTCCAAGTTCTCAGAAGGCTGATTTATTATTATATTATATTCTATTATATTCTATTATATTCTATTATATTATATTATATTATATTATATTATATTATATTATATTATATTATATTAATGCTATTCTAAAACTATACAAAAGAAAGAGAAAGGATACATCAGAAGGCTTCACAAGAATAATTAACAAAAACTCGTGACTGACTCAGAGAGTCCAACACAGCTGGCCGTGATTGACCATTAATTAAAAACAATTCACATAGAACCAATCAAATATTCACCTGTTGGTAAACAATGTCCAAGCCACATTCCAAAGCAGCAAACATGGGAGCAGCAATCAGATAATTATTTTTTTCATTCTTCTCTGAGGCTTCTCAGCTTCCCAGGAGAAAATCCTGGGCAAAGGAGATTTTTCAGAAAATATCATGGTAACAAGGTCTGATCTCAGATGAGTGCCTGAAACCCTTCACTATGGATTCTCTCTGGCCCAAGGAATTTAATTATTCTGTTCAAAGCTGAGCATGATGTACAAAGGGTGCCCTGTGCAAAATGTGGCTGAAATTTGCTCTTTGCTGCACCCTGCAATCTGAGTGTTCCCATCCCTTCAAGCACACATGTGATCATATTGCTGTTGTTCTCCATTCTCTAAGTTTCTCCTTATGTGGAAATCCTGGGTCATTAATTCTGTTCTTCAGATGCTAATGGGGATGTTCTTGTTGTGTTTTGAAACCACTGACTTTTTACTTAGATTTATCTCCAGTGTTTTAGACCACCTTTGCTCTTTACACACTTGAGGTTCCTTTATTTTCCATGGTCTGCAGGGAGGCGTAGTTTAATATACCAATTCTATATCAAGTATGATTTTAAAGAGAAGAGGAAAAAGAAGAGAGAAGATGAAAGTAATAGTAATAAGATCACAAAGCTGCATAAACCTGCTATACGTGCTGCTAATGCGTTCTGTTCTATTATTTTTATCATTTCAGATTCCCAGGATGCCCATCTGCTTTTGTTGACTGGTTTCTGTTGCATTTCCTGGAAATTGTTTGTTCTGAGAAGCCTGGGTGTGAATGACAGTCTTATATATTAATTCAAGGAAATTAGGATAAGTGAGTACAATACAGGGTCTCAAGTGTGTTGGCTAAGTGATGCCAAAGAACAGATTTTAAATGTAGGGCAGTTTACAATTCTCATGATGCACAGTAGCAAGGCACTCGTTAGAATTCTAGCAATTTTCTGCTTATTTTCAAGAAGTATGTAAGCTGTAAAATAAATGACAGATAAGCTTTGCATCTTGGGAAATGTGTGATTAAATTACAGCAATTTAAGATAAAACACATGAAGAGTTAACATTTTGACATGCTATTTGCTAAAAACATCCTCTCCTAAATACTCTACAGTGTCCTAGATGTTTAGTCTGAAATATATGCCTATGTCCCTTATCCAAAAACACGTGATTCCTGTTGGAGAACATGGTACTATTATTCCCTACTTCACTTGTTTTTCACCATCTCCTTTGCAAAGCTACATCAATTGCCTTTTACAATGACATAAGACTTAATCAGAGGGTTTGTCATTCAGAAGGGTGGAGCTTCTGAAAGCATAAACATAATGACAAAAGCATAATGCAAACATCTTTAAGGTGGTTTATAGAACAGTGGGCCTTTCCAGAGAGGATTATCTACTGTCCAAAACCATCCCTGAGCTCATGCTACTGCCTCCCATTACTGTGGCACAGACCTTCTTAGGTTTGCTGTCTATTTTCTCAAAGCTTGTAGGAATTACAAAAACCCTTAACTGTACCAAGCAACTTTGAAGGTTAAAAAGTGGATAAAAATTAAAAATTTGCTAATGGGGGGATACCATTGCTGAAGCCTTGTTTTCTCAGGCAATTAGATTTAAAAAAAGGAAAAAAATTACAGTGATGTGGAATCACAGCTTACTTACAAAGAACATAATCAATGTGAGACTTTGTGGATCTGTTATTTCAGAAAGAATGTCAGTGAATATGTGTCTTTGCACAAACTCCATGCAATTGAAATGATAGCCATATTGGTTAACCCCAATTTCACAGATAAAAAGTTTGTTGAGCTGGTCTGCAGTATTCATTAATAGACTCTGTTTTCTTTCCACATTTTTGTGTGTGTCCTTTTATTTCTCCCTCTTAATTTCTTTTTCCCCAGTTGTTTAAATATAAAATCCAGAGACTAGTGCTGCATTTATTTCTGGTCTGATTTTCAGCTGCTGGTTCTTTTACACCTCCTGCTTCCTTCCTGTCTCCACGTAGGAGCATGAAGAAGTGATGGACAGAGAAGACACTTATTGCTTATGCTGCAAATAAACTCTTAGTGATCAAGAGGAAAATAATTTTGTAATGCTTTAAGACCTATGATTCTGACAGGAAGGCAAAAAGAATCACCTTGTTCAGAAACTACCCAAATCTAAATGTCAGGCTTGCAGATGACTAAAACACATAAAGCACGATGAATGGTCATCTTCTGGTTTTAGATAAAACACAAACTTCCACTACAGAAGAGAATTTTATATAGCTCTCTGATGGAATCAGATTTAACTTCTGTGAACTTCTATAAGTTGTTCCATTTAGTAATTTCTTGGAATGTCTGTCATTTAGTCTAAATCTTCTGCTGGAATTCTCTGACCCTCTGCTGAAACAGTGAACCCTTTCCAAGTAACTTTTCGTACCATAATTGCTTCATAACAGATCCGTCCTAAATGTAGTTGTTCTAGAATAAAAAATAATACCTCATCTCAATAAAAGATCTCATCCCTACTTAAATATTTGCATACATTGTAGAAATAGAAATATCTCCTGCTGGCACTGCAACTGGTATCTTGACTCTTGCATAAAGTCTAAGAAATCAGGCAAAGAGTTTTCTTCTCAAAATTAGTTCAGTGGTGAAGGAAGTACATAGAGAATATGTTTCAATCAGTTGGTCAATACTTTAATTTTACTTTTTACTGATAGAATCAGACCTAAATGATTTAAGAAAGATCAGAATGGGCTCTTGAACAGTACAGGCATTTCTGTAATTGTGCTGAGGATTCCCTTACACCCTATCCCAGAATGACACATCTCATGCCCTCAGGCCTCATTTCAGTTACCTCTCAGTGATAATTACACTGTGTTGGAATGTGAACATGACATACCTTTGCTTTTTTTGTTGTTTTTTTTTAAAAATTAGAAAGCTCAGTTTAACTTTTCATCAATAGCTGCATACATAGCCAAACTATGGTGTGCCACTGTCCAGGACAGGTGATCTATATAAGACATTACAGACCAGGCTGTGGATTACAGGAATGTCTTTTCAAAGGAGACAGCACAGTTCAAACCTCTCGTCATAAAGGAAATCCTCCTGAAGTAAAGGTGGTATAGGTGAAAATGTAAAATATGTCTCTTTTCTCACCCACACCCATCCCTGTCCTCCCCTGTTTTTCCCTGAAAAGGTGTTTACATATTCCACTAGCAAAACAGGGAAACAAGAAGAGAAAACTGCTAGACATTTAATGCTCATGTTGTAACATCTGTTCAACTAGAGGGTTTTTTTTAATACTTTTTTGCACTAAATATCCAGTTAAGTAATGTGTTATTTCAGTCCAAAACTAAATTGAGGATACTTTGTAACAAATTATCCTTCCAGTGTGTCTAAAATCTGTTAGTGACATAAAGGTAAAACGTTTTAATTAAGACATTACCTTAACAGTGCAAGTAACGAATGCCTCATAAAACATTTATGGAAAACCAATTTAGAGCTTCTGTGCTATCATAATTACAAATTTTCAAAAGTCCCTAAATGCTTATTTATATAATAGAATATAATGGCTCTCAAGTGGTCATTTATATCTACCACATAAATACCATCCATGTTTAGAAGCTCTTTATAGCATGCTTTTGTCTGGATGTCCCAATATGCATGTGACAACTTTTATGATGTCATTTATGAGGTCATCAATTAATTTGATTATTTTGATGTTTCCTTAATTTTCTCATTTCTGAACAGAATCACAGTGGTTATATTACTTTCTAGGTTTACATTTTGCACAGGTACTCCAGACACTTGTTAGGACCTGTAAAACTTAGAAGACGGCATGGATTATATGGGAGTAATATACACCTGACCTGGTGTGGTATGTCAGAAGCAGCTTCAGTTTTTTGTGAGACAATTATGAAAAATATAAAAAAAAATTGTTGTAACTCTACCAAGTTGATTAAAAAATGCAAAACAACATTAGGAGGAAGTACTTTTTAAACAAATCCTTCTTAGTAAAATACGATTTCAGAGAGATCAAGATAGTGCTGAGCATTTTTGTGCAGAATTTCTTATGAAATAAGATGGCAAGGACACATTTGTTTAGAAGCCTAACAAGGGGATGAAGTAGACTGGAATTTTGACCTATCTGAAGATGGGGGTCAAATTCAGTCTGTACTTGAGTAAGAAGTTCCATAGAGGAGAAGACAGGACCTAAGATACTTAGCCTGCACATATACAACTTAGGCTAAATATTTAATCATATATAAGACAAAAAAACCCTTGGAAATACTGAAGACCACAATATTATTTGCTGTCAGTCAGGACAGTTTTGCATGGCAGATAGTATTCATTTTTCATAAACGGTTAATATTCTTACATTATTATAAATCAAATGACTGAGTCATTATTGTATACCTCCAATTAGGATTTCCTTTGTTATCTTCTTCAGCTTCCCTATATTGATTATAAGATTGTTTAGTGGTCTAATCACCCAAAGCCATAATAATTTACTAAAATGTAGCTAAAGAATGTAACTACACAGGGAAAATGACTACAGAAGTTTTAAATAGCTGGTGCTATCTTGAAAAGAATGTCAGCACTTGCTCAGAACTGTGCTTTGAGTCAGAAGCTCCATTCAGCAGCAGATGACCTGTATTTCTTTGGCTAATAATTGCTTTAATAGCTGGCATCAGTACTCAAGGACCTCATGGGCTACAGCTGGACTGAACATTTGCAAAACATAGCAATGCACTGAAAAGCTTTTTAATCTTGCTGTGATATGAGTGACATTCTAAGAAATATCAGAGAGAGAGATAAAAGCTAGAAGCTGAACACCTAACATTTCTGCAGGGAAATCATGCCCATGATGTCAGATCAACACTTAAAACACCAATATCTATTTAACAAAATATAAAAGTGAGGTAATTTCTCATTTATAGTCATGTTATATGACAAATAGAAGGAGCCTCATTAGAATGATTTGTTGTCAGCTTCTGGCTTCAGAACTCAATTCATTCAATCACAGTTTAAAGTGTCATCTACAAGAGTCTACACTGAACAAATTGGTAGAAATAATACAGTAATTACTTTGAAGGACTGAGCAGCAATACCATGATTTATGACATTTTCAAGGAGACTAGTCATTCCTAAGCTCGTGAGTTGCTATCTAAAACAAATGCAATAAGCTTTTTTTGCATCCTGAATCTGTTACTGATTACACCTTCTAAAGCTGTGCTCCTGGCACCTCTGTAATGCAGAGGTTCTGTGTACCAAAGTGAGACAGATCTAATTGCACATGGAATAATATTCTTTTCTGAGCATCAAAGGAAAAAAGGTCCTACCAAGCCTGACTGAACCAGGAAGATTACTAAGTGCTATTTACCATACCCTGACTCAGAGCATTAAAAAGTTAGACTCACTAAGCCATGGATATGGATTCTTCTGTACTTTGACTCAATTGATTTCACAAAAATCACATCAGGAAATGTAGTTTTCTATTAGGTTTTCCTTGTCTGGGTCAGTAAAATATTATTAGCCAGCTGGGCAAAGATTGAAAGTATCGGGAAAATGGAAGATACTGCATAATTTAAATGCAAGAAAGCATGCAGTGCCTTTCAAAATACTATATAACATCTTCAACACAATAAGGAAGTTTAGACAGATTAATAGAGAATACTGAAAGGTAAACAGTGCTGGCAAAAACAGAGATCTGAAATAAGCAGAAAATTATAGTGAAACTTACTCAAGAGCTCACTTGTTTTAACCCACATTGTGTTAAAACTTAACACTAAGGAGACCTGTAGCTAAATACGTGTTTATCTACTGTAAAAGTGTTTATATATTTAAATTTAATCAGTGTGTGAGAAAGTTCATATACATGAAAGAAATATCCTGTCATCCCTTTTAGAGACATATAATAATTTTCTCAAAACTAACAAGCACTTTTCCTGTGCTAGAAATAGAACACATGTGAAAATAATTAAATTTTCATTGAAAAATTCAAAGTATTAACAATCAAAAATTTCAAGTTGCTGTAATATTTATCTGTGTTTTCAAATCAAGTTTTTTTTTTAATTCTGTTTCTGCCCACTACACCAGAAATATTATATCTATAGTGCCAGCAAAATTATGCAATTCCTATCACAGATCACTTTTTCTGGTTGCAGAAATGGATTTCAAAATGCTGTAAACTAAATGCTGTAACAAATTGCCAGATAAAATAAAGCAGTTGACAGACATTGTATCAATAAATGGTTACTGATTTTGAAGACTTAAAAATTAAGTATAGTTCATAGACATTATTTATTGTAAGCTTTTAATTGCCATATGTTTCCACCAGCAGACTTCACTTTGAAAATAGATTTCTTCATCACATTGATTTCACAGTTACAATAAACAGTGTTGAACATTTTAATATATTCAACCACTCATATTGTAAATATCTACTATCATTAAAACCTAATTTCATGTTTGTGAGCAATAAAATTCATACTCAGTCTCTTTTTCCAGTTCAGGAACTGATCTTGATTTCAGAGATCATATTCTGCCTTTCCTTAGTAGTTTTAAATGCAATTTGATCCCAAATATTATAATCCCTTTAAATTCCCTGATAGCAATCTGTTCCTCTTACTCTGCACAGAAAGAAGAACAAGACAGCTGTTTAAAATACGCTTAACACTAAAGCTATCTGGAAGATAAATATTCAGTTTTGAGGCAAGTTTTGAGGTTTTCCCTTTGCTTTTGATCCACGTTAATGCAAGGAAGTAACTTTTAATACAGTATCAAATGTGCATGAAGAAGTGAACTATCAAATTTGCATTTATTTTTCCCCCTTTTTCTTTTCTTTCCACTTTTTCCTTTTTTTCAAACACATAAAGCTACCAGAAGGTTCAGGATTTTAAAAAATTCCTTTGTGTAAATTTTACCAAAGTCATATTTCTCTGAAATATCACATTCAATAAACCCCTTTTCAAAACAATTTCACTTAAACAGAAGGATGCCAGTTATCTCCTCTAATTACTATGCATGCCATCACACAGAAAAGCATTATGGCTTATTGCAGAGAGCATTATGGCAAAAATGTGGGGTGCACAAAAACTCCAGAGTAAAGAGCTCTCCATTGGTACGTTTGCTCCAACGCCTTTCACGATGCTGTACACGGCACCACGTGCAGCTCTGCAGGGACAAAAACGTCTGAGTCATCATTCAGCTGCTATCTAGAAACTTTTGCAAAATAGCATCTGTGTTTACACAGGCAGATGTTCCCAATGCATCTGTAGATCCGGCACGTGGCAGAGATCTCTCTGCAGTCGGGTCCTCCTCTGTGCGAGCACTGCATCTGCCAGACCAAGTGCATATAAAAATAAGTCATATTTGGCTGCAGATACTTTCTGAACTTTCAAAACACTGCTAACTCTCCAACACGATCTTCAGATGGCAAATGTTAACAAAACTCTTCTCTCAGACATGAAATTCCCGGCTCCAAACCAAGCATATTCATAGTTTTTCTCTGAGCCAACACAGCTTCCCAAGTCACTTCATGCAACCCAAACAATGCCTGTTAAAAATTTATTAGAAATTAATATGCACATTATGCACAAAATGGAACCCAAATATTCAAAATGCTACATTATCTAACAGCATAATGCAATGTAGATCTTCTTCTTGAACCACACAACACAGATACCTTCATGTTTTACACTGTCACTTGTTCTGTTAAACACGATGTTGAACAAAAATAAACATCTCTGGACTAAAATAATTAATTCAGCTCCTGTTAACTTGTCAGCATTTTGAGAAACAGACTTAAGCTTTTCTGTCTTCTGCCCTTTTAATTTTGAAAGTGACTCTTAGACTCTTAATTTGCAGACTTGACTTTATTCCCTGTTCCAGATGGTTTTTTTCTTCAGTCATCTTTCTTTCTTTAGCCTATAATCTTACCTCTAGTAAGGTAGGTACAGATAACACTAAACTACTTCCTTTTGCTCTAATTATTGGCTGCTATCTGATCTCCCTTTTGATTTTCATATTTACTTTGGTTACTTTGGTCTCCATTGGTTTTGATGTTTGCTCATTTATACTGCAAGAACAGCTTCTGTTGTGATATAGAACCTCGTGCACACCTCATTTCTGAGCCTGATCATGCACCTCTCTCATTCCTAATTTGGTCATAACACCAGCAAAAGAACAGAAATTATTACTTTGCACTAGCATATTATTCTAAGTAATCTTTCTCCCTAATTATTTAGACTTTATGGTGGTAAACAATTAAATGTTTCCATTTTCCTCTGTAAATAGTATCATCTATTCTTTGAAGATCTCAAAAAAGCTATGACTACAAATTAGCTCAGAGATTTCAGTGCTAGCTATTTTATTTTTCCTAATACTCAGACTGCATTATGTTATTTCAATGCTTACAACAAGGGATGTATATTACATTCATCTTTCTTCTTCTGTGCTGAAAATCATGCTCTGTCTCATGGCTACCAGTTTAAAAGTTAGATTGCAAAATTCTTTTTATTTTCCAGCTAAACATATATTTAAATATTGCATGAACCTGGCCTCTTTCCAGGACACATTTTATTAAAGCCAGCTGTGAAGTAATTACTGAACATGCTAAAAATGGCTTTTGAAAGTAGAACAATGTGAGTTTTGTCCAATTTTGATTCACATGCTGAGCTTTGACTAAATACTGCATTCCAAGAACTCACTGTCTTATGAAGTGTAGTCTGAACAACTTCAGAAACATAATTTCTGAGAAATGTGAGAATCTAGGTCAAGGACTGATTGTAGCAGAATCTGCTAACATAAAGGAGTATGTTTTTCCTAAATAAGAAACGTACTTTCAAGCACAAATGAAGATGAAATAAGGACACAAGCACACACAAAACAATTAGAGAATAAAAACTTTCCATGTAAAATGCAAGCTGTATTGCATATATAGTTTCTTTTTACAGAAATAAAGGTGTTTGTTTCTTTGGGATTTGTAATCTAGAAACATTCTGACAGAGATATTGCATATTTCTGATGAATTTCCCAACATTTGTATTTTTTGGGCACATTTGGATGTATATTTTTGTACCATATTAACTTCTCACATCATATTCACCTATATGAATATGAGGTGAGTTTTTTAAGCATAAATGATAAATAATTCTCTTCAGGAGGAGCATGGCCTAATTATGAGTTCTTTATGATTACTCATATATATTCTAAAAAATAAAATTCATACCTCTAGCAATAAGATTCTAATTGGTTCTGCATTTGCATACCAATGAATAAAAGTATTTAAAATCCTACCGATATCTACTGCTGGCTACATGCAACCCAAACACTGCCTGTTAAAACTGATTAGAAATTAATATATCTATCCCATGTATTCACAGCTTGACATCTGTAATATGTAAAGAATGATCATTCTTAAAGGGGCCATGCTCATGAATGCTGTGTTTAATTAATGCCCTAGGGAAAGAGAAAAAAACGAGGAGGAAAAGTACTGTAGCTGAATTTATTCTGAATTTGTAGTGATGTTAAACATTGCATGCCAGGTTTAATGGCATGTATTCATCCAGCTAACACAGTGTCTTACTGAGAACAAATGGTGTGGTCTGCCTTCAGGAGATGAGGATTTTGAAGTGAATTTGGGAGTGCACAGTAAATTTCTATTTTATTTTTGCTATTAATATGTGCTAGGCACAAGCACCCAAGCTGCTCCTTGTATGCAGGACAACTTCTCAAGCAGGATACACAGAATGCTTGTTTATCTGTAGTGATGTCTTTAGGTTTGTGAGGAGAAGGATTCCATGCAGCAGCAATCTGTACAAGCCATACCAATTATTTATATTGAGACTGACACTTCCCTTTTTATTCCTAACTGCTACTGGTATGTGTGAGAGTACAAAATTATTTTTGGTATGAAGACATTACATGCAACAGATACATTTAGAAAGAGCAAATACCTGAGCAAATTAAAGTCAAAGATTGAAATATCCCAAACAAAAAATCTTATATGGTAGAAGGAGATCTGAACATCACTACAGAAGTTAAAAAATAATAAAAAAAAGAAAATACTACTATACCATGAAACTGTGCATCAGTACAGCAGAAAACACCTTCATACAGATGCCACAAGAATATTACCCACTGCAACAGTCCTGGGTCAGGCTCTGCTTGGACTGAAAGTTGTAGCTGAAGGAACACAAGATCAGGACAAGAACAGGGTTAGATCCCACCTACCCAGCTGTGGCTGCTGTTCAGTAAACCAACAGAGAAGAAGCTCCAGCTAAAATTGACAGGCTTAGCTGTAAGCCAGTCCTAAAGCAGTAGACAATTTAGGAGAAACAGTCTAGATGAATGTCAATAAAAAAACCCCAAGAGATCAGGAAAAAGAGTGTCCCTTACAGCTGTTTCTGTCTTAGCACAAAGGAAATGGCTGGGAAGGCTGGACTTCTTTGCTTATTATTTTTTCAAAGCTGAACTGCCAATTAAGACTTGAAGAGAACGTGAATAACCAAGGCCTTTTTGCCTGAGTGAGAGCTTATTTCATTGAAACAGAAATCTGGGAAGACATAAAATATATATTTATGTTTGCATCAGTGAAAATTTCCATGCTGTCAGTACAGTGATATTATCTCAATCTGCACATACAAAAAGAGTAGCTTACACTAAATGTCAGACTGAAGTGTTACGTTATTTAATCTTTGCCATTAAACTGTGAACAATATAAACACATAAATACCTGCAGATGGGAAAGAATCAGGGGCAAAACTATGCAAGGGGATGAGCACAACCCAAGGAGATCCCATTTGACTTGGATCAGGGCACAAAGGTGCCAAGGCTTGTCGAGCTCTGCCCAGCACCTCAGCCATGGTGCCAGCCACAGGGCAGGGCTCTGCCCTTTCCCCCTAAATTGTTACTACAATTTTCCTGTCTGCAAACCCAGACAACAGCAAGTCCCCAGCCCTACACAGCCCCAGTGTGCCTCATCCCATGGCCATCAGCAGGATGCCACAGTGCTCCAGGCCTGGAGAGGAGGGACACATGGTATGATACAAATGGCAGCACTGTGGACACCGAGGTGTGAGGTGGGAAGCCCTTCAAGCACCTTGAAGGAGATGTCCTTCCTCAGCTGACATCCTCCACATGGATGTCTGGGGCAAAATACCCACTTAGGCAGTCAGCAGGGCAGTGGGCACCTCTGAAGGACACTCTTTGTTCTGACGTCTAGATCTTCCCATCAGGCTGGGGGCAGCTCTAGCAGCTCAGCATGGAGAAAGCCTCAGTGCCTTGAATGAGACGCGTGGCTGTTCCCCAGCTGCAGTGGCTGATCTTGCTTTCAGGTTGCCTTCCTGTCAATGTTTTTAGGCAGCACTTCATGGCATCCCATGCCTTTTGATGGCTTTCACTTTTGTGAAGATTTTTTTTTTCAGGATCCATGCCATGTCTCTCATATCTTCCTCTCAAAGTTGTGTCTTCTTCCTTGATTTTTTCCCGTGCTTTTGCAACATCTCTGAGATTAGTTTTGGCATGTTTTGGTCCTTTGCACTGCACCTCATTTCCTCTCAGACCATTTTCTTGTAGTCACTAAATTTCCCAATTTTATGGGGTGTTCTTGTTATTTCCAATTGCATTTCATTTGATCCTATCTCCTTTCCAGAGTGTTTGTATGTCTTTCTGTTTCGCAAGATTTCATTTCCCTTTGGGAAGTGAAACAAAATCGTGCAATTTCTATGGGGATCCCTGACAAATAGATTTGTCTTTTATCTGTAGTTTAAAAATAGTTGCAACTGAGCACCATTTACTCTTAAGAAATGCTGCAGTGTTGGTCTTGGTCCTTCTCTCTGTTTATGTTCTCACACATTACAACAATTGTAGGTAGGTTTGTTTTCGATCTTGACATTGTATTTACACAACTAAAGGAAGTTCACTGTTCAGATTCTTCTAAACTAGTTTCAGATTTCTGCTGCAGGGGTAACACAAGGATAGCATGTGGTAACACTCAGCTTCAGGCAAATTATCTGAGTCAGAGCAGCAGATAAAATACCTGCGTGCATCTTCAGCAGAGCTCCCTCCCTCCCCCAGGCTGCAGCCTGCGCTGAGCTCCCTGGTACTGCAGATTCGTTCCTTGTCTCCATAAGCTGCACTTGTGTCTCCACTGCTATACAAAAATATCCTCCACGTCTGCTTTCAGAAACCATCTGCTTCCTGCAGTGGAGAAGTGGTACTTGGGACCAGGATCCTTGAGAGCAGCTATTTTCACTCTGTGATGACTACTTCAGTTAACAGGCTGCTGTAGCCATCTTGCCCTTATCAAAAAAATGGTACTTTTTTTTGTCCAGTTTCTCATTCACTATGGCCTACCCACAGACCCTGACATGTGTGGTGTGGCATCATTCAAACTCTAGAGCTGATGGTCACTCGAAAGAATCAAAGAATGCTCTTTGTGGCAGGAGGAAAAGGATTCCAGACTAAGGCGCTTCAAGATATTTAAAGCCTGAATAATCTTAGGGTTTATCAACTGACAATTAACTCTGATATAATGAATTTATACTGGCCACCTAGATCTGGCAGTTTCCCTCACATATCAATAACAAAACAAGGTCTCTGTAGCACCCGAAGAAATGGAGACTTATCACTGTAAGCAGGAAAAAATGTTTTGACAGCCACTTAGAAAACAGAGCAGATATTTACATTTAATGTCTGAAAGTCTCAGCTGTGATGTTACCTTCAAACTTTTCTAAGTAGCAATAATATATGTAAGTATGAAGTACTTACATATATAATATAATCAAACCTTTTCTATAATCATATTAAATATTTTCTGAATTAAATATTGTTCTGTGTTAGAAATTAATAACTTTTCAGCATCTTTTTTTTGAGGAAGGTTTCCTCCTTTACTCACTAGGATACATGCTACCTTGCATAGAGATACTGCATCAGGAAATGGTAAATCCTCAGTGGAGTCCTGCTTTTACAGTAAGGCTTAATAGAAAAGAAAAGAAAGAAAAATAACATAATAGAAACAGTATATATTTTCTCTGTGGGGCCTGCAGAAAGGAATGTAATGCTTGAAATTCCATAGATTTTTTTTAAACTCTTCATGAAAAAGCATTAGGACACCTGTGATATTGTACATAGTCTAAGAAAAGTATGAATACATTTCTTAAGAGGCCATTTTATTTCTAAGAGTTTTTCTACAATTCCTAATGCAGCACTGACTGACCATTCATGAGAAGAAGGAAACCATTCCAAATCTGCAGAATTTGTCTTTTTCCCTATGCAACCACTGTGTTCTCCAGGCTAAAAAAGAAATAGGAAAAGCAACTATACCACTGAGACTCAGAGTCAGGCTTTCTGCCTCAAAATCCTTATTAGGAACCACAGACCAAGAGCACTTCCTAGAGACCCTGGGAGGTGAGCTAGGGTTTGTACAACAGCTGTGTGTTGGTAATGGACTCTATTCAGCCTCTGTCATACCAACCAGTGTCTCAAAAGAGCAATATAGTGATTGTGGGTTATATGTGTAGCCTTTTAAGTGCTACATTTTTTGCTTTCCTGCATTCTTCTAAGGCATAAACATTACTTTCTTGACACTTCATTGACTTTCAAGTCCAAAAATACAGGAATCTGAGATGGCATAACACAAATAAGTATGGTACAGCAGATATCTATGCTGCAAAACTCTGGTTTTTGAGCTAAAAACAGTTTCATAATTGAAATATTTTTCTTAACAGGTCCAAAGGAAAACAAACTCACTTTCAGTGCATAAAAATTTTCTTTACATAAAAAATGATTATAAAAAATCAGAACAATAAGTAATTTTTAAAGGATGAACTAGCATTTAGCTTTGAACGTCTAATAATAAAGTTCATAAAAAGGGCAGATAATGATTTAATGGATTAAGTTCGACTGCCATTTTTTAAAATCTTCTTCTGTATAAACAGAGAGGTTATAAATATGTATTATTGTCACTGGGAGGTTTTATGAATGTGCAACTATATTTTTACATGCTAATATCTTACTAACCTGTTAAGGGAAAGCATGTCTTGAAAAGACGAGAGGAATTTCTGAGAATTCTAGGGTAAAAAGACAGGATCCAATGTTTGCAATCTTGTTAGAAAGAAGCAATTTAAGAGACTCTCCTGAAACAAAATCACTCAGATAGGAAACATACAGGGCAGAAATTATTTTTTATTAACTTCTATGTTTTTTCCTTTTTTCACTGTTTCTGCTGGAAGAATGTCGATGTAGTTGATTTCTGGAAAAGGGACAATTTGACTGATTAAACCAGGATGCTGCACTTTAAATATTCAGCTGGTTACCATGGCAACAGTTTGACTTTGACACACAGCTTATCTTGTTTTAAGGAGTGCAGCCTGTTGTTATGGCAATTTGGAACACCACTATTTTTTCCCCCCCACAGAAAATAAAACAGTAGTTAAAATGGGTTCGATAATTAAAAATCTAAGCCTGATTCAGTATCTTGTAGAATGCTATAGTTTATCAAATTTAACAAATGGAACTTGACTGAACAGAGAAAGAAAGAAGCAAAGTTCATAAAGATATAAAGATAAAGGATTATAATTTTTACCCCTAAAAGGAAAAGTAGGTTGTAGATGTATTTTTAATGATGAAAATTCACTGTTTTCTGCTTTCATGAAGAAACGCATTATTTTGTCTTGCTGATTCCTTCAGAAGCAAAATGTAAATAAACAGATACAGAAGAACCAATACAAATTATTCCCTAAAGCTCTTAGCATTGTAGCAGAATGCATATTTTTTTAACTGATATTTCATAAACAGTAATACTAAACTATCAAAGTTCTGACCTAAACTAAACATCTTTCAAAAAAATAAACATTTTTTTAAGAACCTAAATTTACACACTACTCCCCACTGATACACGTACTTTACATTTCATGCTAAGCAATCATGCACATGCCTGCGTATTTTAAATAAGAATGAAATCTATATGCCTTTTGCTACAGGCATATTGAATGAGTCCCTTCTCTTTAATCTTCAGAAAAACTTGGTTCATGTTTAATCAAGAATTGGGATGGTCCTATGAGTAGAGGAGAGAGCTAAAGGGGCATCCAGCAACCTGAAAAAAAATCAGGAAGAAACTTTGATACTTTGATCCAGTTGTCCAGTCTCTAAAGAGGTAACAGAAAAGGTCTTTGGATTAAGCAAGTTTAGTTAGGATGTACCTGATGCACTTAAAGCTTGAAAGTGCAGTGAGGTTTTCTTTAGTCTTTTTTTAAGTTATAATACATATCGATATTTCAATATTTACAAGATTTGTACTGGGGTAGTTCCTGGAGGTTCCCAACATCCCTATGACTATTTCATTTTTTTACTATGAAAAAGAACTGACTTAGTATGTAAGATCAATCAAATTAATTTGAGTTTCCTCTTCTATCTTGCCATAAATAAGCAAACAAATTTCCATAGATGTGATGTCTCCAAAGATTTCTACAAACAATATTCTACACAAAAAAGTAGAAATTATGTACATTATGAATTCACTTCCTGAATAACTATTTTGGAAAAAAAGTGTGAAAAGAGGGATTTTAGATAAAATCTGAATGTTGTGCTTCAGGTCTCTCTCTTTGTGCAATGGCATCAAAGTTGCTCTGTTTTCAATTAGTTTCTTTAAAGCACTGTTACTGTCTTGCTGTATTGTCTTCTCTCCTTTCTTCTATGCCTTCTTTTCCCCTCTGATAATTACCAACTTTAACAATTATTAGTCCCAGTCTTGTCCTCCTTCCTGGTGTCTATGAATTTAATTTCTTTCAGAGCTTGTATCTTTCAGAGCTTCATTCCCTCCAGCATTTTGCCTCCTTATTCCTGTTTCTCAGTTTTTTCAATCTTACTCATGATACATGAGGACAGATGTAATTTCAGACATTCCTTTCTCTTCCTTTAAGAAAATTCTACTGCTGCTTTTGTTATGGAGACCACAGATTTGAAAAGTCTTTTCCTGTGCTTCATGTATCCCTAGAAAGGATGGGGGAAAAAACAATCTGAAGCTGTACAACATTAAGCTGGATGCAGCTTAAAAAAATACTTATGGCTGGCAATGAGAAAGGTAGCAGAGCTAAATATCTTTTGACTCTTATTTTCTGGGTGACTGCATGAGGGGCAGATGTTTTCCATTTTGCCTAACACAACACAAATCTGTGAGCTGGCGGTGAATTCGTACATGAAGGAATAAAACAGTGATCAGCTCATACAAGAAAGCAGCTCTAAGAATTTGGTGGTTTTGAGCAATGTCCAGTTTTAGCTACTAGTCCCTTCTACAGGCCTGTGAAGGAGAGGGTTGCTGTTTGCCACTCAGTTGGGGCAGACAGAAGAAGCCCAGACTCGGTGGTGAGGCAGCTCCAGAGATTCCTTTGGGCAGCTGGTCTGTGATTGCCCAGGGCCCTGCAGAGGAGCAGCGGCAAAGGGTGGCACTGGCAGCCAGGAGCTGCCTGGGCTGTACCCACCAGCAGGTGACAAACTCTTCTAGGGGTGGTTTTCCTGTCCTTCCTGTCAGTGGAAATTCTACGTTTAAAAGCTGGTTTGAATTATAGACATGCAGCACTTTCCAATAGTTATGTGAGCAGATGGGAATGCAGTTTATACTGAACATCTGAGAAAATCATCTTACTGTTAAATGTATTAAACAGCAGCTTCTCAGTTTCAGATTATTTCTTTAAGCTACTTGGATGTCAGCCTCGTGCATTCCTAATTGGGAGATTTCAGCAATATGATTATTCTCTCTGAAATTAGATTTGCTTATTGCTTATGTTTCTTGATTGCTATCAGTGCCTTTCCACTTTTGTTTCCCAGCTATTTAATACTGTTCTTTTCTCTTTTCATGCCCTGTCTTTTCTGTATTTCTTTAGTTTTCATTTTTTCTCAAAAAAAAAAAAAAAGGGAATTTAATAGTCCAGATAAGATTATTAAAATTCCATTTAGTAAAATAGTAACAGGAGATTAACATGTGATAACAGAGAAGAAATTACTCTTTCTCATTGGTTCAATAAACAGTCAATTTCTGCTAAATTTGAGAATAATCTCTACCCAGCCTATATATGATTTCTCTATAAATCCATTAGTTGTATGATGAAATCAGTAGATTTAATTTATATCTTCAAAATTTTCTCATTTATCTTTTACAAGGACATACAGTCAAACAGTATCTGTGTTATTTGCTCAAGCTAAGCAAAAAGAAAAAAAAAAAAAAGCAGCAGAAGGTTTCCAATAGAAAAAACAATTCTTTAGCTCTGAATCTTTCTTATGCCCACATCTTTAGATTGCTGCAACTGACTACATCTTTCCATTTATAGATTATTGTTACCATTATCACATCCTCTAACACTGTCACAAATGCTTAACTTGCTATTACATCTGGATGCCCCCAGCAATTTCACTGAATAAAATCCAATTGCAGAAGGAATGCTGGTGAACATGATAGAGAGATACAGCAAACTGAAATGGCATGTCAAATTTTTGCTAGATCCTTTCTACTCAGGCCAGTCCAATTACTCAGCTTGTTCTTATTACCTCCTTTGATACAAGTATTTGATGGTTTTCTGCTGTGCACATTATCACATATGAAGCTAGCAGCAGTTTGCAGTTGGTTTATGAAGAATCATTTCCAGAAGGAGGGAAAAAAGCAGACCTGTGCAGACTTAAGCTGGACACCATAGGAGTTTGGTCCTAAGTCTCACTTTTGTAGTTTACTGTGTGGGCATGGAAAAGTAAATTTGACAAAATCGTAGAACTGTCAAGTTTCTTTTTCAAGGACAGGAGGCCATCATTGCTGTTACTCACTCTGAGTCAGCAATAAGTGCAGTGAGACTTGGGATCAATCTAGAAAAGTATTTCCAATAGTAGTTTCACTTGTTTATTGAGCAGACTAATTTTTTTTTAAATAGCAGGACATTAGAGATTTTTCAGCTTGCAAACAGTATGTGGGCCAGAACTAGTGAAGTAAGCAGGAACAGCTTTTAACTACATTAGAAACCTGCAACATCAGCTGAACTTAGTGCAGAAATCTTTGGAACTGTGCAATGTGCCTGCAGCTTCATCTGTACCTATACTGTACAATAGAGTGATTCTCTGGGGCCACTTGACTTCTGTGTCACTGGTACTAACATAATGTTTCTTCTTAATGATTTCTACTCCCCTCCATCCCAGCATTCCTAATATCCTCCAAAGGATGCTAATATCTTAAATCAGGCATTCTCAGTTTCCTTCATGCTTCATAATCATCTGCAGGATGTGGTAGGAAAGGTTGCAGAGCTGCTGGTCTATAGGGTTCTGTGTGAATGTAGACTCAAAGGGATGCCAAAGTACCAAAAAACTCCGTGAAATTAAGAGGCCTCTTTCCTCCGAAGAAATCAAGGTTTGGAAATTTTGCAGCCTCGGAGGAGTTACACAAAACTAGCTTGGTAAAGTTTTTAGATGTGGTTCAGAAAGGAGAAAATAAAAGGTGAAAATAATTTTGAAATTGCTGTTTCCTTTTATTGAATTTGATATGTTAGCATTCAGAGTTTTATCAAAAAATAAGCACTTGTTTATTAACAAATCCATTGTTAGAGGAACTGGCTTCGCAAGAAAGCCCTCCTTGAAAAAACTAGTCAGCTGCCAGTGGGAATCTGGTGGCATTGATAGTAATGAAAATTCATGGGAAAAGCAAAGAGGACAAGCTCAAGAATAAAAGAGATATTCTATCCTGTTACTGGCTGACAGTGACTATGCATGTCCTTCATTCTGCCTCTGTTTATCAGAATATGAACACCAATCTGGAGTTTGAGGGCTGCCTGACACTTTTTCCTCTCCATTAGAGACAAAATGGAGGAGATCTGATGAAAGCAACTGGTCTTCTGCAAAGTGTCATGGAGGTGGTACAGTTAGATGTAATTTATATATTTAAAGGTTTAACAGAGCTAGGAAATGAGAATGCATAACCATCAAATATTTTGCTTACATAACCTCAGGTTTACATTTTTCTTTGTCAGCAAAGTTTGAGGTAGGAAAGAGACTGATAAAATTCAACTCAATCCTATGAGCAAGTGGAGAGAATTTACTCTGTTCAAGGACAAAAGAGTTTGGGAAGCCAAAGACAAGACACCAGTGCCTGGCATGTAAAGTTGTAGCCTTTGGCCCTAAAGTTTCTCTGCCTTTGCCATCTGCATGTGTTTCAATGCACAAAAATGCAATCCATTTTAACTCAGTATTGTCCACCTCTGAAAAGAATACTGGGTTTGCATGGCCTGGTTTTTGTAGCAGGGGGGCCACAGAGGTGGCTTCAGTAAGAAGCTCCCAGAAGTTTCCCCCATGTCCAACAGAGCCAATCCCTGGTGGCTCCTGGACAGTACTGCCACTGTCTAAGGCTGGGCCAGTTAGAAATGGTAGTTATATGTCTGTGATAACATATTTAAGAAGGTAAAAACCAGATGTAACTGCAGCTAGAGAAGAGTGAGAATATGGGAGAGGAGCAACTCTGCAGACACCAAGGTCAGTGAAGAAAGAGGGAGAGGCAGTGCTCCAGATTCTGGAGCTGAGAAGGAGGGAGGGGTGGGGGCAAGGTGTTTTCAAGGCTCTCATTATCATTCTCTGATTTTTTTAGTGATAAATTAAATTAATATCTGCAATTTGATTTTCGTCAATGACAGTATTTGGTAAGTGACCTCTCCCCTGTCCAGCTGAGGAGGGGAGTGATAGAGTGGCTTTGGTGGGTGTCTGGTATCCAGCCAGGGTCAGCCCATTGCAATACCACTGTCCAAGGAGTTTAATATATGTAATAGCTATGAGAATACTGAATTTAACTCATTAAATACAAAGGAAAGCTAGACAAAGCAAGCTTGAAGCACAAGGAAAAATTAGTGGGTGAGATATATAGACTATGCTGAAATTCTTTCCAGTTTGCAGAGAAAACGCCAGAGAGGAACATGGGCTCACAAAAAAATGAAAACAAAAACAAAACCAAAAGAACCAACCAACCAAAACCAACTGTTTCTCTTTCCATGTATTAATTATTTGTCAGTCTTCAAAGTTTATCAGCACACAAAAGTAGAAATAATCTTTATTATAAAATCAGATGGGGAAAGGAAGAAAGAGATATCTCTTGATGTTTCTGAAGTGCAAGCTCCAGATTAAACATTTACAGTCACTGACATTTATTCCCTTAGTATCTTCAGTCTTTTAAAGCTGTTACTACCCTCCTTTCCCATCCTTATTCTACCCTTGTCTCTGCCAGAGCTTACCTCCCCAGGAGTGATGCAGAACACCTTTTACCTCCTCACCAACACCTCTCAAATTCAATGGCTTCGCTTTACATTGCAGAAAGAGCAAACTCCAAGAGAGGTGCAAGACCTCAATCTTCAGGGGCCAGGAAACATCTGGGTACTTAATTTTGCAAACTCTTCTGTGGAAAGAGTAACATTGAATAAAAAGTAAAAATGGGGTGGGTGTGTTTGAGAACTTACATTGTTTTAGATTCATTAGAATATGTCTTCCAGTGCCCTATTTTCTCATTTTCCAGCTATACATGACTAATAACAGACCTTGTTTTAGCCAGTCAAGTCTTTAGCAAAATTTTCACAAAACCTAGCAGAAGAAAAATTATGCCATTACTTCATTTAAGGACAAATTTGTATAAAAATAATACTTTCTTTCATATTTGAGCTACTCTTTACCACCTACATCTTTTAGTTAATTTATCCTTTAATGAATACAATGCAATTTAGTCGTATATTGTAAGAGAATTCCTTTGAAGGGTTATTGACATTAGGGTTTGTGCACAACTACAAAGGAAACACTGAATGACATGTTACTCTACTGCTGCTCCATCTCTGCCACTCTTATTATGGGAAATTGCACGGCAGTCTGAGCTCTGAAGGCTTTGGTTACCTCTGCTTTCATGTTGGTATTGTCAGATTGTGGTTTGACACCTCAATTAATATTTGCAAAAGTAATTATATATTTTCAGTGCGGACTTTTTTCTTATATATTGCAGGCTGAATTTTCTCATGACACCATTTCGAGAAAGTACATTCAAATTGGATATTCACAGGTGTTATTTTTATATCATGTTTTCTTTCTCCAGCATTACAAAGTGTCTGAACCTATTTTGTCCAAAACATGAACAAAAGAGCCATTCTGTACCAGAAATTACACTGTGCTAAAGCTTTTTTCCATATTCACTTTTGATAATTCAACATGGAATTTTTAGGTTGATCTGTCTCCTTCACAACTGTGCTTTACACAGTGTGGTGCTGCCTCAAGGCACATAAATTAATGCAAAATGAGTTAGCACAGACATGAGAACTAATGTATGATAAATTACACTGGGCTTCATTTTGAGGTAACATGGCAATAATTCTTTGGATACTTAAGCCACCAGGGATGCTACCCATGATACAGCATTCTGGTATATGGATACCTGTTTAGTTTCTTCAGATTAGATTCCCAGCCTCAGGGAAGTAAACAAATGTTGTTAAAAGGATTAAAAATACTGCAAATAGTCTTTGTTTTCTCAATGCTGTCTCAATCATGTTTCGAAACGAATGCAAGAAATTTAATAAAGTGGAGTTGATACAAGTTGAAGTAGGATATACCTGGGAGTTCTTAAATGGTCAGTGGTTCCAAGCAATGTAGATTTCTCTTTTAGCAAATATGAAGCTGCACATAATGACTTAGTCAAAACCTGGGCTAAAAGAGCACAAAGGGGATATCTCCAAGTTTTGTCAGATTTGTGTTCTCTTGCAATATTTATAATTGTTCCAATGGGAGTAGAGCAAGGAAAATGCTCTGCTCTTGAGAGTTTCACTTGGACATACCCTAAGTCAGAATGCATGATGGACATTTCATTGTCTTCCACATTTCAGCATTAGGATGTACAAATACAAATGAATTTAAATTGATTCATGTTGCTTTCAGAAAAATGGAAGCACAGCTACAACATATATAGGCTTCTGTCTGTCTGTTACCTAACTGAATGAGATAATTTAAGTATATCAGCCCTCTAAAATTGTCCTGACAGGATTATTTCTTTTGGAAGAAAAAAAATCAGAGTTAGAATGAAAAAAACAGTTCTCTGATAAGCAGAATATTAGCATTAAAAATCAGAAACTCTGGTAACTGGATCAAATATGTAATTTATCCTAGCCATAATATAAATGAAACACATTAGAACAAATATTGTAACTGAAGTTGCTGTGCTATGCTTAGTTCACACACTTTCGTGCCTATAAGTTTGGACTAGTAAAGGGTTTCTGAAAGAATTAAGTGGTAGTGATAATAACTAAAAATTTGTTTTTAACTCCAGATAAGACATTCATTACTTTCTATTAGTCTAAAAATTGACAGACCTTTTTCTGCTGTGTTTTTCAAGCATTCTTGAGAATTTTTCTCAAATATTTTTTTGGGCATTTTTCCACCAAATTTCAAATACACATGTAGACTAATGACATCTGTTTACCATGAGAATAGATTCATTAAATTTGTATATGTAAAAAAAAAAATGGAAGGAGTAAATATCCTAATCTAAGGTGTTCATCTTTCATTAAAACTGGATTTCTTGAAAATTTTCTTCAGGAAGTCAGCTAACACTGAGGTTTTTCTTCTACATCACTAGCAAAGCATTCCAGCAAAGGAGAATTCAGGTGTTCAAATAAAGTTAAATAAGAAAGAGACATGGCTGTCAAAATCTTTGGGGATAGTCTCAAATGTCTCAAATGGTAGCTCACCTACTGCCGTTTTGGTTAGACTTCTTCCAGCCATGGAAAATAGTATTTAAAGTCTTTTTTTTTTCATTTAAAATCTACTTCCAATGGACTGGATTTTATCTTTTCACTAGTCTCTATGAGTACAATGTATTAGTCATGTATTTTTATGTTTTGTTTTTAAAGCTAGGTTTAATTCATTCTCATGTCCTTGAAAAGAAAAATTGTACAGTGTATACTAAGGTTGCTACTTCAAATATCCTGGAGGGTATAAGCATGCCCTTTTCTTCAGAGTGCCTGTATAGTGTTAATCATAGTTAATTCACTTAACAGTAACATGAACAGTCAAGTGAGTTTCTTCTTCAAAAATTCTACCATAGTCCCATTATTAATTAATGCAGTATTGTCTTGTTATAGCTATCACCTCCTTGACTGTACATCATATCCCCTACCCTGGATTAAAATAATAGAGTAATTTGTAATGATAGTCATATCTGACAGAAAGAAAACGTGCTTGGCTTTTTTATTTTTCATATTCAGACTATTTTGAAGAATCCTTTGCCAACATATGATCTTTGAAAGAATTCAGAAATTTTTTTGTTCAGACAGTCAGCAAGTCTTTTGTTCCACAACAAAATTTATCTGCTGGTTCTAATTCCTCTGGATTTTTGTAGTTTTGGCCTCTCTTCTTGTTTGAACCTCAGGCAACTAACATCACTTGCTGCATCCCCTACAATCATGGGCACTTATCACTAGCTGCACTGTCAGAAGTTTAATAACCAAGCTAGAGAAAGTCTTACAATAAAGAGCTTCTAGGTAACTCAGCAGAGAACAATCACAGCTGTGATTACAGCAAGAGAGAGATCACATAAGGGTAAGGAGGCCTCCTGCAGCCATTGACACATGTTAAATTATAAACAGATGCTATGCTATTCCTTCAATTTTTTTTTCATGGTCACACTAATATTCCATCCATCTTGCAAGAAATATTTTCCCCCAGTGGAGAGGGTAATCTCCTAAAGAATTCAGTTTCCTCCAAAGTTAAAGCCCCATTCCACCACTCAAATTCAGACTGGATGGAGCAGTCAAAAATACACAAAGGCAGAATAATTGCTGGCACTATTATAAAAATAGTGTTGAATAAACTAAAGATAAAACAAGATAAAACCCAAACATCCCCACACAATCAGTCTGACTGTGCTTGACCTCTATTTCCCCATCCTAAGCCAACTAGCATCTCTTGTGAGATAAAAGGAACACTGGGAACGGGATAACAGGAACATTGGCAGAAGCCTGGTGTTGATTGCAGACAGCAGCTGAAGGAAGAAACCTGCCTAACATCTTTTTCTCCCTCTCTGAATCCCCAGACAAACCTTCTGGAGCCAGACTGTGGCCTGGGGCTGTGAGGAGCAGGAACAAGCTGTCCTCTTCCTGAGAGTGGAAAAGGTGAACTGCTCAGCTCATTGTGGGGGAAATAGCAAAATCTTGCTCTTGACATTAACTTTGATGAATTCTTTTGTATAACAGCATTTGAATTTTAAAAATAAGTTTTCTAATTTGTACCTAAGCTCTGCACTGTGAATTACATGCAATGCTTGTTAGAGTGTGATGGGGTTCTTGACACTTTATGCAGCTGAGATGTCCCACTGACCCTTTGAAGGGAGCTACATGAACCAACAGATTTGGCAAAGATAAAGGGCAAAGAGGCTCAGCAGATGTCATAAGGACAGAGATGTACATGCTTTCAAAATTCATTTCCACATAAATATGATCTAACAGATGCAAGAGCAGACTCTAAAACACAGCTCTGCTCTCAAAGTAACCATCTCTGCCAGTGTGTTAAAACTAGTCCTGCTGTGCATTGTGAATTATGTCAGTTCATGTTGGTGAAAAGTTTTATACTCTACAGCCTTGGCAAAACCAACACAATTAAGCCTGAATGAGCTGCTGTACCATTCCCTATCCTATATCAGTGGAGGTGTTTAATCTCCTTAAGCATGTCAATGCCAAATACACTAAGGTAATTGCATTGTGTCCCTAACAAAAGGGCATCATTTCACTTGCAGCATTTTTGTGACAAGTGATAATGTGCAACATGGAAAGAAGCCAAGAGGTTCTAATATCTAGGACTGAGCTTGCTGAGCTGCATTTACTGGGGGGGGAATCTGCAGTTGTAAACATTATTATCTTGTGTGACAAAAGAAATGCATACTTTTAAATGTAGTTTGCTTTACTGAGGTTTTCATTGTGTTGACTACAGGAGTAGGAAGTAAAACTAGCAGAAGTGTAAGAGCCTCTCAATGAGCACAATTTAAAAGTCAAGTACAATCTTCAGTTTGCCTCAAACAGGTTTGAACCAAGCCCCTCAGAGGGCCTGAAGACAAGCCATTGTACTGGTCACCAGGATTTATCAGTGACAGAGGAGAGCTCTACCCTGCTACATAACACAAGGCATTGCCTCCTCTGGTCCTGACTGAGGGTGACATGCTAAGAAATGGGATGAGGGGCAACCCAAAGCCTTAACCACCCAGTAGACCCCAGAAATCTGCTGCATTGGCAGATCACTGACTCCCTCAGTAAAGCAGGCAATGTGCCAATCTGAAATTGTGCTGTCTCTGCACCAAGTTCTGCTTCTAACTCCACAAAACTGAAGAATAAATATAGAATTGGCTTTTAGCATGGAAATTCAATAGCCAAGCAGCTGATACCATTATTTATTGGGAGAAAAACCCTCAAGACTTGTCTCCTTAAGTTTCTGCCAGGGAATTTTATGCCACATGCAAAAAAAGTAATGTTTTAGCTTTGCTGATTCTGGCCAGAGCTACTTGCCAATACAGTGAGATAGATCATTCTATCAGTTGTGTGAAATCTGTCAAAGCTCAAAGTGAGATCCAGAATTAATGATCTGACCACTTCAAGGTCCAGCAGAGGCATTTCTGTATTCCAGAGAGCCTTTTAAATTGTCAGATTCAACACAAGGAAAATGAAATTCATTAAAAGTTGGTTGCTCTCCCCAGCGTATCCCAAGTCTCTCACTGCCATATTAAGGTAATATGAATCAGTGTTTCATATTTGTAACATATCAGGAAGGTTTGATTTGACAGGATGCAAGATAACATCTTCTACAATTACGTACTCCATTCAGCAGTAGTCAAATTGTTAGTTAGAATACACAACTACTAAATTGTTTCTTTAGTGTTCTAATGTCTTCTATTAACTTGCAATGGAAAACTTTTCCAAGGGTCCATTGAAAATTAGGTTCTCTGTTAGTTCCTAGAGACTGAACAATTTTTTTAACATCTGGTAATGCAAACTATTTTTTAAGCCTCTGTTGTGACTTCCCTTTTCCATTTCTGGTGGAAATAAAGGATCAGCTACTCCTCAGAGTACCTACCATATCTGTCTTAGGCAGCTATGGAATTCAGATCCCTGAAGGGAAATGTTTTAGCTGACCTAAATCTCTAGGGTTGATCACTCATTGTACACAAACCACTAGCAGACCTTTTCCATACCGCATCTGTTCCCCTTCACTTACAATACCTACTTACTAACTGTGACTATTACATTTTTATTGTATGCCCTTGCTGCTATGGTAATGTTAATGGGTGGATGCCAGAATCCCATTCTGGTTACCTGTATTTTATTTGTCTAGAGCATCTGATGCTTTGGGAGGGTATTATTTATGAAGTATAAATCACTTTATGTAAATGTATTGCTAGTTACACAACACATGGTGTCAGGTAAAGAGTACCATCAAGAGAAAGAAACAAGAATAGTTACTGTTATACAATACCTGTCTGTTCCAGTTGACATCTGGACAATTAAAAGGGAATGATTTTCCCTATAGGCAATAGCACTTTTGCCCTTGATAATGTAATCTCCAGAGGCTAGGGATAAGGTTAACCCAACTCTACATGTAACAACCAGGAGACCAGAAGTAACTCTGAAGAAGGCCCTAAGCTTAAATTTTAGGGGCTTTTTTAACTTTACTGAAAATGAGGTTGTACCCCAAAGGACACAAAATATGCTATAGGACACAATTAAACAGAAAATGTGCTGAGAGTCACACACACACATTTCTAATGTGAAATTCTTGAACACAAAACTCAGCCTTCTGGAAAGAGGAGAATTAAATTTATGACTTCATGCAAGAAATTTTTCTTTAGTTCTTTTCTGAAAAGATCCTTTAATTAGCTAGCCTGTTTATTATGCCTTTGTACTTTTACTACCTTGGTTAATGGAGCTTTAAGCTCACTTTTCTTCTGATCATTTAGCTTTTACTAAATTGTTTCAGTTTTTATATGCTGATTGGGGAAGGAGGACAGGAGAAATGAAAAACACAAGTACAAATGTAAAGACAGAAATTTGCAAGAAGATGCTTACATGATGCAGCACCACCATGGCTTTCTGCAGTCATGTGTGTTACAGAGATAACTGTGTGGATCAGAAATCCTTTGAAGACCTGTATACCCTTCAGATTTTGAAAGCTGATAATAGCAATGTTGCATGATCTTTAGAAACAATAAAATGCTTTGTAGCACTGACAGAAAATCTTTTATTATTTTAGTGTTATTTTATTGTGTTGTATCTGAACTAAACAAAAACCTATCAACAAAAGCCACACACCCACATACAGAATTTTGATTCCAGGATTGCCATTGAGATTAAATTCCATGAGGCAATAGCTGTCTACTCAAAACACAGCTTCTAGTCCTGGAAAATCCTCAAGATGAAAGTGTTTCAAATAAAGTCAATTTACCTGTCTAGCATACTGTACACAAGACTCATGTAAGCAATAGAATTTTTGTGTTCATTGGATGTTTCAAAAAAATTATTGTAGGCAAATAAAATCAAATATTTCTAGATAGGGTGAAAGCTCATCAAGTTTCATTTGATTAAAACATGGTGGGTTTTGACTCTTTCTTTTTGAGTTAAAAAAAAATCAAAGATATATGGAAATAAAATTTCTGTGAAGAAACAGTTTTAGTGTTGATGACTAAGATTGTCTATTTAGCAGCTTAAATACATCTAAAGGGAGATGTACTTAAGATCCATGGAAACCCATCTACTACCACAGAAAAGCACTTATGCAATCAGCCAGAACATGTAAACAAAAAACTGATCTGGCAAACCCAGTTACTTGTTTCTAACATAGTGTGTTTGAACCCCCAAAACTGTTCTTTTCTGTCACTCATAAATTTTATGCAAATATCATAGAATGTTTAAATAAAATATTCAAAAGGACTCTACAGTAGAAACACTCCTCTGAAAACTTATTCCACCATCCACTGTACAGGGCCAGTAAGAAGGAAAGAAAGCTGAAACTGAAAAACTATTCAGTTTTTACCCATTGGAGGAAAGGGGATAAAACAACACCAAGGTGCAAACAATTACAGTTCCCTGATCCTACCCTGATATGTCAGAACTCTGGTCAGGAGCAATATTTGGAACAAATATTAGGCAGCCTCACAAATCCTAGCTGGGATGCTAGGGCAGCTGGAAGAAATCTCTGTCAAGAATGATGTTGACTTTTTTTTAACTTCTTGCAGTATTTTTATTCTACTATGCAAACATATATTGTAAACACCATTTTATTTTAAATCTAATTTAATTCTTCTAGACTTGAAGCCACTGATCTAATTCAACAAAGCCATTTTTATGTTAGAAGTAGACTGAAAAAATATATTATTTGAACAGGATTCCAAAGAGTTACAGAGTTAAGTCTCTGCTGAAACTGCACAAGATGATGTGAGAGCTGATAGTCAGAAGTTCAGGAAAATGTGGGCTCTCAATAGTCAGGAAAATCTCTGGCATCATGACAAGGCAGAACATCCTTATGGATTTCATAGCTAAGATGATTGGGCAGGCCTACAGCTGATGCAAATATTGCTTTAATAAAATGAGCTAAGACACTCTGCCACTGAAGACTCTGTGCCAAATTCTTCAAAATCTTAAATTCATACACTATTTTTCTTGGCATAAGCACAAAAATGGGCAGAGAAAGAAGAAAAATTGCTAAATAGTTTTTAAAAAATCTACCAGTACCCCTCAAATTCAAAATCATAATTGATCTGAGAAAAAGATATGTTACTCCAGACATCCCCAAAGGACTTCAACTTTCTGAGAGATTCAAGATGAGACCCTGGCTCAAAATCTAAACCAGTTGTAAAATTATTTTTGAATGGACATATTCTGTTATGCAGAGTTTCCTTTCTAATAAATACTCTCAGATTGACATCCAGAGTTACCTACACATAGTTAGGGATATGTACTCACCATTATTACAGGAATTTTATGTAACTGTTTTTTTCCCTCTTGTCCATTCAAAGACCACCTACTTGAACAAACAGATATAAATACTCATGAATTGTTCATAGGTCTCATTTTCTGAGATGGGCCCCTAGCTGCCAACAAGGTCACTCAGCTTTCTTGACTATTACTGGTTAATTTGTTATCTTCAGTATGGTCTCTTATTAATCAATCTATTAATCTAACTGTCCTTTTCAGATAATGTAATACCTTCATACCCATTTTCCTTATCAGCTAAATTAATTTTGCTCCATCGAAGCAACCACATAAATCTTACACTGTAATGTGAGACAAGATATAAAAATGCAGCCATGAAAATTTAGGTATGAACTCATTTTTGATAATGTGACACATGATTTTGAGAAATCTGTAAGACATGACTGCATCAGTGTGGTAGGTCTGCAGCACAAAGTAGCTGGTGCTGGCAATCTGACATGAACTCTGCAACTATAACCCTGAACTTAAAGCATGTTGGTGGTCAGAGTGCATGCTTTCACTTTCTATTCAACAGGAATTAATCTTTCTCATATACTCCAAAATCATTCCACAAAGTGGAAAAAAGAAATAGGAGAGATTAGGAGATTCCCTTCTCTCCTCTTTTTGTACACTGGTGTAGATGCATCCTGACTTGCTGGAACATTGCAGAGTTCTCCCAATTGTTTACCTGAAATTACAAAATAGCCATTTCAGTGTTACCAGAAGAACAACAGTTCTGTTTGGCCTCACAGGTGGGAGGGAAATTGCTGCTGGTGTTCTGGAGCAATGGAATAATGGGGTGATTACATCGGTAGTGGAAGCAGAGATTTTGCAGAGGGTGCAAAGACAAGAGACCACACGAGTTCAGTAGATCTCTGTGTACTTGTACTGTCTACAAGTTAGCTGCCAAGAGATGACAAAGAGAGAACTTTATATTCGAAAAACAAAGTATTCAGAAAGTGACATTGACGTTTGTTGGCTGCAGCACTAATGCAGGAGCTACCTGCAAGCTAATCACCACGTGGGATAATAGATCACTGTAAAGCTGAGCTGTTAATACTTTTAAATGACCTCACAGACTAGATTCACTTTCTTGCAGTTACAACACACAGCACAAAGACTATTAGACTAAAGCAGTTTTTCTGTCTCCTTGTGGAATCATGATTATTTGATAGACTGGTTTATTTGACATGAGTGGTTTTCAATTAAAAGAAACAATCACATTGACTGACATTAATTGCACTTATGTTCTCCAGCTAATAATCTTCCCATCCCACAGCAGCATTTCTGATTGTTTTGCTTGACCTTGATATCACACTGAGCATCCTACATCTCCTCAGGTCATCCTTTTGCATTCTTAGCCACCATTGCAGCTTTTTCAACTTCTGCTTAATAGCAATTTTGTCATATTACAAAGGATATCAAATGCTGACTTCAGCAGTTCAGAGGGCTCACCATCAAGCTGGTGTCATATTTTTCACCAGTGACTTTCCCATAGGCAAGCAGTGCCGAATATTCAGAATCAACCACATATATGAAGTCTGGAACATGCAGTGGAAAAGGAAAAAGTGACCAGGTTAGTCTCCAGAAAATTTAGGTTGAGGCAGAGAAGGGAATAATATCTGCTTTCACAGATTTTCACTTCTCTTTCTAAGCATGCTGGAAAACTGAACTCAACAAGGCTTTCAAATACTTTGACAAATACTTTGGCAAATCTGTTTTTGAAAGCTGCAATATTTATCTGCACATTATATAAATATCCATTCTGGTCTGCTATTACTCTCTGAATTAATACAAGAAGGAAAAATCCTAAATCTTCTTCATCTGTCTAAGAGGAAAGATTTTCTAATGGACTATGTGCAATACAAATTTCCCTTCTTAAACTTTTAACATACACTCTTTGGCTACTTTAGTGACATTTTTATACAGAAAAATATTTTAAAGAGCTTAAAAAATTTACTTCTAGGAGAAATAAAAAAATGTCACTACATGTGGCTTTATTTAAGAGAAAGCAAGGGTTTCTTAATGTTTTATGGAGGCATTTCAAAGTTATTTTCCAAATATGCAAAGGAGATACTCATGTGTAAATTGTTAGCAGTGTAAGACACATTGCTACAACAGCGGGGATACTTGATACTATGGAATTCACACATCACAGTTACTCACAAGTGTAGGAAGCAAGTGGAGCTTTGAAATCCTGAGGGCTAAGGCCCTTTATTTATCAATTTTAAAAACCTTGTTTTTGGAAGAGGAACATTCCATAAATGCTGATAAAAACTGAGAAGGCTTCTATAACTGGACAGTATGCACAGTAAAGATAAATCTCAAGCATTCTTTTAAAATGCATGTACCTTTTTGTCGTGTACTTCTCCTCTTACATTGACAGCCACACACAGTGACTCAAGGCTGATTTACCTCCAAGTACAGATTCTGAAAATTTGTGAGGAAAACTCAATGAGAAGCCCCAATCACTGTTTCTCATGATCCATCCACTGCATACTTTCAGATGTTTTTTTCTTTTGCAGAAGAATGAGCACCCTGAAGTTCCTTTTCCAAGCAGCTGACTAGAGCCAAGCACTCAGCCTGGACCAGCAGGTGAGCAGAAGGTGAAGGATGTTAAACACAGAGCTAGTTTGCCTGTCCTTTTGCTACTGCTCTGGGATCTAAAGAGCCATCGCTGTCACAAAAGCATCTGCACAGGACCTTTATGCAAGGATGAATTTTATTTGATCCTAAATAGACTTTAAAGGCAGTGAAATGCATGTCACTGATCTGCACCCTGGGAATCTGGCCAGTAAAAACAGGCTGCCGATTTATTAGGCACTGATTATGTGTCACACACATAGTCACCCAACCTTCAATTATATTAAATAACCTAAAAACAGAGTCTAGTAGGTTACATCTGACTTAGCCTAGGAAGATAAGGATACAAAAGCTTGAATCAAATACAGCCACTCATTTTAGGAGAATGGAGTACATGCTATAAGAATATTTAAGTATCATGCTCAAGGAGCTACTTGTCTGGCAAATACAGCTTCTGAATGAGAAGGACTACTTTTCTCTATATGCTGGTCAGAGTAATGGTTTTATTTGATGTCTTTTATTAATACAGATTTTCACACATTTTTACTAGAAATTTTTAAAGGCTCCAAACAGAAATCTAGGTGACAATAATTCCTCCCTCTTTAAAGAGTCAAAGAGCAAATTCTTTCCCCATTGTCTTCTCACCTTCCTAAGGCAGGCAGGTGTTGTCCAGTGTCACAGGGCAGAGTTCCCAACTCACTTTCATTTGAAAATTTCCTCAATTTTTCCCCCCAAAAAAGTATGTTTCCAGCCCTCACCTAAAGATGAGGTTGATTCAGTTTCATGTCCTGCAACTGTCACTTCATCCAACTACTTTCAGTGCTGCAAAAACCAAATCTGTTTCCAGTGCAGCTTGTGAAAATTCCTACTGGGGTATGGCAATCATACTTTTCAGAAAGGATTAGACATATTTATGGATTATTTTTGTATTTCCAATTAAACCACAGGGTTTTTTATCTCTTACACTGGGATTTCCTTGTGCTATGCTAACTGGTATTAACAGCTAAACTGTGTCCACTTGTCCATATAAAAAGAAATAAAGTCTGAGCACTTGGCTGTTCTGTAT
This sequence comes from Molothrus aeneus, assembly GCF_037042795.1. NCBI lineage: Eukaryota > Metazoa > Chordata > Aves > Passeriformes > Icteridae > Molothrus > Molothrus aeneus. The sequence goes on from NC_089649.1 coordinate 32,118,886, forward strand.
CATTTGAACAGCATTTGCTGCCTTGTGATTACAGACAAAAACATTACAAGGACTCTTTCAATGTAGTAACAATAAAACCTTTTCCACTAACAGAATGAGTCAGAAGGCTCTGTTTCCAGCAGACACCAGTTCTTAGAGGTGGCATGAAGTGACAGGATGAGGTCCATGATAGGCATGCATGCACACGTCTTCTGTCAATATTAATTGATGTCATGGGGCAAAATGCCTGAAGAGCATAATTAAAATTTTCCCTTGAGTGTAATTCAAATCATGCTTGAGAAGAGTTGATATTGCAACCACCTGAAACCACTTCAGCTTCAGTACTTTTTCTTTCAAGGTTGTTTTGGGGTGCACAGCACATTTCAGAGATAATTCATGCCATTCCAGTTTGCACTCTTAAAAGTCCATTTCTTTTTCCTTTGATAATTTTTCTTGCACACATAGGAATCCTGTAGGAACTGTGTTAGAATATTACTCCTACAAAATGTCTGGCATAGAAAGGATAACTTGGAATGGATCAGAATTCAGGTCTAGTAAATGTTGCTTTAATTTAATAGTACTTTAAACAACTGCAAACACATTCTAGTGAGGAACTCTCATAAGGCACTGCCCCAAAATGTGATTCAAATACAAAGTTCCAATGTCTCTTGATTTTGGACCTATGCTAGACTAACTGGTGGTAAACATGTGTTGCTGTAAAGCAATTTTTGTTAATTCACTGCTGTTTCTTCAGTAATTTTGCAATCTTGGACTATCATTATTTTATCTTAGGTATGGATTATGTTTGAACAATTGCCAGCTGCTCTTCAACATCTGACCTATTGTTGCTGATACAGAGGTTTCTACTGTTCATGCAGAGGACAGAAAGCACCTCAAAGGCACCTGAGACCTCACCTGTGCAATTCTTGCCAGGTTATTCCTTCATGCCTCACTGTGCCTGAGTGAAAATCACGGTCAATTAGGCCTGTCCCTAAAAGTGGAGCAAAGTAAAACAGCAGTAGAGACTTTGAGGAAGGGTTAAGGTTGCTGAAGGGTTTTTCACAGAAAACAGCAATAGAATACATTGTCTACCTTTGGTTTTTCACCAAACTTGCCATGATTTTTATCAGCTATGCTGTTTTCACAAGGGAAACCACAGGCTAGGGCTGTATTGCTAAAAATCATTATTGGAAATTCATATTTTAACTGGTTTTTTTTTACTTCCCACTCAGGAAAATTGATTAAGACTCTGCAGGCATCTGATGGCAAGAATGAAAAACCTGGAGGTTTGATATACAATATTTAGCCAGACATATTAGTTTCTTACTTAGATTGTGTTAATTTTTTTTTTCTGGGAACATCTATGGTTTTGTGAAATGAGCTGAAGAGAATGGGAAATCCATGGAAATGTTTTAATTCAGAGTCACACTGTCCATACAAGGACTCACACAAATGCATCAGGTTATGTTCCTGATACAGACTGACTTTACTCAAATTGAAGCACATTTCCAAGATTGGCTTATAAAATAACTGTCACACAAGAATTAAAAGGCAGATGGATTTATTAATTTAATACTTTCCATAGCTTCCTGTGTTCACCTGATCTTTGACCTAAGTAAATGTGTTTTCAACCAATTGTTACAAAAGTATGCCAGTTCTTTCACTGGGGTTAGGTAAGCCTAGAATGTGCTAGCAGATACTTTAATGATCTTTAGGAAAACAAAACCATTTAATTCAGAACACCCACTTACCATATTTTACATGATTTTCAGCCAAGATGTCACTGGGACTGTCTTTAAGTCAAACCAAGCTAATGAGAGGAGAGGAAGTAACAGAAGGCATTCAGCAATTATCACCCTTTTAACAGTCACAGGGAATCAAGACCATAAGTTCTGTACACTGCAAAAATATCACACTGTGTTGTGCAGTTCCTTCTTAAAAAATTCCCAAGCTGTATCAGACCTTATTTTTTAAAAGGATAATTATATTTCTTAGAAAACATAGCCATACACTTCTGACATTTTCATCACAGATGGCCAGTGCTTCTCTTGATCAGCAGCTCCAGTGGAAGTGGTGCTGAGGAGGAGTGGGCTCCATGTCAGGAATATTTATGTACAACATTTAAGAATTGCACAGCCCTTCTCCTGCAAGCTTGTCTGGCAGTGTTCCAGCATTAATCAACAGTATTTATACCAGGATGGAAAATGCAAAAGTAAAATGCCCTATTAAATACAAATCATCAAACGCAAAAAAAAAAAAAATAGGAGACAAAAACCACTACAAAGAAAGAAAGATCTTCAGGAAAAAAAATGAGAGTGAAGGTTGTCATTTTCATTCCACTGAAATATACTATAAATGATGGCAAAATTAGATTAGATGGACCTCAGTCCATCATTATGAGAAAAATAGTATTCCGAATTAAACACAACATATTTTAACTGTTCAGCACAGTGTTTTTTAAAAAGAACAACAAATACAGAGCTTATTGATGCTATTGCACATAGATATGTAAAATTATCTTCATATTATGAAAGCAATGCTGGTATTTACTGGTATATAATTACTGGTAGTATATAAAAAATACTATATTTATAATACAGTATATATAGTATATATACTATATATTCTATATATAAGTATATATAAATACTGGTAGTCCAAAACAATGTACCATATTTAACTGCTGAGATGAGCAAAAATTTTTGATACAAACATAAAGAAAAAGCAGCCATTTAGCTTAGAAGCTGGTACTATTAATTAATTCTTGAGAGATCAGCAAAAGGATAGAAGTGCTCTGAGCAGAATAGAGATGATTTTATGACACATTATCTGTACTCCACTGCCCACCTTCATCCTCTGGAATTTGGTCTGGTGCATAAAGAGGATGCAAAACTTCTCTGCATCCCAAGGAAAGCTGCTCCCATCATAGCAGACACTATAGGAACACATAATTTCAGTGTCCTGTATCTTGGCTACAATATGGGGAGGGTTTAGGGTACAGATCTAAGTGGACAGAGGCTCCTCCCTTGCATGTTTGGCTTCTGACACCCAAGCTACAGGAAGTGCATGTGATTGTCATGTTTCTGTCCATTTCTCACTTCAGCCACCAGGCCTGTGGTGGTGACTATGTGCATTGCAAGCTGGAGCTTGTTTAAAGGCAGCTTAACTTAGTTTAGCACGTGGCTTAATTAAGGCATGTTTTATACACTTCTACCTGATAACACAAAAGGGATTGCATTGATCTGCTTGAAATGCAGCTGCTACATGTTGTCATGGAAATAAGTGTTAAAAGCTCTTTAACGCTTTTTTAAACTTTCAAGACCTACAACTAATAGGATCACCCTGAGACAAGCTTCTCAAACACAATAATGTTCTGGAAACTATAGTTGCAACTGCTCCCAAGTAGAAGCTTGCAGAAGTTCCCAGTTGCTAAAAGCTTTAAATAGACTGGGACATCAACTGGTTCCGTGTGCTCTTCCCAGACATATCAGCCTTTATGAAGACTTTTTCCCAACTAGAAAAAATCGTCTTTTGGAAGGGGCTGATAGGTTTTTCAACAAGTTTTGGAAGGGGTTGACTAGATTTTTCAACAACTGCCTGAATTTCAGTTCCAGATTGGCTGAAATCATAAACTATTTGGATTATTTCATTGCTAGTTATTTCAGTGATGATATATTCTGTTCCAGCTGTAGTTGGCTTCAGCTGAATACACTGAGGTTGGAAAATTGATCTAACCATTAAAAGTCATTCACACTTTATTATGACACATATAATACTCTTCTGCTGGTGGGACTTCCAAACAGTTTAATGATTAAAAGTTAACAAAGTGAATTATTAAAAAAAATTATACAGGCAATGATAATATGCTGGTTTGAAAGTAATGGGACATTGCCTCCAGGGATATGTTCACATTATTTTTTCTCTTTTCTCTTTCCAACACTGACCTAGAAAACTGAGGTTCTTGTGCAATTACAGTTTCAGGAGGTGAGGCTTTTGAGAAAACTCAAAATTTCGCAACACATGCTGAGGTAAAGACCTACTTGACTCCAGTTAAGTATCATTACTCCTGAGTACAAAGTGAATATGAAACAGAAACTTTTTCCAACCAAACCCTTAGCTTCCATTATTTAAAATGTTGCCTGCAAAATCATCCAGTGGAGTTTGCAGAAAGCTTGAACATATTTAAGGTGTGACTTATCTCTTGCATTTCTGATACAGAAATGGTAGTAATCTATGGTATCCTGAAGGGAAGAGAGGACTTCACTTGTATAATTTTCTAGTTGTATGAAAATGCCCAGCTTGTGTTAGTCCTGCAGAACCTCACATTAAAATTTCCTTTTTAGCCAGAATAAACAATACCCTTTTACACAGTCTGGTAAGATTCTTTAGTTTGAAAGCTGCTGTGGAAATTTGCCCCATTCAAGGGTCAAAGAGAGTGGAAAAACCCACGTGAGGGTCCCAGCCCCTGGTTTTTAGCTCAGGTGGGTGCAGAGGCTGTTACAAAACTGACCTGACTGTGCACTGTCACTCGAGTGCACTTCCTTTGGCAGAGGCACGCGTTGGAGTCACTGCACTGTATTTGCTCACAAGCACATTTTGGCCTCACAACCAACCCCAAGTTAGCTTGCGATCATCTCCACCCATCTCATGAAACACAATTCTTACTGAGCAGAGCCATCAAGTGAGATGCAAAGAATAAAAACATATTGAAAAATAAAATAAATCCTTTGCATGTTGCCAGCTTAGCCTTTGATAAGGTAACTTCTAAACAGTTGTCTAAAGCTTAGATACCATGTCAATATTTTGGCATAAGTATCAAATAATTTTAAATAGAAAAATTATTTTAAAGCTCTTCTCAGTAAGTGTCAGCCTAGAAGATCTGTATAGTGAATTTTTAATAGAAGCTAGATTTGGGTTAACTGGTTTTAGTTAGTAAGTACGAAGGCTGTCACATGGGGAAACAGCTCCAACAATTATCATGATGCACACAGCAATGTCAGACTGCTTATGCTATTTGCCTCATAGTTTCACAACATCATTTAAGGCCAGGGAAAAAAAATTAATTCATCTTATTCAACATGCACTTCATAGGTCATGGTATTTCATTGAAACCATTTTTGCTAATTTTCTTTAAACTACCTCTTTTCAATCCTCCAAAGATTTTAAATCACAGATGAAATGAAGCAAAACTCAGTGTTTCATGAACATAGCTTGACTCAGAAGAAAACCAGGCCAGCTCAAAGCACAACTTATTGACCACTGACAGCCCACTATTACTTTTGATTAAGCCCTACTTTTTGAGAGAAAGGTAAAGAGCATTTAGGTAATTGCACATCATCCTGCACGACCCAGGCAGGCAACACACTACAGCACAAGACTTCCATGCCATCACAGGCATCAGCAATTTGTGCAAGTGTCTTTTGACAGAGCTTCTAAAGCTTTAGTGAGGTAATGTCAGTTAAAGACAAAAATACAGAAAAGTGAGTTGGGAAAAGGATCCTAGAAGCCGTGTAAATTCCTGATCAAAAATATGACATTAGAGGATAGAAAATAAAATAATAGATATCTCTGGACATAACCTGACATCAAGTCTATTTTTGCACATTTTGCTCAATTGAGAAAGTGTGCAAAAATAGACTTGATGTCAGGAAAAACTCCATATTTTTTCATATTGGTCAAACTTCACAATTGCAGCCAGGTCATGCTGCAGAGAAACAAACCTGATCTTTTTCTGGCAGCTACTGACAATTTCCTTCTGTGCTGTGGACTGGAGAAGTTTAAGTGTTGCTGAGCATCAGATGGTAGCTGCATTCCTTCAGGGATGTTTCTAAGCTAAGAGGACAGCTCTCCCTTGCTTACCATTATGCCACAGATAATGTGGGAGAAGGTTTCTGGTTTTCAGAATTCAAAGTGAAAGGATGGCTGTAGAGAGAGAAGCAAAGATCAGGATCAGCAAGAAGGGCTTCTTGTAGCTGTCACTTTGCTCTGCAGAAATAAACCACATTGTCATTTTCCTGCTGGTTTGTTGCATATTCTAACTTTATTCTATACTGTTTTCATTGTTACACAAAGAATTTTGGTCTGTTTTCAGTGTATTTTTTCTCTATGTTTCTCTGAATATACATAATGTAGTTGAAAATATAGTAGCAGCCTTAAAGTTTTCCTTTTGTCAGAAAAAAACTTATTTATTACCAACTTTTACTTCCTTATAATTTTTTAAAAATTAAAAAAAGACCTGATATGGAGGAGAACGCGACTAATACTAATTGGTTGTAAATGACTAGTCTGTTTTAAAGGTTATGCAATTATTAGAATGCTGCTTCATTCTCTTGAACTAGATTGGGGAAGATATTTTAATAGATAAAATTCTGGCAAATTCAGCCCAGTAAGTTGCTGCTGTATGATTCAATAATTTATGAAACATAAGGAGTGCAAAGAAGTGTTGCCAGGCTGCCCAAATTTTTTCAGTCTGCATTCTGTGTTATGCTGTACAAATTGCAGTCTATCCAATTTCTGATTAGGATAATTTGCTATTATTCCCTATGCCCATGTATAGAGCCTTTTTAGAATGAATAATTAGTAGTTAACTTACATATATCACTTTCTACATCAGAGTGAGCTTCATCAGTTTAAGGACTTTTTCATTTTATTTTTTTCCCTGGAATAGGCTGAGGCAAAAATCCATGGCCTCAGATAAGCAATTTCCCTGTTCACAGTTCTAGAGCAGAGTCATCATTGCAACGACTTTAATGTGGCCATTAAAGGGCATTTCAGTAGCAGGGCACAAAACCTTATTTTTGTACAAGTGTCAACGGTGCTGAAAAATATATCAGTCTTTCCTTTTTAGTAAGCATGAGATGCCACAAACCTTTGCAAGATCTTGCCTGAATCATGGATTTTCGTAAGTCATTCTATCATCAGAGGAGTGGTTAAGCAATCCTGGCAACACAATACTTGTTTACTTGCATAAGAAAACAGATAAATAAAATCTAAAAGAAATGTAATCTCTTCTAAAAATGCAGTTTAGCTGCCTTAATAGCTGTCAAAAATTCTACTTGAAAAACATGAGCCATTTGAATAGTCTTTTGAAGCCTATCCTGCCTGCAGCTCTACTGCTGGTGGTGCATGCACAAGATAGATTGTGTGCCACATTAGCAGCAACTTAACATCTCAGATTCAGACACCAATCAGCTGCCAAATCAGCTGCAGCTTCCTCTTCCTAAGAATGAGCAGTGTATGCTATATCCCAAGCACTTCTTAGTACTGTTTTCATGGCTAAGCAAACATCAAAAAATATAATGTCTCTTGAAAAATTAAACAGATAAAGCTATGTTTATATATCTTCTGAAACAGTTATATTTTTTCTCTCCTAATCTTTAATATATTTTGCTATGCATCAAGTACTGTGGCTAGTCCTAGGCCCCCCACTTCAGGAAGGACATTGAGGTGCTGGAGCATGTCCAGAGAGAGGCAGTGGGGCTGGTGAACCATCTAGACAGTAAATCTTTTGAGAAGCAGCTGAAACCTGGAGAAAAGGAGTCTTAGGGGGGACCTTATCAATCTCCACAACTGCCTGAAATGAGGTCGTAGCCAGGTGTGGCTCAGCCTCTTCTCTCAGGCAACGAGTGATAGGATGAGAGGACAGCCTCAAGGTGCAACACAGGAAGTTTAGGTTGGGCACCAGAGGAAATTTAGATTGGACAATAGGAATAAATTCTTCACTAAAGGATTGGTTAGGTATTGGAATGGGCTCTACAGGCAGATGGTGGAGTCATCATCCCTGGAAGCATTCAGGAAACAATTAGACATGGCACTTAATGCCCTGATTTAGCTGAAATTATGGTGTTGAGTCAAAAGTTGGACTTAATGACCTTGGAGGTCTTTTCCAGCCTTACTGATTCTGCGTTTCTATGAAATAGTTCAATTCATCATTGTGCCTCAAAAGAAAGTATGTCATATTCTAGGGACCCCCACACATTTTGGCAGTCCTCATGTAAAGCTCTTGTAGGAGCATGGTTAAATATGATGTTTCAGCTCACTTCACAGAGCGGAGTCTGTTTTATGCCTAGCACACGAGAGAGTTCATTTTAGCTCTGCTGACAATACACTGGGGAAATACACAAGGTTGCACTACCTTAACCCCTTACCATACCAAACCATACAGGTTGTGGTTAGCCAGAGAAATGTTTAACTTGTTTTGAAAAACATTTCTTGTACGGCAATTTCCATTTGCTGCGTTCCTACAGAGAACAGTTCTGTTTCATGTCCACCAGAGAAAGTTTACAATAACATCTAATGGTACAAAACTTGTCCTTTGGGCAAGGCAGGATATGTGCAGCAGTTCCCAAATTCCCAAAACACAGCTCAGGGCCCAGAAATATCCAAACAGAACACTTTTGCTTGACTTTGAAGCCCTGAGGTAGTACATACCTCTAGTAGATCCATTTTCATTTGGCTGCATCTGAAACCTGACAGGCTTAAATGCTCCTTCCTTCAGCAAAGTACAGGGTTCCTGAGGACAAGATTGCAAAACAGAAAAATAAGACAATCAAATGAAATACTAGACAATACTTACAAGAATTAATTGACTATTTTGATTTTCTATGCTTCCCAGTCATCTGCTACTTCAATGGCTGACAAATCTGCCTCCTCCTTTTTTTCCTTTAAGTTTCTCTCCATGTCCCTTCAATGCTTTATGTAGAAGTTCTCTTTGTCATATTGTGGCATTTACAATATTTTGCAAGTCATACATCAAAAGAAGCACATTTCTAAAGTGTTTATACACTTTAGGAATGTTGCAGCCTATTAGCACACTTTTAGTTCCCATCCAGGAGGCCACATGTGACAGCTGAACTGCACAGATGGAGATATGTCACAGTCCTTTGTTTAAATCACCTCTCCTCCTCTCGACCCGGTTGTGTCTCATGCTTTCCCACTAAAAACTGTGGCTTTTTGACAGCAAAGATGTTGTGAATCACTAGCACAAGGCAGTGGAAAAAAATGGGACAAGCTACAGCCCAGAGCTCTACTCTGTGGTAGCCTAGAGCAACAACATCAGCATACCGAAAATAGGAGGGTTTCTCTCTTACAGAAAAGGTTGATATCTCTAGTGAGACATCAGACTGAGCAGGACAACTGTCTAGGGAGGACAGGCAAGGTACCTAACCTGATGAGGCTGACTGCATCCAGAAACTACGGCCCAAGCATCCTCTGGAGTTAAAAATTCAATTAACTGATTGCTGTCCTCACCCTTGTGTACCTATATAACCATGCTTTTGATCTGTGCACTTGCTCTTATTGAACAGGGGCAGAATGGAATTGACACCATAAAACAGTCTGCTTTTAATAGGAAATTTCTGTTGTTGTAATGCCAAAGTCTATTACAATATTTGTAAGCACATTGCAAAGCTAAGTTCAGAAAAACAGCAGGGAAAAAAAAGCCAAGAAAAGAAAGAATTGAACCTCACAATTGTTTATTTTAAAATCAGGTGAGGTACAAAAGAATCAATGTTGCCTTTTTTGTTTGAAGTTGTGTTTAAATTTAGCCATGTATTTTGTTGTTACATAATACCAATAGCTGTAAAACTTAAAAATAAAAATAAAAAAATTTAGGATCTTTACTTTTGTCCAAGTTTTTGCTAAGAGATTCAGACTTTGTCCTACTTATAAAGCCACTTCAGATAAGGGTAGCCTACTTGCATCTTATTACTTTTCCAAAATAGCACAAAGCAAAAAAAAAAAAAAAAAAAATCTTAAAACAAAATGGACTGAGTGGGAAAAGGAATCTCTTTCCTAGAAAATTATTCCAGGTGCAGCCAGCAAAAAAAATTACACAAACTAAGAATAAAAGCTTTCACTAAAATAACTATGGAATTTTATCTGGATTCTAGGGTCTCTGCAGGTCCTCCATTTCTTCTCTCAGTCCAATTCATCTGTTTATCTGTGCTAGGCCTAGGGAAACAAAACAAAACAAAACAATCTGGTAAAACTTTGTTAAAAACTGAAACATCAGAAATTGTAAGTTCACATGGGAACTACCCAAAAGCTGACAGTCTGAACTTATTTCAAACTGCATTGAACATCTGCTACAAATAGGATTTGTTGTTTTCTCTTGCTTCAAGAAGTCCATAGGAATAGCCAAAGTTGTCTTCTTCCACGTCTTCAACACTTTCAGTTACTGCAAGGACACCTAGGAAATGCATGTTGAGTTTAGTGCACCAAATCTCATTATCTTTTCACAGTGCTCTGCTGATATTTTCAGTCCAAAAATAGGGTGTGTTGTAGGATGACCAGTGGATGCAACAAGAATGTGGATTGTAGAGAACAGAGGGTCTGAGACTTTAAGGGTCTGAGACTATAATGACTAAATATTTCAGGGTGTCAAAAAATTTCCAGCACACATTCACTCACAACTAAAGGAATCTTCCTTCTTTATCCAGGCTAAATGTTTCCCTCCATGTGTATTAGGCCTATTAATTGTTTTGTGTTTGATCAAAACCTGATTAAATTGATTATTTTACTTTTCTTAATCAAGAAAACAGACCCTCTCTTAAAAGTTCAACTACAAACAAAAGAAACTTAAATTTCAATAGCAGGAGAGGAGTGATTATGTTTTTTTGCTATTTTGCAACTTAAGAAAATGATATTCATCTTAAAGCAAGTGAGAAGTTACTTTTTAAAAGAATTAAATAAAAGAATTTATGAGGTAAAATTTCTATATTTTCTGTAATAAGTGGCTTAGGAAGTAATGAATTTCTAATCATGCAATCATGCTGAGATCAACATAAAATTTATAACTCAATTCTTCTAAATAAACTTTAAAATTCTCCTCTTTTGTAATGTTTCTATCATGGCTAAATATTCATTTATATGTTAACATGCAAAAAAAGATTAAAAAATTCTCAAGGACTCACTCATCCTGGAAGCTGAGATTCTTTGGGGACATTCAACTGTACTTAACAGCTGATACATTAATTTCCTTCCCAAATATTTCATCACAGACTATATTTTAATACCATAATAAATGCAATGTATATATATATATATATATATATATATATATATATATATATATATATATATATATATATATATATATAACATATAGTAATAAGTTAAAAGCAGATTCCACATAGTTCCCAAAGATTCCATGTAGGTTTCCCCCTGGGGATTTCCCCCCACTATCAGGCATCAGGCCTACATAAGGGGGAATGGGTGAGGAGAATGTGTATCTATGGAAACATCCCTGTTCATTGCCATGAGGTGCTATTAGTCACTGCAGCAAAAACAACCAGAGGAATCAAGGCCTGTGTTAAGACAGATAAGATGAAAATCATCTCCAAAAATCACTAATCCAAACTCTTCAAGCACCAAAGGTGTTTGAAGGGATTAGTGGAAAAAGAATCTTTAAGAATCTTTAATCTGGGTGAGTCTGGAAGGTCCCAGCACCTTCCAGTGCTCCACTGCTGTGCACAGAAGGGATGAGGCCCCATAGAATAACTCACAGTGTAGAGCAAACTGACCCTCTCTGGAGCCACTTAAGCTGCACTGACAGGGTTTAAGCAGAGCAGGGTGAGGAGCCTGTGGTGGAGGAGCAGTATTGGAAAATTAAGGGAAGAATGATGCATCTGACTCCATGATATCAGAAGGTTAATTAATGACTATATTATTCTATACTATATTACACTGCATCTAAACTGAAACTGCACAAGCACTCAACTCAACAAATTCTCATGACTGTCAACAGTCTGGACACACACTTGGCCCTGATGGGCCAAGGAAACAAAACACCATCACTTTGGGTAAACATTCTCCATATTGCATTCTACTTTGGCACAACACAGGAGCAGCAAATGAGATAAGAACTGTTTTGATCATTCTTTTCTCTGCTTCTCTCACTGCTTCTCTCAGGTTCAGAGAATGTGAATCCCACAGAGCAGCCCTTCACTCCCGCCCCAGCTGGCTCAGGTGATGGTGTCTGTGCATCTCCTTGCAGAAGGTGACCTGAGACAGCAGCTGTGCCCACTGTAGCTGGAGGGCAGCAGACACACCACTGGACCCCTCCCCTGGCAGAGAAGGTGGATGCCAGTGATTACCTGAGCACCATGGGCTGAGAGAAGCTCCATATCTCCAGAGCCAGAAGCCAAGAAGGGTCAGGCTGCTGAGCTCAGAACTGGGTAATGGGCCATGGCCAGCTACAATTCAGAGGCTGCTGGGTGTTTGTGGGAGCCTCTCAAGGATGCACAGCCTCACTGCTCCTTCCTTGTGAGCTGGAAGGCATTAACAGGTTCCCTGCATTAGATATTACCTACATATTTTGCCTCTTTTCCTCTTACCCACTGTGTCTGAATTAGATGAGTAAATCTCTGTCCTCTGTTATAGCAGGATAAAATAAAGGAACTCCCGAGAAGATGAGAAGTTACTCCAGGTGGTATTTGAGGGTTAATGGAGTAAAATTTGCTTCTGTGCCTGCAGCTACTGCCATTCCTCTGCTTGAGTAATAGAGCCTTAAACATTTAAGTGATGGATGTTAGTGCATGCCAGCTGCAAACCGACAGAGCAGGCTGTAAACACATTTTACACGTTTCTCTCTTTGTTTTTTAATGTGCTCCTTTTCTCAGCAGTGCTGCTCTCCCTCTCCAGCACTGATTCACAGTGACATGGGCGAGCCCAGCCAGCCAGGGCAGGGCAGGTACAGCCTCATATGACTCACGGTGTTCAGCAAGTTTTGGTCACCAGGCTTCCAGGAGCACTATGGTTAGCACCCCAGCTGCAGCATTTCACCACTGTAAATTTTCTTCCCTCTTCCTCCAACTGGAAGAAGCCATTCTTGTATATCTGCAGGATTTTTTCATTAAGGTGGCCGATGTGCAAACATATGTACCTTTACATACCTCCCAGCAGCAATTTCAAGAGAATCATGTTTCCACATCCATTAGATCTGAGGGAGAAGTTGTCACATTTGTGTAATATCTTTTGGAGATGCAGATACTTGTTTTTCACAGGACAGGACTTGACCTATTTTGTGAAAAATCGATTTTCTGCCTCATATTTGATGGGGCCATATTCCATAAATGAGACTGCTTTCTATTCCCTGAGCCATGGGGCCTGTGTTCTTGCCTCCAGCTCTGCCTCCAGTCTGGGCTGCTGGCATGTGCTGCTGGGACCTTGTGTCTCTGGTCCATCTTCTGCAGCTCCCAGCTGGAGCCTGGGCAGACCCCACTCCTCTCCCCTGAGGCTGTCAGTGGATTGTGCTGCAAGCCATGGCTCTGCTGCCATATCCAGACCTGTGGGACAGGGCTGTGGGTGAGGGAGCTCACTGGATCCCTGCTCCTACTGAGGCAGAGGCAAAGCTGGTGAAGGACCCTGGGGACATGAGATAAAATGCTGTAAGGTGCTGATAGAGCAGGTTTACTTTGTATTTGTAGCACTGCCATCACTTCTCAAGCCTCCAAAATGAGCTGTGTGAGGCTTGTTGGAGGCAAGGCTTCTTTTTTTGGGTAGCCACATTGCTAAACAAGGGGTGCTCCGGGACAGATCTGTGTCTAGCTGAAACAGTGAAAACCAAGTGCAAATAAGACCAAATTTCATTAGGCTAGATGAACTGGGTGTGTATTAACAGTGAATTTATAGCCTACTCTGTAAGTGCATTTTCCTGTTCTTATATACATTCTTGGTGGCTTACTTTTCAACTGCCGGCTTCCAAAATCAAAAACCTATGTTAAATTTGACAAGCAACTTAACTACTGTGCAGTGCCAGTGATTTCTTTCCCTCCTGCTCTCCCTGCTTGCAGTGTGATGGGTTAGTTAAGTGCTGAGGTGTTTGCTCCTTGCATGTTCCCTCACTGGGCCCCCACAGTAAAACACACATTAAAATGAATTCTAATGCATCATCAGTGCCATTTATTATTTCCTCTTCTTACATCTGCTCTTGAAGCTTTTCAGCTCTCTCTGCCCTGGAAGGTTCTGACTATCTGTAAATAAGGCTGGTAGCCTAGCAACATTGAGTGAATGCACTTCCCTTGCTGAATAACACTGGGCATAATCAAATCGGCTTCTTACGCTATCTGCGGCTTTAACACCATGAGCTGAAAACAATTACAAATATTTCATGGACATTTGTACATTATTTTGGAAACATTTTTCACATCCTTCAAAAGGAGTCTGTATTGACAAAGTGAAAAAGAAATGTTTGGCTTAGTAGCAAATAAACTATCTCCAGAAACAGGTACAATAATCAAACTGAAAAGATTGATCAACCTGAAGGAGACTAAAGAGAAGGCAAACGCTCTGTCTGAGCATTTGTACTCACCTGCACAGACAACCAGACAATTTGGAGCTACCTTAGGTATCTGAGGGAGAGCTGCCTCGTGGTACAGACATGACATTCTCCCAGGCAGGAAATGAGCCCATGTCATAAAAATTGAGCAGCTACCTACAAAAAGCAATCCATAGCACCATCTATAATCCTTAGGTCTATCTTGCACTAAAGGGGAAACTTGCACTGTCAAATTGCATTTACCACAGCCTATTTCAGGGGTGGATGCAAGGCACAGCCTTCTCCCTCTCCTGTCATGCTTACATGCATGTGAGGAGCAGCACCATCCTGAAGGACAGATCTCCTGCTTTTTCCATCCTTTGCAGCATTAGGTTATTCTCCCTACTACAAAGAAGGTGGCATAGGTCCTTTTTAACAGAACAGTTAAACAAGTTTTAGCATGAAAAGCTGCTTAATTTTATATCAAAAGTATGTCAGAATAAATTCTGCAGTTTGTAGTACAATGTACAGACTTGCCATCTTCTAAGAAGCTGTATTTTGTGTGAGCAGAACTTTCTATCTTCCAGCTGCTACATCTCTTCACTTCAGAATAAGGAAATCTTTATTCTGCACTTTTAATTGACCTTTTTAATCTAAACAAGTTTGACTGGGCAATGAGTCAATGAAAGGTTCCAGCATAATGTTATCACAAGGCAGAATTGGTGATGCCAAGCACAAAAACAGCTCTGGCTTTTCCTCCTGTTTCTCTTCTCTCATCCCTGATTAGCACAGACATTAGCAGACAGCAAGAAATCTGTTTTAACCTTGATTTATAAGCTTGGATGCATTTTTTTATTACTATTGGCTGCAAAATTATCTAATTCTATCATAACATTAAACAACTATAAGAAACAGAGATACTAAACTCTGTTAGGATTAGGTTCAAAGAGAGAATTCTGCTGATATTTTTGAAAGCTTTGTTTATACTGATAAATAACTTTACACAGCTTAAAATGCAAATTTTTAATTCACATTGGTATAAATATAACTGAATCAAAATAGCCATTTCACTTTCTTTTCATGTTCATGTGTCCCTAACCAGCTTATATTGCCGAAACTTGGCACAGAAGAGGATTTATAGCCAGAAAAAGAGCTTGGTTTGGTCTTTGTCACCAGCTTAAAGCACACCTAACTCTGCTTTCTTAACTTGGTACATAGCCCAGCATGGACAGGAGTAAAGATCACAGGCTTGTAAGACAACTGCATTTCCTGGTATCTAATTCCAGGCTCTGGAATCCAACACTGTCTGCTCTGAGTAATTGTATTTGCCATGCTTTTATCCTCACAAGGTGGCAATACATTCTTCTCAGTAAAATCATTGCTTGCCACCCTGAGACAGAGAGCCAGGAATCTGTGATGTGCATGCCCTGAGGTTGTTGCAGCCTGGGAATTAAAACCTGATCTTGCTACTTTGGATGAAATTGGAGTTTGGGAGCTATTTCACAGAAACCCTGGGATATCTATCTGCCTGTTTTGCACCACAGCCTAGCTCCCCTCACAATGATTACTTCTCTTGCTGCCAACCTTCCCTTCCTTATGAACTGATGAGAGAGCTCAGCTGAGTTATTAAGGAAGGGACTGCAGCCAGGCATCTCCCAAACCAGCAGGAAGAAGGTTCTGACCTTGAGGAAACCTATGGCAAAGAGGAATGCATGTGTAGGAGAGGGGAGGTGATCAAAGATTAAACCAAACACAGTGGCTTGAGATGTCCCTGAAGGATTAGGAAAGGAAGGTGAGACACAGAAACTGGCAAGCAAAAGGATCAGGAGGTCTTCCAACAAAATGGAGGATAAAAGGACAGAACTGTAATGTGAGATAATTAAGATGCTACCAAGACTTACAGACCCAGTTACAGAATGTCAATATATCAAAATGATGGAATGGAAGATAATTGTCAACTAGAGCTGAGAAGGAGTGTAATGCTGAGAGTGGGAGGAGTAAGGAACTGCATTTTGATACATGCTCTGACTGAATTCATCACACCTGTGCACTGTGCATCTAATTTGAGCTTTTGAGATTCAGGGGAAGAATTTCTCTTTAAAATCTGACATATGCCCTTAAGCAACCCTTTTCCTACTACAGAGAATATTTTTTGTTTTCTGTTTCTTTGTTGGCTTTCTTAAATAGGAAAGAACCATCACCTCCTAAAGAGATTCTCTCCTTCCCCTAAATGCACAGAGGTGGAGCTGCTCATAAAGAGCTAAAAGATTGTCTGGAGAAGTAATAAAAATGTAGTGTGGCACCTGATACTGGATTTTAGGAAAACATTTCCAAGCTAATCAAATAACGACCTAATTGAAGTTTATATTGTGGACAGATTGATTAACACACGGAAAGTGCAAAACTGAGAACCCTGTTCTTGTCCACCTGGCTCTATATTTTGGGTGGGCAGAGTTAACTGTGTATTTTGTTCACTAACGTCTCAAATGTTCTGCAATACATTTTAAAAATCAATTCAAGTACTGAGGGCAAATGGGCATACATAAAAAGGGAACACTGGGCACATAGCTGAGTGTCCAGAGGCTGCCGTTGTAGAGGTTTGCCCAGCCCTTTGCAGGGCTATATAAAGTTGTAACACTTTCAGCTGAAAGGAAACTGAGCGTGCCAGATTGGTAATGAATGATTGGTGCTGTGCTGCCTTCAGATCCCCCCAGCCCCTCCTCATTTCTGCAAACAGTCATTATTTTCCGGAATGTCGTTTTGAAGCACATTTCTTGCTCAGTGCTGCAGTGCCCTCCAGTGCTCAGAGAAAACATTTTGGCTTCCATTATCAGGAACCCAAAATACGGACACCATTTTATATCTAATTGTAAGGCTGGACGCTTCACTGTATTTCAGATGACTCTTTGGTTTGGTTTCCAAATTGTAAAGGCAGTAGCTATACCTAGCTGCCTCTTGCCAGTGCCCTCTGTCACCCTGATCCAGCCAGAACTACTGACAGAAAGCTGCCTCCTGCCTCGAAACCTGCACCAGAGGATGGGTCTGGGGATCCACCTGCACCAACCACAGCTGGGACTGTCTCTGAACCTGGGCTTATGGCTGCTGCAGGGCTGTGACCCCCAGCTTGTCATGGATTTTCTTCTCCAGGGTACCTCTTTTGCTGCTTGAAACACTTTTCACAATAAACAAGATGCTTGAGGTGAATGATTTTCACCTCAGTGAGTCCTATTCTTAAATGGATTAGAATGCTCCTCTCAACAAAAGCACTGGCAGGTGCTTACTGGCTGTTGTTCAAGAATTATTTTTGAAGCAGTAAAGTTTTCCCAAACATTGAGTGTTGCAGGTTATTTTAATGATATAACCTGGTTTAAGGCATAAAATGACTCGAAGCTGGTTTTTTTTTCCTGTGTGAATTACATTTTTACCATTGTATATCTCTAGTGCAGAGGTTTAAGAAACTACACCAAGAGCTTTCCTAAAAATAGATGAGAAAATCTGCATATCCAAAATAGCCCAAAACAAACACCTGGTTAGAGTCAAAAAATTTAGGGTGGTATTTTCATCAGACTAAAGCAATTTGGTTTCAGGCTTCCAACAAATCACAGTAAGAACTGATAACAAAAAAAAAAAAAAAATATATATATATATATATATATATTCTGATAACTTGTGTTTAATGGGGAGAATCATACCAGCATTCTCTCATCTATGCATTTTTCAGGCAAGAAGGCATTTTTTTTGGAGAAGTTGCCAGGGGAACTAAGAGTTGTATAAATAGTACAGAGAGAGAAATGTCCCTCCCACATTTTTTTCACTCTATTCCAGATGGTAAGTACCTGACTGACCACTGCAAAGCTGAAAAACCTCTGGTTAATTCAAACACTTGTGGCTCAAATATGCAGCAATCTGGTAAATGAGATCAATCAAATAAGGAAAAAGGGCTGGGGGTGGGTTGTGTACAGAGCAAGAGGTATACACAAAAACAGAAGAAGGAGGTCAGACATGGAAATAAGAACTTCTTCTCATGGGAAAGATAGAAAGGATAAAGGAGCCCCTCAAAGACCTTGCACTTGCACATTATGATCTTCATTCTCCCTCTACTTTTGGATTGGCAATTTTGTAGTATCATGACCAACTAATGTAAGAGCATAGCATTTCAGAGAAAGATTTGAAAATTACTTTTCTCCCTGCAATGATCTACCACAGAAATTGAAAGCAAAAATACGACGTTGGGTATTGTTAACAAATAGTGGTAGGTTTTGAAATTGGGAGACCTTTTTTCCCAGCCTTTAAGTGTGAATCTTGTCCTAGGAAGAAGTACTTGTGTTTTCACAGGCCTTTTTTCAGATTTTCTAAACACACTAAGAGAGATCCTAACAAAAAGGGCCCTGTTGGTGTTTATAACTGATTGGGAGCAGATGCTTGAGAATCAGATTGTACAGTATTTAGATAGTAGTTACACTAGAAAGACTCTCAAAACTTGTGCTTCATATTTTTCTTGTTTATACATCAAGAAGAGCTGTAGAATCTGACCTCTAACAGGACCATCTGGATCTGCTTACTTTCCCTAAAATATTATCCTCTCTCTAAAGGTGTGTCCTCACCATGATGACTCTGTGTACAGCGATGCCTAATCTTGACAGACTTGACAGAAGCTGCCAGGATCTGCTCTGGCTACGGTTTTGAAGTTCTGTTATCATTCATATGCCTTTATCTGCACATACTCTGTGAAGCAGAAAGGTTCCTGACCAGCTTAAAGCAAAGCCTTCTCTAATCCAAATCTGCAAGGATAAATTTAGACATATATAGCACTCCAGGCCCTCCTTCAAAACTGTTGCCGACGCACAAATAGAAGTTGTACAGATCTAAGTAGGAAAGGCTGACCCAAAAATGTAATATTGTTCCAAATGTTTCAAATGAGCTTGAATAGGAGCACAAATAAAGGGTATACTCATTCTGTCAGTGGCACATTGTGTTAAGACAAAATCCATGGGCTACCAGGGCTGGCTCAGTGCAAGGGTATTCTCTCAAAATTTTGAAGTTAAATTGAGAAGCAAAAACATTTCCCAAAGCTATGGGCAATAAAGCTTCAGAAGCATACAGGAAGTACGTGCAAGCTTCAGAAATGCTTCTTGAAGGGAAATTAGCCTACAACTACATTTGTGAATATTGCTCTCAATAGTTAATGACCTTAACCAAACCATAAAATTTGTGCATAAATTATTATCTGATCAGTTAGCTGATTAGTGGAAGTACACAGGTCTACCAGTTAAAAAACCCTTATCACTGGCAAATGAATGCCAATTAACGTGATTTGTATTTCTGCATGTGTCATTACTCTAGAACAGCTTTGACTTACAAAAATAGAAATCCATAATATGACCAATTAATCTCTAATTGTAAGTCCAGATTAACATGCACTAAGTAATAACAGACACTAATTGCATTAATAATGCAATGTAACAGCGATCATCTGAGTGAGGACAAATGACTCCTATTCAGCAAGATTGCTTTTATTACCCAGTTTACCCCAGCAATATGAGTCTAATACGGTCAACAGAATTGTTTTCATGGCTCTTCTGTATAAAATACTGTGACTGCTCACCTTATTACCCCATCAAAGAAAACTTGTTTCATGACTCATTTCATGACCCCATCACAGAAAAGTGGTTTCATGACTGGTCTCAGTGGAAGACCTATGCTGAAGTAGTAGTACCTATAAACCATAGCCCTCCAGGGTTCATGTACACCCTCCTGTGTCACAAATAGACACCTGGGGATAGTTATTTTCCTCTTGCAAACACTCTTCTTGAATAGCATCCCTTTCAAGTACTTTATGTCCCAGACTGAGCTGTGAAGGCTTGATTTCTTATGTTTATTGTAATTACACACATACTTGGGCACCACGTTAGACACAGATTCTTGTGCTCACTTCATAAACAGCCAATATAAGCAGAGATTATTTCAGCTATTCTTCAGAAAACCTCCCTGCCTTGTATTATCAATCATTCTATTAGATACTAAAAATACTTACGGAAAGATTCCTATGCCAGGCATTTTACAGCTTTGCACTGTTGATAGTGATAACATGTATTGCTAAATTTACAATGTCTGAAGTGTTTTCAGATTAGATTTGAGAGTTGCCATAGCAAGACTTTTAAATAAAAAACTTCAAGACTTTGAAAGTATTTAGGAATTCTAATTTCCTTTAAAAAATTTTGAATTATAAATTATTATAGATTCTGATCTTACAGTGTAACTGGACAGCTGTTACTGGATTTTTTCTGTTGCAGTAACTGTAAAATAATATTCACTGGACTCATATATGCAAAGACAGCCTAATACTCCTAAAAATAAGGCCAGATATACTTCTTTCACCTAACAAAACCAATGGGTTTGTGTCATTTCACTAAATGTCTCAACTGCATCCTCTGAAGTAGGGACCCAAGACAAATATATATCCTGAGTTTGAAAGTGTTCTCTTCCACACGCTTGAGTGTTTTCACTCTCCAGAAATGTGCTACATTTGACACATGTTCAGAAAAGACTTTGTAGCTGCCAAATATTGAACCAGGGGAACACAGGGAAAACTGTTTATGACCAAAATAAGAATAATAGGGAATGACATTGAAACAATATTTTGTGGCAAGACACTCTCATTTCAATTCAGCTGATAGGCAGTGGTTTTAAGTGTTTGTTTATCGGAGTTTTTTTTCCCCCATAACCATATTAAAAATTGAAATTGAACCATAAGTTCTAATATCCCTTTCCAGTGTACATAAAATTATATTTCTTGTTACTGTACTGAAATAAACCAAGACTTATTAACAGGGCCTTGCTGTTACCACTTCAAACGACCTTCCATCCTGATTCTACACCAAGCAAACCCTGAATTATGGAAATCAACACTTAGTTTGTGTTTCTCTGCTGTGGCAGCCAAAGAATAGTGTATCGATACCCACTTTATCCTCTAAAGTTTTATGTAAACGATGACAGCCATTTTTCCAGGGGTTGGAAACAGAAATAAAGGCACTAGATGGCAGCAAACATCTTAAAACCACTTTCTTTCTGAAGTCTGGCTGGAACCGGACAGCTGTAGGTCGCCTTCCAGAAGTGAAATGCCTTTTGGAACTTCTTCCTTGGTTCAGCTGTTAAAAAAGACTGTCCTGCCAAAGAGTCGGCGTTTGTTGCAAGCTTCTGAAATAAAATTTAAAGTCAGAGTTTTGTGGATTTTGCTTTCTGGATGAAAATCAGAAAATGGCCTTTTTCAGCATCCCACCCCTTCTCCCCAATGCTACCTGTACTTAATTATGATTTAATTATTTATAATTATGTATGGCTGAGTTTGGACGTTGTCTATGCAAAGGCTTAGCTGTAAACAGAGGAGGTAACTTGGGCTATAAGTTGTGTTGGAGTTTAGCTGTACTGTACTCAGTATCAGGTCACTTATTTAACTCAGTGTCATCACACTTTTGTAACACCCTATTTTCCCATCTGCAGCAGCTTTAGGCCCACTGAGTAAACATGTCCATTTTTCATGAATGTCTTATCTGCCAATGCAATTTCCCTGAGCAGGATGATGTCTACTGCTTTATTAAAATATTGCTATTCAAGCTAACAAATACCTCTTATGCTGCTGTAGAGGGAGTTAACCATAGACTTCCTACAGATTCTGGGAAGCCAGATGTTTCCTAAAGATTTGTTTTTCCTTTATTATGAAAAAATGGATAATAAAAGTTTTGTATGCCCCTTTGTAAGGTGTTCGTTCACTGAACCGATTCATTAGGCAAACTTTTCAAGGGCTATTTTTACATCATGTGGCTGTAAACCTTACTAAGAACATGTAAGGTATAGATAGGACTGAGCATTTGAAGACCTTGAGATGTTTGAGAATTCTGTGAATTCTGTGAATTTGAGACCTTTCTATTTGCTTCACAAGGATGCATTCTGTGTGGTAGCGTACTAGCAGATGTTGAAGCAACACTGCAGATCATGCAAACTGATTTCCACAGAAATCTTTCAAATCTATACAGAGTGACTTTAGATGTAGAACACACACCCTCTGCAGCCTACAGCAGCACTACACTGCCCAAGATGTACCCAGGAGAGGACTCAGGCCAGATTTGACAATGATGACATGTAAATCTAAGGAAGTACCAGCTTTTTACGGGCTTCTGTGTCTGGCTGATTCTTATTTCATCTCAGTCATTTGTCTCATGTCTTCTCTTCATGCAAAAATGGACACAATTTAGCTGACTTACAAAGTGTGAAGATATTGCATGCCTGCACAGGAGGAAAGAGTGTAGAGCAAGAGTAACACTTGAGGCAGGAGGTGAGGTGTGAGCCCAATGGTTTATTTTCTTGCCTCACAGGAATATCACAGTCCATGTCTCTGACATGGACTGAGACTCTACCTTTAATCAAAGACCAGAACCCTTTCTCCTAAATTTATTTTCCAGCCTTCCAATCACATTTTTTTAATTTGTTTTCAGTTTGCTTCTTAGCACTGCTACCTTGGGTTAATCTCCCTCTGCCTCTGTTTGTTTGATCTGCTGCTTCTCTTAAAACATGAACCATTTTCCATCATTTTTCTTTCCTCTTCATTGGAATTTTATCCATCTCTAAAATCTTCTCTTTGCCATAAAAAGAGGAGTTATGGAAAGGGGAAGGTTGTTTTAAAAGAAGTCTAGCTAAATTCTTTTTTGCTCAAGTAACATTACTGAAAATCCTAACCTACCAACAAACTAGATGATGCTTCAAGTTATGTTCTGGCTTTCTCCTAGGCCTTGGGCATAGCTCCTGCAAGGAGTATAATGTCATGCATTTAACAAATGCTTCAACAGTTACTTGGGATCTAAATTCAGAGGCAGTATCAATCAACGTAGTATAAAATTTTTCAGCTCTTTCCTACAAGGCCATTTCTGGAATTGCTGGAAGCAATACCAGTCAGCTGCAGTGAATTTAATAAATATTTTGTCAGACGATGCAATTAAGCCTGGTGTTTATTATCCTGTAAACATTTATAGAGCAGCACCCAGCAGCAGACTCTATGCTTTCTCTTATCATTGAAACTCTGCCTTACACTGTGCTCATGCAGCTTCAGGAAGCATTTTATTAGGAGGCCTTGAAGTAATTGTTAGCTTTAAATATGTAACTATTTATATAAATTAAGAAATAACTCTTGACATGGCTTGTTTATTAACCATTAGGCATGAACTTTTTCAGATTTGTGAAAGGAAGAATCTCCTTGGTGTTCAGTATTACCAGACACAGAATGACATTTACTTCTCCTTCCCTAATCCTCTGACATCAAAAAAAAAAAAAAAAAAAAAATTAAGACAACCCTGATTTTATCTGAAAATGCAGTGAAAGGTTGGAAACTGTTTGCCAAGCTAGAGCTTTTTCCCTTACAAGGAAATGCAGTTTTGGGAACAAATAGCATTCCAGTCTTTTCCCCAGTGGGCATTATGCCATTGTACTTGCAGACATTGTGTCATGGAAATGTGCAAGAAGGCCTCAAACAGCTAAGAAATGCATTGCCTAGTTATATATTTATTTTCTACTCTTTTAAAGCTACTGTCTACTCTTATTGGATAATAGAGAATGACACGAGCTGAGGCTTATTGACTACAATGTTTTCTGCTCTACAGATTAATGAAAAGCCAAACTTTACATGAATTTGATATAGTTAATAAAATGTATTCCTTTTGAAATATTTTGATATTGGTAGCAGCATTTTTAAGCAAGCATTTCTGTAGGTGATTCCCATGCTGGCCAGAGCCAAACTTTTCAGTGTGAACAAGGAACATATTCAAAATTCAAAACAAAGCCTTTTTCCTTTTTATTTAAATGGAAATATTATTCTTTAGAAAGAATTTTAAAGAGATTTCTCCTTTAGCACTGTCTGTTTTCACAACAGCTTTTAAAATATACATGAGAAAATTTATATCAGATGGCCATCTTTCTGATTTTCAAAGTAATTGTCTTATTAGAGGGGTATTTTATAATTAGAAGGGGGTTTCAGTTATTAATAGTCTTAAATGAATCTTGCTTGGGAAGTTACATTTATTATCAAAAGTGTGATTTCTGCTTGGAGACCTTTTTATTGTTTGATACTATCCAGTAAAAGCATGGTTTAAATCTACATGAGCATTTTGACAATCTATTGTTTTCTTGGGCAGCACAGTTTTTAGTAAAACACAAGTTCCTTTATAGTTCTCCAATTTTCATCATTCAGCATAAAATATCAGTTCAGCTTTAGATGTTAAAAATTCTTTTTTGTGACCTAATTCAGATTAATTCTCAGCAATGCACTTGTGCTTTCTCCAGCCTATTGGTGTTGGCTTAGTGGGAACCACACACAGAACAAATTTCCATGTAAGTGGGATATTCCTATTCTCAGTATCCTTCTGCTCTCTTGCTGACAACAAAGTATATTTGAGATAAGGCCAAAGGATGAATGAAGACCTGAACTGGCTCACAGATAATTTCCATAACGCTCAATTCCTCATGTCTCTTCAGTATTATCCCTTTTTTCCAAGACCTGAGAGCCTACATCAGAAAGAAAATACTCTTTCAAGTGCCCTTTAAATTTCAGGTTCATTCACTGGCATCAATGGGGTACCAATAATTTTTAGCACAGTAATATTTGGAGAATAAAGAGAATAGTTAGGTGAATTGTAGGCTACAATTTGCTCCCAGGGCAGCTGTAAGAACACACCCAGTGAAGGAGCTCCCAACAATATGTTTGAGAACTCTCTGGGGCTGTTTGCAATTTTGCTGCCCCAAGAAAGGATGATCTGAGAAGTTCTTTTGACCATTAAATTCCTGTGGATCACATCACATATTCCTTTAAAGCTTCCTTATCTCTGGATTCTGTACAGGGAATAGATACTGCAATGCATGATGATAGAAATGTGCACGTACAACACTTTAGCAGTGTTTAACCCTTTTCAAACAGGACTTCATACTGGCTATTGGAAAATATTAAAGCACCAGCAGGAAGTCCCTGTACCTTTGCCACTCCAAAACAGCAAAAAACAAGGGTATTTTACTGATTAGATGCACTTTAATTAATTCCAAATTATGCTATCAACATCACTGCACATTTTTCCTATTTACCCACAGATAAATGCAGATATAAGTTAACCTTTCTTTAAAGCTTTGCCAAGAGCAGAACAAGAATAGATGAAAGCTCACAAAATCCCATGGTTGTAGTTTACATTTTCAGTGCCCTGCTTTATGTGGCATTCAGATCCTTTGTGTGCTCAAGGGAAAAAGTGACACTGGCGTCCACTTCCATTGTTGGTACTATTTTGGGCTTGACTCTACTGTGAACTGCAATTATAGCAGAGCTTCCTTAGGAGGGATATGGATGATGAATATGGTTTCCTTATCCTTAAGCTGAGCATTCTCTTCAGTGTCATGGTATTTTTCTATATGTTAAGCACATGATATTTTTAGTTATTAGAGAAGTTCAGCATTTTTCTGCTTTAGCCCACAGACTGAACTCCACGAAAAAAAATGGCTCTCTAAGTGTCACCACAGGTGACAGGAGTAAAGTCTTTGCTTTCTTAATAATTACTATTTCTTGACTAAGTGGATTTGCCCACAGTTTCTGGTTTTATATGACAAGCTGATTTCTATTCCTGCTTACTACCTTGGCAAGTAAAAATTAAAATTGAATCCATGCTGCTCAAATTCCCTACAACAGTTTCAAAATTAAATCCTCGGTGATGATAAATAAAGCACAAGTTATCCAAGTGACTTAGCACAAGTTATCCAAGTAACAACTGCTAAAGATATCCTGCAACACACATATGAAAAAATATTTTTCATCTTTTTCAGCAACATTCATGTCTGTCCTGAAGCCTGGCTTCTAATAGCCAAATTAATCTGATAAATATGGATAACAAAATAATCAAATATCTTAATCCATTTTTCAGAGAAAAAAATATTTGATGATTTCTTAGTCTCAGTCTCTGTTCACAGTAAAAAATCCAAGATAATAGAGTTCATAGAACAGTCCTGCTTACTAAGAGATGGGTCTCTTATTCTGGTAATTTACACTCACCAGAAACCAAAATTCTCTACATGCAAAATTTTTATCCAAAATGGTTTGTGTTTTAAAAAAGAAACAAAACCAAACCACCTGAAGTTCTTGTATGTGCTAGCAAGAAGAAAATTTTTAAAAACTGAAACTGATTGAAAATTCCCTTGCCCTCAGAGGAAATTAATGGAAATTGATGGATTGCCACCAGAAATACAAATTAAACTAATTTACATTGAATGACAACCCTATTACAAATCCAGAACATTTCAGATGGCTGATCAGCGACTATTAACAATTTCTGTACATACACACACAGTATGAACAGTAAAGGACAGAAGCATTTATCAAGCCACTACACCAATCTAGGAATTACCACAATTTGTTTGTAAATTGCCTTCCATATGTGACAGTTTGTGTCTTGCCATTCTGGCCACCACTGAGTACAATGAAAGATTAAATTGCCACCACCACACCAGAACACCCTCTTTAGAAGCTGATTCTGTGTTTCCACAAGTAAATTTTTATTTCCAAATTTGCCTTCCCAGTCATCACTCACAGTCAATGATTGTGTGACAACAACCATGAATCAGCAACTAAACATAGATAGTCTTGGGATCTTGCAAAACTAAATCTTCTCTCCCTTTTGCATGCCCAAAGGGGTTACATCAGCCCACAGAGCTCAGATACGAACTCTGTGCTCTGTACTGAGGCTGTGCCACACCCTGGGAACTGGCTGACAGAAATATAGCAAACTGTTGGCAGCTGTATAAATGTATGTGTCTCTGGGAGGCAGGGTCATGGATTCAGCTCAACAGGGCACATATGCTGGATTTAAAAAAAAAAAAAATAAAGCAATCTTAATCCATTCATTTTTAGTAAAAAACTATTCTTGGTATAGTTTTTCCCAGAGCAGCACTCTATCAAAATAGTTTTTTCCTTTTTGCGAAGTCATTGCTTTTGTGAATTCCTTGGTTATCCATCAAAATGCAAACACTGCAAAATCCAGGATCCTCCAGCCTCATGATTTCCCATCACTTCAAGAAAGCAGAGCAGTCAGGAGGACCACAACAGCTAATTTCTCTGGCCAAATGCTCACTTGGCCCCTGTAAATACCTGGAATTGATCCATAGCAGTGATCACACAGCATTACAGTTTCCCCATTCCTCTCCTCAAGGGTGCATTCGCAGGCGTTGAAGAGGCCTCTAAAGGCATTTGTAATATAATTTGTAAATATCAATACTATTCAACATTTACTAACAACTTGTATGCAGGTTTAACTTATGTAAATGCCTATATGATTTTCCTCATTATTGTTTGTTTGTCAGGCAGTGTTCTGACCTGACAAGGCACTATTATGAAAACTTCCTAAGCACACTGATGGAACAAGGCACTGTTTTCAAATGCAGGTAAGCTTTAAATAGAAAATTCATAAGATGGGGTTATTTTCACTTATTAATTTCATTACTTTTATGTCAAAATTGGTTCATGTTATAGATGCTCAATTCAGTATCTAGTAGTTTCTGTTCTTTTGCTTTTTCTTCTCTGGTCAATCCATCAGTAGTGCTTTCTATTAGTCAAAAGATAAATTACATCAAATGAGAAAAATGGTTGATCAGCAACTCAGACTCCCACTGAGCCTGACAATGGTAAATGGAGGAAATTTCTTGAAGCTCTTATGTGCTAGTTGAAGGGAAAAGAACATTTATATTATTTTGAATACTCCTGTCATGAGTGGCTAAAATAACAATGAGATAAAAATACACCTTTTGTTTGTCTGTGTACTTTTCCTAAAGAAAACTCACCTTTTTAAAAATTCTTCTTCCCAAAACAGGTAAAATCTTAAGCAGTTCTGTTATGTGGATGTTCAATTTCATATTAAATTTCTATATTGTCTTTCACAGGTATCTATTTCTATAGACTGAACTGCTTTCATAGTGTTTTCCCAGTGTCTCTTAAATGACCAGTGATCATGGAACAGTAGTAATGAAATGGAAAAGCCAAATGTGTGTGCATGTGTGGCTCTGATTTTTGTATGGATGTTTGTACTGGACCATGCCTCCTTCCTCTTCCTCACCTTGCCAGCCACACACAGCTAGGAAATGCTGCAGTGGTGCTCATAATTAGGGCAGTAGTTACCAACCATAAGTAGTCCAAATTAATTTACTAACTGTTTGGATATGCCTCAAAAAAAAAAAAAAATCCTTGCAGGTTGTGATTAATTATTGGTTTTGTAACATTAGCTTCCTGCTCACTTTCCAAGCAGACCGACTGGTCTAG
This sequence comes from Molothrus aeneus, assembly GCF_037042795.1. Classification (NCBI taxonomy): domain Eukaryota; kingdom Metazoa; phylum Chordata; class Aves; order Passeriformes; family Icteridae; genus Molothrus; species Molothrus aeneus. The sequence goes on from NC_089649.1 coordinate 32,147,451, forward strand.
AACTGACAGAGTTCTGCTCTGCAGTAACAGCACTTTGATCAAAGTCCTGATTAACATCAGACCTGACACTGACCACGTGCCTGATTTCTGCCAGTTCCCAGACACTGCTGAGGAATGTAACCTCACCAAATTCCTATGAAGAGATATGACAAAGTTCCCTTCTTATCTATTTTGCAAACACTGCAGAACATAAATTTAAGATTAATGGCTCTTTCACTCTAATAATGGAAACCACATGGCTTTAATAGTTAATAGTAATCTCTGTATTCTTAGGTTCAAGATCTAGAAACTCTTTTTTCTATCATGATCAAAATGTCAAAAATCAGTTGGCTCTTTCTAAGTACAGTTTTCACAAGAATGATTTTTGATGTAAAAATCTGTAATGGGGAGAAATCTACAAATACTCAGTATCTGAGTTCAAATTTAATACAATCACAGTGCGAGCATTCTGTGTCTCTTTGAGGTGGAAAATTTAGTTCATAATCCTTAATATCTTATTGTTGTATTACTCAACATGGGAAATTCAAAATTCAGCTCATTATTAGGGACAGGCAGTCATTTTAATTTTCCATTCATTTGTAAAATAATTTGTGTCAATCCACTTGAAAATTCAAACAATGAGTTGTAGTTCTCTTCCTAAATTTTTCAAATGCTGCTACCGTACCTTCACTGCTGTCTTCAGAATAATAGATGTTTCCATTCTCTTTTGTGCACTCAGGAAGCTGAAAAACATTTTGATACATCTTTGATTAGAGGCACCTGTGGCTACAGAGCAAAACACCTTTAGCTGCCAATTTTTGTTTCTTCAACTGAGGTAAACTTGCACATTATTGGCATACATAAATCTCAGTCTGAAACAAGATGTATCAAGTCATTTAAGGAATTTTGGGAAACAAAAACATGTACTTCAAAATTTCCTTTATATTACCTGTAGACAACACTGGTATGCTTTGATTATTTCTTTAGAGGCCACCTTGCAATTTTCTGTATTTTCACGTTTCTGTAAAAAGAGTGCCCAAAAAAGTTTTCTTTTGAAGCTGTTGTGAAGTATTTTCCAATCTTTACATCTTTTGAATGGTGTTCAGTGTTGACAGTTTACTGTCAGCAGCTAGAGAACTTCCACTGTCACCAGGCTCTGAGACTTTCTTTTTCCAAATCTATTGACAGCACTGATGGGACCAATAAGACTTTTAGGTCTTATGAGACTGGAGTCCTGCACAGCATATGAACAGTTGAGCCTGGAGAAATGCATCCAGGTAATATCTCTACCTTGATGTTTCAATGCCTAAAAAAACATGATTGCTAGCAACTTCTGAAGCCTAATCTGTGGGATGTATGCACAGAATTGTTATAATAAAATGTACCAGTATCTCTTAGGCCAGTATTTGGTGTAATGAACTTTTCCAAATGTTTCCCTCTTTGTCAGCTGTTTCTTTAAACGAGCTACATACAAAAAGAAATGATCAATTCATGTTTAGAGACCAGTTTCAGCAAGGAATCCCATCCAGGATTTTTATTTAAGTAATATTTTAGAACATCCATAATATCTCAGGATAAACAGACTCTTACCAGGTAGAGCTATTGTTTTTTAATTCTACAGCATGTCATAATTTAACGAAAAATGTCATGGCTTTATTTTTCTGCCCAATTATGGGACGAGTGAATGAAATGCATTTCTTTTAGAAAGAGATGGATGATTTCTCTAACACTTATTGAATGAATTAATGAAAAAGCAGGAAGACAAAATTCCCATTTTTAGATAAGCTTGTTTTCACTAAATGGACACATGACTTGTGAAGCCCCAGAAGTGCTGTCAGCAGTCTGAATGGATATACTGCCCAATGCCCTGCAGAAAGGCCAGAGCTTTTTCACAGGCCAAGCCACCTTCTGCAGAATAGCTCAAAGCAAAAGCAAGAAGAGGAAATTTTGTGTATCCTCTGTGGCCCTCACCATTTGTCTGACTTGTCCAACTCCTTCTGTTGACAGGCTTTTTGTTGGCAAATTTTTTTTCCACTTCTTAAAAATAAAAGGCATGAGAAAGTGACGGCCAGAAACACTCCCCTATGTCAATTCTGTAGTATTTTGTCTCATTATTATCGCTCCCTCTTGTTCAAATTTTTCTATCAATTTCAAATGTCAAGAGTTACACAGAGATTTGACAGCCATAAACACCACATAACACTGTACCTGTTTGTATGTATCAGTGAAGCAATAAAGACATAGAATTTTGAAAATTTATATAATTAACTGAATGCAAAGAGACTAAATGTATTTTCTGAGAGAACTGAGAATGCTCAGGGGTTTTTTCCCATCTTCAATAATTTATGAAGCCTCTTATTCATAACAGATGTGTCCAGCCACACAGAGAAGAAGTTTAACTTGTGAAACACATTTGTATTTTGAACTTTACTTAATACTCCATACTTTACACACAGAATGTGACCTGTGCATGAAGAATTGTTCATATTTTTATTTTAAATGCAGCTTTGACTGGAGTTGTCAACACCACAAGCCATTATACATTTTGGTAGAACACAAAACACCAAAAGAATTCCTAGATTTGATGCAGATATTTGAAAGGGGAAAATGTCTATCTGGAGAGGGTACTCAGGGGTTACAAGTTACAAGTCACAATTTTTGCATTGTTTTCTGTTCTGCCTTCTTGGCTCTCTGCCCTGCTGACTGGGTTGCTGCCTTCCCCTTTTGACATTTATGAAATGGTTGCTAAACTAGCTAAATATCTCAGAGGCTCCCAATTTGGCATCTTCATATAGAGATACACTTCAGGAACATCACTCAAAGCTGAACTTATTCACCAACTGGAACTTAAATGTGTTAGATCAGGAAACTAATAAAACTTTTCTGTCTTATGTTTGCTCTGATGACAAGCCTTGCATTTGTATGATTGACTCAACCCTGAGTGGAGGAATTAAGTTTGTACCTGTAGGTTTGAACCTGCAAAAGTCTTACAAATAATCCCTGACAGTGTAGAAAATAGAAAGTTCTGTTAATATACACATCAGAAAAGATCAAGAAGGAACTGGCCTAAGGCAGCCCTCTGGCAAGATTATTCAGCATGGCTGTAATGAATTTTCAGTCCCAAAACTGTATCTGCAATAACAGTGTCAGGGTCAGAGATGTGCAGATATTTTATGATATTTTTGACACCTTTCCAGAATTATTCAATATACTGAGTACTTACCCCAGTCTGACCCTGGTATGATTAGCAGCACACATAGCAGCTATTTTCAAATACTGTAGATTTCTATGTTTTTCCTTAAATCAGCAATTTGAAGGTAGAAATATAGAGGGCAAGAAATGGCTACCAAACCTTAATAAAAGTTGAAAAATAAGCTGAAAGCTGAAGTCACAAAAGCCTTAATCTTGTGGTGAGGATGGTGACACACAGCAGTGACTAGACCAGAGTCCTATGCTGCATGAGACCTGAACTCCAGGGAGTTTAATACAGGAGGAATCCTTCCAGCTCTCATAGGCTGTCTGCAGCTGTACAGAGACCATCTCAAAAGTATCTCCCATGCTCAGCAGCTTTCCTGGATGAGAAGAACAGGAGCATTATGGAGCAGGGACAAGTCACTGGTGTGGAAGGTGAATAGCTAAGAAATGACAGAGGCAACAAGAGCAAAAGGGATTCTACTACAAACTTTTCATGGCTGTGACTGAACCACACAGATTTAATAGCAAGATGCACTGTGGCCCATAATGGTACAGTTAAGGTAGTAGATAAGGGATTTTTTTCAGCCCACAATGAAACAGTTTCATACTTCCAATAGTGAATATGAATATTGGCCACCATTTTTTATTTTAAATGGCATTATACCACTCTATATCACTTATTCTTTAGATACAGGGTCCCAGATAATCAAATGGAGGGAGCACAAATAAAGCAGAAACACGTTTCCATTTCTCCATGTAATCATCTTCTGGCAAGAGTTCTGAAGCTTTCTTGTGAGTCCAATAAAAACAGATCAGAGAACTGAGCACCTATTCAAGCAAATATTAAACTAATAAAAAAATCAAAACCAAGGAGACAATCTGATGGGCTCATTCACAAGAAAAGTGGCAATGAAAGGAGAACAGAGCAGAGTAATAATATTTGTCTCTGATCTGTATTTTCAAGGTGAACCTTTGATAGATGTTTTAAAAATTTCATTTTCATGCAACACAGATCTGAAAATGACATTAATATTAATTTGCTCAAATTATTTTTCTGGTGTTTATTTTTCCCTACACAGGAATTGTCTTTTCTACCCTTCTATTTTGGCACATTCTTATGTGACTATCAGGGAAAAAGACCCACTCCTTATATTTACCCCTGTCAAAGAGGTGAGTTTTAAACCTTCATGAGAAGACATATATGCTGACAAATCCTATTCTAAATTTTCCACTTCTACAGAATCTGAGACATTATGTAAATGACATAACTACAACTAATTCAACAAAATTATTTCTAATTTTTATGTCAGAGATAATAATTCAATGCCTTGAATTTTCTGAGTTTTTCCTGACTTGGTCTATCTTTAATTATAGAAATTTAAGCAAGATTTAGGCAAAAAAAAAAAAAAAAAGAAAAAAAAGAAAAAAAAGAAAGCAATCCAACCTTAGTATGTGTTCTGGTTGTTAGGGAAGTCTAAATACTCCTTGGTTAGGTGGAAGTGATCTTCAAAATCATTATGGTAAATTTAGCAATGTTGCACATGTAGCAAACGAAATGCACAAACAAGGGAATAAAAACAAAAAACAAAGTGCTTTATTTAGCCAGTTATCTGCAGCTGAGTACTGTACTTGCATGATGGAGAGAGAGAAGGATGAGAAATGGTCGGCTTGTTCACTTCCAGGCTCACTTGAACAGATGTCAAATTGCCTTACCCAATTCAATTTAGAATTAACTTACTAGGCAAATTGCTACTCCTCTCTCAATCTTCACTTTCTCATAGATAAAATTGATACTATAAGTGTGCTTCGTGAACTGATCATTCCTTTCACATGCTGCAACCAGTGCAATGATAAAGCCTGATAAAGGCCAATGAAGGATGACATTCAGTTGCCCTCTGAGAGCATTATTATACATTTTTATCTCACACACTGAATTCTTTGTTATGGTCAAAACCTAGGAAACAAAAGATTTTTTTTTTTCAATTTGAAATTGGTACTCTTAAGTCATTCCTCAAAAAATGCCATTATTTTGCTGTTCCTCCTGCAGATTACCTGGAGGTTAAATCAGGAAGATAACAGAAAGTCTAAGTGGGTTTTAGAAAGTAAGAAAAATAGGAAACATACTGCAATAAGTGAATCTAGATAAGAAACCACTAAAAAATGTTTATAAAGTCACCGAATCCTCACTTGACCTGCTCTAAAAATATTTACTAACATTATATGCTATTTCCACTTTTGTTAGCTCAGGCTAACAAAAATAACTTGCTATTCATAGGAGCAGAGCAGGGGAAGTAGCTACTTTGTTCAGTTATAAGAAGAACTGGATGGGGGAGAAATGTCATCTCATAACAAAGGCAAGGGGTACTAAATGCCCCAATGTTTTGGAAAACCCAGTTAAACTGAGGAAATGGGGGGAAACAGAGCTTTCTCCACAGGTGGTTATAGATTTTAAGGTTATAGGTGGTTCTCACTTTGTCCTAGTACTTCTCTGCCTAGGGCTGTTCCTACTGTACCCAGAGCAGTCTGGCAGACAGAACCCCATCTCCAGCATCTACCTCCCAGTCCCACAGCAGATCCTTCAATTGATCTCACTTTATAATTTTTTCTTAATCAAATGCAAGTTTTTAATGCAGTTCAATAGAGTTAAATTTCAAAACGTCTTCTGTAGAGCATAACACTTGAAAAGACTACCTTTGTTTACAGCAGCAAAATTAAAAGTAAGTATTTAGAAAGTGGAATTCTTATTTGTAGTTAGCTGAGGAATTCAGCAAGTACTAGCATTTTCCATGGAAGGATCTAGAATTGAAAGGGAAGTTGACATACTGACATAATAGTCTCATTTCTGTGTATGCCAGAAGACTGTAGCGAGCTTTTAGTTTTGAACAGCTTTGAAAAAGACTGCTAAACACAAATGCTTCAATTGTAATACTCCAGCTATTTTAATTACAGCAACTAACAAAGGTTTTATGTTTTCTGTGCAGCCACCCAGTTCATAGTTTGAGCAGAAGACATTTCAATTCTGGAAAAGTTCACTTGACTTCACCATGACTTTTGAAAAAGTTCTAAAGTTATGAAGATTCCTTATGGCTTCTGCACATTTCCAACATTTACTAGGAAATCCTGTGTCTTCATAGTTGTAAAGGATTAAGAGCATATGAACACTTGATATAAAAAAATTATAAATTCCTCTCAATATAGTTTCAAATGCTCTGTAATAATTAGTTTATAATGTTTTCTTCTGGGTGTGGATATGAAGTTGAGCCAGCCTTCCTCTTTTGTTAGCATTTAATGTGCAATTATGACTGAACTCATAACTCTATATTTAGTATTCTAATTTAAGAAGTCATATTTTTGAAGCATTGAAAAATAGAGAAACTTTTAAATTCCAGGGAACAAATAAAAGAGGGTCAGTGGGAGCTGTAGAGTCCTTTGGTAAAAGGAGACAGAAGCCATGGAGCTAGGTGTCTGAAAACCATTTAGGATGCCAATTTAGGCCCCTCTATTTTTTGAAGTTTATTTTAGGCTCCTCCTTTTTTAAAAAAAGTTTGTATCCACAGCTATCAAAAAAAAAAAAAAAACATGCAAAATATTTCCCAAACATCCAGTCTTACACCAAGAATATAATTCATTAAGTAATTTCTATTTTGAAGTTATCTTTTTAATCTTCATTCAATGTTGATACGTGATAATTATTGCTTTCTTGAGCTTGTCATTGTTGCTTTAAGTGAATTTTTTATGATACATTTCCATCAGTCATTTCACTTCTAAGACAGTGGACTAAACTCTGTAAGAACCATTGCAGGAGGTTATGAAAACCTACCTAGTAAAAAAATTGAATTAGACTGAGGTCTTGAGCATGTAGTAAAATAAATCATGAACAAATACATTCCAGCTCTTTTCTTTGTGACAATTTTTCTCATAATGATTGGGAGTTATTTGAGGTATGTGGTATTCAGAACTTAGGGACTTATAAATCCAAGTATCTTAAAAACTGCAGTGACAGAAAAAGCATTGAGATCTTTTCTCTACAGAGAGTAAACAAACCCCACATTTCTAACTCTGCAGCTTCCTGTTATCCCAAGAGACCTTTTCTTCATTAGCACTGACATTCATTTTCCAGCAGCTGTGGAAGGATAGGTAAAATGGACATTTATCTTCAAAACCTCATTGCTGCTGTTCTCCTGAAGCATTCTCTGCCAGCCACTTGTTTGAACATCCAGTAAATGATTGGTCTTGACAAAGAGGTCTTTAATCAAAGCAACTGATAACAGTGACAACACTTGGCTCTTGTATGTCACTTCTGCCTCTTCCACCTCATCCTGCTGTTACTGGTGTTCCTGTAGTTTTCTTTGGCATGTGCAACAGACACTTCATTATTTTCTGTTCTTTAGTCCTCAGCTCTCATTTGCATTGCATGGGTACAAAATACATGATGAACAGGCAGGTATCACCAGCAACCACCTACATCTATGGGTTGAAATTTATACATCTATAATTATACAATTGTCCTTACAGACAAGAAAAGCTTTTTATTCCAGTTTCTCAGAGCACCTTGCAATGAATCACAAAAAAATGCTTTCATTAGATAAATGTGAAGTTGCTACAATGCTACATATCACATTTACCACAAAGCCCATTTATTCAATATAAGGGAGATAATTCATATCAGAGAAAGTGAAAAAATATCTATCAGCCATAAACAACACATGCAAAATGTGAAATAGATTTCTGAGCTGAGATTATATAGAAATATAGTATATGTCTGCCAAACTCAGTTCTATCATAATAATTCTTTACAAACTTCTTTAGAAGATAGTTATGTTTTTCAACCAAGCATCCTAAGCAATTAGAGGTAGTTGCTACCATTTTCAGAATGGTAAAAAAATTTTTATTAAATTTTAATTAAATTTAAATTATTTTAAATATGTTCCCTTTAAAACTTCCTTAAAATATATCCACCTAATGCAATCCTGAAAGTTTACTTGCCTGTACTTTATACTTAGGGGAAAAGATAGAAACCAGTTGTATCTAAAACGATCTTGTATGCCCTTCTGTTTTCCCAACACCAGTGATTTACAGGCTTCTTGAAGCAGAGGCCACATCCACACCACAGGTTTTCTCAAAAAGCCCACCCTATTCAAGTGCACCAAAGCCTTCAGCCACTTGTCTGGACTAGCTGGGCACAGAAAAGGAGGCAGAGGACACTGGAGGGGAAGGGTAGTGCATAAAAGGGTTGTTTCACAGCAAGACACAGCTGAACCTGGCAGGAGCTGCTGGAGCACTTCTCTGATGAGAGGATTGGGAGCTACACAAAGTCTCATTAGCCTTTAGTCCCTGCCAGCTTGACTTCACAGCTGGTGTGTATCTCCTGCACATGTGTGGTGTGTGGCAGCCAGAGGGGAGCTATCAAAGGCTCTGAATCAAGGGTTATGCTGCTATAAACACAAAACCAGCAGGATTTAGGGCTCCCTGCTGAGCTGCATTCAGGCCAGATGGAAGCAGGCAGGAAAAAAATCGTAAAGGAATAGGATGCGGGCTCTAGTTGATCATCAAATCCTCAGATTACATTTTATCAGCAGATTCTGACCCATTACTTGTCATTTTCAGGGCTGTGGCATCTTCTAAGACAGTCTCATTTTCAGCCTCATAAACCTATAAAAATTCAGACCTTTCCAGTGTCACAAGTAAGCCCAGTCAGTGAATAATAGCACTGTTGTATCTGAGTCAACTGATCTAATTATTTCTCATGGCTTAGAAGGGATTTCAGACATTCACAGCTGCTTATACAAAGCATCACCTTTTTAGTATGAGAAAACATGGTACTAAAATTTCACATGATTATTTCAGCTCAGGCTGAAATGTTGCTGGTTTAAGATGGGTCACATATTTGCAATTCACTTAACTTGTATGCTCCTGCCCTCCTCATCCTAACCACTGCTTGTGTAATTTATGCTGGTGCTCTCCCTAAAGCTCAAAACACATCCAGCTCCATGCTCAGTACATCTCTTGCATGTCTCTGATAACAACCAGCTTTTCTTTTACTACCAAACTTGAGGTAACCTTTTAACATTAAATAATGACAAATATTGATGTGTAAAATCCAGAATGTTGATATTATACAAGCACAGTAGTTAGAGGTAAATATATACATAGTTCATCTATCATCTCTGTAACAGATTTAGATCTGTTTTATGAAAATTTAGGGTTTACCTTTTGCTTACATGATCTACAGCTGTTGACAGAAACAGTGTCCACAGCTGCAGGAGCATTTAAGCCCCTTCTGCCTCTGTGCCTAACCGTGCCATTGTGCAGGAAGGAAAATGGTGTCTATTTTCCCCTCCTCTGCTGTGCAATCTAGAGATAGGATCCAATACTGAAATTTGTAATAAACATTCACTCATTGCTGTCACAGCTCCATGTCCTTCTCTACCAAAATTCTTGCTGTAAACACAAGTTTCCTGCTGGAGGACCCTGTGCTAGAAGAAGGCAGGGGGTTGGCATTGGGCATGTGTGCCATGGGAGCTGCCTGCCTCCAGCTAGACATGCACCAAAAGCCATGTCTGATGGAGCCTGGAAATAATGTGAATTAGCTGCCAGCCATAGCTTTGGTACTTGGAAGAGGCCAGTGCTGGCTCCTGCCTCAGCTTGGGTTAGGTGGTGACAGAAAGTGGGACCAGGGACGAGTTTCTGTCACATACCAAGCTAATGTGGTAAGTGTGCCATGACCCAAGAAGCTCTGACTTTCAGTGTCAGGGTTTTTTATTATTTTCTCCACGGCCACCATTGGTGCCATCCTGTTCGTCCCAGTTACATTCTTAGGTGCATATAGGTTCAGTACCTCCCAGACATCACAGGCTGACACCACTTATTTTGTTCTCATTATAACTAAGGAATGCTGCTCTGGGCTTGTTTTACTTATCTTTTCTTTCTCTTACTCCACACCCTTGCTCTCCACTCAGTTTCTCTGCTTTTTTTCTGAAGCCTTTCCAGCTTATCAATGCCTTTCCTATAACGTAGTGCACTGAACTCAGTGTGATTCTTTAAGTTGGGTGGAATTAAATCAACATGAAGAAACACAGGCCCCATCTTGTTTTATCAGCTGTAATTCTGATATAAACACCTCAGAAAAGATTCGCAACTTTAGTTTGTAGCAGCCAGAGTGTTCTTCAAATTCAGCTGAGTTTTAGTGTTCTCCCTCAGATTTAGGGTTTTTTCTGCCACTTATCATTAACCTAATTTTTTCCTTCCTATTTGTACAGACAAAATCCTTACAGAACTCCCTTTTCCTCCAGAGATTTGATTTTTAAAATTCATCACTTTTAGAAATACATCAGCCTAATTCTTTGCCACATGGTATCATTGTTTTCTGTTGATGCTTTTTAGTCTTAGATTCTCTATGCATCTTCATTGCTGTTTTCGTTGCTTCCAATACTCATTTACATTTTAATTAATTAGTTTTATTTTATATCTTAATTTAGATCCCTCATTAAAAATCCATTACATTTGAGAAGTAACATTAAATTAATAGAATGGAATAGGAACATCTGGGAAGAATATAAAGCACATATAAATTATCTTCTAATTTGCCTGACAGTTTTCAAAAAGGAAAAACTGATGGAGAAATTCTCAGAACAAGGACTTTGAAGAACAGGATTACCCTTCACTCTAAATGTATTATCTCTGATTTTTTTCTTGAGATATTTAGGATCTGTTAAAAAAAATTCCTAAAGTTCAAACAACAGAATTATCACTCTTTTCCTATGCCCTCAGTAGCAACCGATGAGCTGTATTTTAGGATAGAAACAACACTTACTCTAAACCCTTGCAGAAAGGGAAGTGAATGTTCCAGATAAGCAACTAGAAGGAGAATGAGATTCAGAAAGAGAGGTTTTTTTATCTTGGGAGAAGCACTGCTCCATATAAGTATGGGCAGAAGGAAATAAGGGGTTGAGTAGAATGAAAATGGTGGAGATTCGTATATGTATATATATATATATATATATGTGTGTGTGTGTGTGAAAATATAGATATATATATATATTCCCTGACTTAAAAATCTCACATTCAGAGATTGGGAACTGATTCTGGGATATCAGAACCCCATCATTTGCATAAGAAAAATTAATTTTTCTGTTGAAGCGGAACACATTGTGAACAACTGTAGGTCACTAAAGGTCACTGTTAGCATTTATAACTGCTAACACACTTATTTTATTTAGAGAACAACTAATAGGCTTCTTATTCAAGCAGAATCTATAGATGTGGAAAAGTTACAATAAAAGTTTTAGTCTTGAACTATGTGGGAAAGTCTTTTCAGTACACGACTTTATGTTAAAAAATAAAGGCAGGAAAACCATGTGGCTTGTGGCTTTAACTGCTGTATTTTGCTTTGGCTTACCCTATGTCAGTCCAAGAGGAGTTTTAGTATGCACAGCTGTGCACCTTGGCTCCAGGGGTAGTTATGCTGGTATAACTGACAGAGCCTCTCTTGCAGGCAAGCCCCTGGTTTTCCAAGGTCTGGTGCATGGGGAACAGCCATGGCTTCAGGAACATCCTGAAACATTCACCCCAACAGATCTTGCCTGAGCAGCAGTTTAAAATATCTGCTGGGACACATTAAACTGCCATTTGAATGATACACTGTGATCATCCCAATCAAACCCAACTAAAGCAATTAAGTGAATAGCATTGGTCTGACAGCCTTCCAATTTTGCATTCTTACCCTTCTTACAGGCACCAAAAAGATTGTGCCTGCTTGGATGAGCAGTGACAGAGAAAATGCTTCTCTCCATTTTCTCTGGCAAAAAAAAATGCCTCTTTGTACTCATCTTTTGCTTGTGATATACATCCTTCAGCTTATCCAGGCTTTCCAATGTATCACACATATTTCACTATAACAGCCCCTGCTCTACTGCTGCTAAAATTCCAGAATAAAGAAAACATTAATAATCAGTCTTAACTTTCCTGTATTTTTTTCTTCCCTGTGAGCAAGTCATTACAGTATGTCTGATTACTAGGAACAAGGAATAAACATTTCCCCTCTGTGAAGAACAGGAAACAATGTTTGGAGAACAATCAAGTCTATTCTCCATGGAAAAAAAAATGTAGCAATGGGGGAGAGAGGCTTGACCTTTTTCCAAATTAAAAAGAAAAAGAATTCCACTTTCATCTGAAGAAAAAGAAATTAGCTTATGTATTCACCCAGTCTGACCTCTTTTCTAAACATGTATTTCATTGTAAAGTACACTTAAATATCAAGTATATCTAGGAAAAGAAACCAAAACACTAGGAGTTTTGGACTTTGTATTTTGCTTTCATCTTGAGAAATTCTTGTTTATATCTGTCTGCCATTGTAAATTACGTTTTCAGCTGAACATGAAAAAAATGCACAAGATTCAAAGAGAGGCCATTCCCCTCCATGAAGCACACATGAACATGCACTGCCACCTGCTCACAGCTGTGGTTTACATGGGAAAATCAGCCTGGGAAATAATACCAGCAAAAGCACAGAAACTGCTCCCTGACCACACAGTCCAGCTGAGGTCGTGTAAACATCAACAGATCTCTGTGGTTTTCATTATGTTCTGCACTTTTTCCAATTTTTATTAAATAGAAAAGAAAAAAAGGGAAAAGAAAAAACTTAAAAGACACAAATGAGTCTGGCAGCACTATGTGCAGTGGTACCTCCATTTCTAAATCAAACTCAGTTCAAAGCCATCTCCTGTGTGTCTCCTGTCACCTGTCCCATCCCATTGCATTTGGTGCTACACATTTCTGTTGTATTTCACAGTCCTTCCCTTTGTACTAATAACTAATTCTTCATTGTGGGGCAATATGTAATTTTGTTGCCAGAGCACCTAAGGAGTCACAATATGCTTCCCAGCTTGGCCCAAAGGGAGGAAGTAACAGATGCCAATTTTTAACTGATGAACAATGCTTTCCTATGTGTCAGCTCAGACATGTGGTTTGTGCATCTGGGAGCTCAACACGAGGTTCAGATGTTCCCACTCTCACCCCACACAGCAGAAATCCGATGGAAATGTTTCTCCTCACCGTGCAGTCCAACAGCTGCTCCCAGTGTTGCAATATCTCCATTAAAGCCCCCGGGCTGGTGCTCCCCCTCTGGCCCCACATCAAGAGCCCACTGCCACCTCTGTACACTGCATTTCAGAAGAAAAAACAAATCTGCCAGTCATATGCAGCCAGTCATACGCAGCAATGATGTTGCCGAAGCTGATGGTTTTAGTATTAATTTTTCCCCTTTGGGTGGTATTTCCCAACCTGCAGCAGCAGAATGTCAGGGAAGGGAGACACCTCTATTTCTCTTTTTAAAGCATATTTCTAGATCTTTCAGTTAGGGGGAAAGAAATGTCTTGGGAAAAAATGAAATATACACAATTGTTGGGGCACAGAAGGCAGGGGGCCACAGCAAAGAAGCTAATAGCTCATTTTCATATTTATTAATTCATCATTTTACCTGTGAACTCACTTTTACAGACGAAATCTTGGGGTTCAGACACCTGAGTTACGGAAACTGTAAAGAGTGCCTGCAGCCCCTCTGCATGCCTAAAGTGTCACGTTTCCATCTCTGAGCTCCCAGCCTTCATTGCTGCTTAGCAGGAACAGTGTAGATGGTCTGATCTTACCTTGACCAAAACCAAGATGACAAGAAAGGGCAGCAAGAAGATCTGAACTGTTTATTCAAAGAGGTGAAAAACATGTTGCAAAGGAAAATACAATGAGTGATGTCTGTCAGGTACAAATTCCTACTTGGAGCATACAGGAGAAATGAAATATTGTTCTTTAAAAGGCTTCATACTTGAAAATTGCCATGAACTGTAACCCTGAAACTCATTGCCATTACACTACAAAGCTTAAAAAACATCAAGAAGATTGATGCATATGGGAAAATTCAAACACTAACATGCATTTGAATTTGAGCTAGTGAGCAGGAAATGTATGACGCAGTACCTGCAGCATGTAAAGCTTACTGGGGTTTTATCCCAGAAAATAATACTCCATTGGTGTTTGCCAAAGCACTCAGCCTCCATCTGACATCAGACTGAGAGCTTGTTGATTCATATGTACAGGATAACCTTTCTGGCACATTTCTTTAAAATTACTGGTTGCACTGTAGCTGTGTTTCAGATTTTACTCCCTCCAGAACCAGACAGTCTGTTAAATGCACTCAGCAAATAATATGTTTACTGAATTTCATGTTGTATTAAAAAGCTATTATTCAAAGGAATGTTCTCAATGGTTCATTCAGCTCTGGGCAAGGCTCTGCCATATGGGCTGCTGTTGACTGAATTTGCAAATCCTCCTACACATGCAGCAAAATACCAAGGCATCCCAAGAACAAGTTAACTTTACAAATCTCAGTCACCTTTTCCCTTTGCTTTAAACAATGCTGCTATTTGATTATTTGTAAAATTCCACTTGGGATATAATGATCTTTAGTCTCAACATATCACTGCACTGCCACATATTAACTTTCACTTAAGCAATTAATCTTGCAAACTCAAAACATTTTCTCTTTTTGTCTAAGAAATCTCATGTCTGGGGGCTACTTTAAAAATATAAGGAGCAAATCTGCCAGTAGTTGTCTCAACACTGAGTACAGAGCAAAAGGCTGATAACCATTTCTTAAAGATTTAGTTGAACATTTATCATAAACCCTGGGAATATTCTAGCAAGTTATACTTAGCATTCATTAATCACAAAAATTGATTAATTTATATTTTGACTTTCCATGCAGGTTTTAATGCATATTATGGACTGGATTCCACCTTCCTTGTGCACATTTTCTATTTTAACTCAGTTTTTAAACTGGCTTATTTGTTTTGACTGGCCTCTGGTTGATACCACCTCATTTGTAGAGTTAGAGTTAAAAAAGAAACCAAACCAGAAGCTGGGAGTTGTACACTCCTTCATATCTTTTTAATTGTCCTAAAGAAATTACAAAGTATCCAAAAAAGTTTACTTTCCATCTGTATTTTTGAACAATACAAAATTAGGGCTCTCTGTGGGCCTGTATAAGAGGCCATCCTCTGGGAAAACAATAGCACAGTGGTAGTGACACCATTTCTACTCTGGCAATGCACAGTCCAGAGCCTGTTGGTTTTGGCACCAGCATATGAAGGGTTTGCCATTGAGACATACCATAAAGTTATTGAAAGGAAAGACAATGTTGGCAGCTGGGGTGTTTGGGAACTGAAAGCTACAAGAAGAAGAGCTCCTGTGGTCTTTGCTAGTTTCATAGAATCATAGAATATCCTGCATTAGAAAGGATCATCGAGTCCAACTCCTGGCCCTGCACAGGACAGCCCCAAGAATCACACTGGGATGTGATGCCTGAAAGCATTGTCCAAACGCTTCCTGAACCCTGTCAGGCTTGGGGCTGTGACCACTTCCCTGAGGAGTCTATTCCAGTGCCCAACCACCCTCTGGGTAAGGAACCTTGTTGCAGCATCTAACCTAAACCCTCCTGACACAGCTTTATGCCATTCCCTCAGGTCCCATGGTTGGTCATGACGGAGAAGATATCAGTGCCTGCTCTTGAGGAAGCTGTAGGCTGCACTGAGGTCTCCCCTCAACCTCTTGCAGGCTGAACAGACCAAGTGACCTCAGCCACTCCCCATAAGGGTTTCCTCTTCCCCCATGTACACAGTTCTCTTTTGGACACTCACTAATAGCTTTATGTCCTTTTTCTATTGTGGTGCCCAGAACTGCCCCCAGCACTCGAGGTGAGCCCACCCCAGTGCAGATCACAGCAGGACAATCCCCTGCCTTGCCTGTGATGCTGGTGACACTGTGCCTGATGCTCCCCAGGACAAGGTTGGCCCTCCTGGCTGCTGGGGCACCATGACTCACATTCAACTTGCCATCAACCAGGACTCCCAAGCCCCATTCCTCATCACTGCTCTCCATCTCCTTGTTCCCCAGTCTGTCCCCACACCCAGGGTTGCCCCATCCTCACAGTGATAATATGAATGGCCCCATGCATGGCTTTAGATCTTTTTTCTATAACGGCATGACTCCAGGTTTGACATGAGAGCTTGTATGGAACTGCCAGCTGTGGGTGCAAGGGAGAAGGCTGTGTCCTGGAGAAACTGCACAGAACTTCAAAGCTGAATCTGACAGTGAAGTTGCAGGTCTGAGTGAGAAGCTGACTGCTGATGTTGTCCCCAGGGACAGGGGACATGTCTGCAAGGATTTGAGGAAAAAGATTCATATCTTCATTAGACTTTAGCAGCTGGCAAGAATCCCGTAAGATGATATCAGGCAGAGGCCAGTCAAAACAAGCTGGAGGTTTGATATTTCAGGTCAGTTTTAAAAATACAGACAATGAAGAACTGTTTGAAACAATGGTGAACTTTCAAGCTGCTTTTCGAGTTTGTCTTGAATTTTTCCCAGAAGAATGCAATCTTATCTTGGTGTGAAAAATGGCATACAAGAAGGAAAAAATTTCCTACATTTCTGCATTTTCAAAGAACAGAAAAGGATACAGAATTAATATATATTTGGTGCAAACTCCTCTCCACTCCTCCTAAGTGATCCTTAGCAGCTGTCCATTTCACTGTCATCTCCCAACAGAAAGTTTTGTATTTTCATGTTCTGCCTTCCACTGGAGAAAATCTGACCTTGTCTGAGTTATACTCTATAAGTACATATTGCACACATACTGTGCCTGGCCACATGGACTTGCCTGGTGGTCACTACACTGTTGGCTTGGTTTCACAGCACCCACTCTGTCCCTCTGGCTAGGGAGAGGTGACAGCACTTGTCCCTGCCAGCCTCATTTGCCAGTCTGCCTCCACTCCCATTGGTCCCTGAGATAAAAGCATGGGGCCATCTTCCACTGTTCTCCTTGCTCCCCCCACTCCTAAAAATGCAATTCTTTCTCTGGGGCTAGCGCTGGGAACCTGCCTTTCAAGGCAAGGCTTTCAGCTGAATAGTGCTGAGATATGCTTACTCTTGCTCTTGTCTTCTCTGCTTGGTTCCATTTTTGAGCTAACTATATGACAAACAGCCCAGCCTAGATAAACAATCCCATACCTCAACCTAAAGAAGACAATTGTTTCCCAATTCCTATGTGGCTAGAAGATGTCAACATCTTTCTGCATGAAGATTTTGGCTCTGGCATTGTCTGTTTCACAACTGAATGCTCCCTTGCCCCACAATGTCTCCTTCATTAACACTAAGTGGTTCAGAGGATTTACCAAGTCTTGCATTCACTTCCCAGAAGAGCAACAGGCTCAGGAGAAACTTCCTTGAGCAGTTCTACCAAAGTGGGCAAAAGTTTTCAAGGAGATGCTTTATGGTGTTCATTTTCCAGCGGCTGACTTGACTTGCCATGCTCCATTAAGACAGCCTTGTGTACTAAGCACCCCTCAGAAATGGAAAATTGTATCTTACGGTAAATTAGACGCCATCCCCCCCAAAAAACAAGATTAATTCCTATAGGATATGTTCTGGCACAGTTTCAAGCAGCTGGGTTTGCACAAAGCAGCCTTTTCTTTCTTTAATAGATTCTGATGAAGTTTTGTCCCTGTCTGTACAAATTGCCTGTATTATCCTGAAAATAGAAGCAATTGAGCTTTCCCTGACCTGATCTGGAGGAAACATGAAAAAAGTTCATTTAGTTATGAAACCTATTTAAATTATGCTCTCAAAGTTTGTCACAAAAACTTTGTTGAGAATTGTTTGGGAAAGCAAGAAGTGCCCCCAACATGCTGTTAATTACCATCCATTTTGTGGCTGTCACCCATTCTGATTCCAGGGCAGTGCTCTAGAAGCTTTTTGTGTGCAACAACTGCACAACAGTATCCAAGCCAGACACAGGATTTCCTAATATACTCCAGTTTCATGCTGGGGAACTACTAAAAACATCTATTTGTGTGGCTTTCTGGGATGCAAGGTCAGGTCCCCAGCATCATCATATTGCTTTTGCAAATGAACACAAGCACAGCTGTGCCCAAAACAGAGATCCTCATCCTGCATGAAGGTTTTATTCCACAACAAGGAATATCTTTCAAACAATCACACCGTGTTGAATAGTCAAAAGACATTTAAGGATTTATTCAATTTTTAATTAATGCTTTCATGCTGGTTTTTGTTTTCAGTCAGGTCAGCTTTAAAATGTTTAAAAGCGAGATTGGAAAGCTCAAACAGTGAGTTCTGTATGCCTTAATTATACACAAATAAACAAAACTATAATTCTAACACCAAAATTATCTAGATGTCCTTTTGGATTTTTCATTTTCCATGGGATTTTCTTGTCTGGGATTCCTTTTTCCTTTTTTAAAGCCTGTTTTCAAAGTATTGCTCTGTTTCGGACCTTATCTCTTGCTTTAAACAATTAATTTCAAATATGTCTATAAAACATACAATTTTTAATGGCATCACTAATTATATTCTCAAAATTACATGTATTTCCATCCCCCACCAGATCTCTCTCTATTTGTTGAAAGTGTGATCAAGCCTGGATTAAGGAATTGAGGCTAAGTAAATGTTCAACTTGAATGTAGAAAGAAGTCTATGTATCCAATGTATGCCTCCCTTTATTGTATTAGGCATCTTCATCTTTGAGCAAAGCAATTTAAAGAAATAGGTGATAGTTTTTGAGGTTTTACTTGATACACTTGGAAAATATAGGCAAATTTTCAGGTGCAGAACCCTAATCAATTGTAATTCAATGATAGCTCTGTTTCAATTTCGAATGTAGTTACTATCACAGGTCAATACACCAGGCAAGAAACACCATTTTCCCAGGTGAACCAAAGTGCAATCCAAATTATATTCAATTAGAGACTTAACACACTCACAAACCTGTGCTCTAGCTCTTTGCAGACAGACATGCAGGGCATCTAAAGTGCAAGAGACCTGACAACTTGTACCTGAACTGGACACCCATTCCCACACAATATAATTAGGTCTTTCTGCCAATGCTTTTTATATGCAATTCGCTTTTTAACTCCTTGCATCTTACTTTCAGGCAGAAAGAAAATGACACAGAACAATAACTCTGTAAAACCTGAAGATAGATCTCAGACAAACTCTGCATGCAAACTGAATCTGAATTTGAATCCTTCCAAGTTAACAAGTTCTTCCAAGACTCAAATAAAAACCATCTGAATGCATGTAATTTTTAGAGTGCTCTGCCTTTTTCAACCCATCATGTTTCCTAAATGCTCTTTTATATGTAACTGAAATGTCTTGGATGTGTGAGAAGTTTCATACATTTGAAGTTCTGAACTATATCCAAGCTCCAGGAAACAGGCCCATTTAACAGGAGGTAGATCTGTGTAGGTGCAGATAAACTACTTGACAGACAAAATGCCTACAGCTCTGATGCTAGGCTCTAACACTGATATTGCTAACTATTGAAACACACTTTTGTCTGCTCTCAGGGCTACAACAAAAAATTATCACTACAAGAAAGCAGCTGCCTGTAGAGATACAGAAGAAACCACAGAAAAGTAGGAGATGAAAAGGAAATATGTGTTAACAAGAGCCAGTGGAAGCACACAGGGCTTCATTAAGAGCCTTCTGGTCCCTTGGGGGCTTTGCTTCACAGCCCAACATCCCCCATCTGAGCCAAGCAGCTGGCAAGTGTCACCCCTTCCAGGACTTGGCTCCAAATCAGAATGGCCTAATTAAAGATTAATGCTCTCTGACAAAAATTAGTAACTCCTTCCCATGCTTCAGAGAATTCATAAAAATATTTTCATAAACTTTCAAGAAAATTAAAGCTACCTAATTAGATTGCAGCTTCGGGAACTGCAGGTATTTACCTGGACATACTCTTGTGATAGTTTCAAAGCTGATTTGAAGCTGTATTGTCACGCAGTGTACATCACTCAATTGACTGGCTTCCAAGGCTGCTATCAGATCCTAAGTCAGCTGTAACTCACAGCATTTTAGGAAATATTTTTCAATAGTAACATCACGTTCATGTGAAATTTTCTAATTAGAGTTTAAAATCACCCATCACATCATCAAAGTGACAGCTGAAAGGGAAGCCAACTGTCTCAGTGTATCATACTTTTACTAGAGTATATCTAAAATTATATGTAATGAATGTCCATTTTAAGAACTGTTTGATTGCATAATTCTGTAACTAATTAATTAATTTTATGTGGCATCTAATATTACATCTTTAATAAAAAAGAAAACAACCAATTATATGAATGAGCCCAGAAAAAGGTATTATGAGCAGGCAGTATCAGAATCAATGCACAGTCCTATCCTTTGATAGCTTTTCCTCCATGGTGTCAGGCAGAAATGACTCCCACTCAGTGATTAAAAGAAGTTGTCCTCTCAGAATGCATTGTGATGTGCACACACTTTGTCAGCAGAGATTCTGTAACAAGCAGGAGGGTAGTTTTTCATATGGCTACACTGGAAAATGTCAAATGTTTAAAGTTTTCCAGCATCTGTGTATTATAAGAGAACTCACCCACACAAAATGGAGCTTTCTCCAAGAAAACTTCCTTGGTTTTAAGCCTGTTTCATTTATTCATCTTTTCCATCATATTTAGACTTATTTTGCTGCTTTATTTTTCTTTTTTGTGTTTTGATTTTGATTGTCTCCTTGGAGCAAAGTGCTTGATGATCTTCTATTTTGGAAATCATAGATCTAACACACCATGCTGGGAAGACAGATTAACCTGACTCTCAACTGACTGTGTACCATCATTATGAGAAGCCTGAGCCAATGGTTATCATATTCCCTGGGACTGCTGCCATTAGGTCTTCAGGGAATGTTCCACCAGATTTTAAATGACGAATGACCTCCAGATAAAATGGCTGCATCCAAACAGTTTAGACATGCTGTTTTAGCTGGAAATCCATGTTGATCTGAAATTACCTTAAGATTTCTTTTCTGATGTAAATATTCTGCTATAATTGATCCATATTAATTTGCAATTTGAAACTGCAGGATTGTGTAAAATGTAGCACCCAAGCTAGTAGCTTTTGAACTGATCATGAAACCTGAACAAGAACAGAACTTTAAATGGACAAAAATTCATGATACTACACATTTGTATTAATTCAAAGGTGAAAGATGTTTTAGAAAGCACTAATGTCCTTCCTTGTGAACCACATTTGCAATATCTAATTTACCGTATCCTTCTATATTGGAGGCTGCAAAATTGGTTTAAATGAAAAACTACTCTGAACTATATTTGCAAAATGTGTAGAAGAACACTTGGATTCACAGACCCATAGAATGACTTGGTTGAAAAATCATCTAGTTCCAGCCCTCCTGCTATTGGCAGGGACACTTTGCTCCAGACCAACTTGATCAAAGCCCCATCCAACCTGGCCTTGAATGCTTCTACGGGTGGGGCATCTACAATTCCTCTGGGCAACCTGTTCCAGTATCTCACCACTCTCACAGTGAAGAATTTCTTCCTATTATCTAATCTAAATCTACTCTTTTTCAGTTTGAAGGCTTTTTCCATTGTTTCATCACTACATGCTTTTTGTAAGAAATCCCTCACTGGTGAAAACTTCCTATGTGGATAAAAATATATTCATTTTTCATGTGTTCTTTCGAGACCCTTGGAGAGCATTCACAGGATATCTCTGTGACACATCCTTCCATTAACTCCAGATACAAGATTTTGTATCTGCAGCTAATGGAAAGATGTGTCACACCACACCTAATCTAGCAGTGCAATGTTATCTACTGTGCTTCTGAAAAGTTGATACTTATTTTAGCAAATATAGAATATATTTGGGGCTCATTTAACATGCTGAAGCACCTTACACTAAATTTACTGTACAGAATTCTCTATTATATAACTGCCAGCATAAATAAGAACCAGAACCCCGTTAGGAACACATTAAGAACTAATGTGGATAATTTGAAGTCTCCATTTTTTGTGAAATCATGCCCAGGGGTGTATTTAAACATTGCTAATGTTTAGGGAGGAGCTGGGTAAATTAAGAGAGAACCTAGATACAACCCACCATTACCTAATCTTCCATTAGCCATCTTCTTTCCAAACTATCTTGCTAGCCCCTTTTTTGCCTGTGACTCACGATGTGAGAGACACACCACAAAACACAACTCCGACTGGGCAATGTCCTAATTTAGCCAGAAGAATATGGTGAAAGCTGGATGTCTACATGGAGGAAATCACCTATTTTCATTGGGAATTAACAGCTGCAAACTTGGCCAAAAGGGTCTTTTTCTGGAGAATTCTAGTGTTTTTTCTCCACTGAAAAATATGAAAATTGCATAATCCATATTGAGTTCACTCCAGAATGCTTGAATGGATCTTGGTGACACCTGTTTGCCAAGTAAGAAACAGGAAACAATTGCAGAAGTTTCCCTAGAACTGGAGGCTCAGATGTGAGCCTTAAAGAATGCAGCCTTTGCTTTCACTAATGCAAGTAGGGACTTAATTACGAGTAAGGACTTGAAACATATGCATGACAAGGAAGGAATCCAGCAAAGCTGACCATACAGTGTGTTGTAACACAAGCCTATTGTGGCTCCAAGAAGTTGTAAGAGTGGCCCCCAGAGATGGGGGCTGGAGGAAAGCAGACAGCTACGTGAGAAATTATGGCCTCCCTTTATCTGGATCCCACAGCGAAAGTCATCCAAAATGCGGGACTTTTCCAGGCTTTACTCAACATATAGTGACAGGGAGGGTGGGAGTTTATAAAAAAAAAAACTGGTCAAGGAGATTCTCATAATTTTCTTAAACATTCATCCAGTCCTTAAAAAGTGGAATAGCCACAATATTGAGCTCCACAAGTGATTTTTGCAAAACTGAATGAGTATCAAACCACATTTTCAGACCTACACTTCTGAAGTATGCTTTTTTCTGATGATCTGCAGTCCCTTCTTATAATGCATATTTACGCAGTTTTTGGCAGGACTTATCCCCAAACCAAGAGAAAAAATTACTTTTTTTTGTTTGCTAATTATACCATTACCTATGCTTAAAATCAGGGAAATCAAATAGGTAGAAAATTCGACCCTAAACTATATGTGGGAGGCAGGTTGCCAAGAAGTACTGAAACACATGTAAGTTTTGTTTTCTTAGCAGGAAAGAGAGCAATTGTGAAAGCCCAGGGATATCTACACTGGGTAGTAAAGCTAACAGCAGAAAATGAAAGAAATCTTAGCACTAAGCCAACAGCGTAACAAAAAATAGGAGTCAGCTCTTCGTGGCCATGCAGATTATCGCTCTGATAAGACTGTGATAGAGGGTAAGAATTCTTTCCCGGTATGGTGTTGACACTGCATAAGCTTTAATCTGTTGCTCTTTGGCTTTCAGGTCTCTTGCTTCGCAACACAAACACTAACAAATTGACAAAAGCTGTGTTTGCACATTAGAGCTACTTGCAAACTAGCATTTCAAGTTCAAGTTTGGACACAAAAGCACACAAGGCAAAATGAAGTGGAAAGCTGTGATTTTAATGGGGATTTAATCTCTTTTGTTCTTTGACCTTTGGCGGCTCTCAGAATACATCAACGCTTCTGTCGCATGAGTTGCCTTACTGGCTTAGCTCATGCTGATACAGCCAAGCAAGCATTCAAGTGTGACTGCAGTGTAGAGTTTGATGGTGTATTGCACTCTTCCTAGCAGCAAGTACAAGAGTCTTATCAGCACTACCCAATGGGGTACAAATCCCATCAATCAGACCAGGTCCAGCTGTGATCCCAAGCGCAGTGACTCCCGCAGCTGGACAGAAAGAGCCACAGAGCTCAGACAGAAAGTAACTTTTGAAGGAATGGCTCAAGCAGCTGGCAGTGCATTGAGTCTGGGAGAAACACCAAGCCAGCTGAGTATCTGTCCTGCAGAAGGTCAGAGAAAGGCAGAACAGCACTGAAACAGGACTGCAACACAGTTCCATCAAGTCTGATTATTAAGAAAACAGAATACTGAATTTAGTGTATGTAATAGGGCAGGTTTATTTCCCCTTCCCTTTTAAGCCACAAAGTCTTCTCATCTAAAAACCCTGTAATGGAACTCTCCCAATCACAAGTGCAGCAGGAACTGAATGACTACAAAAGGAACTCACAGGAGAAAAAGAACCCACAGCAGGAGAAATGAGGGCCACAATAGTGACCAGTCAAGATGGACCCAGCAATTCTTTGTGGATTACCTGTATTATAACAGGTCTAACATTCTTCCACTAAACTATTAAAGAGAAGAAAAAAACCCAATGACTAGGCTTCTGACATTTCTCATAAGAATCCTTCTCTTACCTAAGCCCGCTTTTCAAAAATTCAACTGGGTACAGTCTAATAATGATACGAAAGAAATAAATTGGGAGGTTCTTCCAAGCATTTTTCTATCCAAGCTGCAACTGAAATTCTGGATAGTAGCAGTGATATCTGCAATAACAGGAACATTATATGGAAGAAAAAGATCTGGTAAGGGAAAAAGATGTCACATTTGTAGTTGAAATCTGAGAAATTATTGGTATCAATGCTTAGCATTGTTAGAGATCACCAAGAGAAAAATTCCTGGTTAATGATCAGCTGCAAAAGAGATCTGTATTTTGTAGGGATCAGATGTAACATAAAAAGTGCAGGTGTAGTGTTCAGAGTTTTTCATGTAAGTGATTCAGTTCCAGAGGAAGAAAAAGTTAAGCCTATTACATTGAAAGAACCAACAAAATTTAGGCATATACTCGGTATTCTAACATATTCTAATTCAATTTCTATCTAATTTCAAAAACCTTCATGTTATAAGCCAGTGAATTGTGATGGAAGAATTGTTCATGTGATCAAGAAAAGCAGTAGTAGAATGAGTGAATGGGAGTTTGGGGAGTGAGCTGCTAGAGTCTTTTGGGCCTGATCATAGATCAAAAGCCCCAGATACCCCTCGGGGGATATCCCTCACATAATGAGGGCTTCTAAAGCTAAGTCTTGTCATATATAACAGGAGGAATCCTTTCATCTTCCTTCAGGACGATGTTTTTATCAGGCAGGTCTAGCTTTTGTTTGGGTTTCACCGCTGTACCGCAACTATGCCACAGCTGTATTCAGAGTATGCTTCAGCCAGTTCTCACTTTTACTTTTTGACTGCATATTTCTATTTTGGGAGACCTGAGGTAGGGAAAAAAAAGCCAGATGACCAGAAAGACCCTGTCTTAAGCATGAGATATGTCCACTTACATCTGAAAATTAAGTTGTGTGACCTGCAGCTGTTTCAGAATTCCCAGAGCACAGGAGCACATTGGACTGCTAGCTTGTACCATCCATCAGGCATAATCCTCACACTTCAGAAGGCTGGACTTCACACAGTTAATAAATTCCATCCAAATCTCAAAGTGTTTCACATAGCCAGCTGAAGAATACCTCTGATAAGGCATGCTTGGACAGCTTAACAGACCTCCATGGAATGCCATGCCAGCTTTTCCATGGAAGGAAACAGAGATAATGTTCCTGAACAGTGAATGCTGAAACAAAATGATTAAATAAGAATTAAATGTACTGCAGAAGACTAAAAAGGAAATAACTACTGAAACTGAACTAATTTTTAGAGAAAGCCACTTATTTCAGTCACATAATGGTACTGGTATACCCAGTGCCAAATATAGAAAGGACAATGCATCACAGTAAGGAAAAAAAAAGTTTCTGCATTTTTGTTCATTTTGTTTTTTCCAAAAGAACAAAATCCATGGAAATGCTTTTGGAAAATTATCTTTAGGCATTAGAAGTTTGCCCTCTGTTTTCCTTCTCTTCTTTCATCAAAGACAAAGCAGATTCACAATACCCCAAGCATCCCCATACTTGCACACAAAGATAATTCTATATATTCTTATTTATAAGGGGAAGCCTGAAGAACTTACAATATTGCATCTGGATGAATAGCCTTCAAATATAAAGATATGTGGAATTTCCTGCTTGATGCCACTCAGCCCAACAGTACAGCTCAGACTGTGAGCTGAGAACATGAGCTTGGGGCATTGGCTGTGGCCCCTTTCGCTTATATTCTCCAGCACCCAGAATTGTTGTATCAGAAATGTTAGAGGATAAAACCTTACCTAATTCTTACAAAGTCCATATATAAACTTGTTGTCCTTGAATTTATCTAATCCTCTTTGAATGTCCTGACACACAGAAATACAAGTGGAACAGGCTGAAAGTCTTCAAAGTACACTTGTAGATCCTTCTTGGATACCACAGATATTGTTTAGAGAACTTACATTCTAAGTTCTATATTCATGCTATATTTCAGGAAACTGTCCATATTAATATGTCACTCTCCCAAGGCCTCACTTTGACCTGACGGTTCAGTTCTCCAACCTCTGAGAATAGAGATTAATCTAACTGACTTAAATTGTTTTATCTGGAAATGGGATAATTCAGTGAAATGGAAATTAATTTACACAAATGTATCTGACAGAATTTTACCTGAAGCATGCAGTAATGTGCAAAAATAAATAATACTTTCAATAAAATGAACTATTTTTTGTGGGAAAGAGAATGTTTTAAATGTTTCCGCATCTTTGTGTTTCCCATTAGTCTCTCTTGGATCGTGACAAAAACTAAAAACTTCAGACGCCAAAAGTTTTTAGGCTACTTTAACTCTGTGTGAGTCTCTATACCACATGGAGTCCACTGTCTTTCTGCTATTCCTGTGTTTGCTCATGGCATGTTGGAAAGTTTACAAGTCATTGACCAATGCTTCTGTCCTGGCATTATAAATGAGCATGGCCTTTTCTGCTCAATGTTTGTGTAAGTGGCTATTGTCAGAATGGCTAAAGAAGGTAGCAAATACCCACGATGTAGTAACCAGAAGATTCACAGCTACACTGAACCAGCTTAGTGAGAAAGAGTTGCAAGTCTCATGAGTAAATAGCTAGAAAATATTTCTACAGAAAGATTCCTATGATCTGTTTTGGATTGTTTCTATGAAGAAGCAGTTTCAAGGCCATAGTTCTTTCTAAACAGTAACTAATGATCCACATATTATAATAATATGTATTAGGGTTCTTTTATTGGAACTTAGAGATCTGAACTGAAAATCTGATACAGATATTTCTTTATTTTGGATATGTCTACATATTACATGACAATAGCAGCAGAGATTCAAATGAGTCATTACCTGTGAAAATACTGTTACTGTTACTGATTAAAGTACAAATAGACTTTAAAAATTCACAAATTCCAAAATAAAATGTAAATTCAATATCTAGTATAAAACATTTTTAAAAATCTGAGTTGATATCACTCTGGAAGTTTAGCACAGATACATACTGCTGTTTTACTCTACAACTGTCAGTAAAAAACTTTTAAGATAATATAAATGTGTTAGCAAAGGAAGAGTTAATCCTTTGAGGACAAAAGTTTCATCTATTATTTTGTTTAAACTTCAACTTGTGTATACCAAAAATTGGACTTAGGCTCACAAATACAATTCTTCATGTAAACAGTAAATTATATAAACAGCTCACTCTTTATTAGCCAAATTGACCACTCTATAGAAAAAGCCAAAGTATAAATACATGTACAAGTATTTTTGTGTCTGCATACACATATATGCATGAAAGTGTTCCCAGGTTTGCTGTGGAGCCTTGTCCCTTAATGTACCCTGAATCTGCATTTGTAAGTTTGAAACCACAGAATTAATCTGTTTATTTATTTATTTATTTTAATATGGTGTTATATAGAATACCCACACAAGAAAAGAAAGAAACTGCTCTCACAGTGCTCCCCAGTTTTCATGTCCTCAGCTTCTGGAACATTTAAGACTATTAACTTGCTGGCAGGCTCCCAAGGAATTTTAAGGCATCTGTGCCTGCGCTACTTATTTTAAGCTCTGTCTTCCAGTGTTATGAAATCTCAAACTCTTTTGAGAGCAAACTCTTCTGACTTTCTTAGTAATTCCACTTCATGTGGTTCTGGCTTTCAGGCAGATTCAAGAATGACATAATCGCCTTTTCCCACCCACAGGTTTTCACTGTTGCTGTTGGTTACACCCTTCCACGTAATGTGCAACACGAATCCTTGTCTGATCCCAAACGCCCAGAAATGGAAGACGGCCCAGCAAAGAGGACTGAAGCACAGTTTCTTGGCTTTCTATCAATCATTATAGGTTGAATAAGGCTTCTTCTGGATTTTTCCTCTGAGTTGATATTACTTTAGCTACAGTGCAGTTCCTGTCAGTCCAAAGTCATGGTACTTCCAAAGGATGTGAACCAATTTTCCAATAAACTTTACCCCTGTTACTGAGGCAGGTATCTTAAATGTAGTAGCAGAGAATAAACAAACTTAAAGTGCTTCTTTTGTATTTTTTACTATATCATTTATGCAAATGCACTCAAAAAATACAGAATTCTTCATTTTTATTTTTAAAAATGCTAGAACTTGGCTAGTATGCATTCATAAGAGCTATTGCAATCATATTTTGCATTATTAGCATTACTGAATTACATAGCAAGCTCCACAGAAGCAAGATAAAAAGCACTTTCTGGAGTTTGTTACCAACATGAGAGAACTAGAAGCAACCTGCAATCCTGTCGCACTGTCCAATTTCACAGTCTCCTGGCTTACCTGAAGACTACAAGAGTATTTGTACATGAAATATGGCATGCTAACACAGCATAGGTAGTATTTCTTTGCCCTTGGAAAGTCTCCAGAAATTTTTCTTTTTACAGTTACGCTTTTCATACTTGGTCAGATTTTTAAGTAATGCACAGCATTGTGACTACTCAGTTCTCTTGAGTCCAGGACTACTGAAAGGCATTGGTTCAAGTCAGCTTCAGGGCAATTTCAAAGGCAATTGTATTGCTGCTTTAAGAGCTGGCACTGAACTGCCAGGCAAAGAAAAAAGCATGTATGATGCTCAAGGAAACACTAGTCCACGTCCAGAAGAAATGGAGAAGAATGCATCAAGTTATGAGCATAAAAAATAAATTATCCAGCCTGGAAAGATAATGGACTTCCTTGTCTTCTTCAGCAATGAGCCAATTCTGGAAAAAAATTACAACTGGGCAATGACTCAGCATCAGGATGTGCATTCTAAAGATAGAAGAAAAAGTTCTCATGGGACCTTGTCATAATCAGCTACATTCACAACTCTGCTGGGCCCTCTCCTAAGTTCAGTGCAGCTGAGAGTCATGCCTTTCTCTCACTCCCAGCAGTGAGGGATTATAAATTTGATTGCTAGAACAGGTATCTAGCAGGGAGAAACCTGTGAGACAGGCTAGAAAATGAGACAAACTGATTGTGATGGCTACCACAGAGTGAAATCCACTGCAACAGGAATTCCATGTGAAATGTATCCTGATGATTATTTATTTCTCTAGACTCTGTTCACAGTACAAGCCAAAGCAATATTTTTGTTTCTGTGATGAAAGTTATCTGGCTAATAAGTAACAACACTTTAAAGAAAGGGATGAATTCAAAATCCTGTAAAATTCTACCTTGGTGTTAAAAAGTCCAAGGCACTCTAAAACACATTCTCTTGAGGCAATAGTTAAGTTCTAGGAAGTTTTAATAAATTGAACTGTCCTTTGCTGACAAAATAAAATAAAAGATTATTTGGCTGACTAAGGTCTTAAAATTTTACTAACACTGCCTATAATGAGATCTATTTCTTCTAGTAATGCAATTATTGTTAATTGGTTTTCTGATACTATGAAAGAAAACTGATTTTAGCTTCAATGGAACTGTAGTTATTTAAAACATTAAATTCACCCATCCACATTAACAGCGACATGAGACATTTTAATTTGTCATTAATAACATTACACAAGCACTTTCAATATTCTTTCACACCCTATATATTTTTACAACACATAAAGACAAGAGTAGCTGTGAAAGCATCCAACTTCTACCATTACCTCATGGCAAAAAGATGATATTTCTCTAGAAAGATGGTAAGAGTGTTTCTAGACAGTCAGGTAGAAGATGGATGTGATGATAGGCTGTGTCAATTGATATTTACTTTCTGGAGCTTTTCAAGGGTAAAAATCTCAAGCACTTATCGAACCTTCCCTAACAACCACACTTGTGAGAACACTTGGGGCAAGTTCTCAGTTACAATCATCACCCCATAGTGGTCAATCTTAATGGAAACCCAAGCTTGAATTGCTGGCTGGAGCTGAGCACACGGAATAAACATTTCCTCTGCTGGGTTTAACAACAGTCTAGTTAGGAGTTCTGCTTTTTGATAATATTCTCAAAAACTACTGTCAAGGATTTTTCAAAAATAAAACATGTACTTAGTTAGCAGCATATTCACACAAAGATAAAGCTTTTTTGTTTTAAATACTCAGTTAATCATTAAACAGAAAATATCAGATCATTCACCCCCACATCAGAAGAAATTGCATTGAAAAAAATACATTGCAATGAGTGACTCATGATGAATTGTACTCCATACTGGACAAGTAAAAACTGTATTTGTCAGAACAAGCATTACTGCTAAAGCCATGTTCTCCTCACTCTGTTTTAAAATTCCCTCATGTCCAGTGCAAAAACTCCTGCATCTAAAAGAGTTGAATTTAGTTCTCGTATTCCAAAATATCAAAATGAAATAAAGTAAAAGAAGCCCTTGGAAATGTTGGCATTTTAGAATACTTAATAAAAGAACAAATTCCTGTACTATATATGTTTCAGCTAGTGTCATCAATGTATCAGGTGCTTACACATCTCTTTTCCCATTTAAACTCGCAATAAAATCTACTGACTTCAGTGAGGGAAATAAGAGCAATCCAGCCTAATGTACTGAAAATCCTGCTGCTAATTTCCAAACACTTCAATAGAAAGAGTGTTCATGGTACCTCCATATTACTGCATATTATCATTTGGTTATTTTCATTTCACTGGTGACATAGAAGAGACTACACTGTGTTAAGGTGCAGCTGACACTTAAATGTTGCTTTTAACCATGTAAAATTTCTTATTTAAAAGTAAACTTGAAAGTTTGGGAAAAAATAATGCTATGAATTAAATCAATTTTACTGTCAGTTTCTGAGTTTCTGCCCCATAAAACATTTTTAAAGACTTTCTTTCAGATGGAAACAAGACTGTTTCATTCATTCATTCATGGGCAATACTTTGGCTCCATGTGCATTTATATAAGTAAGAAGAATTTTGGACCTCCTTTCTATTACATCAATAAGCTTTTCAATTCCTTTTCTGCCTCCTTGGCTCTCCCAGTATATTTTGTCAAGGAACAAAGACTGGAGCAACTTCTCACGTAAACGCTGGCTCCTCAGCACTGAAACTGCAGATGCAGGGAATCTGGAAAAGCACAAAGAAATTCATCAGGTTTTGCCATTACTCTGAATTGCAGTATTTATGTTGTGGTTTAGCAATCAATTCTAAGAATATAGGCTGCAACTCAGCAAAGGAAGTCCACGCATGCCTAATCATATGTATGTTAATTGTATCTTTTACAGCTGTGGGATTACTCATACATTTTTAGATACATCCTGTCAATGTCTTGGGCCAATAATATCAATTCCAGTAGCTTAGTTTCTCAAACTCAAACTGGGAAGAAATTATTAATCCTTTTACAAAATTGATAATTTAAAACTTACTCATTGATTCCTTGTAGTATTTTGAAGTCAAGATTGTCCTCATTTCTGTCAAAGAAACCCTTATTGTCTATAAAGACCAAGTGCCTTTGGTCATGCCTTCTCTGAACGATGTGTGTCAGGTCAACGGCATCCTGATCATTGCATTTCAGCTTCAGTCCTTGCTGCATACAGGAATCCTCCTTGAGAGGTTTGAATCCACAACAATTTCTGTCTAGTCGATTATAGATCTAAAACAAAGTAGAGCAGAGTGCCAAGTGAAAACAATACCAAAGTACTTGGGGCAAAGTGTCACTGTAAGACATTGCTCTCTAACCCAGCTGACAGGAAAGCAAGCTCAGGACAAGCAAGTGTAATTAAAAACAGTGAAACAGCATTGAAGACCTGGTCCTCACACCTCAGGTACTGCTAAAAGCAATTTCTCATACTGTGTATTTTATCCATTTTATAGCCATGATCTATTATGTCAGTAGAAATTCTTTGAAAATAATGGAACAATACCACTGTGTAACTGGAATAACAAGATGGTGAATACAATTCTATTTTCTTTGTCAGAAGCTTTCTTTTTTTTTTACATTTTCTGTGCTGGAGAACAATAAAAATAGCAGAGTCTGACACACATAGAGGATGATCTTTATTTTGTGAGATCTATTAGGCTAACAGTATGCAAAATAACTGAAAAGATCAGTGAGGGGCACAAAAAACCATCAAAAGCTATAAAATTGTTCTTACACTGTAAGAACAGTGTATTTATAACCACAGAGCAGCCTCCCTGTGGTATACACTTTTATGACATGATGGTCTAAACTATTTTTTCCCATGCAAAACCTCAATTATTCATCACACAGCACTTAGATGGAAAGAATACACAAATCTGGACTAATTTTGGTGGTGTAAATGTTAGGCATCTCTTTTGACTTGGTCGTTTCTGTTCCCTTTCATGAACAGTGACAAGAACAAGGCACATTCAGAGCAATGAATGCCCATTTTAGGATAACCATCTAATATAGGAAGGATAAATCACTCCTGGAAAGTGCTGCTACCCCTTGAGAGTAGATGAGAGTAAATATTCAACATTGCTACAGCCCTGATCACACAAATTTGCCTGGATTGCCCTTAAAAGCCTTCACCTTGAACTTTGCCCCTGGGCACAGGAGCCCCCTTTAAGCTCAGGCCCCCTTTAACTCCCCCTCTGAGTCCTGTAGAGGAGGGGATGTGGGGGGTGTTTTGTGCTGCTTGTTCCTGGGTTGTTGGTTGAGATTCCTGCCTGTCAGTCCTGGAGCTTTCTTTTCTATGCCTGATGCTCACAGGGCTACAAATGGGGCCTGTGGCTTTCACCATCCTTCCTGCTGGCCTGCCTCTCCTGCTGCTGACCCTGCCTGTCCTGGAGCTGCCTTTGGCTCCAGCTCATCTTCCCAGACAGGAGACCTGCTCCTGCTAACAGGAGTTTGGAGAGTGCACTGGTCTGTGCACAGTGCACTTCTATGCACTGGTCTGGTGCATATAAGACTTGATGAGTGGCTCATCAAAGTTCAATCATTTGTTCTGTCCTTTGTTGTTTACTGTTAATTCTTCAAACTGCTCTAAGCATAAAAGCATTACTGTTCACATAAGCCTTCTAAAATTACAATTTTATTGTTGTAACTTCCCAGCAAAATTAGGACCCCATCCTATGCAGAATTTTGTTGCATGTTGAAATAAAAAGGTCACCTCTTTAATCAAATGAAAGTCTGAGAATTGGGTTTGTTTTGATTTTGTTTGGGGTTTTTTATACGTAGTTCTATTTCTAGTTGTATTGTTGACAGTGTTTCTTTCCAAACATCAAAATCCTGAGGAAAGGAACAGACTTCTCTTCTTCTTTCTCCTTTCATGAGCAGCATTCATTATCTGAAGGCTGTAGAACCCCTCTTGCTTCCAGTGTTCTCTCTCCTGGGATCTCTTATTCAATCCATCCAAAGGTAAAAAAGTAAAGCAGAGTCCTTCTAGAAAGACTGCTTTGATGTATAGACCCCATTCCTTTGCACTTCTCTGCATGCATTAAATAGACAAGGAAATCTTGTTCTTACAGCCAGCCTCTTCACAATATCTTGCACATTTCAGTGCTAAGATATAATGATGGAACACTCTGGAACTGATGCATATAGTTTGGCAGAATCTTCTGTCATATATTTATGCACATAAGAGGTCCAAACCCCCAAAATTAAAGAATCCATTTTGCTTGAGTTCTTGCAGGAGGCAAGTAAAGGTCAACTATAAGCATTTTATATCCTGCTCCTATGTTGTACAACATTTGAAACCAGAGATTAGGAAGATCTATTAGAAGTGCCAAACCTATTCTTCTGAAGGAATTATGCATAACAGAGAATACTCTTCACCATTATTCTTTATTTCTGAATGACTCATGAAGCACAGCTATTATTTTTCTTAATACTAAAACATTTCTTGGCTTTTTTTTTTGTTTTCAAATTTTCATATTCTGCTGCTGATAAACTTTGAGAGCACACAGATAAAACTGTAATCTTTAAGAACTATGAGAGTCACTTTCACTCACTTTCTGGAATGCATGTTCTTGTCTGGTAGGCAACAGGAGATATAAATCCCTCTGATACCAGCTATTAGTACAAGAGTAATTTGTCTCCTGTCATGTGAAGTGCAATCCTGTTGTATCTTATTTTAACCAACCCCTCCTTCTGAATAATAGAACAGCAGATTTATCATTCATCAGTCACTGTTCTACTCCTTCTTTACTAAGTCACTGTCTAGGGTTTTGTTTTTTTTTTTTAAAAGAAAAAATTATCCACTACAACTGTTACCTTGCTCCTGATTGCAGCTCACCAAAACCACTTCAGTCACCTCTTGGGGCTGGGGAGGTGCAGGAAGGACCACAGAGTAAACAGAGATTTACAGTTGTGAACACAGTCAAGATCTCTGTTTGGAGAAACAAGGAGTGAAGGAGAAACAGTATACCTGACTCAATATGAAATAAATCAAGGCAAAAGCCTTTGCTTCCTCTTTAAAAAGAAATGAGTCAGTTAGGTTTCCTGCCTAATTATAGGCTGCATTTTGGATATTTTAATCCTAAGAAATGACCAGAAATAATTTCAAACTATGCAAATACCTCTCTTTCCTATTTAAAAAAAAATTAAACACACTAAAATTACTATTTCTCAAAGTCCTATGTTTGATCACATGACTTATGAGGCGAATAGTTGTGTTCAGTAAATATTTTACCTGCAACAGAAAATCAAAGAGTGCCATCTTGGACCATTCATGATGATGAATTTCAGTACAGCCCCACTCAGCTTTGGGAACTTTACCATTCTGCCAGCATTTCTTCTTCAATAGCTGCTGATATTGTCCCCAGGTTAACCTCACTGAAGAATGGGTACTATTATCTGTTGGACTCAGTGAGGAATCCCAGAGAATAACAGGACAGGCCTGACCACCTGAAAAAAGGGAAACAAAATACCATTATTATAAGTGCAATACTATCAGTTTTATTTGATTCTTCTTTAGACATTGCCTAAGCATTAGTAATTGTACCATTTTACAGATCTGGAAGGAGAACCAGCCAAGGACTAATATCTTGACATTCTTTGGTTAATGTAGTCTTATCCTACATCCATAACCAGCCACTGCAGGACTGGAAACATAGGCATAAATGTCTTCAGTGTATGGAAGACTTTCTTTGTTTGAAGCAAGAGACTAATGTACAAAATCATATACTAAACCAAAGTATTAAAAAGTGTCTAGGTAGGTTAAAAGCCTCCAATGCCACTGTGAATCAACAATGTAATTTCCTTCTGATTGCAGTGAACTGCTGATTTTCAAGAGCTGGAAACTTATGTCAAAGGGGGTTTTCTTTGCATAATGGACATAGAGACACCACAAATCCCATACTCAAAGTGGATTTATTTTGTTATTTTTAGTACTTTAAACCTATAATGTATTACTCCACAGCTCTGAAAGGATATATGAGAATACTAGTGAATGTAAGCATAGCATGAATAAACAACTTCACAAATTTGGGCTTTTTATCTAGATATGAGATCTGTTTTGTATAGCAGATATTTTAGCCAAATTCTTTAGTTCTTCTGTGCAAAGAATATTCTTCTCTTCCCTGAAACAAATACAGAGGACTTCTCTTTGGTGACTTCTAGTGTTCAGCTTCACTGTGAGAATAAACCTCATCAAAGAATTTAAAATTAGCTTCTCCAGTACAAAACTGATAAATTTATTTCACACAGCATCAAGGAACAGATAGATCTATTTTATTACAAAATTCTCCTTTTATTCCTGATGCAATGCTACTGCTGCTGAACTGCTAAGGACCCAGGACTGACCTCAGCTTGTACATATTAAAACAAAGAAATCCTTTATATTTTAGGGTGTATAGACAGAAGATCAAAATATGTCTTAGTACAGAGAGGAAGAACCATTTAACTGCAAAGCTTAACCGCTGTTTACTAAAAAGTGTTGAAACACATATAAAGCTTTAAAATTATTCATATTTATCTTGAAGTTCATTGAACTTAGTCTACACTATTGCACAATTTATTGCATATTTAAGTGCAGCCTAAATTGTCTCTTTGTCTTCCACATGCCCAGGAAGACAGAGACAGATTTGCAAAAAAGCTTTTAGAAACACATGAAGGCAAGAGGTCCAGGCCACCTTCTTCAGAAGCAAACCAGACAGAAAATAGCCCATGGAAAACAGGTGTCAGTGCCAACAGCAGGGTAAAAGCTGCCAATGTCAATGCTCCATTTGTAAGCAGCCAGGACTGTGAAAAACTATCTCCACACAGCTGAATCAAAAAGCAACTTGTTCAGAGGATGCTGACTGTTGTAAAACAACAGATAAGAAATTATCTTTGCCTGTACCTAGCTCTGAAACATGTGCAAAGTTCCATCTCCCATTCACCAAACAAGCATGACAGACCGGCCCCGCATGCAATACAGCCCAATAGAAAATCCAGCTCCTTTCCAAACCAGAATGTACCTGATCTTCTCTCTGCCATGGCTTGCACATACAAGGTTGTCCTTCCAAAGCCAAGCCAACCCAACCACCAGCTCTTTGACTTCCCTTCCAGTTGCCCAGTGTTTCCTTAGAAACACAGAATGTGCCTTTCCATTAGGAACATCAATCACTCTTTATTTATGATCAGTATTACCTTTATCAGCACCATGTTCCACACTCTCCTCCACTGAAAAAATGAGCTGAGCATTCCTGAAAATCAGGCTTCTCCTCTACTGAGGTGTCTGAATAAGTATTTAGGTAACCTGTTCGGGAAATCCTACCCATTTCTCCATCTCTCTCTCTCTCTGGCTCTATCACCTACACTGTAGATGAATTTACCCAGGTTAGATCAGCTATGAGATAGTTTCTTTTCCAAGAAAGTTTGGAGACAGTCTATCTAAGCACTGGGAAGTCTCACAAAAAAAAAAATAAAAGACAGAAGGACAGCTTTCATCAGGACCAAATCTGATCATCCGATCTATTATTTTTGTATCTCCAGTAACAACTTATGTAACTATTCATGAATTCTTCCACAAATCAAATACATAAACAGTTTTCATAAACATCTCCTGTCTACCCAAAAAGGACATGATAAACAATAGTAATATAAATACTTGAAAACTATGAATAATATCATGCCAGTTTCCATTAAGATACAAAAACATTTTTAAAAGACTAAGGTTAAATACAGGAAATGTTTGCATTTAAAAGGAAATGGGAGCAGAAAAGATGATCCAAAAAAAAAATCTTTCAACTCTGTAATATAAATTGGATTACAGGAATATGAAACAGCAGCTTCAGTAAAGAGCAGTGACTCAAATTTTTGACACTTACAGGAAAAACATGAAGATGCTGAATTAAAGCAGATAAGGGGTCTGATTTACAGCTGCATGAATTGACACGACCTCAATCAAATCAGTGGAGTTTTTCTGATTCAAACCTCATTAGAATTGGGCTGAAGTTGCCTTAACAGTGAAGAGACCTACAGCCACAACTGGAAAGGTGAAGCACATTTCAGAAAAAGTCCAGTGTATTCTGTATGTGCTTCTTTCCTAGTCGGCTTTACATATTAACACAGAGGGGTACTGCTTTTCTGTTGCTGCAGCTGCACTGCACTGAATCTCATCCAGAGCTGATTGGGTTAATTTTATTTTTATCTGCCATTTTAGATCTATATACCTACTTAACTGTCCAAAGGCAATCTTCAAAATTGTATGGGAAAGATTTTTCAAAACTCGTGCTGAAACCTCCTAGTTATTCATACACATTTTTAAACATTTCTAAACATTTTGAACATTTCTAAAAATGTCTTGGCTAAGTTGAAAAAGCTAACACAGATGAAACCTCAGGCTGTTGAGATTAGACCACCTCAAGGTACTCCAACTGCTTCATGTGCCGCTCGCTGACGTACCACTGCATAGCTTCTTCAACACAGGCATCACCTTAGATTTCCACACCCCACATCACTTTGAAAATAAACTGCATGCTTCTGAACTTCACGTGGTTAGGAACCACATTTTGCTCTTGCAAACATTTCTCTCCTCATGTGCTCTGACTTATAGCTACAGCACTTTTTCTAACTTCCTCAAAAGAAAATATTTTCAAACATGCCCAGAAGATCAAAGGTAAAACCAGAAAATCTTTCATGAGCTAGTTCAAGCCCTTTCTCAAACTCACCATTGTTCACTCTAAGGCAGTACATCTCACCACTGCCACATTTACAAGAAGAGTTCAGTTTTCCATGTATTAGCAAGAAAGGATAATTTAGTGTGGAAAATGAGAGGGACCAGCATACAGAGAATAATTTTGAGGGTTTAAGTTTTTAGGGAAAATATAGGGAACAGAAGCAGAAAGCAGAGAGAAGTTGGGACATTTATTTTTCTTTCTTCCCTATGCACCTTATTGCAATGTTCTGTCCTGTGCTCATATGGATGTCAGCATTAAGGAATGCATGAAATGTGCATTAGTTGCTCTCTAGACTATGGACTGCATTATTGCTTGTACATTAACTTCTCTACCCAACAGAATACTGGAAATATGCCTCTCATACCCCTTTGAGAGGTACAGCACTATGTGAAAGTATTTTAGAGCACTCTGAATGCATAAAGCAGTGTTAGGTTTTTATTCTTTGCCCTGACATTGATGATTAATATTGCATAATTTAAGATGGGATGGCAAGAGCAGGCTGATAGGAGAGGATATAACACAGAAAAAAAATGGGACATGTTTTAGAGTCATGCAGAGGCCAGTAAAGCAAAACAAGTGCAACCAGTGGAGCTATCATCTCATTCATCTATTTGAATTAAACCAACCATGAAAGTTGTTACTCAAAGGAAGAGTTTCTTGCAAGTTTGAGGGAAAAAGGGGTTCTGGACAAATAGTGGATTGAGTACACCAATGCTTATTATTCTCAGTTTAGTCAGACTCAGAATATCAGAAAACCAGAGGGGAGGAGAAGCAGCCCTCAGCACACAGTAGTTCAGTCCCTCAGCAAGAGATGCAACAAAACTGCATAGCAACAGCTATTGTACCAAAAGCCATCGAAGCCTCACTGCTACTATCCAAGGAGCCAGAGCACTATCCTTACAGCTGTCAGCTCAGACAGAGAAGCCAGCCTGCCCCAGCCCATAAACTCCAGCTGTAGCTCAAGCCTAAAAAATACTGCCACTCTCCCAGCCTGCAAATGCAGTTACTGAGCTGGAGGCCACACATGCATTTGACTTAGCTCCTGTGCAAGGGTCATTAAGGTAGGGCTGCAACACCAAGCAAGGTCACTTATGTCTCATACTCCTCAGGTTAAGGTTATGAAATAATGAAGTACCTTAGTGCTTAGTATTAATGAAGTACCTTAGTGCTTAGTATTAATGTGACCATCCTATAACTCAGACACATAAGGGTCAGCCTTCATTTATTCCACAATAGACAAAATTTTATTATTATTTCCTGGTGTTTTACAGGATTGTCCTTCCTCTTTAATAGGAGATATTTTTAACATCTTGTAGGTAGCAATGGAAGTAATGAATGACTGCTTGTGTATGCACAAAATCATGCTCTTTTAGACTTCTACGCCCAGCTCAGATACCTATACTACTCAGGCTTTTTATATTCAGTCAATTCATTGTAAAAGTATGAGAGAAAGAGTTACCATACCTGATTTTTCCATCCAGGATGGATGATGGAAAAATTAGACAAGCCGCAAAAAAATTCAGTTAACACTTAAAAGGGTTTACAGTTAACAAGGGAAGGTGAGGGCAGCAGACGGGGAACTTAAATACAGTATTTTGCTAGACTTTAAAAAAAGTCAGTGTCAGATCTGTGGGAATAAGGGAAATAGAAACTGTACAGGGATTTACTAAGCAGTTCTTTGAAACTGCTTTTGACAAAATGAATGACAGTTTTGAAAAGCCCATTTTTTAAGATTTTAATGCTACATCAAACATGTCTTGTTGGATCACATCACAACTGAGGCAAGCTAAAGGGATGTGTCAGGGAGAGAGAAATGTGCATAGAAATAATGTATATTCATACACACATGCAGTCTCTAATCCTGCATTGCTTGCTTTCCCATGTGAATAATTGATTCACACAAGCCACTCTGTAAAAAACTTTACAGTGCTCACCTATCTTAACATATCTAGGTCATTTCAGTGAGCTAATTACTAATATTATTTTTAGGAATTATATTTTTGCTCATTTTCCTACCACAAATATTTTCACATTATGCCAGACACAAGCACATAAATAGTAAAGAGCTTAAGTAGTTATAAGGCATCTGAGTTCCAGCATATTTCCAGGCTAAAGAAATCATGAGAGACAAGGTACAGTCACTGTTCCAAATGCTCTGTTCAGCCTTTAGCTGGAAAAAATGAAGTGAGACCAAAATAGTGTTATTTCTCTTCTCATCACCTAGCAACACTCCTCTTGCAATAGGAACTTAGCCAGTTATGAGGAAAAGAAAATTAGAGAGCAGAATGACACACTCTGTCCCAGACAGTCCAAAACATACTGTAAGGTGACAGACACTGAGCAGCACAATGCACAATTAGCCTAATAGCAGTTTTCTGAGGTTTGCAGTCTGTCATCTCTGCAGCCACACTGTGCAGAGTTCCCCCATCCGAACTGCCTTAATGCCTTATGACAGCTCTATAGCAATAGATCTTGTTCCTAAAAATAAAATGGGCATAATGTATCTTCCATGCTCTGCAAGTATGAATAATATTCAGAAGCCTCCAAACTGTTGTTCCTAGAGCTTCATTCCCATTGTTGTACAGGCTGCCAAAGGGAAGGTTTACAAAGAAGGAAGACACTGGAAATCACGAGGTTGTCTTCCTGCTGACAGATTTTAAAAAATCTTTCTAGCATTACTTTTCTTTTTAAGAAATGCAGACTGATCTAAAACTATTTGGTATAAGCTGATTTCAAAGCAAGAAATGAACAGCAAAAACATAGCTAGCTACTTTTGCAATGATTCACTAAAATGCAATATAGTCCTTTTGGATTTGTGATCGTACAAAAATAGGGCTTATGCTGAAGACATATTTAAGAAGGTAGCAATTTTAAAGCAGACTTCTAGCTCACATTACATGTCTGAATTCTACCTTTAATTTCACTAAAGGCTAAAAATCAACTTTTTAATTGGAAACTCTATACTAATCATGCAATAGGCATATTGAGGTATTTACTATGTGTGTTTCTTTAGATAATAGATATCTGTATATATGTAGGTACTGAACCTCAAAAGGTACAGCCAAATTCACTGAAATGTAGTTTGTTTGGGTTTTAACGGAAGAAAGGGAAGCACTTTTTAAAAATTTTCAGTTCCCAAGAGGATTAGTGCCATGAAAGAAGATTCAAGCTTCTGCAAGCAGGTTCCCTACCTCTCTGAGTAGATTATCTGACCCCATTCCTACCACCTGAGAGATGAACTTTTGTGAAAAGTTCCAATAGTATTTTATTAAAGTCTATTCTAAAAGATGAGAAGTATATTTTTAAAAATAAGAAATACCCATTGAATCACAGAGATTCTGGAATCTCACCAGTTTCACTTCAGGCAGTCTGTACAATGTCATGCAATCTACTGATTGCTCCTTCTCTTTTTTCTTGTTCCAGACTCGTGTTAGGAAACTCTTACTGCCCTCAGCAACTCTATCATATTTGAAGCAAACTTTGGGGAATTCATCCTCTGGACAGAATAACTGGACTGCAGAAGTCACACACATACACTGGCTTTATTTCCCTGTAACAATGGGGTTAGTGCTCAGGCTCACAGGAGTTAAAGGGGGTGGCTGCTGCTGCCCCATGGCTAACACCAAGCGGGAAGGAAACCTCTGCACCCCACCTGCAGATGCTGAAAACCACACAAATGTGTTACCTTGGAAGAACTCTGATCTCCTGCTTACAGAAGGTAAGCTCCTGTTTAGCCCCAAGATCCTGTCCAAATGAAAGGCAAACACCTCACTCATGTCCAGAGGTCTTTTGACAATTCCACAGTGTCCCTGATTACAAGCAGTTCCTGTAGTGCTGGGACCTCTTGCAAATACTGCCAGCACTGCTTTTTGTGAAGGAACTTCTTGAATGCTCTCTATGGGAGAGTCTGCCAGCATGCGCATGTTTAGGATGTCATCTTTGCTCATCCATGAGGGAGGGCTCTCACTATAAATCCTGATATTGCTTTCCTCAGGCTGGAGCTGTGCCTTTATAGCTCCAGAAATCCTCCCAGGTCTCTGGTGACCTCTCTCCCTGATAGCCATTCCTTTATGCCCGTGTTCATCCAGTTGGTACTTTCTTGCCTCCAGAGGGATCGCTGCTCCCTTGGTGCCGGTGGCAGGTGTGGCCCGCCCTGGCTGTTGGGCAAAGGCCTCTTCCCAGCCCATAAAAGTGGCTTTTGGAAAGTGCTGCCCATAGGACAAAGGGATTGCATTTTTCTTCCTGCGTTTTGGCTTCACTGTGCCTCTGATGTTGGCGGGCTTGCTGCGCTTGGACCGCAGGGTGATATAAACTACATTGGGTGGCAGCAAGGTCCCATTGCTACCAAGCTGGGGTTCCTGGAAATTGGGTGGTGACAGGGTGCCATCCAGTGGGATGCCCAGAAAAGGAGTTTGAGCTGCATCTTGGAGACTCCTGGAACTGATCTTTTGATGTCCTCCTTTGTGCTGCGGTAAAACATGACCCACTTGGCTGACAAGAAATCCCAGGTAGATCACACAGGCAGTGCCCACGAGCAGATTCCTCCTTGTCCTCGGGCGCCTGCAAGTCCAGAGCCTCAGCAGCCGTGAGTGCCACAGGCAGCAAATAAACAAGTTTTTGATTTTACTTGGCTGATCAAAAGGGGTCATTTCTCTAGTGAATCCACATGATGAAAACAGCATAAAGTCTTCTGTACATCCCAGCCAGGATGATGATGCATTATTTCTCTTCCCCAATTTCTATTTCTCCTTTTCCAAGTAGCTTCCAGCATGGGTGATGGACAGAGGCTACTGATATGCCTGGGAAAGTGGTCAGCACTAAGGATGCTGACACTCCACCTTCTCAAACTGTAAATTCTTATCAGCCACCACAGAGGAAGTGATTGGCTTCAGAGAATGAATGGAGCCAGCTGCGTAAGCAAAGTTTACTGACTTGTAGTCTAAAAGATCTATGTATCTTCTCTGCAAACTGCAAAAAGAAAATAGTAGCATTTCCTTTCATTACTTACACATAGCATCTGTGGCTCTATATTTTTCAGAGAAAAGAAGTTCTAGATGAGACAGTATGCATGTAGGAATTTGTCAGGATAAATCTTTTACTTTCTCATTACAGTATAAATCAAACACCAAAACCATTAAATACAGGCTCAATTTTCAATCTCAGCTAGATGTAGTCCAGCATTAGAAGAAATGCTTGTCAAATCCAGATCATTATCTTTTTCTTACAAGACAAAGTCTTCACTAAACCTCATGTTATGGAAATGCTGTAAATGATTCAAATATGAACCAGTGACTAGTAGTTAAATATGCACATATTCACTAATATA
This sequence comes from Molothrus aeneus, assembly GCF_037042795.1. Lineage (NCBI taxonomy): Eukaryota > Metazoa > Chordata > Aves > Passeriformes > Icteridae > Molothrus > Molothrus aeneus. The sequence goes on from NC_089649.1 coordinate 32,191,181, forward strand.
AAAATATATTAGCAGTGCCAAATTTCCCTAGTTGACTATGAATATAGTTTCCATAATTCATAAATACACATTAAAATTGAAAGATGGTTAATTCTCTTCACTCTTGTGAAGCCATAAAAAGAATCTAGCTAAAGTTTTAAAAATAAAATGACAGTGGCTTATATATCCTTTCCAAGAAACAAAGAATAGGTGCACATTACATACAGATTGCTATAAAAGTAAAATTTCTTACCTATTCAGCTTCACACATCCTTTGTTCTGGTAAACTCCTTAGGTTAATAAAAGTAACTGAGTAAAAGCTGGCATCTAGAACATATTTCACTTTTAAGTATGGTTCACATTTAGGTATTTCATTGCAAGCTAGGAACTGTTGAGAAGCTAACTTTACTGAGAAATGGTTGCATATAAACTGCTGTAAACTTACATGAACCTCATGTTATAAAAAAAAAAAAAACCAAACCAAACCAAACAACCCCACACACAAAACCACAGCAACTTCTATTTTAAATTCTGTAATGAAAAGTCCTGTGAAGTATGTGCCTTTCAAAAGTGCATTCCATCTATTTCTAACTCCTGAGAGCCCTCTAGTGCACTGCATGCAAATGTACTAAAGAAACTCCTTTAACTGCGTTTATTTTTTGGGGGTTTTTTTGAGTGTGAAATACCACCCACTCCCTGGATTTTAGAACTTTTGAGGATCATATATTGATGTGGTGAGAAGTGAAAAAACAGCCACTTTTAAAATGCTCTTAATCTGCTACTAAACAGCTCAGGAGTGTCTCCTATTTGCGCTTTCTGGAGCAAGGCATAGCAGAGTCCCTGTACAGCTGGAAAAGTCGGGGCAGACAGAAGTTAAGGGCAAACTTCTGACATCTGACCCCTTTCCTAGTCTAAGTATAAAATAACAAAATGTATATGTTCACTGTAATTCAAAGAATTGAGATATTCTCTTCTCCATAGCTACTACTAAAGAATAGGTAAGAAATTAGTTTATGTTTCATGTTGGTCCAATATTAATTTATAAAAATTTTTGACTGTATTTTTTTTTCACAAGCCATCATTTATCATTTATCCTTACTTTTTGTCTAAATATATACTGTCAAGTTAAAACTGCAGTATCCATGCCCATGAACAGTAAAAGAGCCTCCCTGTGACCTATTTTTTCCAAATCTGAGTTTTTGGAGGAATTGAGATTGTAACAAATCTCTTCATCCACTTCAGTTCTTCTTTCTTGTTTTGGTTCAAATTTGACTGATGGGACATACCCCAAATAAAGAGAATTTATTCCAAAATCTTCAGACAAGTTGCTTGAGTTGGAAATGCATCACACTGCAACAGTTCTTTTCAAATACCCAGTTCCTGCAAGTACACAGCACCTGTCTATTAGAACCAAGCAGCACCAAAGCACTCTACATTCCAGTCACTAACAGCACTCCTCTGCTGTAACAATTCTCTGAAATTCTCTGTAATCTAAGTATTCTTTCTACTGCTAGTCTTTAAATATTATCTGAAGGAAATTATAAAAGGATATGGAGGGTCATTCTTCACTTCTCATTTCATTTGTAGCCTTGAAATCATAATGTGGTGTACATACTGATGTACAATGTTGACTGCTGGGGTTTTTTTGAGGCTTTCTATGTGATAATAGCAATGGTAGTTCCTTTATTTATCATGTTCAGAAGAGAGAACTCAGGTACTGGTATGTTCTTTGGAATGGATGGTGGTAGAAAATCAACTAGATAGAACACAGTACCTTGTTAGTTTAACAGATGTTTGCCTCTAATTTTGGATCCTTAAAAGGCAAAATATCAAGTGATTTTTTTTCAGCCCCTGTGGTGTACAGCTCCAGTGCCCTAACAGATACCATAAAATAAGGAAGGCTGAAATTACTATGGAGTTGTCTGGAAAAAAAACATTCCATCGTGTTTCACAAGAAACAAAGAAAATGGTTTTTGTTCAAGTGGGTACTATTCTTCTCTCTGGAATCATTCTAACCCAAAGCTACAGCAAAGCACTAAAGAGCACTACCAAGCTGAAACAGTACTTCCTCTGTGGTGATAAAATATTTAAGACAAACTTTCAGAACAGCAGTTGCTGTCTGACCAAATTCTGGCCTGCATTATTTCACTTTGCTACCTACAGCTAGCCTGTAGTATCTGTCAGATTTTGTATTTGCTCCTTGCTCTAAACTATAACTGTGATATTGCCATCTGCATCCACTAAATTCAGCTTTTCATGTAATTTCTTCATATACTCATATTTCATGGTCAGTGTTGTATCTTCCTAAGGTAAGGAATAAAAGCATATAAAAACTAATATAGGAAAATAGCAAAGAATGGAAGAGAGGAATTAAAGAAGTATTTTCTAGTCCTGCACAGACCTAGGTATACTTTTTTCATGTGAATGAATAGCTGGATTAACTGTTTGCAATTATTTTCTTCATTTTTTCCCCTCTTTGTTTTGTTTTTTGTTTAACTTTGAAATTCAGCTCCACCTCCACCTGCATTTGAAGAGGTTTTCTGCTGGTGGTGGACAAGCTGCAGAATCTGAAGCAGCTGGTGGCCTGCACTGCTCCAAGCAGGCGGCCTCTGGCCAATTTGCAGAGACAGGTGGAGTGTGCCAATGCCCAGCAGTCACAAGGTCCTTCATGTTGACTTTATCCCTGGGCACCTGAAAGGACATGGCTACAGACTAGGCTCCTTGATGTGTGTGCTCTTGCTTTCCATGTGCAGGCACTTCAATGGAATAGGTTAACATTTTTCCCATCACTTCAGAATAAAATAACACAACACATATACTCGCACTGCCCTTAGAAGTCTTTTTTCTGCATGCTACCGTTGTGGTTATGATATTATTTCTCTTAGATGCACTATAGCCATATTGTTTCCATAGAGATGTTCTGCTATTCATCTCTAAATGACACATGGACAGACATTTATGTTAAAATGATTGATAAATGGTGCATTCCTAGCTTTACTGAATCCATACGACTGACAACTTATTCTCCAGAGAAACAAAGTAAGCCCTTATTATGGATAATGCAGATTTGATTTGCAGAATATGAATCATTACTTTAGAAGGCTCGTGCTGTGTTTGTAAGGAGATCAATTTGGGCTGCCATCTGGAAACTGTACTTCAAGAGTGCAGAGAGAAATGTTTGCTTTGTGACTAAACATGCTGACTAATAGTCTGTGCTTTAACTGGTCCGGATCAAATCCTTACAGGGAAATCTGCAAAGACCTCTTCTTGACATCATGTAAAAGATTTTTTTCCTACTTGATTTTGCTTGCCAAACAACACAGGGGCTTCCAGACCAACAGCTGGTAATTTTCGTGCTTAAGAAAAATAAAAACCTGGATGCCCTGACTAGGCTTGGTGGTTTCCTTGCGTTGCTGCACACCACAGTGTAGGGAGATACAATGTAAGAAAATAAAGGTAGTATAGAAAGTAATCTTACCCCCTAAAGAGTTGCTGCTGGGTTAATTATTAAAGATTAGGAGCAGGCCCGATTTTAACAGGCACAGCTGTAGCCAGTAAGAAGAGGGTTATAAAAGAGTGGATTGGTTGGTTAAGGGGAATTGGAGTTAGTTGGCTGCTGTGAGGATGAGGAAGAGTCAGTGCCTAGAGGAGCTGCCTACAAGAAACATCAAGGAGGTATGAAACTCTAGCAATATGGAACCCTTGCAATGTAATGGCAATAGACCTCTTGCACTATAATGACAACACCGCAGGGCCAGCAGCTGTTGTATGGCCTCAAAATGTCCCTGCCTCTCCCAAGATGCCTGTCCCCTCTGCAGGTGCCTGCAGCCTCCAGCAGCCAGGGAGACCTCGGGAGCGGGAGGAGCTGCGGGGAGGCCGTGCTGTCCCCTCGGGAGCGGGAGGAGCTGCGGGGAGGCCGCGCTGTCCCCTCGGGAGCGGGAGGAGCTGCGGGGAGGCCGTGCTGTCCCCTCTGCGAGCAGTCCCATCCTGGAACCACGTCTGTGTTCCTGGGCAAATGCTGCCAAAACTCAGGTGCCTCAACTCGGGTGCCTCTTCTGGAACACAAGTCCTGTGAGGAGCAGCTGAGGGAACAGGGGGTGTTTAGCCTGGAGAAGAGAAGGCTCAGGAGAGCCCTTACTGCTCTCTACAACCACCTGAATGGATACTATAGCCTGGTGGGGGTTGGCCTCTTCTCCCAGGCAACCAGCAACAGGATGAGTGGGCATAGCCTCAAGCTCAGCTTGGGGAGGTTTAGGCTGGACATTAGGAAGAATTTCTTCACAGAAAACATTGCAATATAGGGATTTGCGCCTAGGGAGGTGGTGGAGTCACCATCCCTGGATGTGTTGAAGACTGGATGTGAACACTGGAATGAACGCAGGGAGGTACTGGAGGTGCTTAAGACAGGATGTGGCACTTAGTGCACTCCAGGGTCTAGCTGGCAGGTTGGACTCGATGATCTCCAGAGGCCTTTCCCAACCTGATTGATTCTGTGACTCTTCAGTTACCGTCACAGCACCACCGGCCTGTGGAGTCCACAAGCTGCACTTCCCACTCGGGAGGGACTGTCTCATCCGCGCGCTTACGGCCGGGAGGACCAAAGGCGCTTTTATCACGACATGAGTGCATTAATTTAAATTTTCTCTTAGCGATTCTTCCCCGCCAGATGGGAAGCCGCCATGGCGGCGAGACAAAGGCAGTCGAAAACCACCCCCGGCTCGCCTCCGCCTCGCTCCCGGACGGGGAAGGAGAGCCCAGTGGGCAGAAGCGGATGGAGGCGGGCGGGGCCGAGGCGCGGGGCGGTACCGGCGCGGGCGGGCGGCCGCGGTGAGCGGCGCTGCGCGAGTCCCGGCGGGCGTGGGCGCGGAGGGGCGGCGGAGCCGAGGCCGCACGGAGGGACGGGACCGGGGATCTGTCGGTATGGGCCCGTCCCGGCCGCCTTCCGCCCCGGAGCGGAGCGCCCTAAAACCCGCCGCGGCGCTGAGCACAGGGCGCTGGGGGAAGGAAGGAAGGCATCCGCTTGGAGCGGGGTCTCGGGTATCCTCTTGGGGTGCGGGGCCGAGGGCTGGGCCGGGCCCCGCCTGCAGCCCGGGCCTGCCTCGCCGCCAACCCGGCGCGGTGGCGTCAGTGAAGCCCCAGCGGCCCGGGTGGAGCTCTCAGCTGAGCGTTTTCCTTGTTCCGTGATAGCACTTAGAGAAAACAGTGCCCGAAGAACGTCTTTTCAAAGAGTTCACCCCAGGGAAGTAAAGATACATTGCTAGAGCAAGGGTTATGGTGTCGCTTTGGCACGTTGATCTGAGCCACCTTGGAACCCATAGGAGTGCCCTAAGTTGAGGGTAAAAGTATCCACCCTTAATGGTAAATGGATAGTAGGAGAAATATGCAAATGAACAGTCAGTACGACACGCAGCATTTAAAAAAACCCACTTAATTAGCAAAGAGGTTCTTTAGAATCTTAGCAACAATTTGGTTTGCCATTGAGGGTGAAGGCTCTCAAAGACAGGGCCTCTTGATTTTGTCCCTCTGCAGAGATCACAGTGATGCATTGCTGTTCCAGTGAGTGAGCGTTGTGGTTTGTTGTGTCATATTTCTGAGGGAATTGTGGAAATGCAGAGCACAGCACTCCAGTGGGGTGAACCAGTGAACTTAGGAAGAGAGCAGTGTGTGCCAACAATATTTCAGCATCCAACAGCAAAATTGTATTTTTTTTCTGCTGCTGGGAATCCTGAAGTGCCTTTCAGGAAGGGCAACTTAGAGGAAAAAAAAGCCTTCAATAACAGTATCAATTGCAGTTATCTTTGCTTGAGTTTCAGATACAATCATTATGCGTTAAGAGCATAGCAGCTTCAGCATTTGGCATTTGTTCTGGTTTTGGCATTTGTTACCTCTTAAGTCTTTGGAGGGACATATGCAAGTCCATCTGGCAATAACATAGGATTGAAGAGAAGAGGCTTCTAGTGAACTCTCAGAAGCTCTCTGATGTGGAAAGCATGTAGAAAAAAAATGCAGTTGGCTTAATGTTGTGTAACAATTTATTAGTTGTTCTTGACATTTGATCATACAATATTAGAATTATTTAGCATGGAAGGGGTCTCTGTAGGTCATTGGTTCAATTCCTTGCTTAAAGCAGTGCTGTTATCAAAGTTAGAGCAGGTTGCTTTAGGCCTTGTTTAAGCTTTCTCTTGAAGGATTTGAAATGGAGTTGAAAGTTGGGTGTGAAATTTAGCCAGATTTGGACAAAGTGTCCCAAGTTTTGGAAAGTTAGGTACACAAAGTTCTCATTCTTATGGTTGTCCTCAGAGACACCTTTTCTGTCAAAGTGATACTCCATATCAAAAGTGCGTGTGTGGGCTCATCTGTGGAGTGTAACCTCAAGATGACTCACTTTAAAAAAAGTCAGAGATATTCTGGGATTAAAACAATCTTTGCCTTTCTTACTAAACTTATGTGGAATGAATGAGGAAATTTTAGAGGCAGCTTTTCCCTTTGCTCCCCACAGAAAAATGAACCTTTATTCATATTTAGTATTAGCTAGAGCAATCCCTGTGGTTCCCTTATGATTCCATACTGATCTCACTGTGGCACCTATAGAATCTCTGCACCTGTTCCTGGCTTCTTGACAATGGGTCTGCTGTAAATGCTTCTGCCAGTTGAGATTTTGTCTAACCCCATTTTTGATGCACCCCATTGTGACCTCCCCCTTTGACTACGTGAATAAGGAATATTCTGATAGCATCTCACTAAAGCATCAGTGCTTCCCATTGCCCTCACAGATTCATAACCTTTGAGTGCACCTCTACATTCTTGTCTTCAGATAAAGCATACAGTATTGGGGGTTTCTTTGTTTAACTGTTCTTGAGTCATTTTATTAATTTTTTTTGTCTGGTTTTTGTGGGGTTCTACATGAACCTTTTCTGCATTAGCCTCTTTGCAGTTCATAGCAGCTTTGAGAGATTGATAAGTAGAGTCCTTTAAGTTTCAGATTTCTAAACCAGGTTGGTATTAATTAATAGTCCACGTACTTAATTCCACTCTTTGATTCCAGATTCTACCTGGACCTGCAGCAAAACGACTCCACCAAAAGAAACACCTTCAGAACAAAGATGAATATCGGGAAAGCTTACAGTGCTGCTAACATCAGCAATGGAACAGATCTAGCTATTGGCTTTACCTCTTCCACAGTAGCTGTCCTTCTGTTTGGGACAAACTTTGTGCCTGTCAAGAAATTTGATACTGGTGATGGTAAACTTACTTATATTATTTTCTTTGGCTATTTTTGCTTAAAAGAATAATATTTTACCAGCAAATTACTAGAGGCCATCATCACAGCCTTAATCCAGAGAGTATGTTCAATTTTGTCTGCTGTTGCTAGGGTATAAAGCAAAAATACTGCTTCAGGATGTGGCACATCTTGAGAAGGGCCTTTTCATAAGTTGTACACTTTGACAGTGATGATGTACATTTCATGACAATTCACAATGGAAGGTGCGATGTTCTTTGTTCTACCCTTGTATCAGATACATCAAGTGTTATTTATACATGAGGTAAAAGTTATTGGACTTTGGAGCATTACCTTTCAATTGTGCACCTTACATAAAAACCTGAGATTTTAGTAATTTTATTTGCTGACTTGTTCAGAGGAAATTTTCATGTTTATATGAAGCATAACCAATTATCAGATCTGTAAATGAGTAAATTTGCCATTTTGTTATTGTAATATGGTACCTGCATTGCAGGCTGGATATAGCCTCTGCTCTTTATGCCAAATATGACCCTAACAAGACAAGCTTGGGCATAAAGTTAACTGGTTTGCCTAATTGAATACTACCCTTCAAGAATATACAGAGGTAGAAGGGATCTGTTGCTGACCATCCTCAGTGTCTGGGATTACCAGAAAATCTTGAGCTTTGAAAAAGTCTCATCCTGTGCAGTCCTCTGTGTTAGCAGCTACTGGAGTGGTGGGAGAAGTTTACAGCAACTGAATATCACCTTTGTCAAAAGTCCATCAAAATTTTCATGTGTTTAAGAATTAGGGCTTGTGTGAACTTTGGCCAGCAAAGTGTCTTTTGCAATTCTGTAGGAAGAATTGTGATAAGGAAAAGGTTAACCAAATTATAACCCACCCTAAAAATACATCCCTTAAATAAATTATGAGGTTCCCAGCATTCACAAAGGCTGTGGCCACCTTTTTGATTTTTTTATCTACTAGTGTATCAAAGATAAACATAAACTGTTAAGATATTCACACATGCAGTATTCTACAAATTCCCTATTGTGTGCATTTGATTTTTCCATAGGCATGTTTTTCCAGTGGATTCTCTGTGCCTCCATATGGATAGTTTCTTTGGTGGTCAATTTGATCCAGAATTGCCCCCGGTTTTGGCCCCTGGCTATGGTTGGAGGTTTTGTGTGGGCTACAGGTGAGGATAAAGAGATTCCAATTCTTGAAACTTTTCCATATATAAGATATTAGTTATTTAATAGTTATTCAGTTCTTTAAAGCCTCACTGTTAATGGAACTGTACCCCTATGGTAAATACTGTTTTACTATGCTTATTTTATAAGAGGCAAATTCACACCAAAAATAACATTTAAAACTATATGGAGGAAAAGTCTATGTTCAGTGTATTTATTTTTGAAAACATTGTTTCATACTGCCTTGTAGCTTCCTAAATTTCTTTGCCTTCCAACCAAGCACAGAACCGAAAGCAAACATATACAAGATCACGTTCTATTTTTTACTGATTTCAGTTTTGGTTTTTGTATTTCAGGCAATGTTACAGTTGTCCCTATTGTTAAAACTATTGGCTTGGCTCTTGGTCTCTTGATATGGGCTTCTTTTAATTTGCTGACAGGCTGGGCAAGTTCAAGGTAAGTATGTTTTAAATCTTAAGTCATTAATTAATTAATAACATCATTAATGTTGGCAAGTGTTCATTTATAAGTGAAAACTTACCTGTAGAATCATAGCCATTCAGGTTGGAAAAGATCTTTAAGATCAACTCCGCCATTAATGTAGCGCTGCTAAGTCTACCACTATCCTATATATTAAAACTTTTTCCTTCTTAGTGGAAAGTACTCAAGTTAACTGTTTTAGCTTTTTGTATTTCCTGTTTTAATAGAAAGAAAAATGCCCAGTGATGTGATTGAGTCAATAAATAATGAATTTCTTAATGTAAAACTAGTATATATTTGCATTTTTTTTCTTCTGCAATCTGGTTTGATAAAATAACTTCAGTTCTTAAATATATATCTTTTAAAAATGCATGTTAAATTAAAGGTTGTTTTTGTAAAGTAGATGTTTTTTGCAAGCCAACTGAAGCACTGATTTAATACTAAAAATACTTACTTAGGCAGATTTATTTACATGAGTCAAGACTTCAAGGACTAGGTTATAATTTAGCTATTTGTATAGAGCCCATGCATCTAAGTGAAACTGGTTAAATGTTTCAGGTTTGGTTGGTTTGGAATTGATCCAGAAGAGGTATCAAGACCAATCTTAAACTATATTGGAGCTGGACTTTCACTTATAAGGTAGAAATTGATTCTTATAATTAATATCTGTTATGTAGAATACATATTTAATAACCAACCACCAGGATGATTTAACAAGAGAACAAATATATTGAATAATCTTTGGCAAATCCATATACTTCCAAATTCGTGAGCTATCCATACCTAGTTGGTCAGTGTTCATGTAGAAACAGACATGTTATCCAGAACAGGGGTGAAATGGTTATCCATAAACACAAAAATATATTTTTTTGCTGGTAGGCATGTTCAAGGCAAAGCAGAGTTGCATGGATTGCCTCTCTTCCTAGCTTATTCTAATGGTTGACTTCCCCAAATCCTGTTGGAGGACGGACTGACTAAAACAATCTTGTTGAGAAAACATCAGATCTCACTTCACTCAGTCAGGGGTACAAATCTTAGTCTCATAACAATAGAATATGCCACAGACTTCCTTCAGGATTTTTGGAAGGACTTTATTCTCTCTTTTTGCTTGTTTGCTCTTTGTATGAATCTGTATGTTTTGGTCCAAACACAGAGGAAAGAGGATCTTTGTTATGTAGCAGTGTTCTTGCTTTCCAGCTGGGTGGCTGGGAAGATGGCCCTAAATCCAAAGGCTTACTGTAAGCATGCTGGCAGAAGATTAACAGAATGCCTTTCAAAAAAGGAGGGTGTTAAGAACATGAAAATAAGCCATTTCTGACTGGTAGGACAGAGCTTCTGCCTTAGATTCATGATTTTGGCTTCCACTTTCCTTCTTATCTAAGAGTCTGCAGCTTTGTATCCATTCCTCTTACATGTGGCACGTGATTTTGGGAGGTACTGAGAAAATAGCAGCAGTACTGCTATTCCTGCCTGATGGATTCATGCAGATCACCACCTGCTTCCTGTTTCTGAGATATCATGGAGGAGTGACCAGCAGGGAGAGGGATTGCGAGCAGACATGTTTCCCTGGCAAAGTGCACAAAGCCTGTGCATGTTGCTCTGTGGAGCCCAGAAACAGGCTTTTCATTTTAGCTTCCTGTGTGAAATCTTTGTTTCCTCTGGAGGAAACTGACATCCTTGTATAACTATGCTTATTCCATCAGTAAGAAATGAATCCTTCTTCAAATGGAAATATTCCGTTTACAGCTAGGAGAAGAAATTCCTAGGGCATTAAAATGTTTTTTCATAAAAGTAAAGAACAGATCCTTGCAGTTCTGATTGCAGGTATTTACCTGGTCTCCTGGAGGCAAGGTTAACAGTAGTAATATTACCATTTTTTCTCCATTTTATTCACTTAATGCACTGAGCAATATCCCTTTTCCTTCTGTATGCTCACAAGGCCCTGTAGCAGCAGTATCCCATTCCTCACATATGATGGAAGACTAAACATTAGTATTTTTTCATGAATATAGAGGCAATTCTATGCGGGTTTAAGCTGTTTGATATAGAATTTTCAAGTGTGTATTCCATTTGTGTGGGGTATGGTACAAAAGGCAGTGTTAGCTAAAGCATCTGTTGTTAATATGGTTGTAACTACATACTGTTAAAAGATGATGTTTCAATAATACATAAGAGGAAAGATCTATGAAGTGAACAAAAACTGATTTATTTACTTTCATTTAGATTATGTTTTAGCTAAGTAAAATTAATAACTTTAAATTATTACATTTACATATTTTATGTATATATAATCATAGTAAGTTATGACTTTAAAGCAATTGCATTTTTAAATATACTGCAGTGACTCTAGGGTAATAATGAAAACAAAGGAATATGCCTCAAAATAAAACTTTTGTCTCTGGACACTAAATGTTCTTATAACTGACATGGTATTTATTGGTGTATTTTTCTCTTCTGAGTGCTGTCATATTTCTTTTTATAAAAACTGAAGTCCAGAGTTCTTCAACTTCATTAGAAAGCACACCTTTACTGAGAGAAAGTGTAAGTACTCTACAGTTATTTTACAGCAGTGAAAATACATATCCATTTTAAAACAAAAAATATGTTTGTTAGTCAAGTTTGCTAGGATATGATAGACTACATAAAACAACACAAATATGTACTGATTGTATCTTAATCTGGGGATCTTGGACATCATTTTTGATATTAGCAAAAGATATTCCCAATTGTTCTTTCTTGTCAGCTTTAGATGGCTTATAAAGTCCTTCTTCATTATGATGGAGATTATATAGAAGAGTGTATTACTTTCTTACATGAAAAGAGGAAGCAATTTCATTTAAACATTAGCTGTAAAGCTGTGAGGGCGCTTAGGTGAAAGGCCAGGTTTTTGCCCTGTTGCAGAGCCAGGAGGCTGCCAAGAGTTGCTGACTGTCATCAGCTGTGGCACAGGCTGGAGGCCAGTGACAGGGTACCAGATTGGCTGTCTGCTCCCTAGGGAGCCCAGAGTATGCAAGGAGAGCTGGAGAACTACAGGCTCCTCCTATTAATGTACCTTCCTGCTGGAGGTCAGTGCTCAGTGGCTGCCTGAACAGAGAGCCCTGAGAGTTTTCTAGCTGTGCTCAGTGCTCACTAGATGTTCCAGTCCACCAGACTGAATCACAGAAGACTTTTAAAAAATTGCATGTTTTAAGAAATCAAAATAAACCAAATTTGCATTGGTTTTTTGCAGTCTATAAATGTTTCTGAAGAGACCACTGAGGACTCATGGGTGAACAAGCTTTCTCCAGCAAAGAGGAGACTCATGTAAGTTGCTCACAGTTCTTTTGCTGATGCATAGAAAGTAGCCAGAGAGTAGTAAAACAGTGTAAGAGCAGAATTTGTGATTTCCTAACAAAGTCGCACAATAAATGACAGGTTTTTACATACAAGTGTAGTGTGCAAATCTATATATGAATAGTTGCACAACTATTTAGATTATTCCATTGGCACTGTTGAGTGTGTCTAACCTTACCAATCAGGTATTAGGTACTACTGTGAAAAATATCATTTGGCAAAGGAAATAACAATATCAACTCAGTAATTACAGAGCTGGGTTTTAGCACCTAGTTGATTAGCACTCTAGCATAGAAGAAGCCTGTGCTAATGACATGCTTCCAGGTGTGGTTTCCAAGTGAACACAGCTGGAGAAGGCATGGCAGCATGGTAAGGACACAGTAAAAGTGCTTCAAAGTGGAAGCAAGCCAACAAGAAGCCTTGTGTGGGGAGTGGAGACTGCCAAGAGTACAGCAATCTGGAGATGGAGAAACAGACTGAAGAGTCAATGACCCTGGGAAATTACAAAGAGTATATAGATGGCAACAACAAAGGTGAGGGTGGGAGCATTTTCAACTGAATTTTTGTTTGTTGTCCCCTAGCTCTGCTTTTAGGAAATCCTAGTTATTTAATTTCCTGTGTCGTTAATCTAGATTGCTGGCTTTTGCAGCAGGCATTGTTTGTGTTGTTTGGCTACAAAGTAGGAAGAAACTATGTGAACCATTTCTCTACCAGAAAAAAAAAAAGTGCTAAAATGTTTTACTTTTATGGCTAGCAATTTTTATATGATGCACAGTTTTTATGTGCACTACTGGGCTTACACATGTTGTCTACTTCCTTAACTCATGCAAGGCTATTTTCTCCTATTTTTGTTCTTTTAAAGAGGATGTAGCCTGGCTGTAGTGGCTGGAATACTCTATGGTTCCAGTTTTGTACCAGTACTTTACATCAAGGACCATGGAAGAAGAAATGAAACTGTATACACAGGAGCAAGTCAGTTTGGTAAAGGCTTATAGATCACTTCTACTTCATTTCATCATTGTGTTCTGCTCCTTTTTTGAAGGCATAGGGTGAAGTTTTTGATATGCCTGAAAATATACTGTGACAATTTATCCGTTCTGCGCTACTTTAGGTGTCATAATCATAGCCCTAGCACTCCCTTTTACTCAGAGGTTAATTACACCATAAAAAACACTGAGAAGCAGCCCAAAGACTACCATACTTAACTCACAGGTATGTTTCTGAAGGCATTAAATACTAGCATTCTCAAAATACAGAGTTTGTATGAGTGGAGAATGAGGACAGGAGCTTGCCAGTTGCCAACAGCAATAAAGGAAGAGAAGATTGATCATAACAGATGAGGAGAGCATACATGTAACAACATAAGTAATTAAAACCATGTTGGTTTTTTAAATTGAAACCATTTAACATAAGCCTAATTGCCATTTTCAAACAACATTCCCCCAGGAACATTTTCCTTAAGGTTAAGGTTATACTCTTATCAGGTAATGCCTGAAGCACCTTAAGAGCAAAGTACTGCTGAGAACACATAATGTCACCATTTTCATATACATTTTCTCTTGAATACTGCAATGTATGTATTCCCCAGCCAGGCAAAACAGATGTTGTCATTACCATAACTGCCTTTCCTGTTGAGAATTTATAGCTCCAAGGAGACAAGGATCACCTTGCCACATGCTTCTGCTTCACCAAGTTGGAAATATGCTCTTAGCATGTACAAAATCCATAAAGGGTTTGTTGTTGTTCATAATTATAGTGATCAAAATTATGATACATCCTTCAAGATTAAGAAAGGACAAAACTGAGCTATATATAGCTTACATAGTCTGTGCAGTTGTCTTGCCTTTAAATGTACAGAACAAAACAAGGATACAGGAACATAATTACAACTTCTCTTGACCATCTGCAATTATGTAGAATACCCTACCCAGTTTTGTAGCCTCACCTGTGGATTTTCTCAAGGTTGTATTAAGTTTATTCAGGAATGTGTAATAGAGTTCTGAAAATAACAGCTCATAGAAATGTTTAGAAGCCTGTAATAAGTCAACTCAGCATTTATTTCATATTTAATAGGTGTCACTGATTGTATGCATCCACAGACTGGCAGCTGTGTTCAGCACAATGAGATTTGAATTTGAATTCTTAGGAGTAGCACCTTTATGCATTTTTGTCTATATAAGTGTTATCAGTGAATATAATTTTGTTAAAATTAATAACTGGTGTTTTTACTAACATTTTGTAATTTCTCTTCCAGATTTAGATTATGTTTTTGCACACTTCAGTGGAATATTTCTTACAAGTACTGTCTACTTTTTGATCTATTGTGCAGTCAGGAAGAATAAACCTTATGTTTATCCCCAAGCCATATTGCCAGGTATGACTGTTTTTTAAATCAGTATTTCACTTCAGCTACTTTTTTGGACCATTTTGCAGTGATTAGTTCAAGTTATGTTCACCTTTCAAGTATCTTCTTGTCTCTTTTGAAAGAACACTATTAGGTTACTTAATTAAGGGTAGGAGACAGCGGTAACTTTTGTTCTAATCTGAGAAGAGAACAACGTGACATTGCAGATTTTCAAAAAGTGATTGCCAGAACGGAGAGCACATTGCCCAGAAAATAATAAATTGATTTGCTACTTCAGTTTGAGTAGCTGATTTTTATTCTTCGAGCTTTGGTTTAGTTTGCCAGAGCCAGCTTGTTAAAGTAGTTAATGTACTAAACTACTTCTATACAATTGCTTTATTATGCTACAGGTATGAAACTTCCACAAACTGCAGCCCATACCTTGCTATGCATGTTTTTGATTGGGATTTATTTTTCTAGGGTTTGTTTCTGGTGTGCTTTGGGCAATAGCCAATTGCTGCTGGTTCCTGGCCAATCACTATCTCAGTGCTGTTGTCAGCTTTCCAATAATTACTGCAGTAAGTATATAAAAAATAAAATCTCTAACTAGAATTAAAAGTGAATGGGTTTTTTTGCCCTTCTGTCTTTGGATTTCAGTTGAAATTATGATGGGTCTAGAGCATTGTTAGTCAAAATTATGCAGTGCCTACTTTGCTTGTCTGCACTAGTCTTTGGATTTTTAGGAACATGAATGACTGTGACAAGCACCACTTTGGTCAATGTCAAGCATAAGAAAAACTAGATGAATTGAGAGTGTGAGTCTTCAGGTTATGTAAAAGCCAAAGCTTTGTAAACAGAATTATATCAATATTAACTAATTGAAGTGATTTTAAGAAGAATTTTTTATGCTTTCATCCCAGGAAGTACATTTTGGTCTGGATGTTTTTGAATTTGTGAATTTTATCCCCTAGTAGTCATTTTGCTTGCTTAAGTAATTTTTTTCTTTTTACAGTTTGTGAACAAACAGAACAGATTATGTACTATTGAAAATAATGTTCTTATGCAAATGTGTGGAAAATAGTTTGGCCTGGTCTGTCTCTGTTTTATTCCTGTTCATGATGTACCTTTAAAGCATAAATTCCAATTACTAGGTAAAAGTAAACTTTGCATTTACTCTTTTGACACTGCCCTAGTTGGTAATACAAAGGTGGCAAATGGGAGTTAATAAATATTAAGGCCAAAGTTTTGCCTAACAGCTGTATTTTGGGAGCAAACTAATGAAACAGCTTTAATAGGGATTAAGCTTTGCCTTAAGATGCAGTAAGTCAAAATACACTCTGTAGTGTGCAAAGAAAAAAAAAACCTTGGGATTATTCTAATTAGAAATTGAAGGATTAATGGGAAGCAGTTTTAGTAATTTAGTTATCAGTATGCCTGAAGGACAAGGATGTAAAATCACAAAATGAAAAATAAAAGGAAGCACTGATGAGAAACTGCCTATCTGGACCACATGTTCAGAACTGCTGCATTACTTCACTCTGGAGAAAATTTTTAAAGAGGTATTCATCACATCCCTTTAACACTTTGTTCCATTTTTTTCGAAGTGCATTCCTCTCACAGCGCTTATTATCTATAAAGTGAAATAACCCCTCAAATAATAGTTGGCAAAGTCACTAGGAAACAGCACCCACACATATATTCAGCATGAGACACTGCTTGCTGCTTCTGTGTCCCATCAGCTGCATTGAGGATGAAGAGAGGAAGGTCACTGGCCAAACATCTGTCAAGTTTCTCAGAACAGCTCTAATGCAAAGCATTAACAGAGCCAGTTTTTGCTTCGTGTTCAGATATCTTCTCATGAGAGATGAAAATTCTGATCCTTTGTCCCTCAGGGGAAAAACTCTATTACCAAGAGTGCCTGGAAGTTGCTGTTGTGTATTAGTGTTTGCTGTTAGCCAGGAAACCTGGCTACAACAACATCACAGAAAACCAGGAGTTTCCCTGACCTGTCTCCCTGGCTGGCTTTGTGCTTTGTCCAGATGCCAGCTATACAGGAAATACATCTGTGTTTGTCTCTTGATAACCTACTGAGTGATAAAATCAAACTTTGTCCAGTAGTTAGTCATGCTAATAAAGGAAATGTTAGGAAACATTGTGGACTCTTAATTTGGACTAAAGTGAGGCATGTTATTTGGAGTCCACTGAAAGAACGTGTAACAGCTGGAACAGACTCTGCAGTGTAATGTAGAAAGAAGTTGTGCCTACTGAAAAAAAAAAACCAAAAAAACCCAGTTTCTTGACTCTTTAGCCCTTCCTGAAGATTTTATTGTATCTTACTTAGTAAATATTTCAGTGATGTTTATGCTTTTGACATGAGTGCTTTATTTATACAGAATGGAAAGACTTAAATGTGTTATGCAGACAAAATTCAACCACCCTGAGAATAGTAATGAGACAGAGTAAATTTTAATGAAGTGCTGCAATGTACATATTAATCTTATTCTTTAGGGTCCTGGCCTTGTTGCTGCAATGTGGGGAGTCCTTGTATTTAAGGAAATCAAGGTAATGTAATTAGGTCTCTCACCTAATAACTCTTGCTTGCCTCTATGTGTAGAGACAGCATGACTTGGTATACAGCTGTATCTCAGATTCCTCTTCCTTACGAGTATTGCATTATTAAACTGAAAGTGATATCATGCCATATTAAGTTTTCCAAGAAACCTGAAGAACTGTGAACAATTTTTAATAGGAATGAGGATTTTAGTTCCATGGCTGTATGAGGGGCAGTGGATGTAAATGAAGACTGTAGCCAGGAGGCAGGATGCTAGGCACTGCCTGAAGACAGTTTGCATTTGAGCCAGTTCTTTCAGTGGAGCAGGGGAGTGAGCAGTTGTCCCAATAATGCATCAGCAAGTAGATATGTTTTTAGGGTCAGGTTCAACAAAGGATGTAAAAATGCAACAGCTATTGTAATTACAGTTAGTATTACATTGTTATTATTGTTATTAGAAATGTTATTGTTGTAATGACCTTGGTAATTACAGTGTAATGTAAAGATTCTAAATTGATACAGCAGTGGTTGTCTACAGCCAGCTAATTTACTGGATTTTAACATATAGAGCAGAACTTAGTTTTCTAGTGGAATCTGAAGCTGAATGATAGCAGTGTAACACCAGATTCTTTTTGCCAATCTATCCAGGATCCATAGGTGCCTAACTTGGATCTAGAACTAAAAGTTCTGTCTCCCACTGCAGATTAGTGTTCTGCCAAAGTAGAAGATCATAATGTTCATTACCCAAGTCTTTTATAACTCTCTAAGCCTTTCATTCTTTTCATATAATTTCCACCTAAATGAAACTTAGTACTTTGTTCTACTTTTTTTTTTTCAAGTGGTATCAATAATGACAAGATGATATTTTCCTTTTTCTCTTCTTTTGCCTGTGCAGGGACTGAAAAACTACATGCTACTGTCAGTATCGTTTTGCATCATTTTGGCTGGATCACTTTCCACAGCTTTTTCTAAAGTTTGAAAAGACCTTCTGGACCAGTAGATGGTGCTAGCATTTAACACAAATAGAAAGATCATGTTGATAGATCACAATACATAACAATTTTCAAAATGTATGTCCAACATTTACAGTAACTTACTTCAGCCAAGTGGAAAATGAAAACATTTGGCATGAAAGAAAATCTGGAAATATTTGTTCCTGTTTTTCTTGGAATAGTAAGAAAATCAAAGGACTTTGATTAATCAAAGCTAAATGATTTTATTGTTAGTAATTTTTTGATTTTTTCATTCAGGTGCTAAACTTCATGTCGTCATAAATTTTGGATAAATTGTTGTGATAGTGGATAGTGATTTTAATGTTAGTTTATAATACTGTATGTGTTTGCAAGCTGATTAGTTTTATTAAAACATTTTTCTTACTGACTTAAATATGAGATACATCTTGAAATATTCCTTATGAAACTGATACACATGAAGATAATAAAGCTTTTCTTTTATTTAGAATCATTATTCTTTACATTCATTAGTTTACATGAAAATATCTTCCAGTCACTTCAGATTGTGAAGGAAATTGAGTAAAAAGGGTGCTGCAAAATAAACTACTTTTGTTTCATGTTTTCCATAACCACCACTAACAGGGACAACTGTTTATTTTCTTACTTGTGGCAGCTAACCTTCATGTATACAGAGCATGTTATTTGAATCTCCCCTTAGCCTTTTCTTCAATACATTGGACAACCCCAGCTCCTTCAGTCTTCTCTTGCTTGTAACTTGCTTGCAATTTCTCTGTATCTTTCCTGATAATAGAATGGTTTGGCTGGAAGGGACTTCAAAATCATCCAGGTCCCAACCCCTCTGCTAAGGACAGG
This sequence comes from Molothrus aeneus, assembly GCF_037042795.1. Lineage (NCBI taxonomy): Eukaryota > Metazoa > Chordata > Aves > Passeriformes > Icteridae > Molothrus > Molothrus aeneus. The sequence goes on from NC_089649.1 coordinate 32,210,109, forward strand.
GATGCAGTTCACTAGACCAGGTTGCTGAGAGCCCCATCCAACCAGACCTTGAACACTTCCAGAGATAAGACATGAGCAGCTTCTCTGGGCAGCCTGTTCAAGTCTTTCACCACCATCTGAGTAAAGAATTTCATGCTAACATCTAATATAAACCTAACCTCTTTCAGTGTAAAACCATTGCCTCTTGTCTTATCACTGTCTGCTTGTATAAAAAGTCCCTCTCTCTCCTTTTATACAGCACCTTAAACTTCTGGAAGGCTGCTGTGAGGTTTCCCTGAAGCTTTCTCCATGCTGATCTCTCACTAAATGGACTGGGTCTGTATAGAATACCAAAACATGGCAGTCAGGCTAGAGTCTTGTAGTCAAAAACTAGGAAGAGCAGCAGTAAGACTGTGGGTGTTTTTTTGCCATCATGGCTTGATATTGTTAACATGTTTAGATTGTAATCATAATTTCTCCTTTCTCCCACCATTCTTTGTATGCTCTGCACCAGATTTGATTTTAGAACTGTTACTCAACCTGCTTTTTCCCATCTTCTGTTGTTTATTCCTACCTAGGTCTCAGAACTTGGTGTCTGACAGTTTTTCCCCCTTTAAGGCATTTCTCTAATTTTGGTCTGTATGTTAAACTTGTCCTCCAACAAGGTGGCAGCATTTTTCAGCCAGATGTCATCTGCAAATATAATAAATGTACTCTCTTAATTACTATAAATAATTAATGAAAATGCTGCATGTTACTGGCCTTTACTTATATTTTGGTATCTAATACTTCTTTTTACTCTTCAGGGAACAATTGATTAACCTGTGAGTACAATTTTCCTATGTCTTGCAGTGCTTTTGTTTGGACTGCATTCTCAGAGCTTTTACATAATATCAGGTGGAAAAGTCAAGGTACATGATGTTTTCTACCCTAACACCTGATATTAAACTGAAAACTGGTATTTTTTTTTCTGTCCAGTGCCCAGGTCAGGCACAATTTCTCCTTGACAAGCATTGACTGTTACTTACCTAGCCATTATTCTATTGACTCAGACAAGGAAAAGTAATATATTCACTGTGGTTTTGAGATAACTTGAATTAAACAGGACATTTATTAATTTCCTTGGTTCTGTTTAATTTCTTAAAATTCACAGTCTTAAGGATTCCCTTCTTAAATATTCCAGGAAGTTATTCCATGCCAGAAAGTTGCTGATCGACAAAGAACTGGAAAAACCAAAACACAATTTCCTCAGGCTCCTCAGATTTACAGATAGGCTTTAATATGGCAATGAGGTGCATACACTTCACTGTTTATGTACAGTAAATTACTAATGCCTTAGTCCTGCTCCCTGGGCGGTGCAAAGGCAGCAGCAGGACAACCTGCCTTGAGCAAGCAGGTGATGGTGGAGGGGCAGGTGCCTGCCCTGCACAGACCCTCTCCTGGCCAGGGGGAGCCACGCTCTCAGCAGTGAACTCTGCAGGAAATGTCCTTCCTGCTTCAGGCAGCTGCTCTGGGCTGTTCCAGTGCCCCTGCATGGAGGATGGCCAGAGGGTGCTGGTTTTCCAGCCATGCTTCCAACAAGACTATGCCTGCTCCACCTCAGGAGCAACACAGATGCAGGCATGCTATCAGAGTTTTGGAACTCAAGGGCTTCGTGGTGTCTAGAATTATGATCACTTTAGGTAAAGAAATGTCACTTTTAGATGAAGAAAAGAAACTTGGTTGCAGTATTCCATGCTGAGCTGTACAGGAAATGTTACAAACTGTACGTTCTGTTCATCATCTCTGTAACAGCTATGACTTTAAAGGGATATTACATTTACTACAGGAAAAAATCCCAACCAAACTAGTAACCAGGGGCGTTTTCTTCACAAATAGACATAGACCTATTTCAGCTATGGAGAAGATACATGCGCCTGTGGCTGCCAATATTTCCATGATGATGAGAGACAGAACTTCCACCCTTTCTTCTTTCCCCATCCTGTATACATTCCCTGGGATAGATGATCTTACAGCCTCTGCTGTCTCTCTTGGGGGATGCTGTTAAATTAACTTTGAATACAGGCACAGCATTCATCTACTGGATATGATTACAGGAAACAGTTAAATCTTCCAGGGCAGGAGCACCTTTGCATTTCCTAAATTTTGTACAAGATCATTGATTTTTCTGGGGGGGAGGGAAACAAACACAGAAAAAAAACAACAACAAACAAAAACCACCTGAGCTCCTGTCCATAGCAATTGCCATGTAAATAAATGTTTGTAGTCTGATGCAGTTCTCCAGTCTATGTTGTAAAGCTATCAGATGTGCAGGCTTAATTGCTGACTGCTAGGATGTTAATTAAAAATCTTCCTTATGACAGCTCAAGTATGGCCTTTATTAAAAATTTTTTTAGAAGCTATCCTATTAGATTTGACTTGTTGACTGCAAGATAAAAAATCCCACCTCTTCCAGCACTTTTCTGTGAAAAGTCCCCTGTGGCATTCCAAAATAATTTTTGTGATGTTCACTTGGAATATGTTGTGTAAATATTCCACTCGTTTCTGAGATTTTTCTTGGTCTTGACATTTCCATTTAGAAATAACACTGTTACTTCTTTCATGTGAGGATGCTGGATTAACAGCATGTTTACAGAGTTATTTGTACAAAATGGTCTGGAAGTAACTGAGTTTAGTAAGAGAAAAATCTACAGCTAATATAAATTGTCCTGGTTCTGTTTATATCAACTTGTTTTTGTATAATTGGAAGAATCACATCTCTTGGAGAAAACTAAGCTTTCAAATATTTGTTTATGCCTGTTCAGCAACTTTTAAGAATATATTTGAGCTTGCTTTAAGAATTTTTCTCTGGTAATACTTAGAGGCAAAGTAGCCTTTAAAATATAGGTAAACTGGGAATTTTTGAAGATTTTTGTGCAGTCTTGTGAACTGGGGAACTTGGTGTCATCTTTTTTTAGATTTCTTTTATCTCTTTATTCCTTTGCCTATGTTAATTATCAGTGGATATTTTGAGGCTCACTGCCCTTCCAGAGTTTAATACCTTCATATTCTTAGTAAAAATTATTGTAAGTGGAAAAATAATTTAAATACAATTTCTCCTGTCTTCAAGTGTAAACAATGAAAACTGGTGCTTTTTTAATCCTAGATACATTTTATATTTCCTTTGCATCATAATTTTCAACTGATATTCAAGGTTGATTAAATACTATTTCAACTGTCTGACCTGATCCTTGAGCTTTCTTGCAGCTGGCCTAAAAATAAAATGAAAATTAAGATGATGCATGCTAACAATTACTGTTTTTTTTCTTTTCATTTTGGCATGTTTTCAAATATAAAACTGATGTTTAATGCCCTATTCCATAATTACTGAATTACTAATGGATTATACTTTCCTTTAGCTATATGTAATGCTGATAGATAGTGACATTGGAGTATATTATTTTAATTGCTGAAGTGGTGATTCTTACATTCTTCATGCTTACCATAATATATTTTTAAAAATCTAAAATATATTTAATTTTTAATAAATACCAAACAGTTCTTGTGTCTCTTGCTGCTCTGAAGGGCCTGTTTGAAAGTCTAACCTGAGAGAGGAAATAAAGGAAACAGGACCTGCATTAGTCCTGCTGCTATCAGTGATTCAGGCAGTCCTTGGGCAAGTAATTTGGCATAACCTCAGGTTTTGGTACTCATATAGGGACCAATTCACTGGTACTGACATAAACCATACCTAGAGATAATAAAGTTATTACTCGTGTCTTAGCATTTTTCATGTTGTAGATCTTCTAAAAACATTACCTGCAGAACTGGGAAACAAACCACACATCTTCCAGGACCAAAGCAGGGAAGAGGTACAGAGGATGAGATTTTTCATCTTACTACTTAATAAAATGAGAGAGCTTGTGGCAGCAATTTTTCTGTGCCCCTTGATTGGTTTACTGCAGTGAGGGAATCTGTCACAGCTCTCTGAACTAGTCTCACTGAACCTGTAGGCAAGCCTCAAAGGATATTGTTCATTGACACCATTCAGGGATCAGAATAAAAATGTTGCTGATTGTGGATAGAGGCTGGGGAAGAGGAGCATTTGTTCAGGAGTTGCAGAATGATAACTGTTCCCCACCTATATTTGTACACCTGAGCTTTGATCCCAGCCAAGAAAGAGCCCTGATAATACAAAAGCCACAGGCTCTTTGCAGATCCATCTCAAGAGAAGGGCTGATCTATTCCTTAACTGGATGGCAATATTTCACATCAGGTGGTGCTCTGACTCTGCAGGTTATTTTCCAGTTGATTTTATGTGCAATTGAAAGGTTGGAACTTGTATAAAAGCATCTCATGGCTTGTGTTCCTTGAAGCATTCTGTGCTTGTCAAGTTCAAAGGAAATGGTTTAGACTGTTGGCTTGTCTTACTTCCAGATGTACTTGCAGTGAGCATGCATGACCTCATCATCAATTTCTGCTTCAGATGTTTGTGTCTAGCATTTTCAAGTAGTTGAAATTTAGTGCATAAATCCAAAAATTAGCATTTCTATCTAACCAAAGCTTTATGTGATTAAAAAATAGCCTTGTTTGGATGTTTCTAGAATTTGGCAGCATAACACATTACGTTATGCGAACAACGAGATATTTATTACAAATAGGTTAAGCACTTGCATCTTGTGAGTTGTAACATACATTGTGTTTCCTTGACTTTCAAGAGGCTAGTCACCACATTCTACTTACGTTCTTCTAACTTTGCAGACATTGAAGTGAAATGCAAATGCTTGTCCTTTTTTCTTCCTCGGTTACATTGATTATAGTTCAGAGGCAGATAGATTCTTTTTCTTAACTTAGTGGGCAACAGTCGATTCAATAAAGCAATAGCAAATTTCACAGAAAGGAGGAAAAGCTGAACTATGTAGACATATTTCTGTAAGGGGTTGGTGATATCATGCCATGCTATTCTGTAGCAGATCACACTTTTTCATACTTTTATTTGGTAATTGTCATGTCCCCAGCATTTCCCTTTTTTTTACAGGAAATAGCGATAATCCAGTTAGGCTGATCCAATTAATAAACTTCTGCTATTGAATCTGGATTTCACTCATTGTTCTCTTTATGTGGGTCAAGTTGATTAAAGATTATGCCACTACCCAGCTGTTTGCTACTAACAGACACCTTGCAGGGAAACCAATGGATAGGATTGTGAGGGAGGTTGTGAACTTCTTGGCAAAAAACCAGCTACATTAACTTTCTTCACTATGACGAGGTCACCTGCGGAAATTCTGGGGGTGGGGAACAGCACTTTAACCTAGCACATTAAGAACATGTCCCTGCCACTTTTTATCTGTTTGTTGTGACAGAACTGCTCTTTCCAAAACCCTTTTGCTTTCCTCTTTGTTTTACTTCAGTGAGAAGATTCAACTTAATTTTTTTTACCTGAAGCTAAGAAATTTGCAAACGTCTGTAAATTTACCATGCCCTGCAAGGCTTGCAAATTTATTTGCTGCTTGTCCTATTTGGTATCATTTCCATGCCTTTACAGGTAACATCTTGATTTTACTAGAAATTCAGAATCCTGGCTGTTCCAAGCACAGTTTTTAATATGATCTTTTTAATATTATATGTTATTTATTAGCTATGCCTTGCACATTGCATCTTAAATATTGTCTGCTGTTGATTGCTGGGGCTGTTTAAGGATGAGATATGCAAAGTTTCATAGTCTCTTTCAGTTTTAAGTCTTCATAAAGTGTCATTGTGATAACTGCAACTTAAAACACAAGGAATTATCTTGTTTGCTGGGCCTCCATGAAATATGCCCTGACCAAGATTTGGAGATCTCTTACATTTCTTTCATGAGGAAGATCCAAAAGAGCATGGTTAGACTCCAGCAAATGGATTTCAAAGAGCTGCCATGCCATGAAATGACTTCTGAAAATTTAAAAGAATTAAGCACCCCAGTAACACTGTTCCACTCTGTCTTACATTAGTTGTGTCTATGTATCTGTTGCTAGAAACCTTAGCTTTCACATCAATGGCAACTTGCTGATGGAAAATTAGTCAGAATATCAAATTTTAGGGCTACCATCAAAACATTTCAAGGAATATCACAGATTCAAGTGACCAAGTTCTGTATATCTACAAATACCTAAAAGTGTAAATATCAATATATGTGTGTAGACATGTAGAGATACACTCTAAATTAGGTCCTTTTAGTTCAAAAAAGATCTGGGAGTTTTTGCAACTAGGTACCTGAAAATGTCAATTCCGTGATTAACAGCAGCTGAAAAATGCTAGCATGTTTGAAATTATTAAACAGTAAGGGGGGAAATATCACTATGTCAGTGTATAATTTCAATTCACTGATCACTGAAATACATGTTTAATGGATTTTTAAAAGTCATGCAGAAACAATAGATCTTCCCTTTTACAGAGTAATTCCTCCTTTAAGTAGCACAAGACCCAGCCTGAATGTGATAACATTGTCAAAATGTGATAACAACGTGTCCATACATTAACAACAAGAAACATGTTAATAGGTATTGATTAGTCACTGTGGCTTATGCAAGAAAAACTGAACACACAATAAAGTTATTAGAAATGAGGTCTGGAAGACAAGAGTGACTTTTTCAAAGAAATCATAATCAGTGTTTTGAAACTTATTCTCAGAGGATTTAGTACCCATTAGTATTAAAAACGGGTTCTGAGGCAATTAGTGAAAGATAAGGCCATTTCTGACTATCAGTCACTACAGCTGATCTGAATGGAACCTCTGACTCCAGCCTTTAAGCCACCTGATTTCCAGAAAGAGCTGTTTCATGAGAGAAAACATTTGATTCCAGACATAATCATTCAAAGTCCAATATTTGCAGACTTCAGCTATTCTACTACATATAGAGAACATACAATATAATTTCATTAAGGTGGTGATATAAATTCCATGGCAAGGTTAAGCACATAAGCACCTTTTCAGTGTAATTTTTCAACAACTCTCATTATTGGGATGTTCCCAAACAGTGCAAATGTTTTGGGTAATACTGACATCCAATGCTTAAATTAGAACCTAAATTTTATCATTTAAGTCTGTTTACATTGACCAAGACCATTAGATTAAAATTCAGAACTTCGGTAAAAACTTTGAAATATTCCTTCTAATGCAGAGCTTTGCACAGAGCAGAGGCTGTTTCTGGCAGGTATCATTCACACTAGCAGCTCTGTGAAAGATTACACTGTTAGTTTGGTTTCTATCTGCTGTGGCTTCTGTCCTGTTGCTCACTGCCCAGCAAAGAAATTTCTCCATGGACTCAACGTGTGATCATTGGTACAGGTGGGGACTACTTTTGATTAGGGGTGATTGTATTTTTTCTTCAACTTCTGTCCAAATTTGTCACCGTGGTTTGTGCTAATTGTAATGACAAGCACAAGGAAGTCAAAAGGCAAAACTCCAGAAGATAGTAAAACAGAAAATATTAAAGAGAGATAATTGAGAAAAGCAGAAGGAACAAGCTAGTAGAAATGAATGTGATGAGAAATATAAGCAGAACATTGATGTAGGACTTCCACTAGAAGGACAATGAGCTTTTAATTAAGATGTGGCAGAAATTCAAGAAGTACAGATGACAGATCAAACCAAGATGAAGCTGATTGTCTTTCCACTGCAGTAATAAAATTAAGAAGCAATGAAGTTACAATAACATTTTCTGATTATCTGAATTAAAGGGACTTTCAGCAACTCTCTGACATACTGAACTGATTATGCTTCTAATTTAGGGACTGTGGAATGTTTTAGCATAACTTTGCTCAGATAAAAACTTGGAATCTGTCTCTTCCAGCCTTATGCAGTGAAGTAAAGGAGGCTAAAAAGAGCAGTCTTTGTACAATTTTATCAGGGAATGCTTTCAGTATTTCTCCCCAACCATTGCAATGTGTCAGCAGCATAACTTATTTTCCTAGTTACTTGAGTAATAATCCCATTATTTCTCTGTGTGTGTGTTCTCAAAATAAACATGACTTGGCAAAAGTTTCCATTGTGTCTTCATTTTGAAGCCTGTAGACAGTAAAGCTGGCTAATAATATTTGAGCCTATTAGAGAAAGGACATAATAGAAAAGAAAAAAATATGGTTTAGTCCTCTTGTGGCTTCTTAAATGACTATTAGAAGCAAATTCATTTAGAAAAAGTGTCCTTGTATGTAACTAAAAATATGAATGCATAATTAGGTCTTATTTCTGTCAGTTTCATAAGGGAAATAAATGTTCTAGTACCAGGAAAATAATCTTTCAATTTAAAGTATAGTTCTTAACAAATAGTCTTGAACTGAGCATCATGCTGTCATTTTCTTGATAAGACAGTGTCTCAGTTCTCCTAACCTGATCATTCAAAATAAAATAGCTTCAGGGAGGACAATATTTCTGCTGTTTTTGTGATGTAAACTCAGCTGGTTTTCATATTTTTTAAAAATTTAAGCCTAGGCCCAGACCCACTGCCTGGAAACAGGAAGTATGCATCTGTATACCATATTGATGCCAGTTTGAAGGGATTATTTTATTTTCCATTATCTTGTCTTCCACTTTAAAATGAGATTTGAGACCATGTCCTTCAGCTGGACAAGTTTCACAAGAGGCTCTGGATGAGCTGTGTAACGAGCTCAGCAGTGGGTGGAATTTAGTAAAGGTAGCTAAGATGTGCCAGTCTTGACAGGAATGAGTCAGGTGGACAAAATGTGTGTGCCCAACCTGTTCCTTGTGAAATGAAGTGCAAGGGGAAAAAAATAATTTCTTAAGAAAGGATATTCTCAAACACATCTTCACTGGCAAGAAGCTAGGGCAAGGTAATTTTAAGGAGTAACAATGTGCTTTGGTCATGAAGTGATAAAAAATATCTCTTAGTAGCCAGGATGCTTTGAACATTTCAGTAAAATGTTCTTATTTTGACCACACTGGTGTCTGTAAACATGAGCAGCTGCAGGGCAGAAAGGGTGGGTGATCTGTGTCTCTCTGTAACCACACCCTTATGCAGCAATGACTTGTACAGAAGAAAAAAAATCAGCTACTCCTAGAATCACTGCCTGTTTCTGGGGTAAATAATAAAGAGGTTTTTTTTATCATATTGCAGCAGGTATCAGAATAAACCAGTTTTTTCCCTTCTAAACATAGATAGGAAAAAAACCTATTGATTACATAGCAATATCATCATCATTGCTTTTTTATACTCCTCTTTAATTCTGCTATACTTCTACATTTTGCAAGATCAAGTAAATGTGATTATCTCCTGCAACACTTACTCTATATTTTTAGTATAAAAATTTGCCTATCAATTTCAAATACTGAAGATTCAGAGAGATTGTCAGCACCTGAGGTGAGCTGTCAAATTGTTTAATAAGAATGATTCAAAACATCAGCATGGGTTTTTCTGGTTTGGTATTTTTTGCATTTTTTTACATTTCCCATTTTTATTTATCTATGGAAAATCTTTTTATGGAATAAAATCTAAGAAAAAAATATAGATATTTATGTAGACTTGAAGCATAAATATGTATATATAAAGAAGACAAACTTATTTTGCTACATTAAAATTCACAGCAGTGAAAATATGCATAGCAGCATTACAAATCCAAGACTGTCAGTTCTCTTAAGGAGAGATTTCTAATGCAATTTTCTCAAAAACAAAAGCAAAATCAAAGATGTTTTATGGCAAACAAACATTGCAGATTGACATCCTGGGTGTCCTTATCACACTAAGGAAGAAAAATTATTCTGGCTTTGCTAGTAAGATGGAAAACCAGCCTTGGGAAGTTATGCTTGGTCTGTTCAGTGCTAGGAAGAGGAAAACTTTGAGCACTGTCCAAAGCAATGTATGTAGGAATGCATTTTTAAAATGTTTCTGCAGAAGAGTTTTGTGTACCCCACCAGAAGACCTGTTTAATCTTAACTTTCTCCTCTTCAGCAGTGTGATCAATAAGCAAGCCAAACAAATAGAGAAAGGAGTGTTGTTCATGGATGGTTTTGCTTTTCAGTCAGATTGAATCAAGGCATCCCTGAGCTGTAATGGGTTCGTGACATCTGAAAAATATTGGGAAAGAAATACAAACATGCTATGAAACTTCAATTTGAAAACAGTAATAAGGGTTCGGGTTGGAGGTTTTTTGCATTTGATGTCGTGCGGAGGTGGCGGTGTGTGTATGAATAAAACCTCTTCTAACCCATAAAGGAATCTCCAATTTAAGTAACTTATGTGGTTTTTGGGGGGTTTTTTAGGGTTTTTTGGGGGGGGGGTTTGGTTTGGTTTTGTTTGTTTGTTTGTTTTCTGTTTTGGTTTGGGGTTTTTTTGCATAGCTCCTTACAGCAAAGAATCAAAATGAAGAAAGAAGTAGGGAGGAAACTCATGTGCTACAAAGATTTCGCGAAACACCTAAAATGCCTAAACTTCAGTGCAAATATAGAGAGTTATTTTCATTATATCTCCAAAAGAAAAAACAGTTTATTGAGATAAAAAAAAATTTTGTGTCTAACTTATTCCAAAATACTGCTGCAACTAGGAAAGTGTCATGGTGATAGGGGAAAAAATGTTACTGTAGCACAGAGGATTCAAATATTATTCTTACAGCAAAGCATAACAAAGGCTGTAGATGAGTACAATATTTCCATATTATTGCAGATTTATAAATAATATGTATTTGTTATTTTAGGTATGTAGGACTCCCACCACTGGCTGGTAATTCTGCTTCTTGGAGGTTTTTCCTGAAGGAGAACTGGTTCACAGCAGTGCAAAAGGGTCAAGTGTCAGAACACACAGGAATAGGTCTGACATTATGAAAGCTGAGCAATGTACCATGAGGTACTTCAGGTAAATCTTGACAAGACTTAGTGGGGAAAAAAGAAGAACTCTGAAGAACTGTTAATTGCCATTTACCTTGGAGTCTAGGAGATCCACAGTGTTGGCTTGGTAAGGTGTTTATCCCTTCTGCCTGGGCAGAACTGAGAGTGTATCTTAAGATTTTGATTGATTTTCCTTCTAGGAAACACAAGGGGAAGAAGAAGGAAAGAAAAGGGGAAAACCCACCTTCCTAAATTTTTTAGACAGAATATATTCAAAATCAATAGAAAAAAATATTGTTGTTGCTGCTATTGGCTAACTAAGAAACTGAAACAAATGAAAGCTAACACATATAAGAGAAGGCTGTTTACATTTTTTTTCTTTAGAAAAGAGAGGCACCTGCAAAAGAAAAGGCATTCCCAGGTAAAATATGAGCCAAAATTCAAAATGCCATCAGAAGAAAGATGTCTAACTATTAAGTTTTAATGTGCCCTTTCTCACCCCAAAACATCTCAAGAAATGTATACGTTAAGCTGCTGGCTCTTGCTTCTAAACTTTTTCGAGTCATAGACTCCCAGGTGTGTTCCTCTGCAGGATTTTCCAGTTCAATAGCTTTCAAATTGTTTAGTTCCATATAAAACATGAATTTTAAATATGTGTAAATTAAAAGTGCTCTTACGGTGAAAAACATTGACTTCAGCAGATTCTCATGAGTGGAACATGAGCAATTATCAGAACAACAGCATTCTTGCTGAGAGTCTGCCTTAAACATCCCTATTTCTGATTTTCTCCTGCATTCGTCTTTGCCCAAAATTGACTTATCTCATGAGCTAATCTTTTTGTTTGCTTGGTTTTGTTTCTAGGCATGGAGTTTGAATTAAGATAATTTAAGAAGATGTAGGCATTTAGGAGGACTGGAGAAGTGTGTGGGGTTTATTTGACTTAGGTGCAAATAGGGTTTTTAAAACACAGTGTTGTTTGTTGAGCTTCTAACTAATTGTTTGATAGGAAAGCATTAAAGAACCATCTGTTGAAGAAACAGCATTTTAAAGATGAAAGCTCATAATGCAAGTCTTAACAAAGAGGGAAATGTGTGAAATAAGCCTTCTTATATGATTCAAGAGAAAGGAGACATTTCCTAGGGAAATTTAAAATGTTGCAGGCTCAGAGGCCAAAGCAATTTGGGGTGCAATCTTTGAGAAGAAGTGACTTTCCTCTCCTCTCATGGTTTAAATCAATTAAATGAAGGGATATAAAATGAATGGTCATAGTCTCTTTCAAAGACTTCAAATAAATCATCCTGTTAGGTGGCACTCCTTCAGATTTCATTTTACCTCTGGCCCTACCTCATTTTCTCAATTACACAGTACATCAAGTTCCATTTTTAGACTATCATAGAAGACATATATAAGCACTCAAAATTCAAAAGTTTCTTATTGCCTTATACTTTTCAGATGTCTCTTACATGAAAAGTTCCTTTATTGCAAAATATATAAATACTTGTGTCTTTATGGTAAGAGAATAAAGATCAGTATCCATAATATTATTTACTTAGAATAATTTATCTAATGATTATTACAAAGAAAAGTACATTATATGTCTCACTCTTTTCTTTTTAAAGGAATGATTGAATTTTTGACTGTGGTATAGAATAGCTGTGCTATAACGCTTGAAAAAACTATAGAATTACATATAGATATTAAAAATTCTAAATTTCTGCAAATCAGGGACAAGTCCTCTAATAATGAGACTTCTTATCTAATCCCTCTCTTATTTAATTAATAAAATCAAATCAGTAAATCTAAACAACAACTTCAAAATTCAGCTCTAGGTGTATAACACTATGTATTAGCAAACAATGGTAAAAGTGGTAACATTCAAGTAAAAGAAAAGGGAGGACAACTTAGTGATGTTGAATACACCTTTAAAAGGATCTTCTCTCTGTTGATGGCTGAGCATCATGATAATGAGGCATGATAAACATGATAATGAGGGCACACTGAAGACATTCAGTGATTTTGCTGTCACTAAAACTACCAATACAAAGTAAATAAGACATCATCTGCAATACAAAATGACAACGATTAATTAAAGATATGCTCTTTGTGCACATTTTAGTCTTATTCAAGATCTAATATAATATTTTTAATTTTACCACCCACCACCCCTCTAAACTAAACAGTCACAACTCCTCTGAGATAAATAGAATTCACAATAGAGCTCTAATATTTTTATATTAATGCAAATCTACCTTACCTGTCGGCCATAAAGTGACACAGAAATCCAGGCAGCCAGGTATTTTATTGCTTTTATGCAATTTCATAATTTCAAAGTGTTTATTTTGAAGTGCTGAATAATTGCAAAATCTTTTGTACAGGTTATTTATTAAGGTGAAATGATGGGGGGAGGATTACTTATACCCAAAACAAAGAAGAAATTCCTGGCACATCCCATTCTTTTCTGATGTGACATTTAACAATGTTTGATTGCTGGGCTTAAATGGCCAAAGTTATTTATGTAGCTAGATATTATTATTATTATTATTGCCTTTGGCTTCAAATTAAAAATTAATTCACAGGCATCATTACTGCATAGTCCTTTGAATATACTCTAAGGTCTTCCAGCTGCATAAGCTTTAGCATTCTACCCTAGCACCTGTCACAATGCATCAGTCTCACAACTGCACTTTATTTAGACATTTATTTCAGAAATTGTATCCATGAATTTTTGTTTGTGGCTGTTTGAATTCAGCTCACAAACTGGGATTCTGCTACACCTTGTGCTCAAGGAAATTAACATCTGAACAATATTTGTTTGTTGATCTACAGAGTGATTCATTACAAGCTCTGAATCAGTTACTTCTGGGAAGGCTCCACATTGTTAAAGTGTGCCTTGCAGTGAGTAGAACTGCTGAGATAATTACAATTTGAAACTTGAAACTTTAAGGTTACTTCAGTACAAACAGGGAGCTGAGGTTTGGAGGCATTTATGTGAATCCATGAATAATTAGAAAGGCTCATATGCATATGCAATTGAATTTATTAAGAAAAAAAAATGCTTAATATCATCAGGAAGGTAACTGGGAAATAATTTTGTCTCCATTATGCTAGGTAAGTAATGAACCAATAATCTTGTTCTCCCAGACCATTATATGTGTCTGTCTCCCAACATGTTTGCACCTGTTTTGCAATATTGTTCTGGATGTACCTTGGATCACCAGAAAACTGAAAAAGATAAAAAATAGAGATTTCCTAAGATGGAAGATGGTATAACTATTACTAGATTAGGTTTTTTTACTTCAGTAAAAAACAAAAAATTCTTTTTCCTGCCTCATAACTACAGTAGAATTTTCTTAATTGGTTTTGAGAGTTTTCTAAAACTCCCTTTCTCATAGATGGAATTTCTTAGATTTTAGTCTTTTATAGAAAGATATTCTGATAAAACTGTTAGATGCTAAGTTGAAGTTATATTAAGAAATTCATAAACTGGTGTTACACAAATGTATTTCTATTTATTTTCCCCGGGTCTCTAAAATAATTTCTAATGAAAAAAAATAGGGCAGCTATAATAAAGAAAAAAAATCTTTACAAAACGAATAGTTCAAAAAATAGTTCAAGCCTAAGTTTTTAATTGTAAATTTCAAGTCTGATTCCCATCTGTTTAAATTCCATATTGTGTCACACAAACTGATTTGCAGACAAGGTTATTTGTGATGCTGCATTAGGATGTACAAAGAGCAGTGTGATGGGCTCTGAGCTCTTCCATCTCTGGGGCAGGGTTTGTAAGGAGGCCCTGAGGTTCATCTGGCAGGAGCCAGCAATGGGGGAAACCTTCTCAGTAGTTATTTCACCCTTTCTGGAAAACTTTCTTTCTTCAGCATGTTACTGACTTGCTTATTTCTACTGGCAAAACCTAGGCCTGTAAATGTTATTTCACTGGGTGAATATTCTAGCTACTAAAAGTTGTTCTCTCTAAATAACTACAAATTTTATGTGCAGGAAGTGAAAGTGAGTCTTCTCAAAATAATTCTTCTTTCACCCTCTTCAGTGAATCCATCCACAAAGAACCTCATACTGAAATGATGGGGAATGGAGCCCAAATTGCCATAGTAGGTAATTCCTAAATTGCTGCCTTTGGGGATCTCTTTTTCCACTACGTAGCCACGTGGTGCATTTTTAGGAGACCGAGTAGACCGATCCTACCCTTTCAAACATAAAAAAAGAGGAGATTTTCCACTATTTTTATAAATATGTTGCAGTTAGGAAGCATGTATGATTTAGTTTCAAATGCTGCTGGTAGAATTGGCGGTTTAAATGAAATGTTTGTTTAACTTACTAGACTAAAGGACACAGTATTTCATTTCACTCTGTGAGACAGAAAAATACTTTATTTAATCATTGTACCAAAAAGTGTAGCCTGCTGGAAAGGTAAACTTGCAAGAGATAATAAAGATTTTACTGCAGTTCTGTGAAAATATAATGCTTGAGTCTAAAGATAGAGATTGTAGCTTTTTCAGAGAAAACTTTGTATAAATTCTGTATGTTGATTTTGAGTCTATTCATTACTAATTTATTTCTATAAGTTAATGCACTATGAATAAACAAAACAGGACCAGAAGCTCTGGTTCTATCTAGCAGACATCTTGGGACCATAGAGGAGAAGAGGAACAAAACCAGAGATACTGAACAGAGACCTTTAATGTGGGCATAAAGTGCTAAACAAGCTGAATAAATCTAAATATAAGAGAGGGCTGACAAGAAGATCCTAAACAAACAGGTGAGTTAAATTGAATTTATGCTCCAATGTTCTTCAATTATCAGTTCATTGATCTTGAAAACTAAGGCCTTCTCAGAGAGAAGGAGGATTACCACATATCTTTGTAACAGCAGATTATTTTATTCATGATAATCTCTTCAGTTGTTAGAAATGGGAATTAACAAAAACGTGTTAGCATTAAATTCAGAAATAGTTAATAACATTAGCAGACTACTTCTGCATTTTGGCAGGTGTAGGAAAATCTGCATGTTCATGGATTTTTTTTCTTCTCAAATTAAAATGAAATGTTTTGGCAACTTGACCAACCCTATTTCTAGTTTCTTTCTTGTCATAAATCCTCCATTCTTCTCAAACCATTCTCCTGACTTTCCTCTTGTAAACTAAATTCCTTATGCAATTTCCTTATGTTACCACATATTTTTAACCCTCTAGATCCAACCTAGATTACCCTAAATTCTCCTCAGTGAGCTTTCTGCTGCAGTCACCAGGAAAATGAGAGCTTGGAACTGTCATGAATGCAGAATTTGGATTTGCTCAGTTTGGCCAAAACGTAATAGAACAGTGCACATGTGCAGGAGTGTTTGACAAGGATAAAATGAAGCCATTGACACACTTTGCTTGTAGGGCTGATCTGCTGAAATATCTTAGAGGTTTTCAAAATGAGAGAAATAAGTTCGAGTACATGGGAAACCATTTGCAGAGTTCTGGATGCAGGTGTTGAAATACCAAGGTAAGTCCTGGCCAGCCCTTGTACCACCCGGTGCTACCAGACATTCCTGTGTGAGGGATCTGGGGCCTCCAAAACCTTTTATGTTCACTCTCTGCAGTAATCTATGCAAGGGAATTAAAAAAAAAAAAAAAAAAAAAAAAAAAACAGAAAAATGCAAAAGAAACATATCAGAAGCCTGACTTTGCAGGTCTCACATTATTTAATTAGGATAAGGATATTTCTGTGGAAGGGGACAGAGAGACTGGTCTGGAATGGGCAGCTCTGAACATTTCTCAGAGAATCCCATTGAGAAAGGGTCAAGCCTCAGTGGGCCCTGTGTTTCCTGATGGTTGGTTTCAATGTTTCTCTGTGGTTACCACAGTGACATCGTTTTGTTGTGGTTTACTAGGGAAAGTGACTTGTTCTTGATCCCAATTATTCACGTTGCATTAGTTTCTGTTTCCTCTTTTCTTTATTTGTTTAAAATTAAATTGAAGAAATAAATATTTCATGAACGTTTTAATTTAATTGTGCAAAGGAATACAGAAAGCAAGAACAAAAACAAAATGCAAACTATCCTCTTTTCTTTATTTGTTTAAAATTAAATTGAAGAAATAAATATTTCATGAACGTTTTAATTTAATTGTGCAAAGGAATACAGAAAGCAAGAACCAAAAACAAAATGCATACCAAACAACAATTTTGGATTACTTTTCCAGAATATGAGGGAAATTCAAAACTCAGAATTATAATGGGTCCATTCAAAGATATTTTTTTAATGCAAAATAGAGGAAAAAAGCAAATGTTGGCAGAGGTGCTTGTCCAAGCCACTGCAACCTGCATCAGTTTAATAGTTTCTCCTTTACTGACAGCTAAGTCAATACAGCAGCATTAGACTACTGTGGGGTTCAAAATGTTATGGTGCTTGCTAAATTGAATTATATCAGCAGAAATCCCTAAAATTGAGAAGCTGTACCAGTAAAACTGCATTTTTCTCAGTAGAGCTCACATAACTAATTTACCACATTGGTACAGTGTGATCTTTTTAATACACCCTCATTTATACCAAGAATGTTTTGCTTCTTCCATACCTGACTCTGCTGGCATGGTAAAGCACAACTGAATTGAAAACATTTAAGAATACAAATGACCACTATTTCTCAACCTTAAAAACCTGTGTGCAGAACAATACGTTCCATCATGAGCAATTTAAGAAGAGGCATGTTTCCCCATAGATTTTTTCTATTTCTATTTGCTATCCTCAGCTTAGCTTACAATTTTTTTTTTTTTGTGATAGTTCCCTTCCAACATTATTATCATTGGTTTTGTTGATATTTATATTTTTGAAGACAAATTTGTTTCTCTAAAGGAGATGTCTGTGAAAGAGATTTTATCAACAGAAGGATAAGGACAGAAGGAATGCTTCTTTTTCTTGGTCCTTTGAAAGAAAGTTGGCTTTGAAAATTCTTATCACTGTACTAAAGATAATGTTGCAGACTGTTAAATCACAATTTGATTCCTCAGAGAAAGTTAATTAACCTTCAAATGCATTTAGTCACACATCCTATGCATTTCAGCATAGCTCAAGCATTAAGTACTGAGACATTACTTTTCAAGAAAAGGTGAAATGAACATATAACATTTGAAAAGTAGGAATTTTAATCAAAACTACATTAAAAGGATATAATTTGGGATCCACAATGCTGAACCTCCAGATGACTGGGTTTGTTTCAGATCAGTGTTGCTGAGCATTATTTTTACTTGACAGCTGCTCTGCATCAGCTGCACTGAGCTACTGGTTACAGCTCATACCCAGCTGGCAAGGCCCTGGGTAGTAATTACCACTACCTGGTGGTAGTAATTAGCACTAATTGGTGGTAGTAATTACCACCAAGTTCCACAAGTACCCAGTTTACCTGGGCAGTGGGGCTACAGGCCAAAGATCTAACTACTAGCAGAGGGGTAGGATACAGAGGTAGGATAATGTGTGCTGCTTTTCCTTGGGATGCATTTTCTCTTTCAGAGCTACAAACTCTGAATTTTTTTGAAAATTTGCACAGCAACCTTTTCAAGGAACTTTGAAAATTTCAAGGTAGATATCTCTATTCTATTCCCCTTAGCAAAGTACATTCAATTTGGTGTCCATTACAGATGGACCCATTAACTAAATTAATTGGCTTTAAACAGGGACATTTCTACTAATGCTTGCTCTTTTCTTGCTTCTTATGATCTTTCAACTATTTTAAAGAGATGCTGTCAGTATATTATTTTTAAAAGAAGCAATTTCTGAACTCTGAATTTGGTTAAGACCATGTCACTCTTTTAAAATGTCACTTACAAAGTACTTTTCTTCCCTCTACCATTTTTTTTCCAGTAATGATTTTCTCTGACGCTTTTAACTCAATAACACAAATTTTCAACTTTGAGGTTGGTGACCTCCTCCTTTATAAAAAGTCAGCTTTCAACTGCTCTGCATTTTAGTGAAATAACCTCATAACATTTTCCATAGCAAGAGGGTATGATGTAATTGCTGTTGAATTATGATCACTGCAAGATACTATGAATAAGAAAACCTAACAAGCAAAGTAAAGTAATAGCTAAGCATTTTTTTCATATAAATAGTCTATTGCAAAATTTTTCTGTGTGGAAGTTTTCCTTTAATAGGCATTGTATTACAAATGTATGATGGTAGAAGATATGCTCATTCTGAGGAGACATGGGCTTATTTAAACGGATTATTTCTCAACACAGCTGTTTCTTTAACATATGGAAAGAAAAACTTTGTCTCCATTGTCAGCTGGAAAACAGTCAATTAGATTCTCATCATTGTCATATGTAGTGACAATTAGGGTAAGAGCTATAAATAAGCACCTGACAGATATGAGGCTTCTTCTCCTCACCTGTGCCCTGCCAAGACATTTTTTGTAGACTGGTGCTGTACTTAGATTGTTCTTCACAAATGCCCCTTCAAACAGGTTGTTCAGCTTCAGCTCTTGGAGGTTTCATGAGCCATCCTGATGAGTGGTATTATTTAGAGTATCATATCAATGATTTGGGTTGTAGTGTACTGTTGCTTTTGCTTAATTGGAAGATTGAGGTATTTCAGTTGTAACATGATGCCTAAAATATTGCTAGAAATCTCCTATATTTTACATACATAGTGCCAAGAATTTGAAAACTGTTTCATGTTCACCTACAATAAACAAAAAAAATTTTAATGCCGTTATTGGCTTTCTACTGTTCCTTCAAGAAAAAATCAGATATTTCAGGATACAAGCTGAGAGTGCCTTTAGTATGAAAGCTACTTAAGTTGGGAAATGAAGTGCTATTAGACAGGTATAATGTTTCCTTAAGACCAGAAACAAAACAAATGAAAAACCACCTATATTCTAGTTAAAGAGAATCCAGCTAATAATCATTAAATGTAAAGCTACTCTAAATCTTGATTTTTATGATTCTGCTGAATTTAAATCCTGAGAAAGATGTAATGGGAAAAAAATTCATCTCAAAGAGGACAGCCTTTGAGAAGAATGAATTAAGCAGAAGTCATCAGAGATGCTTTCCATTTCCGTTTGTGCTGCTTGTCATGCAACATCTTTTTTTCCAGATTGCTCTTTCATAGTTTTAAAGAAGTGGGGAATGCTAATCCTGTTTGATTGCTAACAGGGCTAACATCAAGCTGGTGAGTGGTCACCAGTGAGGTTCCTCAGGGCTCCATAGTGAAGGGCCTTGGGGAGAAGCCATATGAGGAGTGGCTGAGGTCACTGGGGCTGTTCAGCCTGGAGGAGACTGAGGGGAGACCTCACTGCAGTTACAACTTCCTTGTGAGGGGCAGGCACTGATCTCTCTCTGTGGTCACCAGTGACAGGACCCAAGGGAATGACCTGAAGCTGTGTCAGGGGAGGTTTAGGTTGGATATCAGGAAAAGGTTCCTCACCCAGGGGTTGGTTGAACATTGGAACAGCTCCCCAGGGAAGCGGTCACAGCACCAGCCTGGCAGAGTTCCAGATGTGTTTAGACAATACTCTCAGTACATTGTCTGGCTTTGGGGCTGTCCTGTTCAGGACCAAGAGTTGGACTTAGTGATCCTTGTGTGAGTCCCTCAAAACTCAGGATATTCTATCATGTCTTCATTATTTGTAACAGTGCTGGACTAGTCCAGCTCACCCCATAGTATGAAATCTAAAATTCATGGGTGGGTTGAGAGTAAGCTTTGGCTCCTGTTGGCCTAGAGTTTTCCAGAATGTGCTTTCTAAGACTTCTTTAAACAACTTTTGATATGTACCATTTAATGAAAGGAAAACACAGTTATTGTCTTAGACTGAGATTCTTAGGACATGTTATGCCTAAATGAGTAAAGGAGGAGAAGGCATCAAAATTAGAGGAAATCCTTCTGCAAAGTTTTTTTATTGCTTTTTAATTTGATCAGAATTGTAAAATAAATTGTGCTGGGCTTTGATTCCCAAATTCTGTTGATGTCAACAAAAAGTCAGGCAGCATTATTGATTTCAAGGGCTTGGTTGCAGAGGACAAATTATTTTTTGCAAACACAACAGTAAAATCCATATCTCCTGAAGGAAGCCTTGCAGTACCTAGAAAATAGCATGATGTTTGGGGTTTTCTATGGGACTACTTAGTTTTATTCTTTGCAAGTGAATTTTCATTTTTGGTAGATAAATAGCCTCCAGTCAGGTTCACACAGGAGAGAAATTACAGATTTTATTTTCATTTCTTTGGTACGAAGGCTGGCTTAAGGCTGCTCTGATCCCATTCCAGTTACTTCATTCAGTGACAAGCTTCAGAAAGGCTGCTCTGAAAGTGAGGACAGCTACAATTCTGTGATACAGTCACATCAGAGGGTCTCCACAAGGCAACACTGAAAGACCAAGGCATACCACCTTCTTTAGTAGTCTTCTAAACCACGGAAAAACTCAGCAAACAGAATAAAAATCTTCTGGTTTCCACCTGCCAGTCTATAAAGAATTAATTTTAGGAGGAAAAAAAAAATATTGTTTTGTGATCTGAAATCACAATATGATGTGGAGAAAAGCTTTCAGTCTACAGACTTCTTCAAAGACAAATTTGAAAGGTAACTGCTTGACAGTAGGCTTAAATTTGCTGTCCTTTACTTAAAACTTCATTAGTTAGCATTCCACAAATCAAGAACTGTTGAATGCTTCCACAGAAAGATTTTGTGATGCAGGGAAGGGGAAATCTATAGAAAATGTTTCGGTCCTCAATTAAAACAGTATTGCTTTGCAGCATGTGGTTTGGGCATAGATCTGCAAACAAATATGCTTTTCAGCAGCTATGGCAAAACAGTTTGAAAAAAAAATAGTCTAAAAGTTTGACAATATTGCAAATATTCATCTCTCAAGAAATAAGGCAAGAAAAAAGGAATAAAGCAATGAGAAATAGATTTTCTTAGGTTATTTTTTATTTATTCTCTTCCTTCTAAGCAGAAGCAAACAATTTATTCTCTAGAGCTCTGAAAGGTTAATCACTTGCAGGAAAATAAGGATGTGAAGAATATCTAAGTAATAAGAGCTAAAAATGTCAGATGCCTGGGGATAAAGCAAATATTTCTGTGTTTTTCAAATCACTAGCTATTGTGATTTTTTTTTTAACACAAGGAAGGATATTATTTTAAATAAAACATTACCTCCTGCTTAAGGGGAATTGTCAGTGGATGCAAAGAAAAAAATCAGTTCGGAAGTGGTGAAGGACTGTGACCAGTATTCAGCTTTTTAGTGAATAAGTGCAGCAGGCAAGGAACTGCTCTGCTGTTGGAAAGCACATTCCCATGCACGCCCAGCAACAGGCAGGCACCAGCTGAATTCTCTTCAGAGCTATGAGCCAAGCTGTGAGCCTGGGTTCTGTAGGAAAAGACACTCAGAAAGTTCATGGTAGAGTGTATTCAAAGGGTGTTATACCATCCCTTTCCTAATCATCTCACCAAGCAAGGAAAAATAACTGGATCATTGCGCACAGAAATTGGTTTTCAAAAAATCTTGGTTTTCTCCATAGCAGGTTTTTCTGGGTTTTTCTCAAGACATTAAAAGATGTGGTTTTCAAAACTTGCTCAGAAATCCCTATTTCTGAGGGGAGTTTGCATCTGAACACTGCAAGTGTATCAGCTAGAAACATTTAAAATAGAATATTTCACCTTTAACTTAGTGGCAAGGGGCAAATGAAGAGTTTTTCAAGGTTATAAAATTCCTGATATATAGTCTCTCATTTCCCTTTCAGTAGATCACTGTAGTTGCTTAAGCTTGTCTTAGTACTGGAGTCAGAGGATCAGTATATAGGTTAGAGTCAAGCCTCCTGATTTGCAATTAGTGCTTTTAGTATTGAAAGTCTGGAAATTATTATTATTTTTTCATCTTGCTTTCTAACTATTTACTTTCTGCTAATTTGTTTTGTGCTGCTCTCTTGTCTTCATGACTCCCATGCCCAAAAATGCATACAAATTTGTAGAAGCTGGTTTGCAGAAGTGTAAATTTGTCCTAACTTATATCACTTTATAATCTACAATTAAGTGATTGGAAGAGATTGCCTTGGTGGTAAATACAATTTCAATGAAACACCTTCTAAATCATGTTCTGATTGTACACTCCAATCTTTTGGAGTTTTGTAAGGCATGTTCCTGCTCCAGGTTGTAGCCTGCTTTCATTCCCTTGCTCCCTACAGACAAGCTGAGGGTGTTCCTGCCATCCAAGGCAGTCCCAAAGCAGAAAGGGAATGGGGCTTTGGCTGCTCACTTCTCTTTGGTTGGCAATGAAGGCATTCAAACAGAACATTTTTCACATAGTGCACTTTGTGATTGAAACACATCTATTGCTTAAATGACCTTTTTCACGGTTGGGCACAATTTGGTTAATTTTGTGAAGGATTATATCTCCCAGGGCATCGTGTTCTGTGGATACATTAAATTATCTGTCCTACATTTTAGATGTATCAGAGCCAGAGTTAATTAAAATACATACATGCTGTGTAATGTAACAACAGCACTGAGGCCATTCCTGGCTCCCAAGGAAATTATCTACGCTAACCAAAAGTTATTTTCTCTCTACACTGTGTAGCTGTTTCTTTTATTTAACATATTAAAACCATTTTAAGCTTTGAAGTTCTGTGGCTTACTTTGGCTGGTGTTTTCATCAGATGTTATTCATCCTCCTAAGGCATATGTTCTGCTTTCAGAGCAGATATGGGCACTTCTCAGTAATTTATTCCTGTTAAAAATTAAAATGCATTTAAAATGTTTCATATTGGCAGAGCTGGAGATGATAGTCTTCTTTACTTATCCACATGGCAGAAAATGCATAAACTGTAATAGTGTCAATTTTTCTTTGTTAACTTAATCTAGGACCTGTGAAATGATGGTTTGTTCATGATATTCTTAAATATGTATATGTGTGTGTGCGTATATATATATATATATATGTGTGTGTTCTTCTTGTACCTTTCTTATGTAGAATAGCATCTTCTCCTCTTGCCATCAGTTTTAAGGACATCTTGCTATGAATATGCTTATACCTATTCTGGCTGTGAAAGTTTATCAGACAACTTTGTTTCTGTACAGATAAGAAACTGGTGGTGGAGATGATGGGCAAGTAAAATGGGCAAGTAAAATCAGTCCTATGGGCAAGTAAAATCAGTTTTAGGGAACTGACTTCAAATAAGTTGGTCAAGAATTTTGAGGCAAGGGTTCTATAATGAGGACCATGAGATTTTTGAAGCAGTACAAATACAGTCTCTAGGATTTTTTCAATGAAAAGTGTCTGTTTAAATCACACTGAAAGAGCCATGTCCTTGAATTTTAAGAAGACCTTATGAAGGTCTTAAATGAAGAACAATCTCCATTTAAGATGCATAGTAATCTTATGAAGACTATCCAAATAGCTTTCATTTTAAACCAGCAAATGCTACTTCTTGCTTTGGAGACATGCATAATATTTCTAAATTTTATTGTGAGGATAATGTTACAAATATCCACATACACATAAATTACTAATTTCTTTAGATCAAAGGGCACAATCTTTTTGGTGCAAAAATTCAAATGTGCTGCTGAGGTTTATGATGGATAAAATAACTTTGATCCAGTTTGTCAGAGATGCAGAGGGTGTCCCCATTTTTAGAGCATACTTTTTGGGTATGGTTTGTGGGATGCACTTCACAACAGACTCCATTTCTCTTTTGAGCACTGTTAGTAATAAAGCAGCTTTGTAGGTTTGGACAGGCATTTTCCACTGCCTTCTTGTCACATGCAATAATGCCATATTAGTACATCCAGAGAAGTAACAAGTACATTTTACATCTTGACCATAATTAGTTTTCTCACCGCTGCCATTTCTAAAAGATAGAGGGTTCCACTCAGGTGGCATTCACATTCTCTGAAAAATCCCTTCGCCCAGGATTTTTCTCCTGGGAAGCTGAGAAGACTCAGAAAAGGAAAGCAATTCTTATCTTATTTGCTTCTCCTCTATTTTGCTCACGTGGAATGTGTTTGGAGATTGTCAAAACAACTCACACCAGAATCCAATGAAACAATCACCTGTTGGTAAACAATCTGGCCAATCAGAGCTAAGCTGTGTCAAGACTCTGGAAAGGGTCACAAGTTTTCATTATTATCTTTTCAGCATTTAGCATTAGTATCATTTAGCATTTACAGTAAGTATCCTTTCTGTATTCTTTAGTTAGTATAGTATTCTTTAATATAATATTATAAAGTAATAAATTAGCCTTCTGAGAACATGGAGTCAGATCTGGCATTCCTGCCTTCATTGGGGCATTCCCTGCAAATGCAATACACTCCTTTTTCCCATCATGGTAGAAAATTTGTTCATTTATTCTCAAGGCAATCCTGTTTTATAGCCCTTTCCCTTCATTAGTGTTTACTCTGGCAGCTATACCTAGAGGAATTAAGTTTAGTCCCTTGGCCTTCATTTTTTCTATGCTGAATTATACCACTTTCTTTTCTGTCCTATCATAAAAACAAACTGTGGCTCCCTCCTGACACGTGTCATAGCAGCAGCCCTTCCCACTTACAACTGGCATTGCTTTAAAAACTATTTCATTGAAAGACAGATGGAGTTTCTGGTTAATATTTTTGTTTTGTGTTCATGATGTAAGTGAATTTTTGGTCGGGTGTGTGAACTGAGAAGTGGATGGCAAAGAAGGAGCAATCCTAAACCAGACTTGCTACTCTGAGCAAGGGGTCGGACCTGAGAGGGGTTGGGGAGGGGACAGAGCAGCTCTCTAGAAGCTGAGTAAGGAAAAAACAGATGTTGTTTCAAGGCACTTTGCTTTTGTAAGGCTGTAACTGAACAAGGGCAATCAAGCTTTCTCCTAAATTGTGATCCTGGAAAAAAACGACATATCTCAGAGGATGCCTGGTGGAAAAGAGAACTTAAACTGAATGTAAATAATTGCTTGGTCATCTCTTTTAAGAAGCCAAAGTTTGTTGCAAATACATTTCTTAAGAATAATTCTGAAAAGAATGCCACAAAGCATTTGTAGTAGAAACAACTAGCTCTCATAATTGTCAGAGCTGCTGCTTGTAAACTGAATCTAGACTGCTTCAAATGAGATCTGGAGTTCTAGCAGAAACAAAATCCAGCTTTGTGTACGTGTGTTTTTATTCAGCCTAATAGGAGACAGAATTCTTATAAGTCTTGATATAAAAAGAAGAAAAACTGGCTGTACTGACCTGAATCCATAATTAACAGCTCTCCATTCATGGAAATGATACTGAACTTTCTTGGCCTTTTAAAAGGCAACTGACATAGTTGGACCTTCATCTTAATTTAGCTCTTCTTAGTGACTCTAGGGAAGTTTTGTTACCTGGAGCAAAAAAGAATTGTAATCTGAAAGGAATTCATGGAGACAAATTTTCAATCCTCACAAGAGATAATAAATGAACAGAAATTGGGTCAAGTATCAGGAAATGAGCTTATCAGTGGCTAAATCTTTTGCCTCTTTCTCTCCCCCAGCCACTTCTCCCACCTCTGAGAGGAGATCTTGAGATTCAGAATTTCCTGGCACCACAATTGAAGGTGCAGCTTGGAGTTCTGCAGAGGCATTCTGTATGGACATGGTGTGACATTAGTTACATGCAGTTTGAGATTTTAAGAGCAAATTACAGCAGTATAATGTCTCTGTAAGCCTGGAAAGAAACAGGATGAAAGTGTAGCTCAGGCCTTGTGATGGCTGAATTCTAGCAGCTGCTGGACCTGCCCCTGAGCCATACAGGCATCTGTGGAATGCTGGCTCCTCCTCTCTGACAGCATTGGATGCAGTGTCTGCCTGACAGTCTCAGCTCCAGTTGCTATAAAAGTAGAAAAAACCAAACCACCAACTAAAAATCTGCTCCAGTCTGTTCATACTGAGTGTTGCTGTGGAGTAGGCATCAGGCATTATTTTCTGATGCTTACCTTTGGGATCGTGCTGGCTGCTGATTCTTCTCTACCCACACTGCTGTTTGGGATCTGAGAACACTAACAGCTCTAATATTTTGACCTTTTCTGCTTTTCATTTCTGAAGAGCTAACAACAAATGCTTCTTCTCTCATCTAAATACTTCTTTTCCAAGAATCTGTCATCTTTTTTCCAAAGAAAATAAGCTGACTTCTTACATTATAAACCTGTCATCATTCTCACTCTTTTTCTTCTGGACTCTCTATTGGCCATTTCCTTTGAGAACATGTTTCAAACACACCCATTCTTTTGGCCCAGTGAGATCCCACCAGTATCAACTGGAATAAAAGAATAACCCCTTCCTCATACGCTTATTAATATGCATCAGTGTCACATCGAGATTTGGGGAACTTTTGCAACAATCTATAATAACAATCTATAATCTGTTTTGAAGTCTTTTGTTCACTATAACACCAGAATTTGTCCTAGATGTCAACACCATGTTGAACATCTTTGAAGCTACTTCACAAACCTTGCCAGCTTGTTCTCGATATGTTCATCTCTTTCATTATATAAAATATTAAATAATGGTACACATGTGAACCAGTCTTGCTCCCATGGAACATCTTAGGGATTTTTGTTTGTTTTCCTTTAGGATGAGACACATCCAGTGACTTTGTGCAAATCTTTCTACTTGTTTATACAATTCTCCATGATGTTGTTATAAACTCTCTCCACACACAGAGTATAGTGATGTTGCACTGATCATTCTGAGTTTGAGGTAGATCCTTTTAAGGAGGAGGTATGAGATTTCATTAACACATAAAAATTACAGAAATAAAAATAAACTCTGTTAACAGTTAACCAGAGGCACAATGCAGGGTGTATCAATATTCAATCAAACTTTGTCTTGGCTTTTTTTTTGTTGTGGCTTTTGGTTGGTTGATTTTTTTAAGAGTTAGGATATGTGATGCTTCAAGTAATGAAGAAATCATGAAAGAAAATCAGATTATTGTGGATAACTTACTCTTTATAACTCTCTATGCAAACCTGTTAGTACTTCAATATTAAATATCTCCTGGTTTTTCTAGATATGCCAGTAAAGTCTGTGAATAATGATAGTACATGAGGACATGTTTGCAGCAGAGAGGTTTCAAAAAGCAATGCTTCTCGTTCTCTGTACAGGAATCACTTTTCAAGGAATTTCTGGACATTACACTTATTTTCTGGTTAGAGATATAAAAAGCAATTCTACAGTGCTTTACTGAGAATTCTTATCTGAACAGATTCCTGCTACTTTGGGATATTAGTAATTGAGGGGACCTTACTGAGTTTATTATGGAGTCCTCAGCTGTGTATCTAAGGCTGTTTTGTTGTGGTCTCTCAATAATTGGCATTAACAATATTCACTGCAGTGATGAATGGGGTTAAGATAACCTTCTGTAAGGCTCCTATTTATGCAATTTTTTATTACTTTTCTATAGGAGTTTGTACTAGATCAGATACAATTTCTGAGATTTTAGTTGAGGGGGAAATGTAGTTTTGATTCTATATTTCTGGAGTGATTGTGACTGAAATCAAAAGCTAAAACTTGCATTTCACCAAAGTGTGGATTGTCGTGTTGAATTTTTCTGGCACAGAAAACTACAGTTACTCAAGTAATTCCAAATACTCACTCTCAACTGCTCAAAGTCCTTCAAATAAAAACTGGTGTAATTTTTACATAGTCTAGTTTTTATTGAAAAAGGAAGAAAACTAGCTCACATATTTTAAACTTCACCTCCATTTCTACTATAGGGTTAATGATATTTCCATCTTTCTGGAAATTGTATTCCTCCCTCAGCTGAGCTAATAGGCAGGAGTTTTTAGTTTAACTTGTTTGCTAATCATCAGTCATGTAGAAGTAATCTTTTTCTCAAGATCCTTAATTGTAAGTTTCACACTCAATATGCTGAATCTGATAATGAATTATATTCAGGCAATTTAATGTTCTTTATCAATTCTGTGTTGTTGAGGATTTAAAAACTAAAATAGCCCCATCAGAATTCTTGTACTTAATGTCCTAGCTTGAAAACTTTCCATTTTTATGGACTAATAGGGCGGTGTGTTTTCTTGTACTTTGTCAAATATCTCAGAGCAACACCACTACAATTTCAAGAATCTTAAACCATGAAAGTGCTGCCATCTGCTTTGTATCAACATCATTTTATGGGGTTTTAGAACAGAGGACAGTTTCCTGGGAAAATGAATATGCAGTTTTAGCCTGTGAATGTCAAAGTCTAGTTTGACCTACATTATGGCTAATGGTGATGGTTTTCTATTACGTCTGGCAGAAACTTGATCCCACTTCTGTGAATGATGTTCAGAATTTTACTGCACTTCTACATATTGCATAGCTCACTTGTTCAAGATGGAGAATGTAGTTCTTGAATCCCTTGCCTATCCTGTTTCATGAAATAAAGCAATGAATTTCATTCCACTGGGATTAATTGGCAGCAACAGAGTTTCTACAGAATGTTATGCGCTCTTAAACAGTTCTCGCTTTATCAGTCTCTGCAAAACCAACATGCTGCACAATTCCATTCTTATAGCTCTTTTATGCTTGAAATGGAGGAAATATTATGCAATTTTTGTTTATTTCAGTAATTATTCAAGGATCTTTGAGAGTTTGCTGGAAAAAAAATCTTCTGAAGGATTTACTCTTCCCAGCAAATCACACTCTGCCCAGTTTGTTTTGTCATGCCTTTGGGTAAACAACTGAATGAGGATGTTGTTAGAAGATGTTAGAAGATTCTCAAGCAATTCCTCACCACATGGTATGGCTCAAGGAGACAGCTTGATCCCAAGCTGTACAGGAGGACAGTGACTTTACAGTAAAACTAATAAAATAATTTTTTTAAACATAGATCTCAGATTGATTTGAAGATCATAACTCTGAATAAAATTGTGCTAATTTTTTTTTTTACCTGCTAGCCAATTTTTTTCCATATTGTGAGGTAGGAGTTCCCAAGGAATTTTTTTGGGGGGAGGGGAGAATCTCCTCTAAAATATTGTGTGTTGTGCAGAAAATTACCTCAAGAAAAATACCCTCTAACTTCCTTGCAATTATGAGGTTCCACAAGTTGTTCTGTTCTTTGGAAGACACCAGCCTATTTCTCTCAGTGCTGTTTGCTTTCTCTGTAGGTTGCCATGAAGGTAGTACAGCCATCATCCTGCTTCATTCTTATTTGTGACTGAAATTCATTTTTCTTTTACATGTCTATGACAAGAATAAGCTGTTTGCCCCTCTTTTCAGCTCCAATCTGTCTTAAAACATATACTACCAAAGCTCAAATCTTTTATGGTCCATAAAAGGTTTTCTGTCTCAGCCATTCTGTCACTGCAATTATTTTCAACTAAGGGACATCAACTCTTTTGTTGATAACTTTTGTTGACTGTCTTGCTTTTTACTGTGAACCTTGCAAGCCTTGAGTGAGAAGTATGAAATATAAAGTGAGGATGATTTTAGATAACAGAAACTAAAAATTAAACAAAAAGAAAAATCAGGCTATGCTTCAAGGTCAGTTTGCCACTGGCTTTAAAAATAAGTAATAACATTGCTGCAAATCTAAGTTGAGCTCCCTCACCATGACTTTTTTTTTATTTAGACACATATTCACAACATAAATTTCATTCTATTTCTGGACATTACCGCTTCCCAAAACTGTGGTTTAGTTACCCTGCTCCTGTACATCCTAAGAGTCACTGCTGACAGTATCATGAGTGCAGCATTTTTCACTGCTACCACCTTATGGTCACTTGGGGTTCATAAATCAGTTCTACAGGACAAATCAGGTGAAGCAAATAATTCAAGGCTTTAAGGATAACTCTTTTTTTATTATTTCTGAGAATTATATTATTAAATCTCTAAATAATCATGCCTCACGCAAAAGGAAAAATCCTGAAAGAGATGCAAAATATCTGTATATGGTCCCCATGTAATTTCCCTTATCTGTTCTGATCATTTCAGACAGGTCAGTCATCTTCCCTCCTCTCGCCTCTGTGAGCTCACAGAAACTCCTGTCTCTTTCTGCAGTTGTGTCACAGTCTGGTTTTACAGACTTCTGTTATGAAACGTGCACCTCGCTCTTTCATTCTCTCCCCAAGCACTAGAGACACCTTCCCAACTGTCTCAAAACTTGAGAGCCTTGAAATAAGAATTCTTGAAGTCCTGATTTGGCAGGTGTCCCCTTTGTTCTCCTTCCAAGGAAATACCACCATTTTCTAGAACTGGAGTAGGCTGGACAGTTTTCCCTAATCCCTACCATTCCATTGCTCATATAAATCCTTTTGACAAGTGCCAAAGTTTTGGTGAGCTTTCTCTTTGCCTGGTTTCCAATGGTGAAAGAGATGTGACAACCATGGCTTTGCTTGATTGCATTAATAAATAATGTACTCAAAAATTTAGCAGTTTAATATCCTCCCCCAGAACTAATAAAGTGCACACAGGTGATTCTTTTTTAGCTGACAACCCCAGTAGGTTACCTTTTCAGTATTTTTTTTAAATAGTATTTTGTTATTGTGAGGAAAAGAAAAAATGTATAATTTGATTTTTTTCCATGTTTAACCTGATTTTACAGTGAGTTATCTTAGAAGAGACAATCAGCAATTCTAAGTCCCTGCAGAAAAAAAAAACGAAAAAAACTATTAAAATCATGTCTGCAGTCTTTAATGGGTAGATATAAATGTGCTAATCAGTCTAGCTCCAAATCCATCAAAGCAAAAGCACATCAAGTAGCAGAGGTTCATAAGGTCTAGATAAAAATCCCTTTCAAATATTCTGTTAGTCTATGTATATGAATTTACATTCATTAATAGACTTAAATATGCACAAGGAAAATGGATTCAGCTCTGGGCTATTATCATGAAATATTGTGGCACATCTATTAGTAGAGAGTAATTTCAATATCTCACTATCTAAATTCAGTACCTGAATAACTCAGCTTCAGCACAAGACTCTTAACAGTGTTAGCAGCATGATTTAGTGGGTGTGGAGGGACTCTCTTTGTTTCTCTTTACATCTAGGGGCACTTTTGCAACATATGGGTGACTATTGGATTTGAGAAGAAAAAGCACCCTTTATTTCCACATTCCCATCCAGGAAAGCATGTTTGGAATATCTTTTGTTAGAACTTGATGCAATAAAGGATTTATGATCTTGATTATATCTGAGTATTCAGGTTACACATTAAAAATATATAAAAGAGACCCCTCTGTGACACTCACCTCAACTTTTCAAATTCAGGTTGTTCTGGGGTGTCACAAAGATGCTAACTGACCTGAATCGTTCAGAATTCCTTCTAAGACTAGACCTGCAGCATCCTGGCAATCCTACAAATACATCTGCATTGCAGTAATGTGAAAAATCATTCTTTGCACCTAAGTGCTACTTCAAAAAAATGAGGTCATCTATACCTGAGACACATGCTATAGAAAACCTGAGAATAAAAAAATCATCCATTTATCACAAGCCCCTGTAAAGAACTTTGAGGTAATAATTGACTAAAAGCTTATTTTTCTGTCACCAAGACTCTGCCTTCTGTTTTGTCATATTCAATGCCTTTTCATTTTGCCATCAGAGGCCAAATGGTGTGTCTCTTCTTCCAGTCAGAATAGTATTTTCCTGCTCTGAATGGACCAGCTCCCAGGGAGTTCACAGCTACAGGATTATTAGCTAATGCCTATTTCAACAGTGTCTGGAAAGATACAGCTACTTTAGACATTGAGTTATGAGGGCAGCATCCCTTTCACTTTCAGGTTTTGGTGAAATTTCAGGAAAAGATTCTTGGTCAAATCCTTTAATTCATAGACAGGGAATCTGAAAAACAAATTTAATTTTTCAGCCTATGTACATGACCTCAAAATCTCATGACACTCAGAAGGAGTATCATAGAATTATAGAATGGTTCAACTTGGAAAGGACATTAAGAATCAACCCCTTCCACTGGGACACTGAAGGAGAGGAAGAATCTTGTTTGCAGTTAAAGACCAACTTTCAAAAAATCATTTTTTTTTTAATAATATTTAAAGTATTATTCTATTGTATTTCTTCTGACAATAGTAAGAAGCAGCCTGTACTACTTAATGTGGCTATTGCCAAGTGGGTACTGCTCCTGCATTCCTTTTTATAATGTTGTTTGCATATGCATACCGTTTCTCTCTATTAACTACTCCATTATATATTTTCATTCTGTATAAGCAATCAAAAGAGGGCACTGTTAAGTGGTAACAACCAAAAAAATTAACTGCACAAAATTCCATGTCCCCTCAAGCTTTATGTCTTGTATAAGGTAGTGGTTTTTCACTAATTTTCCTTTGAAAAACTGCTATAATACTACAGATCAGAAGAAAACCTAGGAGGAAGGGCCTGAAAAAAAAATGGCATTAGAGATCTGAAGCTGATGGGAGCCACTTTCTGCTGTAATTTTTTTTCTACAAAGCCTTGGTACAAAATAAGTTAGCAGTGCTACTCAAAAAAAAAAATCTACTGATGCTATGTAATGTTGTTTTCTGACAGAAGAGCCTTTTATAAGTGACATAAAACCTGGGAGTTTCATAGTGGAAATGGGAACTGCTAGTTTGTTCAGTATTAAATTTGTAGCTGATTTTCTTTTAAGACTCAAAGTTAAAGTTGCTTTCAAGGCCTTTCAGATATTTTATTTACTTCTTTACTTTTTTTACTCTCATCTTCATCTTAAAATCACATTATAATTTAACATACAGCTTCATCCACTTATAAATTGGCTATCCATGTCCTATAACTCTGGGGATATGTCTCAGAGAAGGGGAGAGCACAGGTCCTGAAGCTTTCTGGGATGGAAAGCTCAAAGGCCAAGAGCTTGCAGACCTGAGAGGGCTCTGGCAGCTTTGTTTTCTGTGTGGCAATACAAACCCCTCCACAGAGAGCAAAAGGAAACAAGGGGGGGAAAATATAAGAGAGGCAGGGGCATAAAAAGGCAAGATAGTATGGGAAAAGGGGCAACAGAGGAGGATGTTTAGGCACTGGTAAAAATCTGGGGGAAAGAGAAAAAAGGTTTAAAATGTAAGGAAGTAGAATAAGAAAAAGAGCAAATGGAAAGGAAAAAGGTTTCAATGGTAAAGTGTACCACTGCTATAAATTTTCTGGGAACTATAAGAGAGGTAAGAAGAACAGTCTGTGATCTGGTGTTCAGGAGTCAGAGCTGAATAAAGGGAAAATTAATCATTCATGAAAAACAAATACTTTATTCAAAGCATAGAATTGTAATAAATAGTCACATTGGTCACTAGATATCTTGTGCATTTAGGGCTGGCACAAGTCTTTGTGTAGAAACCATTTTGTTAAGCTGTTATTAACTTTTGACTGTTGGGCTCTGAGAGGTAATATTAAGAGGGGAATAGGAGACCAGTCTTATGTTCTGTGTCAGTGCCAATGGGCTGTGCAAAGCTCAGCTGCTGACATTATAAATTGCAAGCTGGCCAAATGGCAACTATGTCTGCTCTTTTTGCTTTCTCCCTCCCTTCTCCCCATGCTTTTTAAGGTTAGAAATTGCACAGCAGAAGGATTTATTTATGGAGACCACAGTTTCATACATCCTCATTAGTTTCCATTCCTTCTGAGAATATTCAGTAGGTGCTGCAGAAGGTCAATGTCTTCTGAGAATAGTTCAATGTCTTCTGGCCCCTCTACTAAGTGTCCTGTACCCCTAGACATCCAACAAACAGCAAGACAGTTTGTTAGAAAGGGCTTTTTGTTTCACCTTGAGAACTAGGATGTGTTTTGGAGTGAATATTTGAACATGCATAAATTCCACATTTAACATTCCATATGTGGGGGGCAGGGGTGTCAAAAAGCATAGACTCTTAATTCATTTATTCTTACTGTACTAATGTTACACCATATTTCAAAACATTGTATTAACATGCAGCTGCTGAGCTACACAGTTTTTAATGCTAAGCTTTTTTTGTATTTCAATGGGGTCAAGAGAAAAGGAAGAGAAAATTAAATAGTTATCTTCAAAGCCCACCTTGCATAGAGCCAATATGTGACCTGAAGCCTGCTTTGGGGAAGTTGATGAGTAAAAAGGATGAAAGTTGCTTATATTATTTCTTATGGTAAAGTTAAATTAATTACAGAACTAAATATATGCAAATAAAGAATCTTATACTAGCATTGGTATGTAGGCAGATGGTGCAATAAGTGCATTTTCATAACATTGTTGTATGATCTCAAAGCACAGAATTATCCACAGCTTTGTATACTGGGGTATATGTCTGGCTTGAAACATGTAGACAGCTCTATATTGTTTGAAGAACTCAGAACATAAGGAACCAAGTAAACATTAGAATATGAATTATGTAAAAATATTTTCAGATAAATATTTGTTGAAACTCTTCATCTTTGTTAGCAGAGACATGCTGTTAAGTGCAGTCAGACTAGATTCAGACTCTGAAAGAAATTGAATACTAGGAGAAAAAAATGTTCTATCTTTTATGTCCTAACCATAGGATAGCAATCAGTGAGGTTATAATTTAATTCTACAAAATATGATTATACATTTTCCCTAGAGTCAGATGAGTTCATTCAGATGAATCTTTCATTCTAAGAATGCCTTGAATGTGCCTGAGTATTTCTACCTGAGGTTCTTGCTATTCTGTTCACTCTTGCACCAAAATAAAGCATAAATCAAAACTATCTGCATATACCAGAAGTCTTCATCACCTACATCCACTACCTCCATTTTCTTTTAAAATTAAAGAGCTGTAATTGCTAAATGACATTCAAATTATTATCCACACACCTTGCAGAGACAATAGGATGAATGTCACACTAAAATATCTTTATTCACTTCACAGACTTATACAGATACCTGACCATCATTATAGTAAATTACCAAAGCTAAAAGTCTTTGTCATTTTAATGCACAAGCCTTTTCTTAATGCATTTTTTTGCCTTTTTCAGTCCCAGGACTATGAACTGCATCATACCACCTTCAGAGCACTTTTTTTCCCTCTGTTTCTATGAACAAAGGAGAAGGGGAAACAAGGTTTGAAAATGTCAAGGTTTTGAGGCTTAGTGTAGATAGAAAACATTCTTGTCTGAAAGGTGGTCTCTTGCATGGCTGGTGTGGTAGACACTGAAATCAGGGATGAATCCTGCTCAGCTAAGGACTGGCAATGTGTTGCTCCACTTGTGCAGGTGACAAGGAAACAGAAAACAAGTCTGTTATAAGATGAAGTACTATGGAAAGGTGGAAAGAGCTGCAGAAAAATTTAAAAAGTGTCAGTGTAAGCTAATCTTATTAGGTATGCTTATAGTAATTGACTAATTGGGAGAGAGGATTCATCGTCTAAGGGGAAGCTTGAGGTAATTAAAAGATGTTAATATGCAGTGAATATGATAGTGTGTCCCAGAAGGAAAAAAGAGAAGACTTTAAGAGCATTTTCAGTGCATATTAACATCTTTTAATTACCTCAAACTTCCCCTTAGACAATGAAACCCCTTTCTCAATTAAATGAGGCTTCTGAGTGCAATAAACTTTTAGCAGGTAGCTAGAAATTCAGAGGAAAATGAAAAGAACAAGGTTTTTATCTTGTCTGATTTCAGTCCCTTGACTTAGTTGGAAAAATTTCAGAGACTTTAAACAGAATTTCTGGGATGAGCAAGGAAAAGGAGTGTTATTACTCCTGGCAAAATGTCACATTAATTGTAAGATAAACCTTGGGGACTGCAAATCTGTGAATGGTTTAGTGGAAAGGTTATGATGGGAAGGAAAAAAAAAACTGTTCAAGAAGAGCTTTTCAAGTCTGACTTATCAAATCGTTGAACTGTATTTTTTTCCCTTTTAATGATGTATTGACACCTTCTATAACACTGTGTATCAGTATATTTCCCATACACTACTTCAATGAAGGGATTTAAGGGAGAAGCTGAAATTAAAATTCCTGTGTAAATCACAACCTTCACCTCCTATTCCTTTATATAAGTGAAATTGCAAGTGAAATCTGGCAAGCCAAGCATGGCTAACACAGAGATGGATAGTTCACATAGCCAAACCAGAATTCTTTCTGTTCATCAGTTATGATAACAAGCTTTGGTCATATACTCTCTATATGCATACTTGTCCATGCCTGAGTCAGAATATAGGAATTCAATCTCCTTTTCTTCTTTCCCTTTGAAGCCATATTCAGGTACTGAATTATGAGCCCTTTCCAGCTACCAATGTTTCATATGCTACTAAGTAGGTTACAAACAAAATTGATCAGTCTACATACATAAAACATACATATTCTTGCCATACAAATAACTAATTTGGGATAATTCTGACCATTCTTTCAATAGGCAAAGATGTCATTTTTCTGGACGAGATAGTCATCATTGCTATTCACCAGTAAACTGAAGGAAACTGCAGCACCTCAGCTAAATAAAATAATAAATGTGGATTTAATAGCTACTTCTGGGATTATCACAAACATCTGTTTGCACTGTTGTGTAGGTATGTGTAAAAATTTGTTCCTCTGGAAAATATCTGCTACTTTTATTTTTTTATTTTAAGTATTGGCAAAGAAACTGTACTACATTATTAGGTGCTTCTTATACCCAGAGGCACTTATACCCTATCTAAATTTGTGCAGCAAAATGTGAATTTATGAGTAACTTTGAGCAGGATTCTGACACAGAACTTGAATTTCGCTTTCCCTAAGCAGATGGCAGAAAAATAGTTGCTGTGGCCATCAACCACAAGCACAAGGCTTTAGGCTGATATTTTTTTTCTCTGTTCCCAGTGGCTGTTCTGCAAAATGCATGTTAGCTCCTGTTCTCCCTCTGTGCAGGTCATGCAAGGTTTTAGGGAGTAGGGTGGGAGATTGATCATCTTAACTTCATCAGAAATAGCTGCTGCTTTCCACCATGAGAGCAACAAACACAGTTTTATTAAGGACTCATGTCAGTATTCCCCATTTTTCAGCCTAATGTGGATGAGGAATGTTACAGGAGCAGACTGCTTGGGGAAGTGCTTGCATTGCTCTCTAAAATGTTGGGTGATATCAAAAGCTGTCTACTACAGGGGAAATAAAACACTCTTCAATGCAACAGCCTTTATTTGCATATCAGTCAAAGGAAAGTTAATCAAAATAACATAACTACTTTAGGTTTAACAATATTCAGACAAAGTGTGCAATTATCAGATGCTCAATATTCCTGGTTCATGATCTTTCATTTTAATTATCTCCATTACTGGAAGTTACTCTGTTTAAAGTATATTCTGATGTCAGACACTGTGCATTAAACAGTTATTAGAGATCTATAACTGCAGGATAGCCACTAAATGATATGAACTGTCAGTGACTTGAAGCAGCAATTGTCCAGAAAATACAAGGGAAATCTTATTGAAGGAAATACTGATCAGAAAATGGTTTCCTTCAGACCTTTTCCTGTAAGAGTTGCAAATATAATCATTCTTCTCCAATAGCTTTACATGTTAATGTACTCAAAAGTTGTGCAAGAAGTGGTTTTAAAAAGCTTTGCTTATTAATGGCCCTTTGACTTTTAACTGAAGACCCACATGGATTTGGGATTTTGCACCTTTTGTTTCATGTTTCCTCTGTGGTCTGAGATAATTTAATCACTTGCATGTCAAGTTGGTGCTATTTAGCTTTCAGTTTTAACTAAGCACAAGAAAACTGTTTTTATTTTAGGTTTGAGTAATAGTAAAAATATGTAAACAATTATTAATGTCAGTGTCTTCTTTCCAGGTATTACCTCATTGCTCAGACTAAAGAAATGTTAAGTTTGGCTAATGACATGCACTATTACTCAAAATTATTTTAACAAAAAAGAGATTTTTTAATAACCATTCTACCTTACCATTCTACCTTACCACAAGTATTGAAAATTTTAGAATGTAAAACGAATAGGATTATCTGTTTGTATTCATTTGGAAGATAAATTGCAGTAAATTATATTTTCCTCAGAATATTTGTTAATTAGTGTGAGAGAGATTTTTATATCAGGTGTCCTGTGAAAATTAAATTGCTTACATTTTACAAGTGATTAGTATTCAGCATGGATGCTGAATCTTTTTGCTGTTAGCAAATCAGTACAGTTTTTCATAAACCATATTGTCAGCAGTTTTGTTGTAGTAACAGGTTGAGACACATTGTATTCTGCATTTATGAAACAACTAAATATTTTGTGATTCCCTATTAAAAACAGCATGAGTACAGAAAGATTTTATGCAGACAAATGCTAAAATGCTGAAGCAATCTTAACGTGTTTTCTTTTTTTCCCCTCTCACTTCTGTTAAGGTGAACAGAGTAGTCATGGAGTCCAGTTGAAATTGCAACCACTAAACCCAGCAGCTGGATCACAGTAAAGGATTTGAACTAGGGAGATCAAGACTGGGTCATGATGAGTTGATTTTTGATCACTAAGAAAACCTATAGAATTTGTGAAGGCAAGAAAAGAAGGTTCTGTGGAAAAGACATGTAAGTAACAATAAAAGAGATAAAAAGAATAACAGCACTGCCTCTTCCTTGAGATGGTAATGAAATTACAGAAGTGTGGGCACCATTTTCAGTTAGTCTTGTACATCAGGACAACATACTTGCTATCTTTCTATTGAAATAATGCAATAAAAATCAATGTTCCCCGAGTCCATAAAGCTGATCTCTGAAATTCCTGTACCAAGGAGGCTTCTTTGCTTCCTTAGGGTAATTTATATTATGTCATATTTTAAAAGAATACTAAAAAAAAGGAAATTCCATTAACTCCTTGTAATATTGGAAGGGATTATTCTAAGAAGGAAGCAAAAAAAACCGAAGTATTTCACACCTCTGCCAGAAGCAAAATATATTTAGCCATTTGAATCTTGATCATTAAATCTGGAAGAATGGTTCAGTAAACCCTGATGGTCCATCTCTAGCAGTGCTGACTGTCCAGCATTCTGAAAGACAGACAACATAGGGATTTTTCTTCATGGCTTTTCTTT
The DNA here is from genome assembly GCF_037042795.1 of Molothrus aeneus. Taxonomy (NCBI): domain Eukaryota; kingdom Metazoa; phylum Chordata; class Aves; order Passeriformes; family Icteridae; genus Molothrus; species Molothrus aeneus. The sequence goes on from NC_089649.1 coordinate 32,249,788, forward strand.
AGTCTTAGAAAAAATTGGCTGATGAAAATGTCTGTGCAGGAGAGTGCTGTGCTTTTTAAAGAAGAGTCCAAAACAAATCTATTTTCCTCTTCTACAGTTTTGTATTGTTGCCCATCTGTTTGCTAGCTAGAATTTCATGCTGTCAAATCTGATTGTAGCATCAAAGTCATAATTGTATAACCTTCCCCAGAGGAAAAGGACTGCACAAGATGTAATCTTCTTCATTCATCGATCCCTTGCACTGGTGGTGTGTTCTACAAAAGTAAGGAATTTTTTTTAAAAAAAAATCAAATCTCCAGGGAACTCACTGAAACTCAAAAATTTCCTCAGCTAAGTCAGAGCAGCTCATGGCATTTTTCACTTGCAGACCCCAATATAATTTCAAGAAAACCCTAATACTGTTGCTGTGTTTTTAGGGAAGCAATTGCTACCTGTGAATCGTTCCTTTTTTTCCCTACTATTTCCTATTCTTAATTTGCACAGAGAGACCCAACAAAGAATTGAACAACAAACTAGCATAAGACACCTGCTCCTGGTCTGAATGCCCCCAGAAACTAATTATTCTTAAAAAGAAAATATAAACTACACTGCACTGTATTCTTACATTCTTTTTTTACTTGCCATTAAAATAATTATGTGCACCCAAATATTTTAAAACCTAAATTTCAATAAGTTATATTACTCAATATGTATTTTAAAAAGAACTTCAAAGTTAACTCAATTGATCTTTTTTAAGCAATATACTTGATTTAAATGTAATTCTGGGGAAGAGCTTGTATGGTTTCCAACACAAGGAGACTGCAAGGCTTGCTAAACAGCAGTTCTATCTCTAGGAAAATAGATGTGGCATGTAATAAAGGAGGCCATAAGTGGAGAGAAGGAAAAAAGAAGAACCATCACAGGAATGCTGAGATGGTTGTTTTCATCAAACAGATTATCTCAAGCCAAATTGAAAGCAATCTGGCAGACTTAAAACAGGATGCTAGCAAGAATACTTGGTGACTATGAGTAAAAATGTAAGCATCAGTCTTCAGCAGTCTCCAACATTTTATAATGGCTGTTTAGAACTTCTGGGAGTGCATATATAGAGGCTAACTCCAAGTACCCTATAACAGCTCCCTATTGTCAGTAGAGCTTTTCAAAAGAATGGTGAAATTTAGAATAATCCTTGTAAGTTTCACTGGAAACACAGGAACATGGGCTTCCTATCACAGACATCTAGATTAGGTGCCTAAATGTAGAATATATGAATTAGGTTTTTCTGTTTCATTAATTTGCCTTTTTTTTTTTTTTAAATAAGGCACTACAAAGAAGCAATCTTCTCATTGTTTCTTTACATAAGTAATCAGGGACACTAGGAAGCCTCCTACCCACATTTTTTGGCTGAGCTGTGTTTGTTTTCTAATCAAATTGCCTGGATGAAACATCTAAATTGATCCAGTACCTTTACTCTCTAAAAAAGAAAAAGGGTTTAGGGCCCAGTGAGGATCATGTGACACAGTTTCACCTCTAGTCTTGCACAAGTGATGGGAACCCCTCTGAGTGTTGCGCTCTCAATCATTACAGAACAAATGAGTAAATGAGCATCCCTTGATGAAGAAGCTTAGTGAAGGCCTTAGTGAAGAAGCTATGGGAGGGTCACATGTGACCTTCAGAGGCATTGCTGGTGTGCAGAGTCTTTATGACAAAGCCTGAGATCTCTTCAGAAGTGTCACATGAGAGCAGCCCAGCTTTTTGTGCTGGTTGTTTGGGGAATTTACCAACCAAATAGATGGCAAGGATGCTGACATTAAACATACAAAGGAATGCTGAAAGTAGGGATTTCTACTTTAAGTCCACATATAAAGTGGCAGTTCTTTATTAAGGCAGGCCTAATGGCTGTCCTATCATCTCATAGATCAGGAACACTCGCCCTCTGTGACCCACAAGATAAACCCAATTAGGAAACCACACAAGGCTTAGCAGTCTCAGAGCTGTGCTCAGGTCAGTTTTGCTGCAGCAAGCAAATACAAAACTTGTATTTATTCTCCTGCTGGGGGGGAAGGCCTGGCTCTGTTTGAGGTGGCACACATCAGCTGACTAAACAACCCTTCTAACACGACCAACAAACACATTTGGGAGCAGCTTCATGCACATGCCATGGAAAGTCCATGAGCTTTCATGGAAATCACTGGACAGCGCACAACAGCAGGAGCATGAGGAAACAAAGCACACGAGAAATGGCAAAAGTTTTCTCAGTGCCTGTGGTATGCTACACCTCCCAGTGTCCTTGTTCTAGCCATAAGGGAGTCTCAGGGTGGCAGAGGAAATGGGATATGCAGCACATAATCACTGGCCACACCACATGGGGAGATTTTGAATGATCAGCTCCTATGTCACGTGCAATTTTCCCAATCTGGAAATATGGCAAAGTACATTGTTCTAACACACTTTGGAGCATTCAAAGTGCCTGCTGATTGTATTTTATTGTGCCCCTACAGAGAGGGAACTGCCAATCTGCATGGGGCATATTGTACCCAGCTAATTTTATAGGACACGTGGAAGAGGGGCACGTGTCCCTGCTGAATAAAATTTCAACTTAAATGTAACTCTCTGCTTGTTGTCTAGAGATGTGGAGTCACATTTAATTGGCTTGCATTGATCGTTTGAAACTGCTTATTAGTGTTAATGCAGTGTTTTGACAAAACTGTAGCCTTCACATAAATGGAAAGAGGTTGCTACTGGCAATTGTATTCAAATTTTCCATTTACCAATATATCAATTTATGAAAAGCACATCTATAATCTCCAAGATTTGCTGGGGTTTTTTTGACTATATACAAAAGTGGAATCTCAACAAAATTAAAAGGTGGAGACTGACAGAAAAGCATTACTGTTTCTTCTATATGTAGCTCTTAATCTGTGTCCCAAGGGAATACAAATGGCTTTAAACAGGGGTAAGAGTAGTGCAGCACTACTGGAATGGAAGTCTGCACTATCCTTTACAGGTAGTTAAGCATTTACAAAGGTACTTTACAGGACCAAAGACAAATAAATTAGTTGCTCTATTTGCATAAAGGTTTTTTAAACCTGCTGACCATTGTTAGTGCCGTGCTCAAGTAAAAATTGCCTTGCCAGTTTATGAAGGAATTAAATATTTTGCAAATAGCACCTGTCAAAGTAGGGTGAAAAAAATCCCGAGCATAAAACAAATGAAATAACTACTGCTTGACTTGGACTTCCTTTGGTTTCAATCTCAAAACTTTGGATGAAGAAGAGAAACAAAACCTGACTGATCTGACGATTGCTGCTGGTTTATCTTAGGAAAAGCTGCAATAAACAGCTGAAACAAGCAGGGTTTGTTGACTGTTTCCAAGGGAAGGAACCACTCCCATGAAGGCACAAGCTTTGCTAGTGTTCAGTAACTCCTTCATCATGCTGCATAGCAAAACCTTTATATTTAAGTCTTTGAGGTATATACAAGGGAAAAAAGACTTCTTTCCGCCTCGGTGGTCTGGTTAATAGCCATTATCAGAGCTCTTATAATGGTAAACTCTGCTTCAAAATAAACTTTCAATAGCTCTATTTTGACTTGATTAAATCTATTCTATTTTTACAGCAGTCTTGCCTGCTGGGTCCAAATATATTGCACATTCACACCTGAAGATGCCCTTATCTTTTCTTGATCTCTTGTTCACACTTTTAATTTACAACTTTTGAACTATTGAGTAGCAATACCCACGAAGTTGCTAGGTGGGCTGTGCTAAACTTTAGCTTGCAGTTTCATGTACGGAGTTAGACTTTTGCTGAAAAGGGCTTTTAAATTCCACACTGGAAAAACCCATGATTTTTTGGGGGAGTATTATGATGTTTTCAGTCTTTAAAATAAAGGAGCAGAGTTTTCCCAAATTCTCTGTGGCATCTATGCAACACCTGTGAATGGATGCAATTCTGCATTTCAGTGTTTGCTGTGCCACAAACTATGTATGTTTACATAAAAAATTACATTTCTGGCTTTTATAAACTCATTCTTATCCAAAAAAAGTATGCATGTCTTAGCTGTAAAGCATTCAAATTCTGATCAGGCAATAGGTAATAAATATATATTCTCTGTTCTGAGATGTAGCCTAGGGCTTCTGTGTGCCATCATGCTTCCAAATGGAAAGTGTATTATGTCATTTTTGGCCATGTGGATAAATGAAAAGAATTTTCTGAGTTTAAGTCTTCAAACAATAGCTGAAGGGAAAAGGGAAGGAATAGCCCACAAAATTCTACAGAAATTTCCCCCAAATGAGCCCAAACTGCTAATGGGTAAAGCACAGTGTATCTAGTGTTTCCTCTGGTCATTTATTCCACTGACTAACTATACCCATTATTAGAAAGTCATGAATTATTTCTTGTTTGTGCTTATCTGGCTTTCAGCTCCTCATTGCTGCTTCATATTACATCTTTCTCTGTTATATTAAATATCCCATTAGTACCCAGCAGAAGTAACTCTGCAGGAAAGTGCTTATAACCTATAATCAAATTACCTTTTGAACTCTATTTTGAGAAAGTAGAGCAAGCAACTCACTAAAGATATTGTATTATTTTTTAGTATGTTCTCAGCATTTTTTCCTAGTTTTTAACTTCCCTTTTCACTAATTTAAATTTATAGAAAACTGTCAGGAAAGTAGGTCAACTATTCGTGAACCTGACTGTGTGTAAAGATAATCATTAAACTCTGTAATTGACTTAGCCAGAGGTTTGAGGCACTCTAGAGTGAAGCTCATTGGTCCAAAGCAGTAGAAAGATGTTGGACTTGTTTACATGTATCCCAAAATGTTATTTACCTGCTTGCCTCTGTTTGTTGCTCTTATGTTGGCCAGCTGATCATCCTAAAGTTTTGAGAGAAAACATCGATATAAAGAGCATTAAAAACTCTTAAATGCTATTACACTACAGAGCCTTTACAGGACATTTAAAGCCCAATTTTGTCCTTTCTTTTAAATTATGTGTCCTGCAATTTCTTGTTCCTCTTGATGTCCCTTGCTAAGGGACACCTTGGTTTGCACCTTGGTTTTGTCCTTTGGTGATTTGATTTTGGCCAGCATGCCTGATCTATACCTTTGTAAGTATAGATCATTTCCAAGAATCTGATTTCATTTGAATGTCCAGTATGGCTCTTTCCTGCACTAGAGAATTAAAAATTACTGGTTGAACCTATCTGATTTTTCCCTACTCTGTCTTTCTTCCCCCCAGAATAGTATTGTTTACACTTTAGTTCTAAATACTGCATTGCTAGGGAACTGCCAGATTTCCTCAGGAGCTTTTTTTAGATCAGCATCCCAGAAGACTTCACCTATGAAACCTCTGATTTATGAGGTCTGCTTTTTGAAGCCTGCTATTTTTATTTTTTGTACTGCACCAACTTTTCAAGCCAAAACTTTCCCACAGCTGTATTTTGTCCAAACATGTCACAAGTTTCAGACCATTTGAGGGTTTGTTAAACCACATGCAGATGCTATAAAAAAGAAATAAAAATCACGTACATGCAATAAGCATGCAGGGAATAATGACTGCCTAAAGGTGGCAGCTTGTCAAAGGATTTTGTGGTATTTTATTTCCTCTCATGAGAACATTAACAGGAGAGGAAAGCTTTCCCCAAAGGAAAAATTTGTGCATCATTGCAGCCAAGATGCAACTTTTTTAAAATGCATGCAGTAGCACACAGCTAAAACCATATGACCAAAACGGAAATCTTATGCCAAAAGAAACACCAAACTGATTTAAAGCAAAACAAAAGAAGTATTTCAAAAATTGTTGGAAAATTGCCTGCCTCACCTTGATTTTCCATAGCTTCTATCATCCAGCCATGAAGAAAACACCTGAAGAAAATCTTGTGGCTGGCTTACTTTTAGTAAAAATTACCCAGACTTTTATCTTGCTTGATGGTGAAGGATTTGACCTGTAACACTTGTCAGTGAAAGGGATTCCACAGAATGAGAACCAGCAGATAGCTCAAAGCGTGACTGCTGTTGATTGCAGCAGTATTAAAATCTGGCTCTCTGATTTTAATACCAGGTAGATGTTGCATGGATTCCCACCATGGGTTCAGATCGCAGGTTGCAAGTTTGTTTAAAAAAGTACAAATTTCCCACCTTGTTCTGTAAGGACACCAGCATACCTCCTGCTGCGCTCAGTGTGGATGGGCTCTATGCAGAAAGAACTCCTCCTGCTCTGGGCTTTTGAATTATATGCTCTATCATTGGAATGCAACTATTTAAACTAAAACTAATTCAGCACACAGTTATTGATTCATCTTTTATAGTAGAAAATTCAAAGGCTTTATAAATTTATATAGAAATAGAGACCTAGAGGAAGATAACACTACTAGGCATTTGAATGATACCTGAATAAAGCATGAGAAATGTAATAATTGTTGCTTCTCAGAATTCTACCCATCAGTTCCTATTTATTTGTTTTAACATTTTGGGCAATTACAAAATCAGAAAACTAATACTTATTAATTATTAATTTATTATAAATAATAAATATTATTTATTATATCTGGTTTTCCTCAGAGACCTGATGATTAAAGCTGATGGCTAGAAATGTAGATAATCAAAACACATACATTAAGTTGTGTGAGATCAAGACCTTTAGATATAGACCACATCTTTTAAGCAAGCAATAAAGGCTAAAAACTGTATCAGCTTTTTGAAATCCCAGAGCATTTATACAAGTAAAATTCATTGCTAAATTGCTGCTTTCAGGCCACTGGAGATACAGTTCATTATCTGCAAGTTTTATTTCACTTTACTTCAACAGAATGCAGAAACTAGGTATTCATCTGCCTGAGCCCTCTGAAGACAATTTCAGAGCACACCTGTAGGACAAAAAAACTCCATACAGAACATAATGATGGCCCCTGCTGTTTCCTCTAATATGAGCATGTGTCAGCACCAAGCAGTACTGATTGTGTTGCCTCCTTTCATGGCAGAGCCCAGCATTTAAGGCTTTTGAGCCAGGTGAGAAAAATTTCATTCAATGCTCTCATGTCTGACAGGAGTACACAAGGGAGCAAGGGTAGCAGAATGAGCTGTTTCTTTTAACGAATCTGCTTTCCTGAACAAAAAATAATCCCAGACTCAGCCAGAAAGGGAGCACAAAACACAGTGTGCCACTAAAATTCTAGATGCTCAAGCACTTGTCTAGAATTTTTATTATCCCTATCACAAAAATATTTCCTATAATTAACATAGAAATCATCCTGGGATAAAATACAAAGCTAGGCTACATGCATTCTTTGATATTATCTTACTCTTCATTAGATTCTACTTTATATTCTCAAAGATATTCGAAAATTCAAGAATATTGGAAATAAATACCATCAACAGTAAAAAAATTATTTTTATAGCGTTAGTCAGCCAGACACTTGGCAAAAGCATCAAATATTTTTACTTGAAATGTAAAACTGTTACTTAGTCTTGCAAACCTGTAAACTTCTGCTATGTTTCAAAACAAAATAAGGAAACAAAATCAGAAAAAAAAAAAAAACAAACCTGGACCATAGGTCGTAGCTTCCTATGGTTTAACCATACATTCTGCATGGTTATGTTGAAAAGATTTTCTCTACTTGTAATATCCCAGGGCTTTAGAACTGTATGCTTAATATTGAAATCAATTCTCATTCTAGTTCAAGCTGGTCACAGAAATATTGATTTTTTTTTTCATGCACAATTTATTTGAAGGGAACGTAGCAAAGCTCACCTAAATAAAAAATCTTCTGCTAATTTAAGCTCCTTCATGGCAGGGTATCAGCCAAACCAGACATCTTTGCTAGCTCTTTCAAGGAATTTTCCTTTCATACTTCTCAAAAGGTGCAATATTAGATACAGATAAATGTTATACTTATTTGCTGATTGCATCCAATGTGTATCTGTGTAAAAGAACAATCTAAATAGTACCCCAAACAATGAACTCAAAGCCCCAGTGAATTTAGGTCCTAAATGTTTGCCAGCATTAGGAGAATGTTATGATACTGATCACTTGCAATTACCTAGCAATGACCGTGGGATTTCTGAATTTCACAGCTCCTTCTGCTGTCTCTGTTGGTTTGTTTGTTTGTTTGTTTGTTTGGGGGGTTTTGATTTTTGGTTTTTTTTTTTTTCAGGCTGTTTTGGAAATACAAAACTAGAATTGTAAATTAAGGCATTATATAAAGGCACTGGATTGGAAACCATACCTACTTCCCAAAATACGGGTTCATGTTAGAGAATTTATTTTCTCCCCAACAGTGCAGTGGGTATGGATAGTCTTACATTTAATGTCCCAAATTCATTCTTCATTTCAGTGACTCCAACTTTTGTTAGTGTCTTCTTATATTACATATTTGCCCTCTAATAAGCCCTGCTTCCTCATACTGTAACTTTCATCCTCTTCCTCCTCACTTCTTTTGCATTTTGGGAGATGTTATTGGGCTCTTTTTGGGTTTGGGTTTTTTTTTTTTTTTGGAGTGGGGGGAGCAGGGTGTTCACCTTTTTTTTGGTGGGGAGGGGAGTGTTCACTTCGACATATGTTTGTCCCACATGTCTAGTTGTTCCTTTTCTTGATTTTAGGTTAAATATTTCCTCAATTCAGCAATTTCCTTAAAGGGAGCATTGTGGATTCACATGTAAAGGCATTGATGAGTAAGCAAAGTGTAAACAGTTCAGAAGGGTCCTGGTGTCCTCTGAGGATAATTTCTTAATCTGGGAGATAGCCCAAATGTACTGCTGTTCTGCTACCACACATCAATTTCTCTCTGACTTCAAAGTTGACTTTGATAATTCTTTAACACAAAGGTTTCATAGCTGAGTTACGGAAAGACCTTCAGTTCTCAAAACTTTATGTACTATATCTCTTTAGAGTACATTTTATCAAAGTGGGACTTAATTGTCAATGTTTATGTCTGGTACCATCTCATGTTCAAATGTATAAATAAATTCCTAGTGAACATTTTATGAACTTTTCACTTTGGATATTCAGCTATTCATACTTGGGAGGTCTGCCTTTTCTTCTAGAATCTTAAGTGCTATAAAACAAAAATTGCACTGCCCCAAATATGAAGAACAGAGGCAACATGGAAAGAGCCATATTGAAAAATCAAAATACAGTTAATCTTGCATCTTTCAGTCATAGGCAGTTACTATAATGTTCCCAAATGGTATAATGATTTACCAAAGCCATTAACATCATACCTGTAATCATACAGTCATAAAAATACTGTTACAATCTTTAATCAGTCAAAAGACTGGTTGGTTAGGAAGAGATATCATTAGCAAAGTTTATATGTTTGGTTGTTTTTAGAAATGTACTTTCAGTATTTCAGTGGCAGCTTTGAGTCAGGCACGCTGGTGAGGTTTTATTTAATTTAGTCAAAACACCCAGTTGAAAGAAACAGCTGGAGAAAACTGGGGAATGAGGGAGGAAATAAGCAAGTTTGCTCTGACTGTGGCCTTCTTCCACAGCAGCTGTAGAAGGACAGCTGGGCAGGGTCACCAAAGCACCCAGTGGCTGAGGGTACTTTTGTAGGAGAGAGGAAAGTGTTTCAGTGAGCTCAGAGCTAAATTACTGCTGCTTGTACACCATTGTCTTCAGGCAATATACTGTCCTATCCACAAAGAAAAGACAAGTAAGGGAAAAATGGTCATCCAGTAAGGTCTCCTCTTCTGTCTGCCTGTTTCTTGTGGAAAACTGAAACTCATTGTCTGTGTTGCCCTTGTAGCTGCAGCCTGAGACCTAGCAAGGGAGTTATGATCACCCTGCAGCTGGGAGCTGCCACTAGAGGCAAATTTTGTACAATATCTTTAGCTTAGAATAACTTGGCAGAACTGATTTCTGTTTTAAGGCTTTTGGTGGATATACATTTCCACTGAAGAAAAAGCCTTCCAGGTGAGAATATCTAGCTCAGTTTTTCCAAGAGAGGAATATCTCTCCCCTTTCTCCAATGCAAGTGTCAGTAATCCCAGCTTAGCTGCAGCTGTGCTGATAAAAAGGGTCTGGAGAAGGAAGTGAGAAGTCAGAAGGTCCTGCAGCAGAGGTGCCTGCACAGTTAGCCTGGCCCATTAGGTCAGGTGTCCCAGGCTCTTCAGGTTTCGAGAGATAGACCCTATTAAATCACTGTAATTGTGAAATGGGAAGAGTAATCTTTTCCAAAAAAGTAGTCCATTTTTACAGCACTGCTTGAGGCACAAGGGTATGAGATAGAGAGGTAGATAAAGGTACTGTACTGCAGCTTAATGTTTGGAAAGAGCTGCTGTAAATGAGGTCTTTTCTATCTTTCTGAGCTTAGACATTCTTGTGCTTCTCTTAAGAGGTCCTTTAGTTTGCTTTGCTCTGAACTCAGGGAACCTGGATGTGGGTGTTAAATGAGGAATAAATCCTCTGAAGGTAAGAGTTGCCCTGTAAAATACGAATGTCTTATTCTCAGTTGTACTGTCTGCAAAGTACACTGACAGAGCTTTGAATGCAGTGTAAATTAAATATAATTAAGCCAATTATGTTCATTTTCACAGCTAAGTCTTTTGGACTGTGGGATTGATGGACATAATGAAGGATTTAGATTTTAAATGCTGTGTTCTGGAGCCTTATCTGTCCATTAGTTATTCACATAACTATAATACAAACCTTAGATTTTGGTCATCAAATGGCTGAGAAAACAAGAGGGTCATTTCTGGGGCTGTCATTTTTAAGTATGAACTGCTGTAATACATAATCTTCATGATGCAGGTGGCAACATGGGCCCAGTTTTACTCTCAGTGCTTCATCCTGCACTGTTCTGTTTTTTACTAGAAACACAGCAAAACAGCTGACAAGTTAATGAGCATTTTCAGCTGAAAATTTGCTTTGCCTTATGAGCAACTCTTAGTAATAAATGCACCATTGGCATAGCAATTGTCTTGTGGGGCTTCAATTTGATGCATGACATAAAACATCTTTGAAAGCACTCCTAACTAAACCAAGGAAAATACCAGCATTAGGAAAGAGCAGAAGTATATCCATACAGTGAGATCCATACTACTCACTACTTGGAGAAGCATGGCATCAGGCAGACTTTGGCTGAATCCATTTGCCTCATTTAGGCTAAAACTTAGAGATACAACTTTTCTCCTACCTCTACTGCATCTGCCTGAAGCTTATCAGTTGTAGCATTGAGCCAGTTTGGTGTACAGTGTTTGTTAACCTTCAAAGGAGAAGCTGCAGCCTGCAGATAAGTAAACCTTTTTTCTTCAAGCTGAAAAGGAATTCTAATTTATTTCCTTTGTAGCAGATTTACAGCTTAATATATTTTTATTTTAAATAATGAAAATTACAATGATGATGCATGCAGCTATGATTTCTTTACTTTTGTGAAGTTCCTTCTACCTAGCACCTAAGGGGAACTATAGAAAAAAGACTACAAGGTGCTGGAACTTCACTAGCAACTTATTTGAAAGTGTCTAATAATTGCAGTTATTTAATTCTTAGTTCAAAATTTGACTATGAGCACTTTGTCATAGACACATGAGGTGCTCTTCTGGGTGGCAAATGGCAATTATTTGGATTTAGTGAAACATTAATGTATTCTGAAAATTTGTGGTTTGGTGTCACAATGTTTTTTGAATGTTTGGGGGGGGGGGGGGTTTGCCCCCACAGATATGACAATTAAGTTCCTTCAGTTTAGATACTCTTTAGACTGAATTTCAATTTTAGAACTCCTGTAAGTAGAAATAAAAGCAAATACTAACTATCCCAATGAAGTCCAATGTCTTCTCAAAGCTGTTTGAAAATATGCAATTCTGATGATTTATTTCTTTGCTGTGTAAGGAATTAGTCTATCAAACCTATTGTTTTCTTGAAAAGAGCTCTTAAATGCCAACATGCCATAACTTTTTACATTTTAGTCAGGAGGGAAACACTTACTGACTTTCTAATACACAGCCACGTTTCTTCTAATAAGAAGCAAAAATGCATTCAACTAAGGTAGGCCAAAACTACTTTTCAAAATCTAGTCTCTCCTCCTTTTCCTGCTCTGCATTCCACAGTTCAGCAATGCATGTGTTTGTAACTCTAGCTTCTTGATTTAAATACAATTATACTGACAATGGGCCGGAAACTGCTGCTGCTTCTGTTTGTGATCTTATGAATGTGTAAGAAGTTTAGAAGAGGGAAGATCTCAGTGGATTTTCAATAGAGCAAGTGTTTATTTGCAGCAAAATTAACTTTAATGAGTATCCTTGCTAAAGGTCCTTAAAAAAGAGGAAGGCTGAAAAGTGACAACTCCCACTGGGGCTGAGCTTCAGAAAATATGTGAGTGGTATGTACCACATTTGGGGGTTTTCCCTGTTTACTCTGAGGTAGAATACCTTCAACTTTTGTAGTGGGTCAGACTGCTTTTAAAGAAGCAGTTTGCTTGATTTATTACGTTATCGGGTGAAAGGATCTGTTCCAAACACGTGTATGGTTCTTACACTTCTCAAGTAATTATGACTAGATCAGGAGCAGAAAGCTACAGAGGAATCTATACAAGAAAGAAAATTCTTTCTTTATAATGTAAGTTCTCTCTCACCCTGCACTGAAGAGGTAAAGCTTTTACTTTGCTTTCCATTGAAAGAGTATTTCACTTTTTATTACTTTCTTGGTTCAGTTTCTTCTTCTGTTGCATCACCTTAGAAGAGTTTTCAGCTGAGACATTAGCCCTAGAGTATGTAGGAGTTAGATTAACTCTTAAGCAGTTGTTTGAAGCATGTGTGATCTTAACTGATACGCTTAAAAGCTAGTCCCCACCTTATAAAAGAAATATTTTATGTCTAATCCTTTTGATCCATATTTGCCTGTACATTGCCTATTACTGGTGCTGTTTGTTACAGTAGATGTCAAAGTATTTCTTGAGGTTTCCATAGACAACCACCTTTTTGTAAACCCCTCTCTGTTCTGTATTCTTTTATACCAGAAATCAGGAGGCTGGCAGTTCATAATGCCTATTTTGTAGACAACTTTGCCATAGCAACAATGTGGACTTAGATTTTGACTGTGATAAAGGTCTTTCTATTTTTCTAAATTCACCATTTTGTGGATGTGTTCTTGTATGCACCTGTTTCCTTAGTCAGAGAAGCTCTTTTCCTTCAGTACCTGACATAACTGCTCACAGGTTACCAGTGCTTTCTGACTCATTGGTATCCTGACCAGCTGGTTTTTTTGAAAAAAAAGAAAAAAAACTTAAAAGTCTGAAATTCTTTGAGTCCACATAAAATTTAACTCCTCTCTCAAGTTCATTTCAACTGCCCAACTTGTTTTGAAGCATGTGTTGCTGTGCTGCTAAATGTTTAGCCTTCACATCATAAAACAGATTTTAACTTGTGATTGTTTATGTAATGGGGAATACCAGGATCTACTGGTGACAGTAAAATCAAGGGCCAGATAGGAATGTCTCAAAGTGTTCAAGTAAGACAAAAATCTGTGAAAAAACTTTTCCTCAAAAAGAATACATTTTTGAACACTCCTCTTTGTTCTTTCAGATTGCTTTCCTTAGCATTAGTCTTGAAGAGTGGTTAGTGTGTAAAAGTACTGACACGCTGATACTGGAAATAAATTACATTGTGCATTTTTCTATATTTCAATGAGTGTCTGGATTGCTACAAAGGGACTGTATTTATAAATTTCACTTCCCCTTAGTTGAAAAACCTCCAGTTTTTATCTAAACTACAGAAAACATTTGGTTTCAAACAGATTAGACTAAATAAAACTGTGTTTCTCAGACCTCTTGCAGGATTGAAATTTTAGGAAGAGAAAAAAAAAGAGAAGGAAGAATGATTGGGCTATTGATGACAGCTCTTGGGACCTGTCTGTGTTTTGTGCAGCAGCAGCAGCAGCAGCTTTGCTTGGGGCAGAGCCGTGTCCATGCACACAGCCCAGCCTTTGCCTGCCACAGAGCACATCCCAGCCTGCAAGGCAGCGCTGAGTGTGATCCTGGAAACTCTCATGTGCCTGTGTGCCAGAGAGGGGGAGAGAGGGAGAGCAAAGACGAGTAGGGAGGAAGGCAGGGAGAGAAAGGAACTCTCCTGACACACTGCTGAGGGCTCTCAGAGGCAGGCTGTGCGTGCAGCTCTCTGCCTGGTGTGCACTTCGAAGGACAGCATTCACTGACTTTATCCATTGAATCCCTGAAGGACAGATATGACACCCAACTGCTGCTTCTACATGCTCTTGCTTATTGGCACCAAGGGTAAGTGCCCCTGGCTTCCTTTCTTGTTTTGAACATTGCAAAGCAGAGAGCTGATAAACTTCAGGAGCGGATTTCTTTTAAAAACCGTGGTATCTCATGTTATTTTACATTTCTTCATGTCAATTATTTTTCAATAGAATCTAAGTGTAATGCAGTCTCTCAAGGTTACTAGCTACATGTCAGGATCAGATGTTTTTTGCACTTAATGCCTTGAGTGTTACTATTAATAGTTGTGAGCTGAAATTTTAGAATGAGAGAGAGCTTAAAGATTGCATAAATACTTGCTGTAAATATTTATTGAAGGTACCTGCAGAACGGACTTTACTCAGATGCCACGAAATCCGCATTTTAGACTCAGTTCAGTAGTTTGAAGTGATACTGTGCAAGTGCTACTAGAATAGGTAATTCTCAGAGAGCAGAATGTGTTCAGGTAATGGGAATTTTTAGCATGATAGGCAGTATAACATGCAAGAGGGAGACTGAATTCAATTTTAGTTTTCCTTCAGATGCAAATCACTTCAGTGTGATGAGAGTCACACAAGACACACTGCTTACTTTAACTGTGTTTTCTTCATTTCATTTGAGTACTCTGTTTGGAAGTGCTTCTTATGACTTGGTAAAGCTGTCCCTTTGAAGCTGCTGGTGCTGATCTATATGCTGAAAGTTCCTAATGATTATCATTTTCTTTAGTTGTAATTTTTATTGCGCAACGCCAATACTAAAATAGTGTTTCATTAATTGCATAGATGAAAATAGCTACTCTTTATAATATGAACAGTTTTGTTAAAATAATAGGAGCAAAAGGTCCAATTCTGTAATCTTCTTTTGTATTGTGCAACAGCTTGTTCTCCTTCCTGTTTTTAAATGAAATAACTTTGGGTTCATGTGTTCATAGGATGGTGCTTAAGATAAGATTTGTAAGGGGTATTGCCCCCACTAGGAGCTTGGGAAATAGAGCTCCATACACAGCTATTTTTCTAGTTGCAAAACTCCGTTAAATCAGTGGAAAAACTCTAAGCAATTCCTCTATGGTTTAGAGGAATACATAATTGCAAGCTGCATGCATGAAAAAACCAGTGATATTTGGAATTTGGAATTAAGAAAGCAACAATAGTGACATAGTATCAAACCTGTGAGCAAGGTCTGGTTTCATATGCACCTGCATTTTCTGTGAGCTATAATTCAATATTTAAAGTAGTACTTCCAGTTATGCAGAATAAAGGCTAAGTGTTTTCAACAAATTTAGCCTTTCACATTACTGTTTTCTATGCCAAAACATTAAAACATAAAATATGTGCCAATTGTTGCTATAATTTCTGCTGTTAAATTCATCTCTGCTATGGAGTTTATTAAACATATTGGAATATATTAAAGCATACTGCAAGATAGGATAGCAAGGGAGGACTGTAAATTACTACAAACCTACTAATTATGATGACCATTACCTTTTTAGGTTTATACATCATATATAGTGTATTACAATAAAACCACATGGCTCATCTAGGTTTGTTAAAGTGAGGATTGAATTCATAGATTTAAGCACATCTATGCCCAGAGTCTCTGGCACCTGTTAGTGCTCTGTTTTGCACCAAAATTAGCTCCTGTTACTGTCACATCTCCTCACTGGGCACAGTTACAGCTTCACTGCCTTTCAGAGTTTTAGCCAACAATACAAATTATAACCACACCTACAAGCTGACTGATTTCATCTGCTCAATAGACATCAGCTCTGCTCAAGCCTTTAGGCTAGCTGGTATTAAACATTCCTGGAGTAAGGATAGCTGTCCTTAGAAATTGGATTTTTTTTTCTTTTTCTGTGGATGGCTGCAAGTTCAGCTGCATTTTGTCATGGAGATTTTTATGTTTGGTGCTGGTATATTTTTTTTAATTTCTACAAAGTCACGTATCCTTCTAATTCTCTTAAAAGTAAAATAAGGAGTATGTATTGTACAAAAGCTATTAGTTTGATTTACCTGGATGCATTCAAGCTGTGTCCCTTTAGTTTTCCATTCAACAGCTGAAGTTCAATCACTGTTTTTACTCTCTTCCTTGAGATTCTTCATTAAATTTTTCATTTTCCCTCCAAAATCTAAATAATCAAATTAATTCAAGCTATCAAGCTTTGTACGTACTGGCAACCACCTGAGTATCTTCCCAAGTGGAATACACTGTCCCAGGCAGAGCTTTCTATGAAAACAAAGCAGCATCTCTATCATGTTTTTCGTCCACACAACAGCAGTGGTTATAACATGGAGATAAGTAAATTCAGACTCCAGCTATGGAACTGGTGGCTCTGGATGTGTAGCCAGGATGAACTTCTGCCTGGGTGGGTCACCCCCCTTGCAAAGCTAGCAGGTAACTTCAGGTGTGTGGCTGGCATTGCTCTGGCTGCTGCTACATCTTAGCAAAATACTCAGCTGTAACTGCTGCAACCTCTGGAGTGCACGTTTGTGCCCCTAGAGTGCCTTTGATTTTCTTTCTGGGGACAAAGGCTATTTTATCCTCCTGGACCTTGGCTAAGTGACAGGATCTCAAACAATTCATTTATCAATCATTAAGCAAAACAGAGGAGCATTCGTATTGAAAGTGAGTTCCAAAAGGGATTTGGCAGGCTCCTTGTGAAAAACAATTACAACTCTTTCAATTTTAACCCTTTATGCTCTGTGCCTCTGCCTGATGCTCCCAATCCTATTTCTGTTTGTACCTCCAGCTCCTTTAGTCTCCTCCTTCTGTTCTTTCCTCATATTTTTTCCATCCTTTACCCTCACTTTAAAATGCCAAGGAAAACTTTCTTTAAACTATCTGAATCTCATTACTTGTTCTGGTACTTCATGCAGGTGACAGCTGTTTTCAAGGCCAAGATCTTTTATACCAAATGCTTTCTGTCAAATGTGGGAAAGAGACATTCCTGAATCCTTCAGAAAATTGCAAGTTTATGATTGTGCTCCTGTTTACATAGTTTGTAACATATTTTAAGATTCCTTCCAGATTTGTAAATAGGAAAGTGAAATTACTTCAGCCTTTGCACAAGCTGAAATAATCATTTTGTAATAATAATATTTGGTTATTTCTTTCATTTAACTTGGGCATTAATCTGTCTGGCTTTCCTGTAGTTAGAAGAACAGTGTGCATCTTGTGAATCTACATGTGCATAACAGTATATTTACAGAAAACTGGGGATTCAAGCTGCATTTCCTGAGGAAAATTTACTCTAGTATCAGTTAGAGGGTAGTGAAAAATCTACACAATGGTAAAATGAAGCTTTGAAAGTTAGATCCTGCAGCTGCCGCTTGGGCAAGAATGTTTTCACCTCTTTGTTAGCAGCCCCAGGAGCTACCCAAGTTGAAAACTTGAGCGTTTAAAACTTGAGTTGCTCTCTTGAGTGAGAGCAACTCTACCAGACTTGAACCATTTGCTCTGAAATTTTATGTGCAGTCTGTGGACCTTGAGCAAGAAGACAAGCAAAACTTTACTGCATTTTTTTCTGAGGAATATGAGGAATCATTATTTTGCCTACAGAGATGAATTTGGATAATCTTGTATTGAGCAAAGCATTTTCTTAAACTGTACTTTTGTAGTATCCCTGTACAATATCACTGTGCTGAGAGACAATCCTCTGATTGAGCCATCCCACTAGAGCTGATGAGGCTGCTCAAGCCTGGTTGCAGAAAAGTAAAAATAACCCTTTCTAATAGATGTTACTTGCTGCTAGAAACCAGTGTGACACTCAGAGGATCTGTCACCAGCCATCTCAGCATGAGTTTTCTCTTGAGTGCCATGACTTTGAAGCCATCAAATCAGACTTTGAAATGGCTGGTGCAAGGCTGGGAGGCACAGGAAGCTGAGGGGATCAGGAACTCATAATTGTGTGTCTGTAAGACAGAGGAGGTGACAATGTATTGGTAAGGACTGGAAAAGGACAACGAAAGCAGGGACAAAAGGGACAGGTAGATGGGACAATGGAACAGAGAATTGAGGGGAAAGGCTGGTGCTGCTTAGAAAGGGAAAATGGAAATCAGGAGGACTATTAATCCAGGAGAATAGAGACTGAGGAAAGGGATGTGAGAGAGGGAGCCATCAGGGAACAGAAAGTTAATTAAAGAAGAAGGACAGGGAGTTCTGAGAGAAGGGAGTGAGCATCTGAAGAATGAAGTCAGAGGATGGTGAGATCAGAACTAGGATTCTGTATGGAAAGAAGGGGATGAGATAATGGGAAGCAGACAAAAATGATGGGAGTGAAGCAGCTGGGTTGAGCCTGAGCAGAAAAAGAAGCTGTGCTTGGTAGGGTGAGCTCTGTATTACAAAGTCAGAATGAAGCCCAAGATTGTCCTGTGACTTACTGACTTCTTTCAAAATGTCTCCTCCTGAGTAGCACTTCTGCTCAGAGGCTGGTAATCACTCTACCCTCTCAAAAAACAAAGGTCTGGAGAGCTAAAGGATCTGAACTAGTGATGCAGCGTGCTGTCCTATTATAAAATGCTGGAGGAAAACTGATTTCCTCTTCTAATAGTAAATGTTACATATTTCAGAGAAAGTTATTAATTTTGTAAACTCAGTGCTTAGGAATTTAGGCAAGAGACACAATCTTAATTTGTGCTGTGTTCCCATACTGAATTTTCTTCATGTTATAACTGCACAAAAACACATGCTTTGTGTCGTGCATTAAAAGGATGAATCAAAAGTTATGGTAAATTATGCTGCCTGTGTGATCCCTCCTTCATTTACTGGAGAAGATTAAGATAAAATGTGGATGAGGCTGGGGATTACAAAATGAAGGCCATTTCATGAAAGCAACTGAACTCCGCTGTGGAAAACTTTTCCTGTTTTTTTGCTCTAAAAGCCTTACAATTGGATAATAATTATATAGCAGATTTTCTGGGGTTTTTGGTTTGATCATTCTGATGTGGCAGCATTCATTGCATGGCTGCCACTGACATCTGTAAAAGCTGTGCTCTAAGTACTCTGTGAAACTGACTGATTCAGAAAGTAAAAACCTCAAATTAGCAGAAACCTTTGCCATGCATATGTTAATGTCTCAGCTCCCCATCTGAGCAGTAATATCATATTCTAAACTGTAATCTAAGTAATCTCTGAAGACTTAAAAATGGGAAGTCTATTGTAGCAGTACAAGGAAATAATCAGGAATTTAATATGATAGCTTCGAAGTGGTTAAACTGTAGATTAAAGAGCATGATGCCAGTAATACACTAGAAAACTAATCAAAGCATAGATAAAATGCCTTTAGTAATATATGGAGGTGTTATCAGAAATGTATGAAATATAAGGATGTGGCACATAAAGTGGCTGTGGATAAGCAAAGAAGTATTGCAGAGTCTTGTGCTCACTGCCTGCTTTGTCTCCCCCAATGCTCATGAGGGATCCAGCATGCAGCTGATGGTGTGACAGGGCAAGACAAATACACCAGGAAGAGAGACTGATGGGAAAACAAGGGTTTGGACGAGTCTAAGGAGCCACCAGCTGTGGCCTGATGGGGAGATCCAGGCTGAATTCATGTCCTGGTGTGAGGGTGAGCTGGCAGTGGGAGGAAGAGCCCAGCAGCAGTGACTCTGATCCTGGGGGATCTGTGCATGGGAGATGACTTA
Source organism: Molothrus aeneus (assembly GCF_037042795.1). Lineage (NCBI taxonomy): Eukaryota > Metazoa > Chordata > Aves > Passeriformes > Icteridae > Molothrus > Molothrus aeneus. The sequence continues at coordinate 32,269,596 of NC_089649.1, forward strand.
GCTGAGCTTATCCAGAGAGGATGTTAAATCACCCAGTCCCCTGTAGCACAGCTCATTGTGCTCCACCCAGCTGTTCTGTATCAGTCCTAAGGCTTTATTTGGTCACAATGGTTTATCTCAGTCAAGTCAGTGCTTCCTCCAGAGAAGGGCAAGTGTCAATATGGCACTGGGAGTGGGAGAGGCTGTGCAGTCACTGGGGCTCAAAGGAATGCACAAGTCTGTCAAAGCAGGTGAACATTACCTCTTTCTCCTCTGGTCTGCAGGAGAAATAACTGGCTTGACCTGGGAGAAGAGACTTTCCCATCACAGACCTGATTGTCAATGTTATGCTCAACATAGGGAAAAAGGGATAGTGCTTGGGAGGGTAGAAGTGGTATTTTTAAACTTAGAAATATATTTTTGCCCTGTTTTTTTAGTTTTGTTTTGTTTTTAATAGATAGGAATAGATCAGCACTTCTTTGGAGTAGGCTAAGAGCAGAATCCATTAATGAAACTGCCCACATCATAGTTAAGCCAAAATTTGTGTGTATGGGGAAGAAAATCATTAAATTATTGAATTTAAAAGCCACATGATTGAATACCTTGATTAGTCTGGAGTACTTAATAGCAATACAGTTGACAAAGATAATCTACATTTTTAGAAGTTTTATTCAAGAAGGCCCATCTACTGTAAAAATATGCTTCTTGACCTCATTTTTTTTGACTCAAATTCCATGTAAAACATGTGAATCAACTGTTATGTAGTCTTACCTAGAAATTATAGACACTGGTTTTCAGACAGGAATTCTTTTCTAGTAATCAAGTAACACTGCAAACATGCATTTATAAATCCTGCTATTTCTTCAGTATGGATTCTCAGCACCATGCACAAAGAGTACAGCCACTTTCTACTTTTTCCAAAAACATATCAGAAACAGGTATTAAATAGTTGTTTTTTCTACACCCCTAAGACTTAGATGTCATATGAGGTCTTAAAATGGTTTAGCAAAAATAAAACACCTTGTATATCTTTCTGTTCTATCACTATTTGGTTAAATTTTCATTTTTTCTTTTAAAATCTTTCATTTTTATATGCATTGCTTTCACACTATCATTTAACTAGGTTGGTTTCTTGGTTTCTAGATTGGCTCCACAGAGCGCAGAGCACTCCACTGCTGGCAATGAGAAAACAGTGTCAGGAGCAGACACCATTCTCTTTTAGGTTAGATGAAGTGGCATAAAATGAAGAGAAGCAGGAACTATAGACTGTGTGAAGGTTAAATCCACAGCAATCCACACAAAAATATTGCTTAGCCAAAGTGCATCCAAAACAGAGCCACACTTCTGAATGCTGTTTCTTGTTATATTTTCTAATTTGGATATACAAACTTCCAAATATGTGCTGCTAATGTGACATTTCTTTATGTACATTAATAAATGCATAAAATCTACAAGTTATAATTTAAAGATCTATTGTTCTTAATCTGCATGCACATGTTGATACAACCTGCAGAAGAAGAAACAAGTCAGATGTCTCTGGTCATTGGGTCCAGCAGCTGGATGACATGATCTCAGAGGCTTTTTTCCAACCTAAACAAGTCCCCAGTTCTGTGGTTTAACCACCTAACATTATTCACTTCACGGAGGTCAGAAATCCTATTAACTTGAGATAATTTCTGTTTTATGCACATAACTGGAGTGTCACAACTTTTAGTGGTGAGTTATGTGTACTCATAGTGGAATACAGTTGAGATTGGAAAACTTGTCATATTTAAATCGAAGCAAAGATTAATGAGTCAGAATCCAACAATAATGCATTTATTTAAGCACATTCTGCAAATTGATTTTTACAAAATAGGTCTGAGAGGTCTTAGAAAACATATTTTCTAAAATATTTAACTTCAAAACAGAACAACAAAGGGTTCCATATTTTATAATATCTAAGGAGGGTAGAATCTCATAGGGCAGAGGGCAGAGCCATCTCCCAAATCTGAACTTGTAGTTCTATATTCTATTTAAATTCTTAATAGTTATAAATGGTTCTTAGTAACAAAGGTATATGAATTAATAAAATATATCAGACAGCCCTGTCTCCAGCTGACCAAGAAATAATGTATTTTCATTGTTGCAAGATTAATCTTGAGTGTGCTTCAGAGCTTCACTTCAAATTATGCTGGCTTAGTTCCATTGTAAGAACTATTATTGCAATCCTTTTGGTCTTTACTAAAGCCACAATAAAGGGAGAAAAAAAAAGAAAAAGAGGGAAAAAAAACCCAGATTATGTTTTATATTTCAAATACAGCATTAGGGCTCCCAGACTTTTTCTCTGTCTGGAGTCTTAGAAAAAGCATAACTGAGATTATTTTTTAAAGACTTACTTGGGATTGTGCTACTTGGGAGAAGAGGAAAAATAGTGGAATCTGAAATTGTGGCTGATGTCCAGCTTGCTTAGCTCTAGTGCCTCTGTAGCAAAATAAGAGGCTAGAGAGCAAAAGAAGACAAAGATAATAGAATCTCCCACTGCCACCCTTCAGGTTCTTTCCCTCAGACTGTTTGGGCTGGCTGTTCTCAAAGCTATTTTTCTATCATCAGCACTGCAAGATGCTCATTCTACCATGTTATTGGGGTTTTGTGGGGTTTTTTCTCCATCACAAGAACATACCAAAGTTGGAATAAATTGCATAACTTAGCTATAACTGCTGTTTTGGGGTGGGGGTGAGAGTGTAAATACTTCACAGGAAAAAAATGGAAGACAGGTTTGCCCTTTTTGACAGAAGAAAAGTTAGGCAATTGGTTATGATCTTTTAGATTGTTTCTGCCTTGAGGACAATTAATGATACCCAGGTAATTCTTTTCTGTTCTGTTTTTTTGCAAAATAGTGTGTTCCTACAATCTGAATATCAGCATGTAATTTCCATGTTCATTGCCTCTCTAGTTTCATTCCCCTTTCTCATTGCAGCTTTCTCTTAAGGCTTTGCTGCAAGTACTTTCTGTCTGATCTGCTGGATTTCTTTTTGCTTCCATGCATGAATGCGCATGTACACAAACTTCCTCCTGTATATGACATTGTGTCATGAAGTCACTTAAATCTGCCTTTTGTTTATGGAAACTTAAGAAAAATATTACAAATGTCTGTTGTTTGTAATTTAAATAATTTAGTTTTCACTAGTCAGTGTTTCACTTTTGCTTACTTTATGCATGGCTGACTGGATTAACTCGCTGAAAGCAGCAAGTCAGAAATTAATTTCCTTATAGTAATCTCTACCTACTGTCCTTATGTATTGAAATTCAGAATTATCTAGATGAGGTGAATGACTGTTGCTTGAGGGACACTAGTTTATTGATAAACATATGTCCTTAATTTTTTTGGCTAAAGCATATTTTCAATTATTGGATTGCTCAGATTTTAAAAAATAAAGAACATTCACTAGCATACTACTATGTTATAAGATACAAAAATAATTGTAAGGTACCTGGCAAATACTGCAGTAGAAGAAACCTCTTACCCTAGGATTACAAAACTTCAGCAATGCCATTCCAGGTATGAAACTTCAGAGGTCTTTTTAAATTTTTTTTTATTACATGTGTTTAAATTGTTACCTTATAAATGCTGCTTTTCAAATGAGAGGGGAAAAATTACTTACAACAAACTTCTTTTCTCTTTGGAGCTCAAAGAACCAGGCCAAACACACTTAATAGTGGTTGTGAGAAAGAATTAACTCCTGGGAGAGCAGTTTCCTTTTTTTTGATGGCTAACCCTTCCCTTTCCAGGCCTTCCAGGTGGGATGGTACTGACTGGTACAGTGTATTTAACACATTTGGATTGGTGCCTTCATTTCTACTCAATACCAAACACCATTTGAACAAAACCCCAGTGTTTCGCATAGCCAGCTTTCAACTTGATATTGCCCTGCTGTGAAAAAGAAATTAGTGAAATTGAGGAGTAACACTGAGGCCAAAAACACAGGGGCAAAGGAAAGCTTACCTTGATGTATTTTCTATTGGAAAATCATGTCAGAATATGGAGCCAGAACTTTTTTCTAAACAGAAATAAGAGTCAGATATCATTTAAATTCTGTTTATTTGGGGAGAGAAAGAAGAGGGGAAATGGAGCAATAGAAAGGTTTGGCCCTGTTCATTAATTTGTGTCTTTGTTAGGTATTATGCTGAACTCTCATCCTCTGGGAAAGCCCTACAAAATTTGAGGGTTTGGATTGAACTTATTTTACTTCATATTGGGGCTTTTAGAGGTATTATCTCTTTCAGTTCTTTATGCACTTATTCTAAATTCTGTACAATCAGAACAAAACAACAAATTAATAAAAGGTGTAAAAGTCAAATGCTGTGGCAATGTGCCATGTCACCAGTCTGAGTTGTTCTACTGGCAGTTTCCTGCCCTGGAGTGGATTTATCTGGCAGCTAGACAGAAAGGATCTTCCAACCTTATAACTGCATTAATTAGACTGAATTATCTGTGACATAACTGATAACTTGTGATGTTGTTGTGAGATTGGAGGTGATATTTTCAAAAAAGATAGCACAAATTTTCTGGTTTAGAAAATGCCTCTGAAATTAAAACATTGTGTGATCCACAGCAAGGTATGAAGGTACTTTATGAAATTAAAATCCAGGATAATTACCAGATTGGTGTGCAAGAGTCATTATATATGCATCACTTTTGCTGAAATCCATTTCACTATATTGTGTTTCATAGAAGCAAATATAAACTTAGTTGTGCAGTTCAAGTACTACATATTCCTAGAGTGACATCTAATGTAGTTTGCTAAAGATAAATGTAATGCAGTAAAACTGAAAATGCATTTCTCGTTGCAAAGGTAATAGCTAAATATTCAAAACAATTTCTAGTGTTTTATAGATTAATCTGTCATACTGAATAAATGACACTGTGTCACTTGCACCCAATCAAACCTAGAATTAAAAACACAATGCATATTCAATAAATACATAAATTTAGAAAATGTTATGGACTTCAGTGCTGGACAAGTACCAAAGCAGAGGCACAAATTACAGAAAAGGCAGTTCAGTGTTAACAGTTTGATTACGCTTCTCTCAGTGCCCTGTACATATATTCAAATCCTTTAAGCCACAGACACTTTGTCTCAAGGATTAATGCCAAAGAATCTATTGCCACTGGACCAAGGTCTATTTTGGTATAGAAATTTTGCCCAGGGTGTTACCCCAAGTGTGTGTACATTAACAGCACTAAAGTACAAGTGTATGAACTCTGTTTTGTTCTTGTATGAATCTGGAATCTATTTTCAATATGCTATGTATGGAAAGTTTAAATTTTAGTTTTATTGACACTTAATAATATGAGAATCCTGTTACATTTTGCCAGATATCACTAGAAAGCTTTTCCTAAAAGAAAATTTTAGGAGAACTTTTATAAAATTACATGATGGAAAAAAAGCACTCTCACTGATAAATTCATAGTATGTTAAATGAAATTATGCAGAAGTTAATTTTTATTTCTATCCTTAAACATGATGGACTAACTTCATCCTTGTCTTGGTCATATATTACTCAAAAATCCCATGTTTAGTGGGAAAAAGCTGAAAATTCTGAACAAAACCAGGAAAATTAATCTAAGAATTAACTCCATCTCTTCATTCACTTCTACATATTATTGTAATGGTCAAATTCAGACAACAAATTATTTTTTAAAAATATCTTTTTAAGTTGTCTCTTCTGTCATTTGGTAATTCAAATACATCTGATCAAGGCTGGTCAGTCACTAGTCACTTCTATTCTTTGTTAATAATTAATTAAACATCTTGTAAGGTTAAATAATTCATAGTTGTAAACTTTTATAACCTTGTTCTGATGATTCATCTTTACAAATGAAGATAATAGACCTATGAGACCTGTTCTATGTTATGTTAAAGGTTTTTCAAAACCATCTCACATGCCCTTAATATACCATTCAGCAGAACAGGATATTTTTTAGTCAACTGTCAGCTTGAAGTATTCAAGCTAGCACAAAAATTACAGGTGAAATTGATTTTAACTTCAATATTTTCTGAGTAGATTCTGTTTTATTAGAACAAAACATTCTGTCTCAAAGCAAGAATATTTTCATTCTTCTGTTTCTCCAGCCCATCTCCCACTGTGTCTAGAAGTACAACAACTAGAAAAAGTTATGTAAGAGTGTAAAAGTGCCACTGGTTTTGCATGAGTGCATTTGAAGAACTTGGGCCCTTATAGGTAAAATAATTTTCCATCAGAAAAATACAGGGTGGATTCTTCAGGACCATAATCACTCCTCAGTTCTTGGCATCTAAGGAGACTTTTTAAAAACCAATTGGATTTCCTCAACCCTTTTGAAGTGCTAACTCACTTAAAGTGAGGAAAAACAAGTTAGCTTAATTGGCTGATGGAACTCATGAGTCATTTTGGATTCATGACATTGGAGTTCATGTTAGTCAAATTCTTGAAAACATAAAAATATTTTCCTGGTATTATGATATGCCTTTATTTGAAACTATGTGTGGCACAGTTGAGACTGGTGTGACTAGTGGGTACCAAGCAATGAGTAATGCCTTTGGATGGTTTCAGTGCTCATGGCTCAGTCCCATCAGCCCAGAACTGTTCCCTTTACGGAGTCATCCTCGCTTCTTTTACGGAACCTCCAAGTGTTAAGTCTGTGTTCTTATAAGTGCACGTGTGCCTTATTTGGTTTCTCAAACAGCACTTGTGACCCAATCACTGTATTTCAAAGAATGCACAAAACTAGCAAGCCTAATTAATCAATTCAGTTGGAAGCCAAGCCATGTTGTCCTGGGAACATCTTGTTCTTGGCTTTCCCAAATGCGTTCCTTCTTTCGATTTCATTTTATGACTGTTTAAAGAGGGGCTGTCATGTTCTTTCCCCAGTGATTCTGCATCCATACTACAGAATTAAAAGGCTTATCTTATTTACTAGATGACAACCCAACTCATGCTTATTCCTTTAGCAAAGGAAAGCAGAGTTAACTCAGTTAGGTATTTAAAGACAAGCAGGGAAAATTATCCACCTTCTTCCTTACCGCTCGCGTCTTATAGCAATAAGCATCTCAAAGCAGCCAGTCCGGACAAGCTTAAAAAGTGCACAACAGAAATTCTTCTTTTCTTTTTGAAAATTTGAGATTAATTTGGGGGATTTCAGGGGACCCTAAATACACAACAGTCAGAAATATTTAATTTGCAGTATCACGAACATGCTGCTAAGTAGAACATTTTTCTGTATTGAGACAAGAGTCAGAAAGAATTGTTTTTGCCATTTTGCCATTTGTACTGATACCAGTTCACTTATTTTTTTTCTCTTTTTCTTGAAACATCGCAAATATTTTAATATTTATGCTTAACATTATGAAAAGAAATTTTCTGGTACAGAATAGCTGCAATGTCTGCAATTATCTCTATGTCACAGGAAGCAGAAGATGATTTTCTCTACGAGGTATATAAAAAAGAGGCCTCTTTACTTGGTATCTGTAAAAACAAACCTTCTGATAAGAAAGTCTGTCATGGGTTTATCACTTTTCATCTTCTTTCAGCTGCTAAAAAAAAAAAGAACAAACAAGATACAAGAAGAGTGGTTCAATTTTTTCACAGTGGAAAATCAATCAAATGTAGAAAAGCCAACAACCACATCACAAAGATGGAGCGATAGATCATTATCTTGTCATGGTGAACTCCAATGTCAGTAAAGTCTCTATTTGCAAAACAATAACCATAATTTTTAATTGCTGTTGTTGCATTGCTATCTTTATCCATTTTCCTCACATAAAATACCAAAATTTAATTTCCTCAATCTGAAAGATAATTGTTTGAATATTATCTAGCATTTTACAACAGTTTTTACTGTCTTATCTTCTGTCTACCTTCGTCAGCTTTACCAAATATTTCCCCAGAGAACTGGGGGCTTTTCCAGACATAAATCTCCTGCAATCAGCAGAGTCCAAATTTCTGTCTTTTTTTGCATAAACAAAGTGATGTTAACAAGTCAGTGGACAAAGACCAGTGCTTTCACTGATTTTATAACTGGGATGAAGTTGTTGAGTTTTGAAGCTGTGTTGTCTCCTTTCCCAGGCAGATATTTACATGCCAGGGTAATCCAACATAGCACAAATGAATAATGCAGAGATTCAGAATAGATATCATTAAGGCTGTAAATGTACTGAGAATTCAACACATTGAACATCATGAGGGACTTATTCTTTGTGGCAAAGTAAAGATTTCTAAAATGCAACAGCATTATTAGTTCAGGGATTAATATTATTTGAATAATTTATAATAATTTTTGGAACATGCTGTGAAACTCCATTGAATGCTAGTGTGAGAAGATAAATGCTTTCATTTGAAATTTAAATTGCATGGAGATCAGCCCCTTTAAGCACAAGGTTCAGGTCAGTCTAAATATGTCTCTAGCATGTAGGATAAAAAGCTTGACAAAATGTGTGAGGTTTTTTGATGATCTGTTTGGGATGTTTTCATTTATGGTGTTTTTTTCCATGCAGGTGTCTCTTACCAATGGTTTGGTAGGCTGTAACAGGTAATTGCTCTTAAGGGAGCCTCAGTTGCCTGCTCAGCTTTTTGCTAAGACAGAGACTTAAGACACTAAGTAGTACACATACACTCTTTGCTTAACAGTATGCCTACATAAGCTTTTCTTGCTGCTTCTTTTTGGGTGGAACAAGTTAATCATAATGTTCTGAATACAAGCACAGAGCAGCAGAGAAATTTATGAACAATATGCAAGTGTGAATTCACCGTGTGACTAGGATTTCGCTTTAATTTTGGTACCCATACACAAAAGCCTTAAGGAGCTGATGATCTTTGAGTAATTGCATGGGTTATATACTTGTGGATAAAAGCAAATCAACTTTTCTAAATAATTCAGTGGTGGTTAGCTGGAATATAAGAATTTCTATGCAGGATGCTTCTGACAGCAAGGATAATTCTGTACATATAGAGGATACTTATCTCCATTTTTTGCAGCTACAGCTCTTACATTCCAATTTTCAGAGTTTTAAACATTGTCAAGGGCTTAACTGGAAGTAAGTTCTTCTGGAAGGGATTTTTTATGAATCTTAAGTAATTGATTGAATTTCAGGTGATTTCTCTTAGTTCAAGAGAAAAATGAGTGCAAAAAATCAGATATTTTCCAAGAAGATTCCTTGTTAATCTGGGAAAGTTGTGTGAAAGATTTATACTTTGTCTTTGAAAATAGCCTGGAAAAATAGTTGTGTGTTTCAGAATTAGCAGTTTACTATCTGAACAAGCATCGCATCACAGTTAATAAGGTTTTTAGAGAGTATCTGAAGTGCTCTAAGATCGCAATGAAATTTAAAATAAAATCTGTATTTGATTTTTGGGTTTTTTGGTAACAGTATGCATTAAGTCAAATGGTAGCTCTAATAAGAAAGTGATACTCCTTTTTGAAAGTGTTTCAAAAATTAAATTAGCAGAGCCTTGCAGAAAGGTACTAGGTAGGTTTAGGGAAGCTTTGGAAGTGAAGAACACTGGGTAATGTTCTGTCCTAATGATGCTTTTCTCCATTTCCAATGTATTGTGGGCTGAACAAATTTAATTCTAGTGTAATTTTAAACTCTCTCCATAATATGTTCTTGGGAAGAAGTTGGTCTTGTACAACAAGAAATCTGACTCGGCATCCTGCAATCCGTTACAGAAGCAGTAGTTAAGTCACCCTTTTTTGGGGAAGAAAATGGTGATGGCAGAATTTGTCCCTCAGGTGCACTGGTGGGACTGGTACCCTGGTGCACTGGTGAGGCATCATGCATCTGCAGATGTGGGAGATTGCAGCTGCTGCAGCACAGAGAACTGAAGAAGAGATGACAAGCAGAGTGCTCCAGCTGCCCTGGCTGTCCCTCATCAGCATCTCTCAACCTTTCCCCTCAGCACTGTTTTAATGAAGTCCTGTGTTCTCTGAAATTCCTTCCTACAGAGCACAAGTTCAGCAGAACAGCACCTGTGTATCTAAACTTCACATTGATCTATTCTGACCAATATCTCCACAGCTTTTTGGATCAGACTGACGTCAGCTCTTCTGAAGGATTCATGACTGGCACCTTCATGATGTCTTACTAAGTTTTCAGCAAAACTGTGTCACGGATTTTATCTTAGTTTGCTTGTTTTTTGATCCTTGATCCATTTACACCAAGTAGTTTCTTTAAAATTGGAATATACACAAACATATATAGATCTGACTTTGTATAAAGGGGCCTATCTATCTGGATCTAAAATTTCAGCACAAATTAATGTCGTAGAATGGTTTGGATTGGAAGGGACCCTAAAGATAATCTAGCTCCAACCACCCTTCCAATAGGCAGGAATTCCTATAGCTTATCTTGTATATCGTTATAATAAATACTGAAAAAATCCTTTAAAATGGTAGCCTTAGGTCATTTGTCTTGTATAATTAACATTTTGATCTTATTCTGAGGAAGAATAGGGAGGAATTACCTATTTGAGAATTACCTGTTTGCTTTGTATCAAAAGAAATTTTAATTAGCTAACAATATAAAATATTTTTGCCAAGTTTAACAAGTACTTCATATACTGTTTTTAATTTCATGTCCAATGAATTAAAACATTTTTGTTGCTTGATATTCACATTCAAATGTAAATGAGTACTTACAAAGGCATAATATCAAATACCCTTAAACACATCATAAAATAACATATTTTTTCTGTTCCTATTTAGTCATCTGTGACTCTTTGGAAGATCATGTTTCTGCAGCTGGCACCAGGTGCCCCCTGGGCTACTTTCCATGTGGCAATATCACAAAGTGTTTGCCCCAACAGCTGCACTGTAATGGTGAGGATGACTGCGGGAATCGGGCTGACGAAGAGAACTGCGGTAAGTGGCTGCGGCTTTGCTTTGTGTCTAGCACCTGTAGTCACTGAAACCCAGGCAGTGCTCACACCAAACAGGAGGCTGTGGAGTGCCAGCAGTAGGAAAGTTGCATGCTTTGCACAGGATGCAGCAGGTCTGCTTCAGCTGATAAAGCCACCCTCTTTCCCTAGCAAACCATTTGCTAGGGAAAGAGTGGGCCACATTTTTCTTTGTATATGGTAATAGTTATCAGCATCCAATTTTTTCCCTACTTTGAGCTTCTTTGTACATGTCATTTTGATGTCTACAAAGGGATGTATGTGATCTATCAAAGACTGTTGCTGAGGAGTGTTAGATGTGCATCCAACAGAATTTATGAAAAGCTTAATGTGACTTAATGTGGGAAATATAATTTAGAAGAATTTTCAGGGTTTTCCAGGAATTATTTATGCCCTAATTTGGGAGAAACATGTGCATCTGTAAGTGTACTGTGCAAGCAGGCTTTGGTGGTTGGAAATGTAAAAATCCCACGTACACATAGTTGTACACATGGTCAGGTCACCTGTGCATGCTGTTTTGATCCTTGTCACTCCTAGCCCCTCTGGATGGTAGCTGTGATCTTGACTTGGCTTGTGGGCTCTGGCTTTACCTCTACTGCAAACCAGGAAGGGCTTTGCACGGGCACTTACCTATCCATGCCACTTCTTTGTGAGCATGGCCCTGGCATAGCTCTTGTCCATGCTGAGCAGCATCTCCCATGCAGTGTTTGGACACAGCTCAGAGGTGGCACAGACCTGGCATAGTCTGGAAAGGGGCCTCTATGTTCTGTGAAGAGAGAGCTTCACCATTTGTTTGTGAGCTAAGACCACAGGGAGAGAAAATGGACCCTAGCACATTTTATTTACTGTTACTGCCACCTTACTTACAGCCTGGATATTTCAGAGATGCTCTCCAGAGCTGCTGATCTGTGGCAGATGTGGGAAGTAGGCTTTGTACTCCTTGGTAGTTTTCCTGTAGCCATGGAGGACAGCCAGGTGCACCATGCCCTGCCCCACACTCTGCCTCCAGAGCCAAGCAGCTGAACTGTTTGTCTGTCCCAGACAGGCACATCTGGGATCCAGGCCAACAGATCTGGGTGGGAAGACTGTGAAGAATTAAAATATTAAGTGAAAATTCCATGCTATGTATACTGAAAGAAATTTTGTGAAAGAAATTTCAAAAAAATATGGTAAAGGTATTTTTCACCAGCACTCTCAGTAAAGTCAATGAGGTTTTGAATGTAGTTGTTCTAATTGTGTGTGAAGCTGATTTGTGTACCTATGAGAAGTATCTTATTATTATACCTATGCAATTTCAGGGTCTTACTCCATATGAAAGTAATTTTAAATTCTAATCCCATATAATGAACCTGCACCATTTTGTAGTTTTATACCATTTGTTGGTGCTATAAATGTACTTTCTGTTGTAAATAATCAAAATCCTGAACAAAAATGGCTTGCTCTGTTTTTTCTGTGGTCATCTTGACCTACAGTAGCAGGAATTGCCAATGATGATGCCCTCTCATGTTTAAGTCCAAGGAAAATAAACGGTTGCTTTATCCATATTTCATTTCTGTATAATACCACAAAGACTATCATACAAGGACTTGCTGGAAGATACAGCTTAGTATGATAATAATTAGGATATACATGGATTTGTAATGGAAGTTACAAGACAGTATAGGATCACAGAATTTTTTAGGTAGGAAAAGAAATTTAAGATCATTGAGACCATTAATCAAAGAGCTCTTTGCATCTCATCTTATTACTAGCACAGAACTGAGATATTCTTGGATTATGAATAACCAATTTCAAAAATTCAATTAGAAGTAACATGGGTTGTCAGTGAGCAGGGAGAGTGCTGCAAGTGATTTAATACTGAACCCTGTAGCAATGAATAAAAAAGTCCTTAGTAATGCCTTAGTGTTCTTCTATAGAAATGAACATACAAAACAATTCAGCTGTGATATTGAATCCTCTTCTGGGTATTGTAATTCAAGAATGAGCTAGCCTTGATTTTTGAAAACCTAAATTACAAAAGATGAAAAGTCATTGTATGGATCTACAGGGAAAAACTATGCTGCTCATGTTTTTCTCATATATTGACCCTCTCTTCTCATTTAGAAATGCATTAGTGTAATATTCAGCAGGAATGTTTTCTCAAAAATTGATATTGCAGTCATACTTTGTTGTACAGTTAAAGAGTCACCTCCTTGTCTGAGTATAGGGAATGTTCTGAGATTTTCTGCAATGACTCCACACATAGGAAGTGGGGAGATCTTTGTGGGGTAACTCTGGTTTTGATTATTCATCTTGCTTAAAATACAAGAAAAGAGGCCTCAATGTTCCTGAGACAGAGAAACCAGATGTCTTTTCTTTTTTCCCCTGCCATTCCTAGGATCACTTCAGGATGCCTCCCTCATGCCAGCAGTTATATCTGGCTCCTTCTCCCCATTTTTTTTTTTTTTAATTTTCAACTAGTTTTCAGTTAAAGTCATTGCTCTTGGTTACAGAAAAGAAATTAAAAATGAAATTATGCCAGTGTAGTAATTGTTTCATTCAGTGCCATAGAAATTTTAATCTTATATATGAGGTATTCTAATTAAATAACTCAGTTTCTCAATTCCTGACCACTTTTGCATCAGTGTGGGGAGCTTGGAGGTGACTAGTCAACAGGATTCAACCCAACAAGTGTGGGAGGCAGAAAAATCTATGAAGACCCTCAAAGCAGTTCAAAAGCACCCCCTGTGTTTTGCTTTTTTTTAGTGCATATATTTCAAACAAAGCTAGGTAAACCAACTGTTTCACTAACAGTAATGGTAAAGCACTATCTTAAGTCTATAGTAAAACCAGCTATATAGCATGGAAACACAAAGCAAAATATGTCATTAGATGTTTCACTCCAACTATCTTGTAATGGTTCCTTTCTTCTTTTAGTGAACAAATTTGTCTCATTCCCCATTTTATTTCTATAAGGAAATTATAGTTGTAATCTTTGTAAGATTATATTTGTAAGAAATTATTGTTGTAAGAAATTGTTGCTGTAGTCTCTGAGATTATTTGCACTATTAGTCTTGTTTCAGGGACTGTGTGCCTGGTAACAGCAAAACATGATTATGAATATTTCAAACCAAACCAAATCCACACTGAGACGTGTTATCAAATGTGCTGTGATAACGGCTCATTATCCAGTTTAGGCACACAAAGATTGGCTTTGTGGTGCCCTCTTCAATTCTGCTTCCTCTTTCACTTCCACCCTCCTTTCAACTTCCAAATAATAAACATCAAAATAAGGTCCAGAGTAGTGAAGATCTCGAATTAGGATCAAAGGTAGAGTTGGGAACAGACTCAGAATGCTGTGCTAGTGGTTAACCTCAGGGTGTGGATATCCTAGCTCTTCTTCAGCATTTCTTACACTTCTGGAAAGGAATGAATTATAGCTGATATTTCACACTAGAGTGAAGCCACTCATCTTTGAAAATTCATGCCTTTGCCACTTAGCCTGCTTTCCAAAATCAATAAAATACTGTGTGCTATACCCTAATGGGGAAGAGCTTGAGGCAATGTAGTAAACTGCAATAAGAGGAGGCAGCTGGCAATTTATCCCTGCAGTGATGGGAGGCTCTGCTTGAACTATGGCTGGATAACCTTAAATGTGCATGGAAAATGTAATCTCACCTTTTGAACTCAAAAACATAGTCCACCAAGAGGAAGCAAGCATCTCAGAAAATCTGTCATGAAAATAATATTTTTAAATAAAAATAGTTTAAAGTTTTGTAATTTGTCATAAAGCTTAGGGTTTTGAGGAATTTCCTTTTTTAGGCTCGAGAGAGCAGTAAATTTTACTCTGTTGTCCTGCTCCATGCTCATCCTTGCTGAAGTACCAAGTTCTTAATTAGGCTGAGGGCATTGTGAGGCAATTTAGCCTCTATCAAGTTTCATTTGGAGTTATTTTTGTATCTATTTGCAAAATTCAGAATGTGTAGGGAATTAAGAGATAACAATTTCAGCATCCTTCTGCACCCAAGTTTGTTTAAAGATGAAGTTGGCAAAGCAGAGCAGATATTGCTTACACCTAGTATCTTTGATTTCAAACATAATGGCTTCAGCCTGATTTTACAGGGAAGAGCTTTTCCCATTTATTTACAGCTGGAAGGTTTGAATCTGTAGCTACTTGGCATTTATAGATGTGGGTTAGAACTTCTGTTTACTGCTTAGCCTTTTAAACCTGAGCAAGGGTAAATAGGCATAATCACAAATTCTGCTCACATAATGCCATGGCAGTGTTGACATGGAAATTGTTCCTAAAATAAGTAACAAATATTTCTCTCATTGAAGACACTACTGCTGTCATATGAATGTTAATGCAGTCTAAACAAAATCTCTAGGCAAACTCTTTGATGTCCAGTGGCATACTAAACATGCCAGGTATGTGTTCCCAAGTACAAATTCATGGAAAGAAGAGTTTTGAGATGTCTGCCTTCACAGTGATGTTTAATGATAAAACAAAAACAAAACTAACAATAGATAACAACAGTGATTAATGCAAAACAAAAATAACAGAACAACAATATTTATATAATATTTGCAGTGAGCCTACGTGTGTTTTCTCATTACAAGGTGTGAGTTTCTTTAGATGAACAATCTTGACACACAAAATATTGAAAAAAATATTAAAAGTTATTCATAACATAAATGTACTCCATGCATTTGGAAGAAGACAGCTAACACTGTCAATAATGATCCATGGTTATTTCTGTTTTCAAAATATCTAGAATAGCTTTAGACACAGGCAAAGAAGTTCTTTCATATGCTTCTAATTAAATATTTACATTTTAAATCTTACACTTTTTTTCTTTTTTTATTTCTCTGATATGCCTTCTACTTAGAGGGCTAAATGAACAAGTTTTTTTCCTAGATAAGAGTCAGCTTTCCCTGACTAAAATTGTCCTACTATTGGTTGCAGTGATAAAAGAGCAAAGTTCTCAATCGAACAACTTTTGTGTAATTATCTCTGCTGGATACAGCACTGAGTCAGTTGCCATTTTGTAGTCATAACATACTAGTTAAAAATTAGTATGCAAAAATTCTAAATGCAGGTAAATTTTGAACCAGTGAAAGACTGAATAGATGTTTTTCCTGCCTGATTTTCTAAGAAATTTGTTGCAATATTTTTTCTCTAATTCCATATATTCTGCTTGGTGATTAGCACAGTTTGATCATCAGAATTGTAAATTAGCTCTGCTGTTAATATGATGCCAGTTTTTGGGGAGAAGCCTCCCAGTAAATTGCAGTGAAGGTTACCAGGTTACCTCCAGTTTCTTGTTTCAAAACCACCCATCAACTGTCAAATTTAGTTTGGAGAAAATATAGAAACAAAATCAGACTTCAAAAGGTACTGGGCTTTCCTCTGGACTTTACATCCTACCTGGGCAATTTGAAAACATATTTTATATGTCTGGAAGATTGAGATTAATCCCTATTGCTCTGTCACTAATATAACTAATACTATGTGTCAGCATCCTGTAGCTACAGGTTCTGAAAATCCCTTGTATGTAAAGTAAAGCTGGACTCATTGCTTTATAAATAATCCTGCTGTCAGATTTAAAAGTTTTTTTCCTAACTTCCATTAGGGTTTGGTAGCACACAAACACGCAGTTTAAATCTATACAGTTATTGGATTTGTTATGTTCTGTTCCAATTTAAAATGCAAACAGCATGACTGATGTGATATCTGCAGTCACAACACCTGGCCTATGAACCAAAGCCGAGCCCAGTGAGAGCTGGCCTGGACTGACTCCACTAAAATCAACAGAAAGATTCCCACTGTCTTCAGTGAGCAAAGAATCATACCTTCCCTAAATTAGGAAACTAATAAAATGCTCATATGCTTCAAAAACCCAGTTTGTTACTCGTGTACCAGCCTTCCTCAATAGATCTGGAAAAGATTGGAAGCACTCTGCTAGCAGTGGGGTTTTTTCCTTTAGATGAAGAAATCTAGGCTGTGCAACCTGTCAGAGAAATAATATAGGTATATTATGGTATGCCTTTATATATTATTATACCTATATATATATTATTATAATACAGGTATATTATTATATTATACAGGTATAATATACAGTCTCTTCCCATGCAGTCTGTGATATATAGATTCCATAAATAAATGCCACAATCCTTTTTATCTCAGACTTAATTGGTTGAGGAAGTACAGTTTATTCTTCGTTTAAAATTAGTGTTACTGTCATATCACACTACTGAATAGGTCTTATGCTCCATCTCAGAACTTGTTGTTAATATAGGCTCTTCATTTATTACTAATAAATCTCTAGAGGAAGTCTTTATGTGCAAGTAACACAGGTATAAGTCCTACTCAGAATAAAAAGTATTTTGACGTAAGAATTGTAAAAAATGCAAGCACCAGAATTCTTATTAATTTCAAAACAAATATCACACATGTTGGCCCTAATCCCTTGCCCCTCTGCAAACCAGATTGTTTTGCCATGAATGGGGCATTATAAAACAGCAATTATTATTACACATTTGGCTACTCTTTACATAAAAGCAATAGTAAAAGGGAGAATGGAAGAAAAAATGTGCTAGTGTTTAATTCTATCTTTTTTTGTAAGCAGTATCTTTAATTATGTAGAGTAGTTAATGGAACAAAGTAGCCTGAGCTATTTTGAGAGCACAAGTTTCCTCAGTGGTTAAAAATTTGGCTTCTGGACAATTTTGCTGATAGTTCTGTAAAACTGTTTTTTTGGCAGCTAGGCAATGGTTGCAGTGTGTCTGCATTTGTTTTTTAATCACAGTGTCATAGGCACATTTTTCCAGTCTAGTGAAGCAAGAACAGGCATGCAGATTTAATTTGTTTCTGACTCCAGAGGAGTTTTTTGCTGGCTGAATGTATTTACTATTGTGTTGCTCTCAGCCCCAAGAGTTCCCTGAACAAAGGACAGCGTTCCGCTCCCCAGCTGTAAATTCACTTTTAGACGTTCATCACACACAGAGGTTTCCTGAAGAACTGGGGCAGGGAGTGGCTGTTTGAAGTCTTGCACCTATTTGCCTCTAAAAACACAGACCTCATCTGTTACTGTGTGCCACACAGTCACCAGGGGACTGGCTTGCCTGAAGAAATAAGTTACTAGAGAGCAGATCTTTTTGTAAAAGAGACCAATAAAAACTCAAAAGGATAAACATACTAACAACCTGTATAGTGTAATGCTGATTTGTATATGCTTCTTCGAAGGTCTATAATTGTTCACAGAATTATTGCAGTTCTGTAGGCTCATTAAATCATCTTCTAGATTTCCATAGCAGAAATCTAAATTTCTATGGGGTGCTTCAAAACATCTATACAAAAGATTTATATTTTAATATTACAGGATTGCTCATAAGGGATGAGAAATTTTATTTTTGTCTCAGCACACTCCAGAAGACCTTGATGGTTTTATATTTCTAATTAATACTAGTAATGAATAATGTAATAGTTGGTCCTGTGTTTTCCTGGCATGGCATTTTCCCAGCATGGCATTTTCCCCATCATACTTAAAATACAGGATTTGAATGTATGAGGTGCTACTCAGTTTTGAGCCTAGATAGCAAATTCTGCTTGTGAAGCATAAAGTAAATATTTGACAGTCAATAGTATACTCAAAATGTATCAAATACTTGGGAAAACAGAATTTTCAAGCTTCAAATTTTTTTGTAATGGCCAAATTTTATTATCGTTGCCATCCATCCACAGTATATGGCACCAAAACAGGTGCCATAGGTTCACAATAAGGTTTACTCTAATGTGCAAGTATCAGCACATGGAATAGCTTTGCTGAAATTTTAAGGGTTTTTAATCAGTTTTGCTACTGTGATTTTCAAATATTGTTGGTAATTAAGAGGAACTTGCATTTCATAAGACTTATGTCTCTCCTGGTCTCTACTGTAGTGGCTTACTGTCAAAGGGACTTTTAAGCAACTAAAGGTTCTATAGATGTATTTATGCTGTTAGATTATTTTAATTTTAAAAATATAACATATTTCAAGAAAATCAGAACATAAAATCTAGAAAACTCTATGCACATGTTTCACAGGAATAAAGATTAAACATTGAGAAGATGTTAATCTTCTGGAAATTTTAACCTGCCTGTTTTCTTAAAAGTTGCACTAGATTAATTAAGTTGTCCTAAAATCATAAAAAAACATTTTATTATTAAGTATGTAATCTAGTTCATCCAGAGAACTGTAAACCTTATGCAAATTTATTTGTTTCCTGTCTGGTTTACTATGGTTGCATTGTCACATATAAGATATATGTGATTTCAATTAATCATCAGGTAGAGGAGACAGTATATGTGCAGTGACATGCAGATTGCTCTGGGGTAATTTACCTTTGAATTGACTGATAAGGTGTCCAGCTTTAAGTTCTTAATTTTTTCTGCTTGGATGCTTAAACTGAGCCAGTGAAATTCCATCCCAACTTTGCCCTTCCTCCAGGCACCAGAGCCCTTGGTTTTGTGAAATCTCTGTGTGGTTTTGGTCTCGCTGTAAGTTATGAGGCTGTATCAGGATGCCTCAACACTGTGGGAAAGGGCAATTATGTTCCTTAATTCGTAAATATTTTTAAAGGAAATGCTTCTTGTCTGAAGGACATGGGTCTTCCTTGTACCAAAAGATACTTTTGTGAAAAGCCTGAAATAATTCTTTGCAGCGAGAAAAAGTTTATTTGAACAACTGACAAAAAGAAATATGTCCAAAGGTTCATAACCACCAACAGCAAACTCAAAGGGTGACACAGTGTCTCTTTAGAGTGTTTATGCATTTAGCTGATAACATTTCTCTGTATAATACCCATGAAGACATGGCTGAGAGAAGGGGGAAGTCATACAGATAGCATCCTCATCATGAATGCCATACTAAGTAAGAGATATGTCTTTAATTTAGAAAAGATGATACTTTCTTGGATCTGACACTGAAACGATTACTCAAATCTGTAGTTTGTCAGGATTGAGATGCTCTTTCTCATTCCCGTCAGAAGTGGTAATTGGAAACTTTCAGTAAGAAAGAGCATATTAATCTCCAGTCAGATAAATCCAGTTTGCCACCACTTATTTCACTTATCCCATGTAGAGGAAGATTTGATGATGCTTTATTTTCTCAGATCTCTTTTTTTTTTAACAGAACCGCAGCCAAAATAATCTATTTTAGAGCTGGCTCAGGGTAAAAGTAATTTCTCATCTGAGCTGTACAGCCTCAAATGATAGATTTGGGGTTTCAAGATCAGTATTATTACCAGTCATTTCTTAAAGTGTTTGGAGAACCTCACCTTGAAAGAGGTAAAAACAGGCCACAAACCTTCATCTAAACCCTAAATGACCAAAAAGTGATTTACAGTTCTGCCACTGAGTGTTTCACCAAATGGTCATACTAAACATAGTTATTGGCACCATACATTCTTTCAGGATTTACAAAACAACTTGAATAAAATAGAGACTGTCCCATGTTTGGGCACAAAGTTTGGCCCAAAGCATATATTCCTGGAGGTCAAGGGATGTTTAGTAACTTGTTTTATTATATTCAGATATGTCTTTTTATTTCTAGTAGAAAGCATGCCATAAGAAAAGCCCATTATTTAAAATGAACTCACTAGAAACACCAAACAGCTGGAATGATTCCAGTACAAAATAATCCATCTTCTCTGTGAGTCTTTCCCCTTTTTTTTTTATGGCCACCCAAAAATACACAGCTGCCTCTAGACTTCCTCAAAAATGCTGAGGAACTTCCCTTTTGTAGCAAACTGCTCCATCATTCCTGTTAGTGTGGGAGGCACTTCTCATCCTTTTTCTCTGCAGATGTGAAATGCATTGATGTACATGCTTTGTCACATGACAAGGCATTTTAAAAGTACAAAAATGTGGAATAAAATCTCATATATCCACTTTCTATGAACATAATAATGAATTAGAAAATCCAAGAGTACTTTCATACTATATTCCTGATTGCAAAGCATTCATTTGGTATAATTTATACTTCAAGAATAATCTCATTTTTAAACCTTTTTCCCAAGTTTCTATTTAAAAATCCTACTTTCTCTGTATATGTTGAATTCCCACATATTGCTGAGTCCAGTCATACAAATGAAAGTCAATGGATGGGCTCCAGTTAAATATTTAGGAACAGTGGTAGAGAAAACCTCATTGTGGTCCCATCTACAGGGCAGTAGGTTTTAATGCACATGCCACTTGACAAAGGGTCTATTCTCATCACTTCATCAATTACAGATTACCTGCTGCAGGCAGTCCTAAAACTGATCTTCTTTTGAGCATTTAAAGCAGGCAGGACAAGGTTGGCCAATACCTTTCATTTTGTTCAAAATGCATTAGGCTGCTTCTGAATATTAGCTTAATGATCTAGAATAGCAAAACTACTCATGGATCAGAGCATGCAAGGTGCTCTTGAGGAAGTTAGTAAAATGTTCTTAAATGTCTTATCAGGTCTGTCTTTTCTCTCATTGGAGCAATTCTTGAAGACAAGCACTTATGTTTGCTTTGAATCTTTCATCTTTTTAATTTATGCATAAGAAACAAATAACTAGATGAAGGATAGTTTGCCTGAAGTTACTTAATATCTCATATTATCATTAATCAGTACCTATAACACACCTTTTCAGCTTAGACAGCAAAGAGGTAATCATCTCTCAAAACCAGCTTCATCTGTAGGCAGGTGTCAGAAGATGCTTTCAAGGTCGTTTCCCTGCCTGTCTGAGAAAACAACTGAGTTGTAATGTGGCATGAAAAATGAGAAGCCATTTCAGAGCAAAGTAAATATTTTTATTTCTCCCTATCTATTTTGAAGCCTATATATATATTATAATAATGCTTAGTTAAATATAAAGATTTATAGAGAAATGTCCATGAGGAATTGTATTTAAGTATAACTAAACTATTAACCTGTGAAATAGCAGGGGTAAAGACTATTGCCAGTACATAAAGGTGAATCTAAGACTCTAATTACTAGCAAAGCAGAGCCATCCTGAGAGTTCTCATAGACATGTTTTGCAGTAGATATCCTTGAAGTGTGCTGCTTTCAATTGTCATGGATGCTTTGGTTCACCAGCTAGTGAGTGCCATCCCAAGGAGCATTTCTGCTACTGCTGCATGTTCATTAAAGGAGATGCTTGAAAAGCTGAAGAGAAGACAGGCTCAAATTAAGAAAACTAAAGTCAGATCCAAATTAAGAAAACTAAAATCCAATCACAGCTTTTGAAGGCAAGTTCCCTTTCCCTTTCCAGCCTATTTGGAAAGTTGCTACCTGATCAATCAATTTACAGGTCTTGGATATACAGTAGATTTTCAAGAAACAAGTTACTAATAGATCTGTAGCTATTTCTAGCACCACTATATCTTGAAATGTCCATTCTTTGGAAGGAACTAAAAGGTTTGCTCTTACATTTTGCTCTAACAGCCATTAACTACTCAGTTCCAGTACATCTGTGCACAGTGACCAAAGGGGTAATATGGAATCATGCTTTGTTTAAGATGCATATTAAGCTTAACATGAACATTCTGACTTGAATATGTTACACCAAGTCCCTTCTTCTCCTGAAAAGCAGTGTTCCTTTGGCCTTCATCGAGATTTTCAGGAAAGAAATTATAGGCTGTGATAGTCCAGAAACCCTTCTGTACAAACTAGTCAGAGTCATAGTAATCATTTCAACATTCCTGGACAAAGTGGCAAACCTGCATGTTTAAGGAAGTATGAAAATATTGTTCCCTCTCATTTTTAGGCTCCTACACAAATAAACATTTCTGAAATCACAACTATGTTTTTTCAGTGTGACTGTCACAGCAAATGTTATTGAAGGTAGAATAAGCTGTTACTTCTATGCAGCTCATATAATTTGTAGACATGTAAGATTAAGCAGCTGTATAAACTTATCTAATGGTATGTGAAACACTCTGGAATAAAGACCTGTAAAGACCTTAATTAGACAAAAATTGATGCAATTACATTAAGTGAAGACATTTCTACCTTCCATTTATATATTGATATCTTCTATTTGTGGTCTGTTTATGTTGTGTGGTTTTTGTTTGTTTTTTTTTTTATTAGAGGACAACAATGGATGGTCTCTGCAATTTGATAAACATTATACAAAGGACAAATACAATAAATTGAAATCTCTGTATGCATTTCAGACAAAGACACCTGAGTGCTGTAAGTAAATTACAGATATTATTTTATTACTGATGATTCCTAGGAAGAAATACAGAGCAAATATATTCTTAGCAGGAAATTTAGTGCTGTTTCATTTTTAGTTAAACAGCATAATATCTCAAATGAACAAATGCTAATTTGAAGCTAATTTCAGTTCCATTAAGGATGATTCATTTTCTGCAAGAAAAGGGTCAAACATATTTTAATTAGCATATGCCAATTAGGAGGACAATATAAATGTTTATCTAAATATGCTCATACTGCTAGAGAGACCATAGAAGTGCCATATATTTCAGAGTGAAATGAAGGCAACATTGCTCCCAGTTCATTTCTTTGTACATCAAATGAAATTTGCAAATCCCCTCCATTTACACAGGTCTTTGCACAGACTTTTTGGTTCTGCTGTCTACTATATGAGCAAAGACTTCCTGACCCTTTCTTGACCTATTTTCACCCATGGAAATTGTGTTCCTTCTAGTAATAAGATTGCTGAATAATCTAAAGAAGTGTTGAAAAAATCGTATTCCAGATTCTTGTATATCGTGCCTAAGGTTCAAGAGTTTTTACAAGGTCTTTCACAGCAGTAATATAATTTTTGTGTCCCTTTATATTTATTGTTAGATTCTTCCAAGGTCTAAATCAATTTTGTAAAAAACATGTGCCTTAATTGTGTTTAAAAGAGCCTGCTATATCTGTTTTTGTGCTTGTTGTTCTTTAATACCATATTTCTTTTCTCCACCTCCCATCACATCTCACATGCCACCCCTTGCCCTGACCATGTTCTTGCTCTCTGCAGTGGCTGGTGATGTGCCAGCAGAGTGCACCTGCCAAGGCCTGGAGGTTTTCTGTGATGCTGCCAAGCTACGTGCTGTCCCATCAGTCTCTTCAAACATAACCATATTGTAAGTAGAGAAGTAACCTGGTCTCTTGCTCTGTTCAGGTTTGACTGTCAATCCCACAACTTTTTCACAACTACAGCCTTATAATTATCATCAGCTGATGCTTGGGAAACACTGTGTCTCTCTGTTGACAAGTACCTTAATATTTTAAGTACAGATTTTCCTTACACAAAAGGGGAGAAAAGAAACTAAGGAACCAAAAAACTCTGTGAACTGATCATTTCATGTTTGCAACAGTGACTTGAGCTACAAACAATTTCAGGATAAAGGAAAATCTACAAAAGAAATGCTTCCTTTTAAGAAAAAATGCTTAGAACCTGTTTCTTTTTCTATGATCATGCCAATATTCCTAGTCTGTGTTCCTGTCAATAAAGTCAATAACCTTGAACATAGTGTAACTCCCTGCTGGAGCAAATCTATTTAGTTCTCATTTGATGTTTCTGAATATGCTGTTGTTTAAAAAGATTTAATTGGTCTGACTCATCATGCAGATATGTATTTGTAAGCCAAACTCTTTTTTAAGAGACCAGAATATGGTTGATGTGCTCTTGATTTGCACATTGCTGTTTGAGAAGCAGTTTTAGATGTGGTGAGCAGGGAGCAGCATCCCATGTCCTTACCTGAGGTGCTCCCCTGCAGATCCAGGTCATGGATCTTTCCTTTTGGTACCAGCCTGTGTTCACATGTGGCTGAAGTTCTCCTTGTTGGGTCCATGTTCAAACACTGCAACCATTCATAACAAAAACTGATGGGAATGTCAAACATCTATTTCAACTGGCTTCTGGCTCAGGGTCAGAAAACTATTATTTTGCCAGTTTTTCCTGGGGACATGGATTTTTTTATTATAATATATTTTTCTTACTGTTTAAGTAGATACAAACATACAGAAAAATGGAAGTAGCATGTTCAGATGGTTTCATGTTGTTTTCTTTATTTAGCAGAGTGAGAGCTGCCCTTATTAAATAACAGAAGTGCTGTAGGAACCTGGGACAGTAGTTTTACTGTATGCATTCATTCCTACAGGTCTCTTCAGAGGAATCTCCTGAGGAAACTTTCTGCTGATGTTTTCAAGAAGTACCAAGATCTTAAAAATCTGTAAGGGAGCGCTATAACATAAAATACCTATTTAGTGTCTTAAATTCATCCTTTCCTTCCCCCATACGTACACACATGGAGCTTAACATTTAAGTACCAAAAGTCTTGTTTGTCTCACCCTTTGGTACCTCATGTGTACCCTGTTTTGCTCAAGCACCTTGATTTGACATCTGTCTTTTTGCAAGGCCATAATTTCTGCATATTCAATGGTTTATGTTTATAGACTGGTTTATACCAAAAAAATACTAAATTTTAATTTTGTCTGAAGGATGCTACATTTATAATAAATATGCCAAATCGAATTAAAGTAAGTTAATTGATTTATTCTGGCAAAAAATTTGGAAACTCAAACTTTCCATTATCATGGGAAGTTCATTCCCATGGCACATGGTTTTACTCCTAATTATGTCTGGTATTGATTTGATAATGCCCAAAAAGTCAAATTATCATGGCAATATAATACTGTGTTATGTTTTCCAGGGTGTAACATACATACCGTTCAAAAAACATAGCCTAAAACAAGTTTTCTTTATATAGAAGTAGTGAAATAAAAAATAAATGCAGAAGTCTGGAGTAGGGCTTCTATGTAACCTATTCAAAGTGTTCTTTCATGGGAACTGTGCTACACTGCAGCACCATCTTGTGTTCTGAAAGTTAAGTCCCATTATGTCCCTTAAATTCCTGAAAGGTAAGTTTTCACTAAAATAAATAAATCCATACCTATCTATATAGGCATAAAAAATTTGATTCTAATATCAGCTTCACACCCTTCTGATAGATAATTTTACATTTTCCAAAACATCTTGAGCAGTGTTTGGCAGAAACCCATTTTGTAAATGCCAATGTCCTATTTCTTACTGCTTTCCAGCAGGAATGCATCTACATGCTTCATTAGGTGGAATTTGATTTAAAGGACCTATGTTTAAATACTATTTAAAGAGAATAGTGTTATAATGCCTTAAAATTATTTGGAAAAGATTTGGCATTTGCAGTTGATACTTTTCAATTCATTACTTCATCAAAGTAGATAAAGAAATCCAGAATTTTAAAAAACAGTATCTATAGTTTATAGGAGATCAATAAGTTTTGCTGTATAATTTTAAATAACTTCCAAATGCAATATTTTGAGAATTTTCAAGTACCCCCAAAAAATTCAAAAATTAAAATAATTTTACATTTACTGTGCAAAATTTTGGTTGCAGCAGAGATCTTGGTAAACACAGCGATCACACAGGTGAGCACTGCAAGGTTAGGACCTAATCAAGGAGATTGCAAACCACCACTCCACTGTTCTTCTTTGGCAAAGCAAGCATCCATTGGAATGGTTTTTGTAATTTTGCTCTTTGTGGGAATTTCTTTGAAAACAACCTTGCAATCTTTCCAGCTATAGCTGTGAAATGGTTTTTGGAATTTGGAAATGGAAAAATTGGAAAAAATGGAAATTGTCAAATTCAAGGTGTAACAAATATAGCAGCTTCTTTTAAATTATCAAATGTGCATTCAGTTTAGCTGATAGATTTTAATTGGTTACTTATGTTTGCTTTAACTTCACTTGTTAAGAGAATAAATTGTTTTGGGTTTGTATCCTCTTAGGTATCTTCAGAATAATAATTACTTATGTTTGCTTTAACTTCACTTGTTTAGAGAATAAATTGTTTTGGGTTTGTATCCTCTTAGGTATCTTCAGAATAATAAAATCAGAGCCATATCTGAACGTGCTTTCAAAGGTTTATACAACTTGACAAAACTGTAAGTATTGCTTTTAGAATACTGAAGGAAAAAACAGCAGGCAGAATTCTGAGAATCTCTCTCTTCCTGATTCCATATTAGGATCTTGCAAAGTGGTCCAAAACTTTAATCCAATGACTGAATGGAGAAAGCAAAGACAGAATAAGAAGTATCTGTGCAAGTTTATCTTGTAGGACAGTATTTTGAAAAGATAAGCTGGCTCCATACTTCGATCCTATTCCCCAAATCCTCAGGATGGAAGAAGGAGACAGTATGGTAGTTACACTGCAGGAAGTCAAAGAGAATGAAAAAAGAGTAAAATGAAAGCAAGAGCTTGTGATGGGTGAAAATTCTTTAACACAGTGTTTTGGTTTGCAAATACAATTCAAACTAACCAGTATAGGTGATGAAAGGAGCATTTTTTTATTTATTTTGAAGCAACTTGTTGAAAGGTGTTTCTAACTTTTAAGGGAAATGCTCAGTGAAAGATACAACAATACATAAATTGCACTGTTTGGTTCAGAACTTTTACTGCAATGTTTTCAGAAGGAAAGTTTTACAAAGCCGTACCTCTTATTGTTTCCATCACACAAGTGTGGCTGAATAGCTGTTATTACAGCTGCTGTTATTATCTTCCCAGACCATTTATACTACCCCTCCCCATTCATTTTCAGCTTTTCTTTTTCCATTATTCTGGTATCTACATTTATGACTAATATCCTTAGCAAAGACTGAATGGGATCCTGGAAACTTTCATGGAACAAATCACTCCACAGAAGGAAACTGGAAAGGGTCTAAAATAAGACACAGTGAAAATATTTAGCTGGCTGTGCTTTCTTATAGATAAGACAAAGTGCTGTACATAATTGCTCTTAAAATCCTCTCTAGAGAGAGTCCTGCCTTGATCTCAAACAGTGGCATGAAAATTACCAAAGTAAAATAAAAGATGTTTAAAAAATACGAGTATTCTAGTATATTATCAAGGAAAAATAATCTTAAAACTCATCTTCATGTGTTTATGGCTAAATAATCATTCCATTCATTCATCTTTGATTGGTTTTGCTTTAGATACCTGAGCAACAACAAGATAACGAATTTGGAGCCTTTTGTCTTTGCAGACCTTCACAGACTTGAATGGCTGTATGTTGTTTTTCTATTTGTATATTTATTTACTCAATAAATAATTAATTTTTATCTATAATTAAATATTTTGATTGCTTTTATTTTTGTGCATAGCATTATTTTGGACTAGCTAATAACTAAGGAACTCCTGTTAGACTGTGCAAGGTAAAAGTGCAATTGGCTTTGGTGAGAGCAGAAAATAGCTCTTGAGCCTTAATGGCTTCAATGATTGATAACTTTTAACAATGGTAAAAAATGTTTATTAATAATTGCTCGTTAC
Organism: Molothrus aeneus; assembly: GCF_037042795.1. Taxonomy (NCBI): domain Eukaryota; kingdom Metazoa; phylum Chordata; class Aves; order Passeriformes; family Icteridae; genus Molothrus; species Molothrus aeneus. The sequence continues at coordinate 32,297,799 of NC_089649.1, forward strand.
AAAAGAATATGTTAAGTAACCTAGGTACTATAAAACAGTAGACAAATATTTTTTGGGCAGGTCTTTTCCTGTAAATAGTGCTTAGAATGTCCAGACAAAATTACTGTCATAACCTGAAATATTGGCTCATTACTGCTTTTCAGAGAGATTTTGAATAAGTTATTAAAAATAAGCAAATACTGTCTTACATTCTCCGGCCTGCTTGGGACTGTTGGATTGCCACAGAATACTGTTAGGTTGGGCTACTTTGTTTTTACAGAGAATCCTTTCAAAGTGTCTTGATCAAAGGATTTAAAAGCCTCAAAGGAAAACACTTTTTTCTAAGTTGAAAATTTTTTTTCTCTGAATTACTTTTTTTAGTAAATTTTTCTGAAAGGAAATTTATATCTTAAACCATCAAGGAATAGTGTGTTAATTTTTATAAGTAGTTTGACTGGACTTTTGAAGAAATTCACTACACAATTTGTTAGCTTTTATTATCTCTTCAATTTAAGACTGAAGTCAATAATCAATCTGATACATATTCTGCTGTAATTTATAGGATAATTGAAAACAACAGGATAAATCGGATCTATCCATTAACATTCTATGGACTCAAATCTCTTATTCTTCTGTAAGTATGAAACAAGGTGCTATTTAAAAGAACAGGATAGGAAGGGCATACACATATGAAAACATTTTTACACCGACTGTGCTTGCTCACCCCAGAGTGCTGGCAGTACCCCTGCAGTTTTCCCTTAACCCAGGCAAAATGTGCTATAGTGGGAGGATTTTGGCAGCAGTGGACACACAGTGTCTGGAGAAGTATAGAGAAAAGGGTGAGGAAAATGATAAAAGGTGTCACTGAGAGGGCAGGGTGGAGGCAGCTGCAGCTCTGGGTTCCAGGTGTCCTCCAGAGCCATGGTGGGACAGGAGGAATCCCATAGTCCCTGCCCCCGGTGACACCCCAACCCTGCTCCCCAAGACCCTGTCTATGATCTGCCACTGCCCTCTCCAGCCTAAAAGATGAGGGACCCTCTTCCCCTGCATGCCAGAGGGAAACCTCCCTCCACATCCCACTTCCTCCATCACCCATAGAAATTACATGTTCTGACTGAACAGTAGATTTGTACTGGATTTCTATATTTCATTTCAATAGCAGTGAAGTGGAGTGAACATCTTTCCTTTATCTGGACATTAGCAAGCTAAGGATCAAATATTGCTGCACAGAATGCCACAGAGAAAATATGTGAATGTTGAAGAAAATAATACTACTTTCAAAACTATTCAAGATTGGAATGATTTTTTTCAGAAGTGCATAAGAGAATTTTTTCTATGATATAACTGTGTAAATATAACCAGCTGTACTATTCCTTTTTTTTTTTTTTTTAGAGAGATGATGAATAATTCTCTTGCTCGTTTGCCTGACAAACCTCTGTGCCAATATATGCCAAGATTAAACTGGCTGTAAGTCTACCTTATTTCACTGGAAAAATATTATTTTGTTGTCTTTGTATGGCAGTTCCACACCACTTTTTCTTATGGGGTGCTGGATCTTGCAAAGTGCCTGCTGGGTCACTGCAGGGCTGATGGCCTGAAGTCATCAGTTGAATGTGCAGAAGTATTCCATGTCTGCCTCCCACTCTCTTCTGTGTAGTCAAATTCTGGTAGTAGTTTTCTTCAATTACCTTAGAATAAGTGCCTGAGTTTATTTTCAATGATTTAATGGGGTTCTTTTATATCCCAGAGACCTTGAAGGCAACCATATCCATCACGTGAAAAATGCCACTTTCATGTCCTGCAGCACTCTAACTGTACTGTAAGTAATTGGATATGCTGGCTAGCCAGAGTGAGATGTGCTTATGCTGAACAGTCAAGTGCTTCATTACAGCTAATATTAAAGTTTCCTGAGTATGGTGGTTATTCATCTCTTGAGGATATTAAATTAAAATGTTTGGTTTGAAGTGAGCACCACACAGAATATCCACTGTTTATATTTTACAGCAAAGTTCAGTATTGAAATATATAACTAGACTTCACTGAAGAGACTTTGGCTGATACTAAGATTTAGAAATTTTCATTATAACCTTTGTATTGGAGTCAAAGATCTCATAATGAGAACCAGAAAACATAAAAATACATAGCTTGTTGCTTGTTTTGATTGGCGGGTGGTTTGACTGGTTCGTCAGTTTTAGAATTTTCTCCAAAGTTTCCTCAGTGATGATGCACCCATCTTCAGAAAATCCCTTTTTGGTAGATCAGTAGGCTCCATGGTAAGTGTCATTTTCATTTTTTAACACTTCTGCAGTACCCATGTTCTTGGCTTTCTAAGCTCAGCGGCAGATGAAATAAGGGTGAATGAAAAATTGCACAACCGTGTACCTGTGTCTGAGACATGATTAGGTCACAAGTCTTTCAGCCCTCAGTCCTTCCATGGATGTACATGTGTGTATGTATACATATGGATATATGTAGAAGTACATGCATGTATAGGCAAAAAAAAAGTTATTTATCAAATGATAAAATGGCAAACTTCTAGATGCAATTAGCTTGTTAACTGAATTGAGCAAATATTTGAAGATACAGAGAACTTTTAAAGTTTATAAAATCTTATATTCAAAATTAAATAGACACCAAGAAGAAGAAACATAAGTTTGTTTTATTCTTTCAGAGTGATGAGACGAAATAAAATCAGTTCCCTAAATGAAAACAGTTTTTCTTCTCTCCAGATGTTAGATGAATTGTGAGTAGATTTCTTCTCTTATTTATAAAAACACACAGTTTTGTGATTTATATTAGAAATAGCATTCATCATAAATTCTATTTCCGATAACATACTCTGGAGATGGCATCCTTCCTTAGGGTATTTTTTAAAGATATGTTGAACAGGAAAGAAATAATCAATAAAATACATCATCTGTATCAATCATATTGGGGTTTTTCTCACATTATGTTCCCTGAATATAATAATATTAATTATTCTTGTATCACTACAATCTAGGTGCATGTGTGCCTTCAGTGTCTTTTAGGCCGGTTTGACAGTTTTGGTTGGACTGAGACTATATTCCTCTGTTTCTAGGATTTCTGCACAGTTAAAGTAAGATGAAAGGTAGAAATAAAAACAAAAGTAAAGATATGCAGTTTAGTCCATGTGGAAACATTCCCATCATGAAAAAATATGTTTAATTAATTTGTAAGTTTCTACAAGACAAATTAATGGTATTTTACTTTCTTTTTGATGGAAATAAAATAACGATAAATTATGTATCTAACAGCATATCTGAACTAATGAGACAAAGCAAGATCTGATAGATCTAGCTTCCCACCTTGTTTTAACATCATTCTTTCAAAATCCAGATTTCTGATAACCTTTAGAATAAATAATATATTTGGCAAATAAAATTGTATATATTGAAACTGCAAAACTATTCAGTAAAATTACTGCGTGTAGTAAGAACTTACTGTAACCTGTGTGTTTCTGCAGAGATTTGGCTAGCAACAAGATTGAATCACTTCCTCCATATATATTTAAGGAACTAAAGGAGCTTTCACAACTGTAAGGATTCTTGTTTATTGTTATACATAACTGTATATTCATCATTTGATATGATGCTTTCAATCATATGTGTCAGAAAAGAGAAGAGCACATTTATTTGTATGCATAATTTAAGTTCTGCCTAAAAAGCACACCAAAAGCAGTTTTATATAGCATTTTGTCCAGAATAATTTTGTCAAAGATGTGCATTTTCATGTCCCAAAAGACAGCATGTCCAAATTCTACCTTCTTCTAGATCTTGTTAGTCCACACAAGATGAGCTATGCTAGCTACATCATGAGAAATTAATAATTTCGTGAAAACACTTAACATGATATCAGGATTTAACTTTAAAAGTAGATTGACTTTATTTTTAGAACAAGTTGTAAGGAATGTGGCCAAAGTTATTTTTGTTGCATTTACAGGAACCTTTCTTACAACCCCATCAAGAAAATACAAATAGACCAGTTTGATTTTCTAATTAAACTCAAATCCCTGTAAGTATCAAGTTTTTATATTTTAGCTATATTTTCTTTGTGATTTTGCACATCTTACTCAGTAGGACATGATCCAGAATATGTTTTGTAAGAATTTGCCCATGCAGAGTTTAGGGGGAGTTTTGCAGGTGCATTAATACAGTAGCTCTAACTTGAATTCTGCCAGCAGAGCTCCTCCTAAAAATGTGAGATAGTGCAGCAACAATCTTGCAAATCTGAAATTATCCTGCAGTAGATTTAAGTACCTCTTCACTGGTCACTTCAGCTCTGAAGTATTGGTTCTTGTCAGACATCACTCCAAAATCATAGAATAGTTTGTTTTGGAAGTGACCATTAAATGTCATCTAGTTCAACTCCCCTGCAATGAGCAGGGACATCTTCAATTAGGCCAGGTTGCTCAGAGCTCTGTCCAGCCTGACCAGGAATGTTCCCAGGCATGGGGCATCTACCACCTTTCTAGACCACCTACTCCAGGTTTCACCACCTATTCATAAAGAATTTTTTCCTAATATCTAGTCTAAATCTACCTTTTTTCATTTAAAACCGCTACCCCGTGTCCTATTGCAACAGGCCCTACTAGCAATGGTTGTGGAGATTAAAAACCAGATGTTTTCTTGGACAGCAGTGCAGTAGGAGTTTATGGTTTGACCTGATGTGATTATGTGTGAGCTGTAGCCAGCAGTACACATACCTTTGTTGATCAAACCAGCTTCCTCACAGTGACTGCAATCCCCTGGCCAAATTCAACTAAATTTGGTACAAGGCTAATGAACTGAAAATACTAAATCTATATAAGTGTTATGAAAATAAGCATCTGAGCACAGAAAATAATAGCCAATTACCTCCTTAACAGTCAAGCTACAGCATGGTTTTATCATTTTATCTATTATTTAACACCAAAGAAATCATACAACTCAGTGGTGATGGCCTTCCACCTGTTGTAGTCAAAAAAACTGTTAAATCTTGAGATAGAAACAGGCAACTGTATTTTGGCTGCTTGTAGAATACCAGTTCCCTCTTCATCTGTTTGAAATAGTAGAAATAGTTGGGGAAAGCACTCTCTAGGATTCATTGTAGCACTTAAATAAAAGTAGCACAATTCCATGTTGGGGCTTTCTCACATCTGCCAGCAAAACTGCCCACCAATCCACATCAACTAACCAGTTCTCCATTTTTGCCTAAATGAATTCAGAACTCACAGGAATATTACATTCAAATCTTTAACAATAAATCCAAATAAGGCTCCCCACAAGGAGAACCAAAGACCCCTGAACAGGTGCACATCTAACCAGAGAATAGGAGGGACTGGAAGGATACAGAACCTGAAGTTCTAAAAAACATCTTACAGAGTTAAATTTTATTGATCTAGCACTGCAGGGGAGAAAATATTACTGCTTTCATACATATAGGTGTAAAATTTAAAATAAGGAATCCCACCTATGTGTCACAAAAAAGCCAGCATTTTTCCTTACATGCTGTGTTCTGTGTCCCAGCTTCCTGCTGGTTTTGACATAAAGAAGAGACTGAGTTCTTGGGTTGGTTTGTTTGTCCAATAAAGCACTCCCTGGGATAAAAGAGGGAAGAGATGTGTAAAAATATTACTACTAGACCAAGTTATTATTTCCCCAGATATGATGAAAGAACATCATTAGAGTAGTATTTTGAAAGGGCAACATATTAATAAGACATTCATCAATTCTCATGACTGAGTGCAGCACTAAGAGTTTTCTTCATGAATCTGGAAGAACAGTGAGTTTATTAAAATTATTTGCAATTCCTTTTTGTTCCACTCCAGATTGTACAAAGACTTTTTGGTCAGGTTTTGAAGGGTTGACAGATTAGATGCAATAAAGTTATTCTCTAGTTTCCTATAATTATAAAATCTCAACTAAATGCTCATAAAATCTGGGGGTTTGCCACTGATTTTCTATGGCCTTTTACTGAGAATGTATTTTTACAGCAGCTTGGAGGGCATTGAAATTGCAAACATCCAGAGGAGAATGTTCAGTCCCTTGAGAAACCTTTCCCACATGTAAGTAGATTATTTTAGAAAGTTTGCTTTCTTTGGCCTGAATTTTACAATTACAGAATACTGGATAATTGAAAACAAAGGTGTATGAAAAGCAGTCCATGAGCAGTTGTCAAATTTTGATCATTTTTGATTCACTTTCCTTCTTTCAAAATATGTTTTCTGAGCAGTTACTAGATAGTTTTGATATTCTGACAACCAATCTAGAATGATCTCTTTCTGTCATCTGTTTCTCACAACCAGATATTTTAAGAAATTCCAGTACTGTGGGTATGCTCCTCACGTGCGCAGCTGCAAACCCAACACTGATGGGATTTCCTCCCTCGAGAACCTTTTAGCCAGCATCATACAGAGAGTGTTTGTCTGGGTTGTATCTGCCATTACCTGCTTTGGGAACATTTTTGTTATCTGCATGAGGCCTTACATCAGATCAGAGAACAAGCTGCATGCCATCTCCATCATGTCTCTCTGCTGTGAGTACTCCATATCGACAATATTATTTTAGTCTGCTTGTAGCATGTATGATATTTGTTATTATAGTACACTGATATATTTCCAGTATAGGATTAACTCTGCTTTCGTGACTCTGCAAATGAAAACACAAAATGCTGTGGTTTATATACCAAGAGGTCTCATTAAATGCTGCCTTTGGCAGCTGGGACATTCCAAAGGTTTCATGTTTGATTTTCATGCCGTGGGAATTCTGCCAAATTCCCACTTTTTTCAGCAAGAAGAAATAAAATTCCAATATTTCAAATGCCCAAAAACCTGTATTTTACTCTGCATTTCTCAGTAAGCAGTGATTTCTGCATGTAATTATTGTGTTCAAATATTCTATTCTTTGCACAAACAAAAGTTGTTTATGCAAATAGATAAAATTAATTTGTCCTAGCTCCCCAATATTAGGAATTGGGGTGATTTTTTTTTTATTTCAGTCCTGCAAGCACGACAAGTTTATGGATGAACTACTTGGCAATACAATCACTACAATCCTGAGTCTCTCAACACAGGAGAGTCTATAAGGATTGCACAAATGCAATTAGATGCATTTTGAGAGGTAGTTGTCAACATTGTCTAGAATTATCACAACATTTCTAAATACAGCCTGTCAATGATTTTGAAACTTTGTTTTTCCCATAAGACAATCTGAATAGTATGCAAAATTTTTAGCAAAATACCCATGAAGCCTTCAGTTCTGTGTTGACAGGTCATCTTCCCTTACTAGTCTTAGAAGACTATGCACATGAACTTTGAAGTAGCAAAAGGTGGAAAAAATAAACTTTGAATTCAGCAGAGACGGCCTACTCATAGAAAATTATCTTAAGCCAAATGTTAATATAGAAATAAATAAAGAAATAAGACCTAATTAAAAAGGGTTGCAAGAATATTTCTATAAATAAAGCTGTATATTTTTCTATCTGCAAAACAATTTTACAATTTAAAAAATGGAAACAAGTATGAAACATGAACTGTCAGACGAAATGAAAAGGAAAGCAAAAAAAGGAAAAAGTAATATAATTACTTAATTACTAAGTAATTACTATAATTAAGTAATTATAATTACTTAATTGTAATTCATAGTATGTAATTGTAATTCATAGTACTATTCCAGATGTAATATTGATTTGATAGCTATGTAATATTGATTTTATATCTAATATCTATTTTATATCTGTATCTATGTAGTAGCTTACTTGTAAGTAGATACTTATATATTTATTTATGTGTGTATGTGTGTGTCTGTTTTCCAAGATACATGTACAGAGAGAATGGGAAATTCAGATGTGTAAATAATGATGTTAAGCACTGTGCCCACAGGTGCTGACTGTCTGATGGGGATATATTTATTTGTGATTGGAGCTTTTGATCTTAAATATCGTGGAGAATACAACAAGCACGCTCAGTTGTGGATGGACAGTATCCACTGTCAATTGGTTGGATCGCTGGCTATTCTGTCTACAGAGGTGTCAGTCTTACTGTTGACTTATCTGACTTTGGAAAAATACATCTGCATAGTTTATCCTTTTAGGTGTTTGAAGCCCAGAAAATGCAGGACAATTTCCATTTTGGTTCTTATCTGGATAATCGGGTTTGCTGTTGCTTTTATCCCACTGAGCAATAAGGAATTTTTCAGGAACTACTATGGCACCAATGGCGTCTGTTTTCCTCTTCACTCAGAACAATCAGAAAGTTCAGGAAGTCAGATTTATTCTGTTGTGATTTTCTTAGGTAAGTTGCTTTTCTTCTTTATGTATTACTAGAGATGCAAAGGAGCCAAGTTTTCGAACAATTAAGATAGCTGTGATGTTCACATCTCCTTGGATTTAGATGCTTCAGCAAGCATTTAAAGACTATTTCCAATATAAATACTTCACTGTGTTAGATGTGTGCCTACTTATCTTAAAATGCATGAAGGGATGAGAAAGTAGAAAGAAATTATTGATCATTATGTTCTTGAATTAATAGACTATGTTAGGGAAGTAAAGCAATGGTAAGGCTAGAGAAGAACTATTTAGTTTTAATCAGATGGCAATCTTTTGCCAATTATCAGTGAATAAAATTAATACCTGAGTAGAGACAAAAATTCAGTCTTCAGGATGAGGACAGACTCAGATTTTCTGGCCACTTAATTCCATGGGACTAGCAGTTTAGATGAAATATTCTTCTTTATTATCCAGAATGCAAATAGATGATGTAGAATTGCAATTATTCTTTTAAGGTATAATTAATTTTAACTTTTAAACAGGTGTAAACTTGGCAGCTTTTATCATCATTGTGTTTTCCTATGGGAGTATGTTCTACAGTGTTCACCAGACAGCTATTATGGCTACTGAAATTCGGAATCATATTAAAAAAGAGATGATCCTTGCTAAACGTTTTTTCTTCATTGTATTTACTGATGCACTATGTTGGATACCTATTTTTATTTTGAAACTCCTTTCTTTACTTCGAGTAGAAATACCAGGTATGTCCTTTCTTTTATGAGGCTGTTTCAACAGTGCCTGCATGAAATGTTCCTTCTACTTCAGAAGAAAAATAATTTAATGAAATGAACTATGTTGCTGAAATCAACTTAATGTTCTATATCTATATATATGTACACACAATATCATGAACTATATAGTTTTGCTATTTGATTAAACTCTATTACTATAATAATGAAAGATTAGTCACCTTTGAGTTACAGAAAAACCTCCAAAATTCAAATCATTAAAGTGTGTCTGCATATAATATCTATAAATGTATAAAATATATTTTAAAATTAAGGCTGAGTTGCATTGGCTTTTCTCATCTTAGGACTTTTGCTGGTTCTGTTACCTAAATGTCTCAGGACAATATAGTATTTTCTATCTTGATTTAATAACCTAACTTATTCTGAAATGACTTTATTTTACAAGCTGGTATTTATAGTTCAAATCATTAAGTCACATAAAGATGTTTATCTTCTTCATGCTGTGAATATACTCCCATGTCAAAATAGTGTAACTTAAAAGACTAAAATTGCACCTTAATTTTTTCCTTCTCTTTGCAATACCAGTAGATGCCAGAAAAAAGCCTCTTCGTGTGGGGCTTGTTAACCCTGTTAGAAAGGACATGTGAGCATGAACAGAACAATCAGCAACAGCGGATTCAGACTCAGTATACAGATGTATGTCACAATATTACATTGGCAAGAAAATGCTTCAGCTCAGATGATTTTGCCTTATGTGCTGACCAGGAGGGTTGGGATTTGAAATTTTCAAAGTTTGGACTTGCATCTCAACTGTCCGGAAGTAACGCTGATTATGTTAAATATTTAGTTATTTAAAATATTTTTAAATTGTTCTTCAAGAAGCTATCAAACCACCTATGATATTTGAAAGAAAATATCTTGAAAAGTAGAAACAGGTGTATTATAAGTCAAGAAACCTTGAAGAAATCTTGCTGAATCACAGGGTGATCTTGGGTTCAGCAAATTAATGTCCTGCGATAGATGAACCAGATTAAAGAGTAATTACTCAATTCGTGAAACTAAAGACATGACAGGTAGCTGTCCAAATTGACACAAATTGTAAACCTCCTTTGATAGCATTTGCTTTGTGTTGGTGATACATTGTGATAGTTTTAGAACAAAGCACCTGCTTGTTTCCAAAACTGTAGCCTATGTGATGGGTGCCAACAGGGATGTCTTTATATTGCAACAAAGTTGTAAAAGTGGAGAGGGGCGTGGAGGGGTGTCCTGTAAGGAGAAAGTCAATTAAGGTTTTTATGCCTCCTGGAACAGTTCTGTAACAATTTTATAAGTCAAACAACACAAGGGAGGGCACCCACTGGCATCTTTCAGCACTTTAATCCTGTCCCTTCTCCACCTGCCCCACAGGTAACTTATCTCCCAAACAGTAAAGGACGAGAAAGGGATGTTGTAAAGATGCACAGACTGACATGGGCAGACAGTGAACACAGAAACTCTTACCACCAGGAAAAGGCAATTAGGAGGATGTGTACAATGCTCTTTTTCAAGGGGAGGAATAAAGAAGTCCTGGTGCAGAAGAGAAAACTAGGCTCTGAAGGGATACAGGGAATGGAAGATAGTTTTGCAGGACAGAACATCAGGGGCATGATTAGCGCTGCATGTCATCAGTCCTGGGAAGAGGATGGGGAACAGAGATCACAAGAAGAGATAAGGAGGAAAGCAGAGACAGAAGGTTTTGGGGCAAGAAAAAGGTGCTTAGCCAGAACAAGAAGTCTGTCAGGGCAAATAGGGAGCTGTGGCATAGAAAAGAGGGATAAATGGAACTACTGGGAGAATAATAAATGTCAGCTTTTGCAGGGAGTACTGAAAACAGAGGGAGATAAGAAGCAGTGCAAGTGTAACAGAAAGAAGAAAAAGAAAAGCACCTGTTGTGCCAGGAGCTAAGCCTAACATATAAATATATATAAATATATTTATATATTTATATAAATATAACTAAATATACACTGGGGTGCATATTACAGCTGCCTCTCTTTTTCCCTCCCTAAGGTACCATAACTTCTTGGGTGGTGATTTTTATACTGCCAATAAATAGTGCTTTGAATCCTCTTCTCTACACTTTGACTACACGACCTTTCAAAGAAATGATTCACCAGGTTTGGTACAACTACAGACAGAGAAGATCCAAAAGAGGTAAAGGCAGCCAGAAACCGTATGGTCCATCATTCATTTGGGTAGAGATGTGGCCAATGCATGAAATCACGCCAAAGGTTATGAAGCCTGTGCTTTGTACCGACTCTTCTGATGCTTCAGTGACTACACAGTCAACAAGACTGAATTCCTACACGTAATGACGGCTTGAGTCCTCACGGTGACATCAGCACTGTTAGCGTCACATCCGTGGGCTTGCTGCTTTACAGCCACAGGAAAATGAGGCAGGTGTGACATCAGGGCTCACCTGAACCACTGCGGGAAGAAGAGGGAGCCATGTGTCTGTTTGCAGGTAGAACTGGCATTTTACCATCTCACAGCAGCACCTGACATTTTGACAATTCATCCTAGATCAGAATGAGAAATCAGATGTTTGGGGATTTTTTCTTCCAGAAGCCAAGAGTGTGGAAAAAACATGAATTGTCATTTGAAACATCTCATCCTGAAAGCAGATTGTTTGAAAATCATCTATTTATGGGGAAGTGTGTGTGTGTGTGTGTGTCTTCTTTTTTCTTTTTTTTTTCTTGTAAGTTCCCATTTCAACAGGTGATTTTTTTAAGAGTTAAAGGTTTTCTCATTAAGAAATGTATTTTCTTCTCAAAGTTTCTGACTGGCTCTATTTAGGCTGCATCATCTCTTAAAAGCTTTAAGGAGCAATAGCTGTAAGAAAAACATTCAAATTTCATAATTAGGTCAGTTAGCTATAATTGTCAAAGCCAAATAAGTGAAAATTATATTTGTTTTATAAACTTACAGACTTTTTCACTCATGTAAAGGCAATAGTGAAGTGGTAATGATATTTCTAATGCAGTTGCCAGGTTGGACAAGGCCTTGGTCAGCCTGGTCTACTGGAAGGTGTCCCTGCCCATGGTAGGGAGAGGCTGGGACTAGATGATCTTTAAGATTCTAATTCAGGCAGAACTAGAACTGTGGTGATGAAAAAAATAAAAATAAGGGGTTTGGTTTGTTTGGTTGTTGTTTTTTTTTTTTCCCAAGTGAGTGTCCCCCAGCTTTAACTGGTGGCAGTTTCTCCCTTCTTACTCTGGAAAGACTGGACTGAGTATCCCAGCACCTTGCTGCTGCTCTTTCCCTCACTTTTCTTAACAGGCTACCAAAAGTAGCTCACCACAGCTTGCAGACTTCAACAAATACCAGTCTTTAGATGTCTCTCTATGTACAAGGGAGATGGTCAAATAGAAAATTATCAGTCTTAATAGGTGTCATGACATCTACACTTTAATCACTTTGTACATGACTGGATGCATTAAAGTAATTTAAAGACCACAGCCATTCAGCTCTTTTTGAAGCATTATTTTACTTCCCAGAATTACAAGGGTAAAATAAAAAATATCCCATCTGAATCAATCCCCTAGAGGCAGTTCCTTCACACATTCTTAATGAAGAGAATGTTTTCTATTATGAATTATTACAACTTCCCTTCTTCTTTCAGTACCGTATTCAGTCTGATGGCCTAGAAGCCCAAAAAGGTAAAAACAGCTTCTTTTTTGTATTGATTTGAAACTATTTAAAATTAAATTAAAAGATACTTCCAATGTTTGCACTTAACTTCTTAGCAGTATAAGAAGTAAAATTTTGAAAAAGTGTGGCTCACACTTCAACTGTTTACAGAACTTTGGATTATCTTTTGATTTGAAACTGAAGATTGTTAAGCACCTTGTTCCCACTACTGTATGTTCTACTGAAATAAAATATTATCTGCTAAACAAAACTTCTTTTCCAAGCTGTTCAGCAACATTTCGGCTTGTTGGGGTTAAAAACACCTGAGCAAAATCCTGCCACATGGATTGTCTTTAACTAGGACAATTAGAACTCAATTCAATAGAAGTTCCTTACTCATGGGCCAAGCCCCTCTCAAGGGCTGCAACCGCCTTTGGTGAAATGTGCAAGGATCCCTGACCTTGCCACTATCCGTTTTCCACTACACATGATTATGGTTATATTCGCTGTCACCTTTGTTTCTATCAGTATCACAATAACAGTCAATACTTGATAGTTTTTGCGACTTCTTTATTGTTTGGATAAGCAAGCTACAATGGGTCTTTCTCAAAGTCCTATAAGTAAAAATAAGGCCTGCTAATAAGTCATGGCAGTCACATTCTCCTGCAGCCTGCCCTTGCACCTCAGCATTACTTTTTTCCACAGTGCCTGGTTAAGGTACAGGAGTGTGAGGACAGCTATTTATTACAGATCAGCCATCCTTCAGACCAAAAGGTTCTATTAACAGTAAGCTCTAGACTATCAAACTAGTCACTGCTTAAGGCAAAGATAAAAAACCAAATACTGAAAAAGCTCTGAGGTGCTTCCCCAGGGATGGGAGAATACATGTCACAGATTCTATTCCAACTAATAGAAGCTTTTATTTACAGTTCAAAATAATCCATCCTATCAGTAAACAATGCTGCTAAATGTCTACCCTACAGAGATATATGGTTCATCATAAGGCACTTTATTACAACAAAAGGTTGGGTAAAATTGTTTGCAGTAATAAAACATCTTGCAAAAAATAATCAGCAGCTTTATAGACATACATTACAATACTGCTAAAAATAGTAAGGTTTGGGGTATAGGGTTTTTCTACAGCTTATAAATAAGCCACAACTTGTCTCATTATCCCATACTTCACATGAAAAAAAAGAGGGTGTAACAAAAAACTGAAGTTAGTTGAAGTTTCTCTGGGGTTGGCAGGGTTTCTGCTGGTGACAGCTCTTAAAAAGGAGGGCTGACACTTTTTTATCATAGGACACTGCTTCCCCACCAGTAAGGAGTTCTGAACGTAGCACACATACTAACTTTGTATCTACCACATTAGCACGAAAGAGAGAGAAAAAAAAAAAAAAAAGGAGAGTATGAGATCACTTGAGCTTCAACGAAGAATCTAAAAGTCAAAACTGATTCCCTAAACAAAGTTTTTTTATTCGGTAGGCTAACATAAAACATCCATACGAGAGCCCCCAAGTATTTGTGTAAGAACTCTGGGGGAAAACAAAGCTCCACGTGAGGTCCCTGAAGGCGGCGGTCGAAGAGAGCCCCGCCGCAGCGCGGGCCGGGCGGGCGGCTCGGCGGGCAGGGCCGGCCTCAGCCGCTGGGCTTCAGCGACTCGTAGCCCTCCCTCAGCAGGTCCCGCCACGTCCTGAGGAACCGGGCGTTCTCCGAGCACTTGGTGGCCAGCTCCTCCACCTGGGCCGACACGGCCGACGTCGCCTCCAGGATCTTCGCCAGCGAGAAGGCGGCCTGGAGGGACGGCAGAGAGGTTGAGGGTCACCGGCGCCCGGCAGCGTCCCCGAGGGGGCCCCGGAGCCCGCCCGAGGGCAGCGCGCCGCACTCACGTCGCCGATCTGCATCTCCACCTCCTCCAGCAGCTCCCGCGTGTCGCCGCCGGGCAGCTCCGGCGACCCCGACCCCTCGCTCCCGCCGCGGACCCTCCGGGGGTGGGCGCCGGGCGATCCCTCGGGCACCGCGGCGGGCGGCAGCGGCCCTGCCTCGGCCATGTCCCGCTCGGCTCTCCCGCGCCGGGAGCTCCTCCCACCGAGCACCGCCCACGGCCCGCCCAGGTCCGCTCCGCCGAGCGCCGCCCGGGCCGCGGATGGGCGGGCGGCCCTGGGAGCTGTAGTCCTGCCGCCCGCACGGGGCGGGGCCGTGGCCGGGCGCGCAGGCGCGGCGGGGCGAGGCTGGCGCGGTGAGCGCGGGGCGGTCGCGGGAAGCGGACGGTGCCGGGCCCGCTGCGATGCTGTTCCACCACTGCCCGGCCGCCGGCCGAGGTAACGCGCCGGGCCCGGCGGGAGGGCCCGGGGCCTCGGCCCCGGCTGGGGCGGGCTGGGCTGGGGCGGCCGCTGGCGCTGCGGGTGGAGCCGGCGGCTGGCGCGGCGCCGAGGAGGAGCAAAGGTCGCGGCTGGGTCGCGCCGGTGTCCGGCCGGGCGCGGGGCCGGAGCAGGGCCGGCGGGCGGGACCCCGGGGCTCCCCTTGCCCGGGGCTCCCCTTGCCCGGGGCTCCCCCTGCCCGAGGCCTCTGTGTACCCGAGGGCCGGAGGACAGCGCTGTGCGTGAGCGCTGCCCGCGGCCCGGCTCCGTGATATTGACGTGGGTTATTCACCTGCAGCGGGGTGCCTAAAAACATGGGCGGGACTCTAGGTGTCACCTGCTTTAAAGGGTGAAATAAAGCAGCGGAACGAGTGTCCTTGCTTGGGAAGTAGTTGTGGAGACAGCATCCCGACAGCTGTGACTGAAGAGCTGCCGCAAAGTTTCTCCTTGGGGATTGCCTGGGTCGTGCAGGCGTTTCCCATCGCTTTCCGAGTCCCTGAGCTCTCAATAGCCGTGGCCCAGGCACTGTGCGCTCGCTGGGCAAGAATCTGCCTTCTATTATCAGAGGTGTTCGGAGCAGAGTTTCACTTCTTTTGCATATGTGCAAACGAATTGGTTTGGTTTTGTTTTTTTTTTTTAATATGCTGTGTGATTCTTAGTACCATCACTTATGGTCAAATAAAAAAAGATCCTGAAAGTTAAGTTAAAGTTTCATTAGATGTATATATATATATAGATATATATATATAGGTATATATATACGAGTGTAGTTATTATCAGCCTTACTTGTTCTCAGATCCTGCCTGGTTGCAGGTAAAGGATAACTAAGAATCATGAGGTGATATGATAATACCACCTTTTATGTTATATTGCTTAGGAACGGAATTCCTGTTAAGGAACCAACATGGATAATGCTTGCTACCTTGCATGTAGAGATCTCTGTCCTAATTGTCACCGGGCAAGGTTGTGACACAGGATGCTTGTGCTGGCCTTGCCAATTGCCATTCTCAACTAAACATTTCAGTCAAAGCACACTGGTGATTTTACTTACATAATTTTGCAGAAATACTCCACTTTAAGGATGGTATTCTTCATCCCCGAATAAAGCAAATTCTTTAAGGAAGGAATATTATTAAGGAAGGCACATTAGTTCACATACCTTTTAACTAACTCATTTTCAGACTAATGATACTAGGTTTTTTTAATACAAATCACACACGTTGATTACTTGTTTCTAAAAGAGGGAAAATATGACATGTAATAGCCCTCTGAAAAGAGTCCTGATAGGTTTGATAATTTGAAACTTTATTTTCCATCCATTTGCTTACACAGAAATTCTAATTTGTTTTCACAACAATTACTGTATCTGCAGCAAAGGTAATGGTTACCTGTATCTACTGTTCCTAGCTTTGGCTAAGCACACTTGGGTTCAGGTCTGTGCTTTTACTGCAGACCATGGCATGTACTTTAGGTGCACTGCCTTGTGTTAGTAGCCTCAAGCTGTGTGTCTCAACAGGTGTTGAGATGTCAGAGCTAAACTTGCATGTCCCGTTTCTACCATTGTTTGGTCACTTTTAATGCAGTTTGAAATAAACCTTTTGAAGTTCAAAATCAAATCAGAACTTAAAGTGTGTTTGGCACCTGTGTATATTATCCTATGTCAGCTATGCATGGCTGGCCTGTGTACTGAGTAAAGAATGCTTAAAGGGGAAGCTGCTAATAAAAAATTACACAGCATCCTCCTTACTTGAAAATTTTAAAATCTGTGTTTATGGTTCCTCATCTTCACATCACCTGGTAGCCTTTGGGAGGGGGAAGCTGTCATATTTGTTGTGCTTCTTGCATCTCTGAAACTTTGAAAAATTTGAAAAGCTACTGATTTGCTAAAGTTGTTTCTGGTTTTTGCAGCGCGTCAGTGCTTTCATGCTCTGAAGTTGGTAAAGAAGGATTGCCTTCAATCGCTGCGTGTCTCACGATGTGCCTCCACTGCCGCTGTGCCTCGCATAACCACACACTACACAATTCATCCTCGGGACAAAGACAAACGATGGGAAGGTAAAAACACTGCCTTCTTTAAAAGCTGCTTTATTATTATTATTATTATTACAATTGTCATTGCCGAGTCTTAAAGACATTAAAATGTGTTGCTGGTTTTTTCTCATTATGGAAATTCTCTGTACTTAAATACAGTACTAATATTTCAAATGGTATTCTTCATCAAAAATGGAATTTTTGCTTGCTATCTCACAATGAGTGTCTTTAGTGCTATAATATAATATCAGAAGAAACTTTATGCTTGTTTAAATAAAGAAAATATACAAGCAGCTTTTGGTTTAGCGATTATCACAACAAGATTTAGTTCTGTTCAGTATGTATCTGCTTGATTTTTTAAGTTGTTCTTACCATGAGCGTTTGGTTTTAGTGAGAGAGAGGTTGGAAGAAATTGGAGATTGGCTTATGTTATTATCATTTTTTCTATTGAAGGGGTAAACATGGAAAGATTTGCAGAGGAAGCTGATGTTGTGGTTGTTGGAGCAGGCCCTGCAGGCCTTTCTGCAGCCATTCGACTCAAGCAGTTGGCTGCTGAGCACAGCAAAGAAGTGCGTGTGTGTCTGGTGGAAAAGGCTTCTCAGATTGGTGCACACACATTGTCTGGTGCTTGTGTCGAGCCAAGGGCCTTAGAAGAACTCTTTCCAGACTGGAAAGAGCGAGGGGTATGTATGAGCATGTAAACACCAAAGTTCAGTGCTAGATTGTAATGAACTTCATATCTGACTCATTCAGGTATGAGTTAGTACCTGGTACCATTGGTAATAAGTACCATTTTAAAAAACATTAATGGAACAAAACAAAAATGGGCACCTTCTTTTTAGTCTGTTTCCTGTAGTTCAACAATGCTAAAAGTTTTCTGTCTACACAGTTATGCTGTGGCCCTTGCTCTTTTCTGCAGTAGTCCTACTGCACATACACAATATGTCTGGTGCAGCCTGGGGTGCCCTGCATTTGCTGCCTTTGTGCAAAGTCCAGCTTCTGTGTAAAAGGAGGAAGATGTTTGGCCCTTACCAATGACAGACGTGCTGGATCTGTACAATAGCTCTTCCTGGAGATGACTGATACTGACTTCTTTGCAGACACCCTGGTGTAGCAAAGGCCTAAGATGATTTTAGGAGAGAGGTCCCAGAACAGCTGTCTGACTTGCAGTCAGCTGCCTGCTATCACCTGAGAGCTGCAAGTCAGCTGTCAGCTCTTTAGTTTGCCTTATGGTGATGAATCTGCAGGTTGAGCTGCCTTCTTTAAAAAGGTCTAGAATATTGATGTAATACAGGCCTGTGTACAATAGATGTTATTTGCAAAGCCTTTTTTTTTTTTAACCTCAGTAGTTGTGTTGATTCTTGCCTGATGACTGCCTCATAAAGTACTTTTATCTTCTCTCTTGTGATGCCTTCCTAAAGAAGTGCTATACTAAACCTGTACTTGACTGCCAGATTGATTGTTTGATTTTGTTGTTTCTGTTGGATTGGCTGAGAAAACATAACTCTTTACTTCTTCTATTTTATTTTTTATAGGCTCCACTTAATACTCCTGTAACTGAAGACAAGTTTGGAATTTTAACAGAGACATCTAGAATTCCAGTGCCAATCCTTCCAGGTAAAGTTTAGTTAGGGAAAAGAGAGTCAGCTTCCTCTGTGTCTTTTTGAACTTCTTCATGAATCAAAAGAAGTTTGATTTGGTGTAGTGCAGCAAGTGTATGTAGACTATAATAGGTTACAGTGATACACTCTGTGTAGGTGATGGCTCTGATAACACATGAGACTAGCTTGAAGGTAGTAGCTGTAGAGGTGACAGCTTTGGTTATTTTGCTTAGTGTCCCATGTGTTATATGTGTGTGTGTCTTTTTTTGCCTAGGGCTCCCGATGGTTAATCATGGAAATTACATAGTACGTCTGGGCCACCTTGTGAGTTGGCTAGGTGAACAAGCAGAAGCTTTGGGTGTTGAGATATATCCAGGCTATGCAGCAGCTGAGGTACTAATGACATTGTGTGTGTTTGTGAAGAGTGGCTTTGGAACCTCCTTCAGTGCAGTCATGATCATTTGTACATGTGCAACATTCCTTTTAACTGATATGTATTGTGAAAACTGTGTTTCTCTGTCTCAATTCCCTGGCTCAGATCCAGCAAAGTGCACACAATACATCAATAAATACATAATCTTCATGTTTGACCATTTAAGTCATAGTGTTTAGAAGTTCTGCTGTAGAACTTTTAATTAATAGATTCAAAGTACAGTTTCATTACAATGTTTTTTGTTTGTTTGTTTAAATATTTCCAAAGGTACTTTTTCATGAAGATGGTAGCGTGAAAGGGATAGCAACTAATGATGTAGGCATTCAGAAGGATGGAGCACCTAAAGTGAGTATCTATCTTCCCCATAACTAGGGGTCTAATTATGAAAATTGTGGTACATCTGCTTCTACTGCCATCAGTAGTCTTGCTGCAGCATAAGAAAAGGTGTAAAATTCAGTACCTGTCTTCCCTCTCTATTAAATTTGATTGATTGCCCGTGTTCTCGTCTCAGAACATTGTAAAATTCTTCTGAGATTAGTAGAAAAAGCCTTTTCATAAAAGTTGTCTTGAAGAAGATTATGTAAGGGTGTTTTGGCATATGTGAAATCTGGAAACAACAGAAAGAACTCCAGGAACTCCTGGAAAAAGGTCCAAAGGTGAAATAGAAAGTTTTAGTCCATCTGGTAACCAGCATCATGTAAGAGAGTGTACTTCTGGCTGGTTTGGTTTCCTTGATATTTACAGCCACAGTTGCACTTGCTAACAGTCTGTCTACCTTGTTGGGACAAGAGACACACTGAGTCTTTATGCCTCTATGCTGGTTGTCATGTTTCTGCATCCAAAAGGATGCAGTAATCTGCCCTAGGTGTCAGACTTGGATTTTTGTTTTGTTCAGTGGAATCCAGAATGTGCCCTAAGTCTGCTGTTTCCCTGTAAAATATGTTGGGAAAATGTGGCACCTCAGATTTACTTGGAGCGACTTTCACACAGAATTATTTGACTACATAAATTAGGAGTACAAGTTTTTCCTTAACATTTACTTTCCTTTTTTATAAAGTTTTATATTCTAGTTTCCTAGAGTTTCAAAGAGGTATTGACTTGCACATAAAGTGTGGGCTATTTTTCCCCATTTAAGGCAGGGAGTGAGAAGAAAAGACTCTTTCTTGTTTTGAGAGAATAAAGCCAGTGGAGGAGTAATGTATTTTTCCAGTGTAATTTTTTTTTTATCTGCTGTAGGGGACAGACACACAGACAGCTCTCATTTTCCAGTGCATGCTTTGTCCAGAAGGTGGCACAAGTAACGTGTGCAGCTTCATTGGGAGTTTGGGTTTGTTTTAAGATGGGAAGGAACATTTTAGATGTATTTCTTAACATCCTCAAAACAAAGATAGATTCATTTTTTTTCTCTGTTTGTTCTGGGAGAATGCATCTCTTAACTTCTTTCATGTACATAATGAGTATGCCTCTACTGCAGCTTTTTTTACTGCACTGTCACTCAATTCAAGTTTTTTAGCTGTCAGTTTTGTCAGTTGGTACTACCTCCAGTGCATAAAGGCTCAGGTAAATAGGTGTAGTTTGTATAATCTCCAAGGCAAGAGTATCTTCAACATGTTTATACAGAGCCTAATCAAATAGACTGTGGTTAATGAATAGATATTCACCTTGCAGTCAGCACCAACCAAATAAAAATGACAGTGGTAAAAAAACGTTGTAGCAAGTTGCATATTAATTCTTGTGTAGATACTGGAGAGGATTGTTAAATGTGAAATACAGCTGTGTCACATTACTGAAATGTTTCAAATTAATGAATTTCTAATATTTACAATGTGGAGTTGTAGTTTGTTTGTTTTATATAAAGCTACTTCAAAGTGGACACTATATATTCAAGAGGTGACTCTTGTTTAGAATTTTGTAAAATTAATTCAAGTTCACATTGACAATCAGAAATTCAGAGAGTCCAAGAATTGCACAAAATCCTGTGACTCCTCTTTAAATGTAATTCTCAACTAGAGGGAACATTTTCATTTGTAAGTTACAAGCAGATTGCACCTGAGAGACAATTAAAAACCAAAGCAGTAAACTTCTTTTAAACTTATGCTGGCTTACCTTGAGATGGTTTAATTGAGTACTCTTGATGAGATCAATCCAAAACTGTTTTCCTTGTCTTTTTCAACTATAAACTTTCTGACTGAAAGCAAGGTTTTTTCATTATGAAAAATTTGTAAACATAATCTATATTCTTGTCCAGTGTGCTCACAGATGCAGGTCATGTACTCATACAGCAGTATGCCAATTCCCCTTACCTGGTTCTCAATCCTTGTTGGAATTTTTAATTAGAATTTTTTTATAGTTGTATTTTATTTAGTTTAATTTTATTGTATGTTTTAACATGCCAGATTGGGGTAATGACATGTGGTGGGTCCTTTTGGGAGCAGGGGTGATTCAGGTTTTTCAGATATGGTAGTTCTGTCTAGTCTATGACATTTGTGTTGGGGCACAAAACATTACAATGTAATGTGACTTCATGAGCAAAAATTAAAGTGTGATGTTACAGGTAAAGATTCTTTGTCAGAGTTCCTTTGTACCTTGTGAAGGAGCAGATCTGATTTAAGTATTCTCTGACCTGGAAAGATTCTCTTTTTCAGTGATAAATAGCAGTTCACTGTGGGGCTGCTCTACTGGAATCCCCTTCCAAGACTTGCCAGGGGTGTGTCATGGTTGGGTGGAAAAGACAACTGAACTAGAGCCATAATTTGCAATGGTCTGTGGTGTCTGAGCTGTGTCACCAAGTAGTGTAAAATCACTTTATTACTCTCCATTTTCTTGCTGTGAGTTTGGTGTGGCACAGACCTAATTGCTGATGAAATGCTGTACTTTTGCAGGCTACCTTTGAAAGAGGCTTGGAACTCCATGCTAAAGTCACAGTCTTTGCTGAAGGTTGTCATGGACATCTAGCCAAACAGCTGTACAAAAGATACAATCTAAGGGAGAATTGTCAACCTCAGAGCTATGGCATTGGATTGAAAGAGGTACCACTTTCATCATTTTAACAATTAGAGAAAATAGCATAAGACTTAAAGGTAGATTCTGTTTGCTTTCTAGCTAATTTTTGTAAGATGTAAGAATTAATTTGAGTTACACTTTGAAAATTCAGAATCTTTGCTGTTCTGAGGCTGATCAGAGCAGATGTTCTCTGAATGTTGTGACTGTTCCACTTCAGCTGCTGCTTCTCTTGTATCTGTTATAACTAGAGGTACCTGTGAATCTGCTCTGTTAACACTTTCAAATTACAGTCACTTGTGATATCTGTTTTCTGTGTATCTGCTAAACAAGGAAGGAATTTGTGCTGCCTACTTTTGGGGGGGCTTTAGTACATGAGGAAGGAAGAAAATACTTACTGTGGACTTTTCTGTATGTTAGTAAAAAAGGAGAGAGGAGAGCTGTTTCAGATGATGAGTTGTGGTCTCTGAAGCACCTTCTGGATGAGCCTTTCTTTAAAAAAAAACTCCCTTCGTTGGGCATATAAAATTGGGATAGGAATGAGGTTTCCTTTTTAAAATATTCTTTACTCAGCAAATATCACTCATGAAAAAGAGCTGTATTATTTTAGAATATGTTCAGAGTTTTGACTGTAACAGAATTACTTAAATATTTTGTAGCTGTAAGCACGTACTAGTTAAATGATTAGTTTACACTCTGTAGAGAATAACCATTCTGTAAATATGACATAATCTTAGTTATAGTCTCTAATACTGAAATTGTCATTAAAGAAGGGTTTTCCTGTAGAGGTCCCTTACTTCCAGTTGAGACTGTCTGCTTTAGCAAATAGTGCAGTCCAGTAGCAGTGGGTCTGAAGTAGTTGGTGCTGAGGAGCTGTTGTCCATACTTATGCACGCCTCAGGTTTATTTTTACTTTGGACTAGCTGTCATCTGGTCCCATGGACTGAGTGCCCTTTCATGACTGGAATGTTTTAGATGGACTTTTAGGACCCTGTCTTTGAGTTTCACATTGAATGAATCCAGTTCATGCCTTGGCTGCTGTATGATGTGAGTCAAAACACAGTAAGTGGGAGGAATCAGAAGTCCCACTCAAAAACGTGCTCTTTAATCTAAACTGGAGCATTACTGTAGGTGTGCTCTCAATGCTTGAGCTGATCTATGGTGCTCAACTGCCCTCCTGTCATTAGACTGTGCCTGGCATGTACCTCCATGGTGCAAAGATGTTTTGTGAAATGAGCAGAAAATTGACTCAATCTTGAAAACATGAAAATGCTTCTCTCAGTTCACCATGGGTCAGTGAAGCACTGAAAACGTGTAGAAGACAGCAGAGACAGGATAATTTGTTTGACAGAAAATATTTAGATCAACTCTTTGTCCTGACCTTGAAAAACTGAGAAGATAATTCATAGAATCATATGAAAAAGTAATACTTTCAAAGAAAAAAGGCAACATAAGCATTGCATTCTGTGGCAGAAGTATCTGTCAAAGTCACTAGTATTAGGAATCTTGGAATGAAAATTTTGGGTGTAGTACTGGAGTCTCAGTCACATTTTCTGATACACAGCATTTTAAGAGAGGTATTGGGAAAACCTTAAATAGTAATCCAAAAAACTATACTGAACAGTTGGTATTTTGCTGTATGAATTTTTGCATTGCTCATAGGAGTAAATTAAGTTTCTTCTATATGTAATGGTGTGTTTGTCTCTTAATATATTATTGCAAGGCCATTACTTTGCAATCTGAAGTAATTTTTTGGTCATCCTCATTTCAGTTATGGACTATTGATAAAACAAAATGGAAACCAGGAAGAGTGGAACATACTGTAGGCTGGCCATTAGACAGACATACGTATGGAGGATCCTTTCTTTATCACTTAAATGAGCCTGAGCCTTTAGTTGCTCTTGGATTTGTGGTAAGTGAAGTTAGTTTTTTCATTCTTACATGTTGTTTGATCTTCATTTTATGCAGTTTCTTTTCTCTGTTTTATTGAGAAAATGTAAATACAAGAATAGGAGCAGACCAAATTTAGTCCTGTCTCAATCTGAAGTGTGGTTATGCCCATACTAGGGAAGGCTAATTTGTCATATTAATCTATCTTTAATCCAATGTCTTTTATTGAGACCAGCTAGAAAACTTATTCATAATTTCTTTGCAAACAAAGCAAATTTTGGTAATGGCAAAACCAAATGACTAATCAAAACTGTGCTCAAAAAATTCTTGTAAGTTAGGAAATCTAAATCACATGCACTTTTTATAGTTCCATTTCCTAATCCATGTGTCAAACCTGTATGTAACTCCACTTTTTGAGAGAAGTCTCTAAAATGGAAGCACTGCAATGCTACTAGCAATGTCCCTTTCATTTCTGAGCTCTTCACTTTGGTTTTGGTATTCTCGACCCCTGTTGGCATTGCCCTCTTTAGCAACTCCCTTTCTGAATTGGGCAGGCAGCTTCTTGCCGCTTATCAGAAGTGTGAGATCTCTAGAGATAGTCTGGTGTCATTCTGGCAGCCAGGTGATGCAAGGAGCAGGGATTGGAAATTCTATCACCTACAGTTCAAAATGAAAAATTCACTATTTACCCTATGCACGTGCTTCAACACGGATGTTGTACGACCCAAGCATACAAATT
This sequence comes from Molothrus aeneus, assembly GCF_037042795.1. Classification (NCBI taxonomy): domain Eukaryota; kingdom Metazoa; phylum Chordata; class Aves; order Passeriformes; family Icteridae; genus Molothrus; species Molothrus aeneus. The sequence goes on from NC_089649.1 coordinate 32,322,515, forward strand.
GGACTTTCAGCAGCATGGGACTGAGCTGACACTTCTGTCTCCTAGATTTCAAAACGATTACAGAGTGTGTGGAAAAATTCTATTTTTGTCTAACTGTTTTGTAAGAAGCATTGAAAAAAATTCATTAGTTTTCTCAGACACGCATACTTGTGTGTTAAGTAATTAATAAGTACATACAGTAGATACTCAATTTCTGTTTGATTTTAGAAGGGCTGAGAGCTCTGATTCTTGCAGAGAATGGTAGGTAATCAGTAACATTCATATTCTCTCCAGAGAGGAAAAAATCAACTTCTGTGTGAACACACAATCACTTTTTTGTCTTTGAACTTTATACCTATTTCAGTCTGAGATGATTCTTGTAGTAGGGTTATTTTACCCTTATTTTGGAACTTGTTCATTAATTTTGTCTTGTCAGCAACGCAGATGCAAGCACTGCTCTAAAAGAAGTGAGCTGCCACAGATACCAAAGTCTTGATTGCTGCTGACTCATGATGTATTTTGTTACTTATCCCCAATAAAGCTCACAGGAACCAGAAATAATCCCTTTCTCAAAAGATAAAAATTCAGCAAGAGAATTCTTTTTAAGAATATCTTAAAGATGGGAAATGCAGAGTATATATTTGGTCAAATTCTCAAATGTATAAGTATCCTGAGCATCCAGCCCACTGGCAATCAATTTTACCCCATTTTCTGCTTTCATCATTGCTCCCCTGTGCTTTATTACAATGGTTCACCTAATTGGAAATTATAATTGAGTACTAAACAATTTGAAGAACTGTTTAAAGTATGAGAGCTCAAGGACGTAACAATCAAAAAATAATTGTTTACTCTTTTTTCAGCTTTTTTTGGGCAGAGGTATGAAATGCAAATTTAAAACAAGTTTTGCTGCTTATCCCACCCATTAAATCATGCTTAATTTAATTCTTTTTGTACCAAAGACAGCTGAAGGGAGGTTACAATGCAATTAAATATTTTCTATATTTCAGGTGGGGACAAGGCCAGACTTGTAGCAGCAAATTTTTAGATTTGCTCCTGCTGTACCATTAATAAAATATATTTTTGGCAGTAGATTAAGTAGAATGATCCTGAGGTTGCTTTAGAATAAAATAGATTTAAAGACTTGATGTGGTAATATGCAATTGCTTTGATTTCAAATTTTTGTTGAAATTTCATACCTTGTTTTTATTGATGTGCACTTTTTTCTTTTTTTAAGGTTGGTTTAGATTATCAAAATCCCTATTTGAATCCATTTAGAGAATTTCAGAGGTGGAAGCATCATCCTAGTGTACAGCCTACTTTGGAAGGTGGAACAAGGATTGCCTATGGTGCCAGAGCGTTAAATGAAGGTGGTATCCAGGTAATTTTTTTTCACAAAGCTTTAATCTTTGAATTTTCTAGACCATAAATTTAGTTCTGTAGATTTGGTTTGCATGCTATACCAAATGTTTTGCTGGACAGAAAAAGCTTTTTGTCTTGCTGGGTACTGGCTGCTGAGATTAGCTAGGCTTAGGCTCTGTCATACTGAAAATCTTCTGACATACTCACTTTACTTTCTAAATGAAATACAGAATCATAGAAACATTTAGATTGGAAAAGACCATTTACAACGTTTAGTCCAGTAACTAGTCCACCACTGCCAAGTCCACCACTAAACCATATCCCCAAGTGCCACATCTATATATCTTATCCAGGCATGGCAACTCAACCACTTCACTGGGCAGCCTGTACAAGTGCTTGACAACCCTTCCTGTGAAGATATTTTTCCTAATATCCAATCTAAACCTCCTCTGGCACAACTTGAGCCCCTTTCCTCTCTTCCTGCCACTTTTGAGAAGAGACTGACCCTCGCCTCAGTGCACCCTCCTTTCAGGTGGTTGTAGAGAGCAGTAAGGTCCCCCCTGAGCCTCCTTTTCTCCAGGTTAAACACCCCCAGCTCCCTCAGCTACTTCTCATACAACCTGAGCTCCAGGCTCTTCATAAACTCCATTGCCCTTCCCTAGACACACTCCAGCATTTCTATGTCTTGTGAGGGGCCCTAAACTGGGCAAAGGATTCAAGATACAACATCACCAGTGCTGACTGCAGGGAAATAATCACTGCCCTGGTCCTGCTGGCGACACTATTTGTGATCCAAGCTAGGATGCCATTGGCCTTCTTGGCCACCTGGGCACATGCTGGCTCATGTTCAGCTGGCAGGACTCCCCATGTCCTTTTTGCTGGGCAGTTTCCCAGTCACTCTGCCCTTGGCCTAAGGCACTGCATGGAGCTGTTGTAACCCAAGGACAGGACACAGCACTTTGCCTTACTGGATGTCAGTATAATCAGCCTTGGTCCATAGAACCATCCTGTCCAGATCCCTCTGCAGCAGATCAGCATTCCCACCCATCTTTGTGCTGCCTGCAGACTGACTGAGGGTTCACTCAATCCCCTTGTCCAGGTCATTGATAAAGATATTAGCCAGGTCTGGCCCCAGTACTGAGCCCTGCAGAATCCTGCTAGTGACTGGCTGCCAACTGGATGTAACTCCACTCACTAACATTCTCTGAGCCCAGACATCCAGAGATTTTACCCAGCAGAGTGTTTGTCCAAGCTATGAGCAGCCAGTGAAGTGGAATTTATATTGCAGTCAAGAATGTTCATCGCAAAGATGCCATTTATCTTTTGTTTTGCCTGGAATCTTGGGGAAGACAGGGTAGTAGCACTGATCTGTTCTTTTGGGGTCTTCCAAATTACTTATTTATCCCAGCAAAAAGAACTCCTTTTCAGTGCTTGAACCTTAAGTCACTATTGATGCTGAAACTGTAATGTAGTTTGGCAGGTAAATCTTTACCTCTTCAAGTACGAATACCTTGAGTTTCTTTCATGCTCAACTTTGAATTTCTGCTTTCTTGGGAGGTGGAATACTTTGTTCATTTTGTTAACTTAAGTAGTGCAAAAGGTAAAATTTTGAATATGTATTATTCAGAACTTTCTGATTGATACATTTCCCTTTAAATACTGACCTTTCTGACTAAGGTCAGTTGAAAGGGCTGGAAAAGCTTGCAAAAAATGGTCTGGAGTTTATATTTAACAGTTTTAAAGTACATTCAACCTGTTAGCTTCTCATCTTGAAACACATGGTGTGGCAGTATGTTCTGTACTCCCAGATCCATCTTCCAGATACTCCTTTCAGTTTGGACCTTAAAACTAGCCTGAGTGTCCATGATCTGCAGCCTGTATGTGGGGCCATGCCACTCTGCCCTCTGACTACTTTGCCTTTCCTTTTTGAACCTCTTCTCAGTATAAACGTGGCTTCACGAGGTTCTTGCAATACAAGCAGAATTTCATCACAGCTTCACTCTTGTCACAGTCATGTGGAGTTAGGCTTTGACCCCAGTGTGCATTCCTGGCAGTGAGTCATGTGAGTTCAGGAAGCAGCTTCTTGATTACACCCATGCTGCACATTTAATCAATCTGAGCGTTGATTTTGTCCACTCTGCAGTGGAAATATGTCATATCATATTGTAACACAGCTGTGTTACTGGCTTATTTCAAAAACCATTGCCACTCCACTATTAGCACAGACACCATGGAAAATACCAAGATGTTCTAATCTAGACTTTTATGCAAGAGGGGCTTCTTTTTCCACCCTGTGCCCTGGTTTCTCTGTCACACATAGTCATTGAATTTCTGGCTTTGGTGAAGTAGCCAGAGTGTGACTTTAGTTGCACCCTCCTTATACTCAAAACCTATAGCTGAAAAAATACAGTATTTTTAAGTCACTTACAGACATTGTGCTAAGTTACATAGTAGAACTACATATCTTGCACATCTCTGCCTCATCTTTGAACATCTTTGTTGGATTTAAACCAATATGTCCCTTACTTTCCATTGTTCCTAATATAAAAGCATGTTTTGCTTCATTGGCTTTTTGGTGGGTTTTTTTAATTTCCTGTAGATAGATTTGATTAGGTGATCATGAAGTCACTCTTCTAAAAGACTTTTTTTAATACATGGCTTCAGTAAAAAAAAGCTTTATTGATGATTCACTTAGGAAGAGTTTTAAGATTAGCTCTTCTTTTGCATGTGTTGCTTTGATTAATAACTGTAGCAGTGTGACTCATTTGTATCACTGTAGTCCAGGAATATTTTCTTATGTAAGTCATTCCATAGCTCCAGTTTTTGATTTTGGTAACAGAATTGCATCAAATAGGTGTATAGAGTTACCACCAACTTCAGCTTTTTTGTTATAGATAACCTAATGACCATGATCTTCAATCTTTAGCACAGAGTGAAGGAGGAGAGAGAGTGCATGTGTTTTTTAATGTCTGTGGAAGAAGGATGAGAGTTTAGTAACTTAATCTCTGTAGCTACTATTTATAATATTTATTAAAACTGCAAAACAAAGCACCTAAATTCCCATGCACTCTCTATTTTGTCTCTATTTTATCAAAAGCTTTTGAAAGGTTTAAGAGTTTTGTGGAGAAAAAGGTGTTGCAGTTATTGAGCAGTGTATGCTATGAATATCGGGGGGGGAAAACCTGACAACTCATTTCAGTGTCAAACATTAGACTCACTTAACAGATTTTAAGCCCTGGTCTGGAGCTAAGGGGAGGAAGAACATGAGGTTTCCTGTCTGCCAGCAGGAAAGACTCTGCAGGGAGCAGGTGTCTCCCCTTCTCTAAAGCAGTCATGTTTTGCTTCTGTATCTCAGAGGCATGATGTGTTTCTTCCACTGACTATGAAAGCAGGCACCAAGTGCCATAGTACTAATAATGAGAATTACTACCAAAGCTGCAGTATGTGCTACCTTTTGTGTTACATGACTCATCCTTAATCTCATTTATTCTTTAGCAGTATGGTGGGTCACTGTGCATATTACATGAAACAGTGTTTGCAGAAGAAAAGTACTTGATCACCATCTTCCTATGCAATTCAGAGTCAGTCAAGAAGTCTTTCTATGCTTTTGTCAGTGCTGCACCATTGAATCCTAATAGATAACATAGGATGGCTGTTTTCTGAGAGAAGAGAGAGAACATCCCACATACTTAATCTCTTTGAAATAGTGTTATGTAGCTGAACTTGGAACTTCTTTTCCCAGAAAACTAAGTTGTAGTTGTGTTTTCAGCCTGAATTACCTTTTCTGTGAACCAAATCACTAGGTCTCTGTTTAAACAAATTGCACAAAACACAGAGGAAATGCTGTGTAATATAACTTTTTAGTGATTGCTATATGACTATACAAAAGTAAGCAGTCCTGGATGACTAGTAAAGAGGTAACAATTGACCAAGCAGAAGAAACAAAACTTTTGATTTGGGTTACCCTAAATTCCAAGGGATACATTTTTTTGACATTTTTCATGAAATTCAACTACTTGTTTAGTATTTAGGTTACTGCAAAATTAATTCTTTCAGACAGTTTTAATAAAAGCAGGATGCTAGATTAAGATGTGCTGCTCAGCACTAAAGACTTTAGGAAGAAGGGTATGTTCAAAACTTCAGCAATTTGTGACTTAGGCTTTGATCAGAGCTTTCTGCTCAAAGTTCTGCAGTCAGTCTGCACTTCGAAGCTGTTTCCAGTGTAAAATCTTAATCACCTTGATAGCTGAGGTATTCCTTAGTCAATATAGGTGTATAACGTAGTATATTAATACTATTGACCTGACCAAATCATCTTGGCTGTGTTAGGTTTGTGAGTTGACCATACTCTATGACATTATGCTTACAGAATGGGAGTAAGATGGTGATTTTGCACCAAAATATATTTGCTGGCTGTGAGCAACTTCTAAAATAAGGAGATGGGGGGCAGGCATGATAGCATTGTGCAGTTTCACAGAAAAAGATTTGTGGAATACAGCCCTGTGAGGTGAGATGAGTACAATTTACTGTGTGGAAATCAGGGAAGCAGATGGGAGTTTGGGTTTTTAATTTTAAAAAATTTACTTGAGCTTGAAGGAGGAACACCTATCGGTGGGTGACACTACTGGAGTTTTGCTGCAGATAAGGCAGCTGTGGAGAGGATATAAGGAAAATACCACTTTCATATTCAGCACAAGTGTCTGTATTCCAATGTGCATACTATGCTCAAATTCCACGAGTAAGTGGAATAACTGGTGTATGTTTAGAGAGTACGTATGCCAAGTCTGAAAATGGAGAGGACACTCAAGCCTTATGCCAGTTTAATTTCAGAATGTTATTTTCACTTCAACAAAGAAAACCAAACAAGAACAAAACCTTTCGTTCTGTTTTCCTTTCAGTCAATACCCAAACTCACCTTCCCAGGTGGATTATTAATTGGTTGCAGTCCTGGACTCTTGAATGTTCCCAAGATCAAAGGAACACATACTGCAATGAAAAGTGGCATGTTGGCTTCAGAAGCCATTTTTAGTCGATTAACCAATGAAAATCTCCAATCAAAGACAATAGGTAAGATCATTTTACTTTGATTTGTAATTACCTTGTGTTCAATTAGAACCACCACCAACTAACAGCAGTAATTAATCAAGCTGAACGAATTAGTTGGAAATGTGAATAAGTCATGAAATGGGTGTGTTTAAAATATATTTTATTGTTTATTTACTATTGATAATGTCAAATTATTTATTAAAGAAATTAATATTTGCTGTTATTCATAAGTATTGATCCTACTGCTAGAAGCTCTAATGACCATCTGAAAAGTAAGCTTATGCTTCCTGTGTAAGTAAACAAGAATAGTTTTGTTCCTACAAACACAATAAAAAGTAGTGCTTTATGATTCAGAAAGTGTTACTGAAAGCCTGCTGAAACAAGAAAAAAAAAAGGGAATAGATTAGATGAAGCAAAACAGCATGAGATTTTTCAAATTTGCTCTTACTGTTGTTAGGATCCTGTTTTCATCCAGTTCTTTTTTCTGTCTTTTAATCTTTTAGTTCTCTCAGTTTGAGAATACGTGTATTTTATTTTATACATAATACAAGCACATTGTAGTAATCACCTGGTCCTGACCACCTTGTAGTGATTTGTTTAAGCCTTAGTTGTCCCCTTAAATCTGTTAATAAAATCTGTAGGGAGAGTGAGAGAACTAGAATTTTGGTCACTCTGGAGCTAAGACTATATCTAGGTGCCAAATGATGATTATTTTAGAAATCTTCTCTCTGTACTGGAGGATTGAGGCCTAATGAGCTCTCATTCAGCTGAAACACACCATACACAGAAGGTGTGCTGAACAATTAAAACTTCAGCTAGACATGCTAAAATGCTTAGAATCCATCTGAAGCTCTAAACACTGTTGGTGGGTAGTGTGCCACTCCTGTTTGATTATGGACAGGTTTTATATGCTGTTTTCCAGTCTTGTCAAGACTGGACTGCTACAGCCCACTTCCTTCTCTTTGCAGAGATAATGGACTTTATGGGAAATATGGACTGAAGCATGCTTTTCGTATGTAGACAGGGCTTAAAACTCATTATTTAGAGCATTTATTCCTATACAGTAGTAATGGAGAGTGGTGAAGAGAAAGCTCTCAAATAATCTTCATTTGAAGAAAGATTATTTTTAAATATAATTACTTGACTTTACACTGTGGTAGATGTATCAAGTGTGAAATGTCTAGTATTTGTAAAGAATACAAAGAGTTTAAATCAAAAGTTTGCAGTCAAATACATCTCATGAATGTGCTAATTACAAAGGGAGAAATTATCTAGTATTGGCATTATCTGTTGGGCCATAGCTGTAGTTACTGAAATGGGACTTTGGTTGCAAAACTTCTTTGGAAAAAGCTTTAGAACTGGACATTAGAATTGCAAACCTGGCTTTGGATCACAGGTGGACTGTCCTGGTCAGCACTCAGGTTCTGTGAGTGAGTAGCTGCTTTCCCACAGAGGTGCCAATGGAGCCACCTGTCTGATTATATTTTTCTGAGTTTTGAGACAATTTAATGCTGCTTGTGGCTAATTTAATAGAGGCTACAAAGGAGCAGTACATGTCTGCCAACAGAACACATCTCTTGATTCAAGAGGCTGAAATATGTTGTCTAGTATATTCCTAGCTTACAGTTCTGAAATTCTCATTTTGCTGATTTCATTGCTAGCAGTTGCTTTTATTCAGCATTTATTCTTTTATTTCAAGGATAGTCTTGATGTACTGTAGGTACCTAACAAGTAATGTACTGCCTTAGGACTTGATGTGCAAGAATATGAAGAGAACCTGAAGAAGTCCTGGGTGTGGAAAGAGCTGTATGCAGTGAGAAACATCCGACCATCCTGCCATACCGTACTTGGTGTGTATGGAGGAATGATATATACAGGCATATTTTATTGGATACTGAGAGGAATGGAACCATGGACATTAAAACATCCAGGTAATTCTCCTGAAGAAGATTCTAAATTTGTATGTCAATCTTTTCTGGTCTGTTTCGGCTAGTGCACATCCAGTCCAGTCATGAGGCCTTAAAGTGTACAAAAGAAATAGATGATAAAATTGAAGCAGACCCTCGTATCAGCTACCACACAATGTAAATTAAGACATTAAAACATTGCTTAGTATAACTTGGTATAGATATTTGTCTCGTGAAAAAGGCTGTCTTTTATGAAGTACTTCATTCTGATGACAAGGGAAGTTAAAACAGCTTAGTTAAATTGTTCTTGAGTAACTGCAAATTACAATAATTCTATACTGAAATTTATTAAAAATGTATTTAGGACCAGATTATGCTCAGCTCAAGCCAGCCAAAGACTGCACCCCTATTGAATACCCAAAGCCCGATGGAAAAATCAGTTTTGATCTCCTGTCATCTGTGGCTTTAAGTGGTACAAACCATGAAGATGACCAGCCCCCTCATTTAACTCTCAAAGATGACAGCGTCCCTGTGAGCAGGAATCTGGCTGTATTCGATGGACCGGAGCAAAGGTTTTGTCCTGCAGGTAGGTAACAAAAATGTGTGTGTCAGCTGTTTCTGCAAGATGAAAGACTAAGTACTTCAGGAAGGGTCCACCTGACCTCCTGCTTACTTCAAGCATTCCATCCCAATTTTCCTCCAAGAAGGGGGTTCAGTTGAAGGTCTTAAAACATGTTAGCAGTACTTTTGTGATGAAATAGCTGTTAAATGTGTTAGAAGGGAATTAAGTCACATTAATAATATTCTTCCCTTGTTACACTTGCTGGTAAGTAGAATATACATGCAGGGGGAAGCTGTTCAGCAAAGTGATAGCTCCCTTCTTGTCTTTGCAGGAGTCTATGAGTATGTTCCTCTGGAATCAGGAGAAGGATCAAGGCTGCAAATAAATGCTCAGAACTGTGTCCACTGCAAAACATGTGATATTAAAGACCCAAGTCAGAACATTAACTGGGTAGTACCTGAAGGTGGAGGAGGACCAGCTTATAATGGAATGTAAACTAACAGATCAATTCAGTGACTTCTGATCACCAACAAATATGTTGGAGTATTTTATGCTGCAGCATAATTAATGTACAGCACTGACTTGAATGTTAAAAGAGTTTGAGACTAATGTGCCATTCTGAATTTTACATTTGACTGTTGCATTAAATACAAAGTTAGTGCCTTCTGGTTAAACCCTAGCCTTATTTAATAGCACTTCTTTACAGGAGCTGTATGGCAGGCAAAAGTTCTTATCAGGACTGACAAAGGAGCTTTGGATCTTGGATTTACTGCTGAAGTTCAGTGATAGCAGGAGCCATATCCAGAAAGAACTGTGCGTATTACGGTGGAATAATTTAGTACCCACCTTTAAAAAAGTATTTTCTCTCTCTAGATGGAGTGATTTACATGTAATCATACCTGGCAGTCAGGGAAATAAATCAGTCTAGAAAATTGTCACTGCTTTAAAGTGTTACATTTTACATCAAATTTTCAGTTTGGGGTGGGGTTTTGTTTGTTTTTTTTTTTTTTTCTGATGATGATAACAGGGAATACCTCTTGTAAAGTGGTTCTAAAAAAAAATCTGCATCTTCATTCTATGTAAGGAATAAAAATGCTGTTAAACATCAGGCCTGCTCTAATAGGAACTGTGAAAATGCCTACATTCTCTTCATGTGAAACCAAGCTGCTCAGGAAGCACTACTAAGCTGTGAAAACCACCATTGCTTTATACATTAGAAAAATACCTGAGTTGCAAAACACAAGTTACTACAGCTTAAAAGAGAGAAAACCACATCAACTTTGAACAGTTTGTCTTTATTATTAGACTTTTGTGTTGTAAACGCTGAAAACTGCAGCAGAGGGCAAGTGAAAGAAGCAACTCCATTTATCCTTTTGCATGAATTGATGCATAGATTGAAATGTTTAGGGAAAAAAGAATTCAAGCAAACATTTTAGCATAAGCTGCTTTCTCTTTCTCCTTTTGGGCTTTTATCTTCTGCTTGATTTTGAGTGTTTCCGTCTGGATAGCTGCTCAAAAAGAAAATGACAGAGTTACAGTAATCGCTTTACATTAGGTCTCCTCATAGGTTAACACCAGGTCACTGCTGGAACTTACCTATGTTATATTTCATAAAACTGCATTTAATCTTTGATTAGGTCAGATACTAGCAGCAAAAGCCTTGTCCCTTGCTTTGTGTCAACTAGTATGTCAACCACATAGAGGAGCATGCAGCAAGAATGGTGTGGGTGCCAATACAGAACTTAGGAGATAAAAATGTCACGCAATTAGAGGAGGAAATTAAGCTAGTAAGAGCCCTGTGAGATACAGACATAGTTCAAGAGGAATGCTGCTGACCTACATAAGCAGGTTTTCCAGTGCAACAGAAGCATCACTGCTGTATAAAATCAGGTTTTCCACATCAGTGGGTTCTGTGCTTAGAGAACATCAGTGTTTAAGAAGCTAGCATTTTAGGCATCACACTGGTATTAATTCCAACCGAATACGACCCTGGATATTTTGCTAAATTCTTAAGGGAATTTTTAAAGAAACAGCTTATTTTACCTTTATCTTCAGGGGCTATTTCATGAGCCTTTTTAAGATCAGCCTTAAAAAAAAAATATATAAATTAATGATCTGACAGAACTTTAAATTTAAAAAGACAAAAAGAAGTGATCATTACCAGTGCTTGATCAAGATCTTTTATTCCCTGCCATCCTTGAGCCCGTCTGTAGAGAGCTTTAGTATTTGCTGGATCTATTTTAAGAGCCTGTAAATTTAATAAAATTGTCACATTAACATTTCTTATACTTCACAGCCTCCCATCTCCACAAATGGCACAATTCACACCAGCAGACAATCTTCACAGTTGGTTTGAGGGTAAGCTGTCAAAACATTAACTGTGTAAAAAGGAATGCTATAATGCAGCACACTGAATAGCAAGTAATCAGCTTCAGTATGGCTGCAGCAAAAGTGGTCTTTTGTGAAGGATGAGCACACACAAGGCCCAAATGGAACAGCTGCTGTGTGTGTATATATAGATAGCTGTCAGGGCTGAGGAGTTGCTGCAGTTCAAATTATCCTAACCTCAAGTCTCACAGGGCATCTCTCTATTGCAGCTCCTTCCTTCGCACCAAAACCTCCTCAAATGGCATCATAAATAAAGAGATTTCCTGTAAAATTTTTTTCACTGTGGGCTAGAAAAATACATGCAAGCAATCCATCTCATCATGCTTCAGGAACTTTGCCAAGTTCCAGTCATTATGCCTTTTTTGTGCTGAATGTTTTCAATAATGTGTATATGCCAGCTCTAATATGACAATATCAAAATAGGAAATACAGTGGCTGGGCAAAAAGATTGTTCCACTATTTGATTACTTTGATCATTTTTTCAAAATACCTCGGATAATTTGGTCAGCTAGCTGTTACCTTATCTTGCCTGTGAAGATCACATTTTTACTGCAGTTAGTTCTATAGTGTGTCTTTAATTTAAAGAATATAGCTTCTCAGTGTTTAGAGGAAATGTCTTCACAGCAATGTGTTGCTTTATTAATTTAATTTACTAACCTTAAGTAAATAGACAATACACCCATATTTTCTCAATCACTTGGGTATTGTCTGTTAATACAAAGGAAGTGTTACTGTGGGTGCTCCTATTGCTCTGCCTGCTATAAAGCCTTCAGCCTCTTCTGTGCTAAGAATTAGTCTGGATTGTATACACAGAAGTAGCATTCTTTGGTTTTACCTTGACCATTGTGCTTACAGCTATTTCAATGCAAGGTTTGTTTGAACAGGTTCAGTTGTTCATAATTCATTATTTACACCAAACAATGCATGTATTCCAGACTGTTAATTTAAACTGCTTTTGGCCTTGTGAAATCATAGAAGTAAAAGTGTACAGTTTCTCATTAACAATTACCTAGAACTTTACTAGCTAATTTTAGGAAACTGGTGTTCTGATTAAAGCACTGACACAGTTATGGAACATAAGCTAAATGACTTACAGAAGTCTATTATAGCTATGGAGATGCCTTCATCTAACAATTGTTTACTCTTGAAAAAAGGAAGTGCGATTTTCTTCCCACAATGGCAAGTATTATTAGTTATAGTAATTTCTACCTATAACACTTTTGTTTCAGTTTTTACCATTTTCTAGGTGACAGCACATTACACAATATTGTGTAATGTGCTTTCCTCATTCCCCATTTGTCCATTCTAAATATAGGTTTATGAAAGTTTTCCACCGTCAGCAAGCTAGAAAGCAAGGCAGCATTCTAACGACCTCACAGATAAGGTGAGACTCCTGCTTTCAGCACAAGGCCCTAGGAGATGCTGCTCAGGATCCTTTGCTAACAGATAAGAGCATTCTTTCCTCTGTTTCCTTCATATTATTGGAGTTTTACTGAATTATTTAAAGTTTCCTCAAATTTACTAAATTTTCACTATGCCCATGTCATGGTTCCTTTTTTTTTTTCCTTTAATTCTACTGTTTTTTTCCAGTTTTATCATTACCTTGTTTCTTTCTTGCTATTCAGTCATTTTATTTCACTATTAAGCCTACCTGGAAGGTTAGTTATTTAGTTAAAGTCTCTGCCATGAATAAAATACAAGGCCATTAAATCTAGAGGCAAGTAAAACATTTTGCTCATATTTGTCTTCCAGAGAAAATTATTCCTCTTTCACTGAAAACAGTTTAACTCTTTGTAATGTAAGAAGTAGCTCTACAATCCAAACTGACAATGATGTGCATTTTTCCTGGCAGTAAGCAACAGCCCTCTTTTGTTTGTTTCTAATGATTCATTTCAATTTCAGAATCTTTTTTAAAAGCCACATATTGGAAAGTTAGTACTAACTTCACCATGAGCTTCTACTTGTTTACTTTCAAATCTTAAGCTTGTCTGAAGACTTTAAAAAAGCTTTGTGGTCTTGTGTCTATACAGGCCAATTCTTGACCAATATATTAAACATTACATTTACCTCTGAACAGCTGTCAATGGCTCCCTGCCAATCTGACAGTTTTAGTTTGCAAGCACCAATGTTTAGAACACAGGTCAAAGCAACAGTCTTTAACTTGGGTTTGTCTGCCTCCTCTGCCACTTCTTCAGAAGCTTCTACATACCTGCAGAAAAATAGATTCATACACAACATGGATGAGTGTTGCAACTTCCATTTTGTCCTGCCCTTAGCTATCTCTCCACAGATATGTGTGAACCAACCTATCCACACTACTTCTAAAGCAGCTTCAATTCAACTGTTACAAATCCTTATTAAACTAAATACATAAACCCCACCCTAAAAAACCAATCAACTCGCACTAAGGAATGTTTTCCTGTAACTCTTAGTCTTCCACTGTATTGGCACATTCTTTTTCTTAGACAAATGCACTATTCCACTGCAGGAAAACATCAGAATTTATCTCAAGTTTATTCTCAAAAAACATGTTGCTCATCAGTGCTAGAAAATCAACACCACCACTGCATCTTCCACATTCACGAGAAGCTTCATCTCTTCTTGAGTTCCCTCAATAATCTTTTAATTAGCTTAGGCATTTGTGGCTAAAATCTGAAGCTAACTTTACTTTGTAAAGGAGTGTGGTTTATGAGCATTAGTAACACCACCTTCTTCCCACTGTCCTCCTTCATGACTTTTCCTGAACTTCAAAACTGACATTGGTTCAGGACAGAGCCACAGCAGTTACTACATCTCTGTTTTGAAAGCACATTTCTTAATTTACAATGTGCTAATGCTGTCCAGTTTTTATTTCCAGTGGCAAAGGTCTGCTGTGGTTACAAAAGTTTTAACTCCTTAATGGTCTATTTGATAGAACTTCTCTGAGTTTTATTTAAAAAACAAATATTGTAGTTGCATACATTCACATTTTAAGCATGCTATGAATTAATGTAGTCTTTGCAGATCAGGGCCTATGGAAGTTCACTTTTTGCATGCCCTGTCTTTTTTGTTGTTCATATACAACCTTTGGATGACAAAAATTAGCAATACTTAAAAAGTAAATTAGAAGCTTTGTGCTTCTAAATTAGATGCAGTCCCAGTGCTTGTTCTACTTGCTGAAGATGAGAACAAGAAGAAAGAGCAAACATCTAAAAGGTAAGGAGAGTTATAACACAAATCTGTATTATGTTCAAAACAAATGGAACACATGTATAATATTTATAAATCACACCAAAACATTAAAGACTGCAACCATTCTGGACAGAAGGTTAGAGCTTCCAAGTTAAAGAAATGAGTGAAGTTAAGTATCAAGGGAGATAATAGGAAGTAATACTTTGTTTTAAAAAAAAGGTGTCAATTCTAACATGTAGAATGTATTTTTTAAAAAATGCTAAGAAGTAATAAAACAAGAAAAAGAACAGAAGATTATAATGGTTACTGTAGGTGAAAAGAAAAAAAACATTTTCAGATGGCGTGCCAGGTGGATTGTACCTAAGCCATGGGATACCCTGGCAAGAGCTATTCTTTTCCTATCAGTTCTAGTGAAGTGCCAGCTAAAGGCCACCATCCTGCATGAAGTATTAGATTCTAAGCTGCAGTTACAGGCCATGTCCATAAAAGCATGGCCTATAAGGAAAAGCTGGAAAGATCAGATTCATTTAGTCTAGAAAAATTACTAAGATTTCCACCTACAAGGACAAATAAGCACCAAGGCAGCTCAGACAGGAAGAGCTTTCACTGGGTGTGCTTAAAAGTCAGCAAGACACCTAACTGGAAGGGACACCTAACTTTTACTGTACTTTTTAGCTGCCATTGCCCAATTTTGCGATTTGAAGACAGTATTTCCTATATTCTTTGTGTCTTCTGCTATGGCCACAATCTTGTATACCTGGCATTTACTTAAGAATGGGGAGAGAAAATGGACAGATACAACAAAGGTCCTTCAAGATCCATTACAGCCTTTTTTATGTACAGTTTCCAAAAGGTTTGCATAGAAATCCCTTTTATTTTGGGGTTTCTGTTTCTATAATGGGCTTTTTGAGGGCAGGTTGAGACACTGCATCTTGGGTTAATATCTGCAATTAAAGGATTCATTTTATGGTTCAGAAAGGTGACATTTATTTGAAACCCAGTCTGCTAAAATCTCAGCTGAAGCATTAAATATGCCTGATTTTTTTTCTTACATTTTTGTCATTGTTGCTTAACCAGTGATCATTAAGAAGGCTGGGATAAAGGTCAGTAAGTATAACTTTATTTTTAAGAGATGTTCATATACTTAAAGCAAAAAGCATGAAAATATGAAAGGAGCAGTATGGAAGCAAAAGCAGAAAGACTAAGATTTTGAAGGCAAGTCTGAATTATTCATGAAGTGAGGATGATGGTATGGACCCACAGAAAAAAAAAAAACAATAATGAATGAGTAAGGGCCACATTTGTCTTTTGAACTTACCAATTTCCTAAAGCTACTGCTTTTAATAAATCATAGAAAATCATTTCCCTTCCTTGCTGTCCATTAACTACCCTGGATACTACTATGCTTTTCTTCCCAGGTATGTACCAGCACAGTGGCAGTATTATAAAGAGTATTTAGGCAGTTCTCAACAATACTTCTTACCTAGCAAAGAGTAGAAGACTTACTTGATTATGTAGCTAAAAATCAACCAGATGTTTTCAAGATTCAGAAGGATCTTTGTTTAAAAAAGAAAAGAGCACTGCACCAGGCACCTTTTAAAGGCACAAAACATTGCTTAATAGTGGTGTTCGTTTGGATTACAGGAACTACCTGATTGAGGGATGAGAGCCTTACCGTAAACTTTTACTGTACTTTTTAGCTGCCATTGCCCAATTTTGCGATTTGAAGAAAGTATTTCCTATATTCTTTGTGTCTTCTGCTATGGCCACAATCTTGTCAACCTAATAAAATAGATGGGAAATATAAAGAATGAATATATTTATGAAGGAAGTCATGAATTAACTAATGTTTAACAGTACGATCCCAGGCCCATCCTCTTTCAAGGTTTATAAGATCTCAGAACAGAAATACTCCAATTTTAAACAAAATACTAACTTCAAACCACTTCTGTAATATTCTCTACTTTATGTAACACAAAGATCTGAAAGATGAAATTCCTAGTGGCTTTCCTACAGTATAAAGGGTGAGAAAATACTAGAGAAGACAGAGTAGTGCAATTCTTTTCCCTAAATGCTGCTACCCACATAGAGCTATATATAAAGGTGTTGACCATTATTCAAAGAAAAGAAGATAAATTTACAAGCAAAGTATTCAACCAAGACTGCCTTATTCCTGATGAAATGTTGTCTTCTGCTTCTCAAAACAGTATCACTCACATGAACTCTGCACACGCTCAAAGTGGAAGTCATGTCAACACAATTCTCCTCTCTGGACACTTAACGTATCAATGGAAGGAGAAAAGAACTGCCTGTCTTTATCAAGTCCATAATTTCACTTCCACAACTGTATACACTTCAAGTTACTTCTCTAGTGGTAATTATAAATAGTTTATCATTACAGCTGTTTATTCTACCCTACTAGAATCAGTAACCTTGGCAAAAACTGATCAGTGTGAGATCAATGTCACCATGGTTTCTGTAGTTGGTTTACATGAACAAGTTTTAAGTTAAAGGGGACAGACACCTGCCAACTTCAATTCTGCACCACATCAAAGACTATCCAAAAACATTTTCATAAGTTGAAGTGCTTCTCAACAGCCAAGGAGTTTGTTTGCTAGCACAAGTGGATTTTTACTATTTCAATTCTCTATTTGGAATCTACTCATGCAGCCCCCTTTTCTTCCCTCTCTCACAAATGACTTACACAGTTTGTCTAGTTCACCTACATGAGAAATTAAAACCCTGCAGAAGAGCTGCTTTCACCAGTCTGCTCCTGCCCCTAACTCCCAACAACAGATCTTCTGCAGGTTTGAACAACCTAAAAAGTAAACAACTACTGGGAATAATGAACAACTACCTCTGATGTAGTAAAAACCTTTTTAAAAGGCCAATCCTTTATTTCTAGTAAGTGGGGCAGAGTCTGTTAAAGGGTGACTATTTTAAAAAGTGTGTAGATAACAATATTAAGTTAATTGTCTGCAGGATGGAGTTGTAGTAATTGCAACCTGACATTACAGCACAAACAGAAATAAAAAGAAATCAAGAATAGAAAATAAGTATGACAATTTTAAGTGAGGTTTTTGTTACTGGGGGAAAAAAATGGGCTGAAATTAGCACTGAAAAAAAGAGATCACAATCCCTTCCCACACAGCCTTCTCTTTCTTAAAATGGAATGTCACCATTTAACCAGGACCTCGATCCATTCTTAAGAAAAAAAGCTTAACGAACATCATTACAGACACCACGTAACTCAGATCACCTACAAGTCTTGAAATCTGTAAAATACCCAAGAGGAAAAATACTTACATCTTTCAAGTCTACATCTGAATCTTCAGGAAAATCTGGATGAGCATCTCCAGATCCATCCTGGGGAGTAATTCCCCAGTCATCTCCTTCCTTTAGCTCTCCACATTCGGCGATGACACACAACTGAAAAAATGAAGTGTAAATAGTAGTATTGCTTATTAAGACAATTTTTAAAAAGGCAGTAACTTCCAAGTGCTCTTTGAAATTTTTGAAAGTCCATAAAAAGGCTTTTTCATCTGTTGTTTGGGTGCATTTATTTCAGAAACCCATCACATCATTAGCCTATCCTCATCAAAAGGCTTTTATCACACCAAGTGTTGTGTTCAGAGGATCAGCATTCCTAAAACACCATACCCACGCTTCACGGGGAGGCTGGAAGAGGAACTGGCAGCAAGCTGAAGTGCAGCAAAAAAACAAGACATGGAAATTCTACTACATTAGAGAAGATGGTTCTTTCTTCAACTGCCAAGACTTTTAAAGTTAGAGGTATTAATTCATCCAACACCCACAAGCTGCTATGACCTACACACCAATTGCTTTTTCAGAAACATGACTTCTGACATAAAAATTATAAGAATTACATATCATTTAGGTGGGATTGTGAATTCCACCTTTTCATTTCATCGCCCATCCTACACTTCTGGCAAAGGCTTCCACCCTCACAGCTGTGTTGAACAATAAATGGTTTGTGCAAGGAAAATGTACAATGCAAGAACAAAAGCCTCTTAACAAGGACAGTAAAATGGAAATTACCAGTTAGTAAAAATAACTAACATTTAATAGTTCTAAATATTACACCAGGAATTTAGAAGAAATTATTATACATCATATAATGAAGTAATAAACATCATCCCTCAGTGCTTTGCATTTTGCTTACCTTAGCAGGATTTTCTCCTTTTACTTCAACATTTTCTAGTAATTTAACTACACCCATTCCTTTGATCACTTGGCCGAACACCACATGTTTCCCATCCAGGTGAGGAGTAGGCACCGTTGTAATAAAGAACTGAGAGCCATTAGTACCAGGTCCTGCATTTGCCATGCTCAGCAGACCTGGTTTGTCATGCTGCAGTGGGGGGGAAAAAAATCACCATCAGCATTTAAAACATGTTATAAAACCATATGGAAGGTTCTGTAAGGCTGATCATAAGCATAGCCAGGACAGCCATAGCAACTTGGTAAACCAATTACATACAGGTGCCAACTAATTTTACCCACCATGACTGAAGAGGGCAAATGCTCAGCTCAGGGTCTTTACCTGCCCCCTACCGATCCAGCAAGCACAGCCACATGTTAATGCTGTAACACCTGTCTGCTTCTACACTCCACCCCCTACACAGCTGATGAGTTTACACAGATCACCTGAGAAAGGAGTGAAGTTCCTCACTGAATTATTTAAGACCACTGGCCTTAAGAAATGAGGTTAAACACTACTGAAACCAACTTTAATGTTGAGCTGCTAAGATGGGTATGTAACGTGAATTTTATAAGGGCTACTCACACAAAGTCTGGTGTAGAACTGTGGAGTTTAGAGGACTGTGGTCTTTGAAATTCACGATTTGGTGATTTTTGTTTGGGGATTTTGTATCTCCTTCACTTTCCTAGAGACACAGCTTTTAGTCTGTTGGGATTTTTAACAATATAATTGTTTTGCCACTTAAGCCACGAGGCCTCAAACTAAAAGAACTTAAACAGCCTAATGTAAGAAGATACTGTTTATCCTGTTTCTTGCAAGAACTTTTTCCTTTTTTGAACTACAACTTTTCTTGTCTTAGCACATAGATTATTCTGCACTGTAAAAATCTATTTTTTCTTATGTGTTGTGAATGTCTTGTTTAAATGGCACAACCCAGCCATGAAGATGTTACTCTCCCCAAGTTGGTCTGGTTATTAAGTGCAAGCAACTCCATTTAATATAAGTGAGGATGTTATACCTAGACACTGGTACACATCTAAAGCATTCATGCTGTGGTACTGTTAAGAAGCTTGATACTCTGGGAAGGATGATAGCACAGAGGACATAGAAACAGATTTCAGAGCTCAATGAGAGGTTGATTAGTTTGAGATAACAGTCTGAGCCTGGTGTATTTAAGCATCTGCTTTTTCCCTACATTCTCTACCAGTTTCAAGAACCTGCTGTTTTGAAAATTGTTTTCCCACACAGTGTTTGGATTTCCATAGTGGCAGGGAGACCTCCCTGTCTGAACTGTTCATCTGCTCATAAGGCACAGTAAGCCTGAATCTCTTCAGTCAGGATTTGGCTTAGGAACTCTGGGAAAAGGTTCTACAGCTAAGAGCCAGAATCACACCCAGCCAACAGAAAGCTACTGGATTCTTGGCTTTATCTGTTCTAACCTTAAAACTTGCCCTGGGAGTCAGAGATGGCAAATGACAGAGGAACCTGTGTCCCAGAGTAAGAGAAGGCAGCTGGTAGGATTGCAGCCTCCAAAACAAATATCTAACACTTTGCATTGTAGTTGCTGGCAAACAAGTTAAACAGAAAGGTTGCCCCACAGCAGTTTTGCAAATACCATTTGAGGCTGGTCACTGCTTCACTGCCTAAGACCTGTAAACCTTAGCTTCCCACCCCCCGCCTAGTTACAGCTAGTGCTAGACAGCAATGGTTTGTAAACAAAAAAACAAGTCACAGTAAGTTCTGGTGTAGCCTTATACCTGCAGGTTTACCTTTTGTCTGTAAAGATGTGGGGGGACAAGTTGGAAATTACAGAGAGCAGTCTGGTGCCTTCAGTCTCCCCACTTATACCCAACCCCATTTTGTCTGGGACCAACTATCAATTTTAGTCCCAAATTATGAGAGTCTCTATAAAGAAAACTGTTGTCACTCATGAATTTTCTTGCTGTGTCTTGAAAAACACTGCAGACAGATGGAGTGTCTTTTTCATTATGGTTTCTGTGGTCATTTTGTAAGCTTATAAAGCAAGCAAAAAAATCTGGACAAAATCAGATTCCCTGACAGATCCAAGGCTTGCAAAACTATGCCATAGTAACAGTGCTTGGGGTTGTGTAAGCTGGGTGTTCCCCAACAGCAGGGCCATTAGCTGGAGAAGTGGCATCAAGAAAAGCCTAGTGGGATTGATCTGAGATGGTAAGCTGACTACTGACAGAAGTTTTGCAGTTTACTGCAATTTGCAACAGTCCATGCACCCAGCACAAGAAGAAACAGTTCCAGTGTCCTCAAACATCAACAAAAACAACTCTTTGTTTTCTGAGATAGTGGGTGAGAACACTGCAGGGCTGCTGGATTAAGTGCAAGAGCCAGTGAATTTCTACGTAACAGAGACATTTAAACTCCCAGCAAAATCCTAACATACTCGGCAAATAGGTAACAGGAATCAAGCTCTTAGACTCTGTACAGGATCCAAATGGGTTCTTCAACACATCTCTGGCACTTTGACAACATTTGTTAGAGCTGAGAAGTACAGAAATGGGAATCATTTGTATCATGTTCATAATTACCTCCAGATCTCAAAGAACAACCAAAAATGTAAGGACACAAAGTCATCTTCAGGGATGTGACCCTGTGACAGTACCAATGAACAGACACTGTTAGCAGCAGTGCTGTGGGCACAACCAGAGTGTCAGACTTCAGAGAACACAACTGGAATTATCTTTATGATGAACACTGGAGTCACATTTCCAGTTTGTGCTCCAAACTTAAGTCCTTTCAGTCCTGTGAGGAGTGGCTGAGGGAGCTGAGGATTTTTGAGAAAAAAAATGTTCAAGGGTGACCTCATCACTCCCTACAACTACCTGAACACAAGGTGGGGGGGGGGGGGGGTCAGTCTGTTCTCCCAGGCAATCAGCAACAGGATAAGAGGAAATGGCCTCAAGTTGCACAAGGAGAGGTTAAGGTTGGACATTGTGAGGAATTTCTTGACAGAAGGGCATGGGCTGCCCAGGGAAGTGGTGGAGTCATCATCCCTGGAGGCATTCAAGACCTGACTGTATATAGCACTTAGTGCTATACTCTAGCTGGCAAGGTGGTGTTTGGTCAAGGCTTGGACTTGTTGATGCTACAAGTGTTTCCCAACCTAACAGACTCTGTGATTTTGTAAGTCTGATACAGGATTTTGTTATCTGATTAGTGGAGGATTGCTGTATTTTCTTCTCCTAAAATACTGTTTAGGGGCAAGTACAGCTGCAGTCAGGGCTTTGCTTTAACCATGGGACAGTGATATCTGTAAGTTTTCCAGTCAGTTTTGCTCATATGCTACCACACATAACCTGATATGTAAATGGTTAGTGCTCATGCTGATAATTATTATTACTGCAGCAGGAGTAACATCACTGAAACATCACAACTGAATAGAATCAGTGTTTTCAACGGAGTACCTGATAATGAAAGTTTTCATCTTCAAATTTTTCACCATATATACTTTCTCCACCTGTGCCATTTTGGTTTGAGAAATCTCCACCTTGAACCATAAATTCCTTAATAACTGTAAAAGAAAACAGTTATAAAATCTATCAGCGAGGCACAAAAGCACAAGGAAAAAAAAAAACTAAACAATTCAAAGATGAAAAGCAATCCTTGTCACCAGCACCTAAATGGAACCAAAATACATCTTTTATTTACCAAGTCACCTAAGTACTCCTTTTCAGTTATGTGGATATCACTTGATATTTAAACCTTTACCTGAAATTCATTTCAACCTATTTACAACTCAAAGTAAACTAGTTTTGCAAAATTCCTACTAAATTTATAATTTACTATTATCAGTGCATGGTAAGAACACATAATCATTCAGAGGATCAAAAAGTGAAAAACTTTCCTTCAATAAAGTTGTTTCTTTAACAAGTACTTGAAATATTTTTTAATATTATTTAAATGGTAGACAACTTTTGTTACCAATAGGAAAACAGAGGATTTCCCAGAACTTACTCCTGTGGAAAGGACATCCTTTATAATGGAGAGGTTTTCCAGTGGTAGGCCCTGTTCCTTTTTCTCCTGTACACAACGCACGGAAATTCTCAGCAGTTTTAGGTACAACGTCAGCAAATAATTCAAAGACAATGCGTCCCACTGAAATGACAAAGAGAGAATAAGACTTAAAAATGTCTTGTCCTTGGCATGGTGATGCATTGAGCATTATATGTCAAAAGAAATTAATGTTTCAAACTTTATTATTATTATTTTTATTTAGATTACTATTTGATTTCCATCTTGGGGTTACTCCATGGCAATTGCTTGCGGAGTTACACTGGGTTTTTAGCAGCGTTATTACTAACAGTGAATTCCCCTGTCAAGCATAATGTAGCAGGAATAAAGGCAGATTCTGCCAAAAACTAATGAAAATGCCAAACACATTTTCTGCCAAAAAAAAGGTGTGTGGGAAATCACACACACATATATTAATGCCAAATTATGAATTTTAATATGCACATTTCTTTTATGTCAATTTTAGTATATATGTAGTTTGTTCAATCAAAAGTAGATACAATACAAACAGACTGTTTTGTGGAGACTTTTAATCCATAAAAAATCTCCTGCTAAACACATCCCTTACCCCTCACTCTCTTAAACCTGAATTTTACTAAGACACAGTGATACACTTTATATGCATATGAATAATGGCTGTTTACAATTGGAGACACCACAAGCAATTGTTTAACAATTGCTGTACATGCTTTAACTGAAGGGAATTAGACTTGAGTAGCAAACAGATGCTGTAATTGCTGATAAATGGATTCTGTGCTGAATTGTCATTCCTTCACTAACTGGCTTCTCACAGAGCTATTTCTCACTCCTAGCAGCCTCCATCAGTTGACGCTCCTGTTTTCTCATCAGCCTCACAGTCAATTAATTAACATAACTTCACTCTACCGGTAGCTAAATGTAAATATATTGATTCTAATTAATACAGGAATGAAAACAAATTAAGACAACTGAAAGTCAATAAAAGGCAAATCATCTCATAGACTTTCTTCTTTTATTCTTCTGATTAACAGAATGAATAAGTGAAAAGCAGTATCCTGACATGATTTAGGTAGTCCCTTTTTTTTTTCCATGTAAAATTTTTAAACTTTTCAAGTAGCATCCCAGCTAATTTGCTGTTGTTTCCTTATTTCGATTTTGACCGTTCGCCCAGATTTTTGAGTGACCTCTGGCAGCACTGGCGCTGCCAAGAGAACCAGGGCTGCGGTTTCCCCGAGCTTTCCCCGCGCAGCCCCCGCTGCCGGCCAGGCTCGCCGTGCTGCGGCAGCTGCGGGGCCCAGGGATGGGAGCCGGGGGGCAGCTCCAGGCGAGGCCGCGCTCGGCACGGCGCAGCACGTGGAGAGCGGCGCGGGAGCGGCCGCACACGTGGGCAGCGCCGGGAGCCGAGGCCGGGCAGCGCCGACTGCCATGGGAACGCCGTGCCCGACCCCCGGCATCGCCCCCCGGGCCCCCGGCCGGGTGCCTGTGCTGCCATGTTGCCTTTCTCGCCATGTTCCTCGGGCCTTTTCGCTCTGCCGGGGGAGGCCCGTTCGCGGCGGGGCACCCTCCTCCTCCCGCTGCCGGGGCTGAGCGCTCGCAGCCCGCAGGGCAGCGCCCGGCCCGGCCCAAGGTCCCCCCACGTCCTGAGCGCTGCGGCCCGGCCCGGCCCGGAGCCGCTCCTGCAGCCGGGCCCGGGCCCCGCGCGGCCCGCACTGCGCCCCGGCCCGGGGCGCTCGCCCGGGCTCCGTCGCGCCCCCTCCCCACCTCGCTCGCCCCCGATGTCCACATCGAAGAAGGCGCGGGGGTTGCTGGCCTTGCCGGGCCGGGCGACAGGGGACGGGTGCGACATGCCGCAGCTGCCCGCTGGCGCGGTGGCTCCGCCCGCTCGGCCGCCCGCGATCCCGGCCGCCCGCGGGTCGGGGCCGCTCGGCGCTCCTCCCACCGGCGGGGGCGGGCGGGCGGCCGGTCCCCTGGAGCTGGGAGCCCGCGGGTGGCTGCAGCACTGGCCCGCCCCTGGTCCTGCCTCTCGGCGGCCTTAAGTGACTCGGAGATAATCCGCTGAGAAGGAGCATTGCTTTCTCGAGGTTACACACACGCACGAGGCCTGGAAATAGGGGGAAGGAGAGAGATTTTAGGTTTTGCCTGGGTTTGTATTTTATGAGAGAAATGGCAGGCTGTGTGAAAAGTGGTGATCCGTGGTAAAATGGGCAAATTGTCCGAAGTGACTATTATCCCATAAAGATTTAGAAATCCAGAATAACTCCAGCCTTCCTAAGGTCTGAAAACTAAATATTTTTCATCTCAAAGGATGAATGTCACAATAATTGCTCCAAGGCAAACAATCTCTTTCAGACATTTGTGTTGACTAATGGACGTACTATCAATACACTTGGTTTGGGCTCCTCAGGGTGTTCCTTGATTCCCAAGCAGATGAATGGTGCAACATGGCCATGTCCTGTACTCAAAGGCATCATGGAGACAAGGTACCTGTGGCAAAAACAGAAGAGGCAGAAGAGTTCTGGGGTCTGACTTCTGCAAAGTTAGAGTCCTTCTGGGAATGCTGCTGATCAAAATAAGCCTCTTTATTTCTTGGACTCCTCTAATCCATCCCAGAAACCTCTCATTCTTTGATTCCTTATGTTCTCCAAAGGCTTTCTCCTGTAATTCATGTCTATATGTCTGGACTTGAGCGCCATCAAGCTGGTTTTCATCTCTCTCTCAGCATGTTCTCAGTATTGGATGTGTCAGAGGGCAGTTGTAATTCCCAGATTGAAAGAAAATATAAAGTAGCATTTATATTAATCACTGCAGTCCATATACTGCATTGTAATCATTCCCACACATCTGTACAGATGTTGGGTGGGAGAGGTGATCAGCACGGAGCGCTGTTACACATTGCATCTGGGAACCCTTAACAGAAGGAAAAGCCATCTGCTACCATCTGGGAACACTTAGTGAGAAATCAGTGGAACCACACTGAGGCATTTCTCTCTCTGAGCCAGGTCATGCAGCTGTGTCAGGGATTTCACATGCTCCACGATGTCAGAGGCCACCAAAGCTTTGAGTCATCTGTAATTCACGAGGCATTTGGCCACAGTCACTGGCTGAGATATTTTTATCATTATGCTTAGCCTAGATGAGGTGCAGTGGTGTGGTCTCACACCAGCAATGTGCACTTGCCACCCTGTAAGCCAACCATATCCTGGACTACATTAAAAGCAGTGTGGCCAGCAGGGCCAGGGAGACTATTCTGCCCTTCTGCTCTGCCCTCGTGACCCCACCTGCAGTGCTGCACCCATCTCTGGGGTCCCCAGCACAGGAAGGATGACAGCCTGTTAGAGAGAGTCCAGAGGAAGGACACCAAGATCATGTAAAGGATGAAGGGATGATTACAGGACCTCTTCTATGAGGAAGGGATGAGGGAGCTGAGATTGTTCAGTCTGGAGAAGAGAAGGCTCTGGGGGAGAACTTAATGGAGCAGCACTTCAGGGAGCCTATAAGAAAGACAGGGACAAACTTTTTAGTAGGGCCTGTTGTGATATGGCAGGGACTAATGGTTTTAAACAGAGGAAGGGTCAGTTTAGATTAGATAAAAGAAAGAAAGGTGTTACAATGAGGATGGTAAAAGACTGGAAGAGGTTGCCCCAAGAAGTGGCAGATACATCATCCCTGGAAACATTCAAGGCCAGGATGGGCCTTGAATAGGTCTGCACTACCTAGCCTAATTGAAGATGTCCTTGCTCATTGCAGGGGAGTTGGGCTAGAAGACCTTTAAAAGTCCCTCCCAACTAAAATATTCTATGATCTCAGTGAGTCAGTTGCTAGCCAAGTGAGTAGAGTCTATAAGAGATTTCTGTAGCAGACAGCAGAGTAAAGTGTGTGTTGTTGGTGTGTGTCCCCCGCAAGAGCTGTTGGCAGCTTCCTCTCAGGAAGAAGCAATGATTCATTCTTCCAGGAGTAGACTTATTCAGTCCCTACAGGCTTTTTTGCTGGTGAAGTTGGAATAGTCTAGATTCTAGATGAGTAATTCTTTTTACACTAGTTGCTTGGAAGTCCCTATGTGCAACGTCCTTCAGCAGTACAAAGAAAGATGCATCTCATGATAATTTGGAGATGTGAGCTGAACAAGAGAGAAATCAAGTGATTTTCTCAGTGTCAGTAGGAGATTCTGGAAAATATGTGATCTGAATTAATATCTCCCAAGCACTGCAGTAGCACAATTAGTTTCACATTAATTTATAGTCATTCACAGATTGTAAAAAACAAGCATAATGTGACTTCTGTCAAGAATTTACTGAGTGATTTCATGTTCAAATTCATATATTAAATTATACACTGAATTTATATACAAATAACTTCTTACAAAGTCAGACTTCCATTATGCAGTCCTCTAAAATCTGTTTTCAAGCAGTAAAATCTCCCATGATCCTCTAATCCTTTGTGATCTTGTAATTTAAAAGTATTTCTTATCACCAAAATACCTCTTTTCTTTTGACACTTCCAATAGTTTATGTAGAAAATGCATGTAAAACAGTACATTGAAAATACTCACTATAACTGAACTGTCTGTTAATATTTTAATTCACATATTTATTTTTCCACACATACAGGTTTGGCTACCCAGTAAAGTAGATCAAGTATTATCAATGGATAAATGAGCTGTGACCCCTAAAATCCTGAAGCAAATGGCTTCAAGTACAGGTCCCCCTTCTACCAAGTACATCATACTTGCTGGAGTATGACCCTCCAGCCTAATTAAACTCAAAGATCAGCCTGTTATAAAATCCTTGGTTTTACCTCTTCTTCCTTCACTGACTAAATAAGCAAGCAATCATTGATAAATACAGAGAAATACATATGTAATTCTAAAACTGGGACTCTGATGGAATACACAACAAGTGGATTTATTTCATAATTATTCTAGCCCATCAATTTGCATTCATGAAATAATAAACTGCAAAATAAAGATTATTTATAGTTGCTGCAGATTGTGTTAAGATGGGGAAATGTGCACACATACAGACTAGGATTTTTTTTCTTTTTGTTTTTCTTGCTTTTTTTTTCACCTTTAAATCTTATTTGACACTGTAAAGAAAATAGAGGCTTAAATATGCTAATTCCACTGGAAAGTGAGTGCTTTGACTCAGTGCAGGACTGCCTTGTCTAAGGATATTAAAAGCCATTTTGCTTTGTACAGAAGTAATCATATGTGAGGTTCTCATTGGACTGAACTGCAGCTTCAGAATATGGTGCAGTACTGATGGGATCCATCTGACAAGCAATTCAAACACATACCTCATCAGCTTTTCAGAACAGCTATCAAGAAGCTCCCAACATGCAAACATTCTTGAAAAGGATGCTTTCACTGCTGGCTGTGAAAGAGAGCAGCCACTCAGCCTTCCCTGTGCCCTGTGACACACAGGGTGCAGCATCATGTGCTATTCCCATGTGACCTGGCACATCAAGCATGTCACCTTCATGAGAGACACACGAGACAGGAAAAATAAATCTGGTTTTTCACCGTCAGGTTTATTGTTATTCACCTGCACCAAGCCTTTTTCTGCATAAAATTGAATAAAGAGGGCCCAGATTAAACTGATACTGAGCAGTTACTAACTAGTGCAGATTCCTCTAAGCTGAGTTAAAATGCAATGTTAAACAATGAAAGAACTACATGTTCTTGTCTGAGGATGTTTTAAAAAGAAAATTTTCCACACAGAGATGACATGACAGAAACTGAAAATAAAGTCATGTGTTCACTTGTCACTAACTTTCAGAGATGCTGATCCCCGAAGAAATGGTTAAGATCCAAGCAAGAATAAGCAGACTTTTTTTGCTATATATTTTAGGTCTGCTTAAAACATGTTTTAGATGCAAATATTCAGATTAGTGCTTAGGAACTTAGGATGGGAGGAGGCATGGAAGAGGGTGCCTGTGACTTCTTGGTAACAGTAGAAGCCATGGCTTTCAAGGAAAGGCCCAAGGTGTCAGCTAGCTGCTGGTCACTGCTGCAGCATTGCAGGCTATCCGTTTTGCTGCTAAATTTCTGTCCTCAGCTTTGATACAAATGTATGTCCTGATATTATTGCAATTTCATGTAAATGCCTGTTAATCACAGTTACCACCAAAAGGTACTGAATTATCAATTATAATGACTGCAGTCCTTCTTATGTAAAAAATGGTTTTGGTCTGCACCTAATGTGGGTAGGATGGAGTTCCAGGTCAACTACATCTGCATGGAGTTAAAGACAAGAGTGCAGCCAACAAATAGGAAGGCCCATGGCAGATTTCACCATTGAAAATCAAGGACACAAGGATTTCCAGATAGACTCTGGATGGAGTCCTGGGCAGGAGACTTACAAATACAATTTACCAATGCTAAGAGCTTTATTGAAAAGAGGAACCAAACCAGGTTCTAAACAAGTGTTTGAACATTCACAGGTATGTACATTTTTAGGCTCTTCTGGGGGAAAAAATAGTGAGTGTACCCTTGCTTTAGGAAATTTGACAAGATACTTATGTACAGGAGTGATTCCAGAGGACCGTACTTATCACCTTCACATAATCCAGTTCTCTCCATATTACTTGATATTTATATATTGGTGATTAAAAAAAGACATTCCTCATCTGGCCATTCTCTTTGCTTTTAACACCAAAGACTATTGAAAATTAAATGTTTCATAACACACATCAATATTTCCCAGTAATTTTGAAACAATTAAATTAATATTTCCCTTCAAACTTTCTTTTGTTTCTAACTGAATATGTGTTCCATGTAAAAAGGCAGTGAAACTGCTTATCTGTATTATGGCAGCACCTTTGTGGCTCTGTTCAGGGGCTGGGGAAAGTTGCTGCAGCAACAGCTCAAGTTATGTAATGCTTCAATGAAGGATGAGTAAGCTGGTTTGCAGGGGGCTGCAAGCCCAAGCTTTCCTTTTCTGTCAGTTTCTGTCTGTGCATGGGAAGTGAAATACATTTTACAATAGGTTTTTAAATCCTCTATGGAGAGTAATTTAGATTTAATGTGCTAAATAGTAATAAGAACAATATGGAGAGAGAATAATTCGGGGTATTTCTTAATATCACATTTTACTTGGCATGTTTGAATAGGCATAAAAAACTGGATTTTATTTATTTTACAGAATCAAAAATGTTGCTGATGCATTGCAAAGTGTAGCAAGACTTACCTGTGTTCATGTAACCTAAACAGCATGAATTACTGCACTAAGCAGTAAATCATAAACAAACATCTCAGATTACCAAACTTTTTGTTAAATCTTCAGAGTTTTCCTGTTCTGGCCTCTCACTTCTCTTTGCAGTAATTCCAAAGGTTGGTTCTGACAACAGAGGTTTAGGAGCATTTTGGAATTGTACATTCAGGACTGAGCAGAGTGGAATGAAAGCATCCATAAAGAAACTCAACATTTCATCCAGGTGTAAGTGATGGGGAAGCAAAGTGTGACTCAGGAGACTTGGCTTTTAATCCTGCCTGTCCTGGCTATTAAACCTGGCTACATTTTCAGGAAAGAATTTTAAAAGAGATTTATGCAGTATGAAATATTGATATGCTTTTCCAAGCATTCAGTGATGCTGGATTTGAATGATCCTTTTTATGTATTGTCAGTTTCCTAACAAGGTCTCATCTATTTCTGCATCGAGAATCTGGCTCCTTTTCTGACTGAAATTTAAACAACTAAATTGTCTTTCTCTGCACATAAAGAGTCTGACCCTCAGGCAGAATATCAGTTTTTGATTTTTAAATGCCATTTTTATTTCCTGTATTTCCTAGAAGAGTGAGGGCTGTAGACACACTATCTTGCTGTAAATGATCTTTGCTTGACAGTGATATGGCTATTTTCTTTACATCTGCTCCTGTTTTGCACTCTGAGGTTAGTGAAAAATCAGAGTGCAAAATCAATCACTGGCATTGGCTTTGCCAGGGGTTCTTTATAGCCCACCTCTCTTTGGGGTGTGACAGTGCATTCTGATTGTGAAAATTATGTTGCAGTGCTTTGCTGATTGTGCTGTTTTGCCTTTCTGTTTTATTTTTTCAGAAATAGCCTTCAGAACACTAGTGTCTTAATGTGTTGTTATCAATTTCAGTAGTGATGGTCACACACATTAACAGAACACACTGAGAACTAATTTTGCACTGAGCATCAGCCAACATGTAGGGTGCATTTACACTGCTATTTGTGAAGAGAGTATCCCAATTGTCTTCACTGACTTTGTTTTGCTTCACATTTTGGAGTGGCATCCAGCCATATAAAATGGATCATTTTCAGATGAAACTAAGCCACATATTTTTCAAAAATGCATTCAGTGCTCTTCAACCACTGACATGCATTCTGCTGCCAGGACCAGACTGCAATCAGTCAAAAATAAATGGACTGGTGAAATGTTTGTGTAAAATGTAAAATGTTTGTGGTGTGGACACTAGGAGATGACTGGTTGTTAGCCTCTGATTCTGTCCCCATTGGTCAGCACTCCTTGCTACACTGAGGCACCTTAGAGGGGCAGCCACAGTATTTGCAACTTTAAAGTTTCTCAGGACTGTTCCTTGAGAAATGCAGTCCAGTGATTACTTCTGGATCTGGATGCCTAGATTCTCATTTGTGTTGATTACTGTGTTAACTATGATGTCTTTCATCTTGTCCAGCCCCACCCTGCTATTCACCTTTCTGTGTGCTATCATCATCACACCCTCTCTCTTCTGTCCTTCAGCTTTGTTTGAGTAGATTGACTCTAATAACTGGGGGCAGTAACAACATCCAGGCTGAAAGATTCACATTGGGTATTCAGTCTCACAGAGGAAGTGGTGAAAGCCCTCCTGAGAATGGACCTTCATACAGGATCAGTTGAGCCTTACAAGATTCAGTCGGGTGTTATCAAGGGTGCAGTTGATTAGATTATCAGGCCAGTAGACAGTCACCTCTTATTTTAAAGAGAAATCAGCTTCTCCAGACAGTGAAAGGCTGACTCTGAAATACATTCACCACCTCTTCTACCACTGCTGGATGCTGAGTTTGCAGACAACTATTGTAATGATTCTTTACAACCATTATAATAACCACTGTTCCCCATGTCTCATCTTCCAGTTTCCTAAAAAGAGCAGGAAGTAAATGTGATTCTGCTTTTCTTGGGGTTTTGGGGGGATTTGTTTGGTTGGTTTTTGTTCCACCACGGTATGCAGTGACTTAGGTGGTTGAAAAAGAGCATTTGAAGTCATGTTCTCTTGCTAGGTACATCGAGGTGTCATCCTGCTGCTGGGCAAAGCCACACAAACAATCCTTTCCCTCAAATTAAACAAACATAAAGCTCCAAATGATACCTAAATACTGTAGCCTCATCTAATTATTTGTGAATAGGATAGATCTGTGTGAAAATAGGCACCATTCCAGCAGACCTATCTTCCTGCAAAAATATTGCTGCTTGCCTGTTCAAAGATTAAAGTAAAGGTTCACACTCTCCAAGGGAATCACAGTGCTTCTACAACTGTATGCTAGGGATTTCTCTATTACAGATATTCTAGTCCTGACTAGGGAGAAAATCCCATGAAAATCTTCCTGGACCAGTGACAGATTTGCTCCAGTATGAAGCAAAACGAGGGATGTGAGCTTCCTGAAAGCCAATGGATTTGTGTCAGTCTGTGGGTTTGGCTGGTGTGAGAAGGATGGGAGGACACTTGGACACCACATTCTGCTATCAGCCCAAGTAGGGAGCCCTTTCTGACACAGGCAGTGCTTTGTTCTTGCTTCACTGCAGAAATACAGTGTTGTAAATCACAAATACATCATTTACATGTGTGCACTCATATGTATGCAAACAGCTGTAGAGAAATGTATTGTAAAAGACACATTATCCATGTGTGGATGTGGATGAAAAACTCAACATACGCTGGCAATGTGTGCTTGCAGGTGAGAAAACCAATCAAATCCTGGGCTACATCAAAAGCAGAGTGGCCTGCAGGTCGAGGGAGGTGGTTTCCCCCCTCTGCTCTGCTCTTGTGAGACCACACCTGGAGAACTCCATGCAGTTCTGGTGTCCCCAACATAAGGAGTTGTAACCATTGGAGCAAGCCCAGAGGAGAACCACAAGTTTAAGAGGACAGGAGCACCTCCCATAGGGAGACAGGTGAGAGAGTTGGGGCTGTTCAGCCTGGAGAAAAGAAGGTTGTGTGGAGAGCTCTTTGCATCCTTCCAGGATCTGAAGGGGACTGCATGGAATCCAGAGAGTGACTGTCAGGAACTGTAGTGATAGGACAAGAAATTATGGGTTCAAACTGAAACAGGGGAAGTTTAGCTTAGATATTACAAAGAAATCTTTTATTGTGAGGGTGGTGAGGAGCTGGAACAGGTTCACGGAGGTTCATGGAGGTTGTGGATGCCCCAACCCTGGAGGTATTCAAAGCCAGACTGGATAAGCCCTTAGGAAATTTGGCCTAGTGGGAGGTGTCCGTGTCCATGGGAGTGCAGTCTGTGACTAGATGAACTTTAAGGCCCCTTCCAGCCCCTTCACACGGGTTCTCCGGTCGGATGTATCGGCGCACGCCACTCCCCGCGGGCCGTACCCCAGCACAGGCGGCGCGGCCCGGCCGGGCCCTGTCCCTTTAAGGCCGCCTCCGCGCCCTACCACGTGCTGGGGCTGGGCGGGGGCGCCGCGCAGCCAATGGGGACGGCCCGAGGGGCGCGGCGCCACCGCAGCCCCGGCCCCATCTCTGTCTGCCGGCGGCGTGGGGAGCGCTGCCTCCCTCTGCCCTGCCCTGCCCGGTGCACGGCCGGTGTCAGCGCCGCCGCCGGGAGCACCCGGCCCCTCGGTCAGGTGACGGCTGGCGGCCGGCAGCGGCGCGGCTGAGCGGCCCGGCGCTCCTTTCGCCTCCTCTCGCCTCCGCGGAATGCTGGGCGGCTCCGCAGCGGCTCCGGGGATGCTGCCGCGGCCGCCGCCGCTCGCCGCCCGCTGAGCCGCTGCGAGGGGCGCGGCGGGGCCGCCGCCGGGCGGGAGGGCGGCATGGCCCCCACCCTGCTCCAGAAGCTCTTCAACAAAAGGGGCGGCGGCGCGGCGGCCCCGCACGGCCGGGCTCCGGGGGAGGGGCCCGCCTTCAGGTGAGCCGGGCGGGCGGCGGCGGGCGGGCCCGGGGGCTGCCCCGGCGAGGCGGCAGAGAGGCCGGCGTGGGGCGCAGGTGTGCCGCAGCCCCGCGGGGTCCCCCGCCGCAGAGTTTCCGGGGGAACGGCCGGGGAAAGGGGGTGCGGCGGGAGGCACGGCCGCGCCGGGGTGGCTCTTCTCCCGCCTTTCCCTCCCGTTGGATCTCTCAGCCATTTTCTGCTCGAGTTGGCGGTGGCACGCCCGGGAGCCTGGGGCGTTCGCCCCTCGGCAGCGCTGGGGGAGAGGCACCGGGCCCCCTGTCTGGCGTTTGTGCGCGGTTGATGGGATAACTCGTGCCCGGGTCTCATCAGCACTGGACAATTAAGAAACGGCTTAATTGTTATGACCTAAATACACGTGCGCAGTCTGGTGACCCGCTAAGCATTAGGCACCTTTCACTGCCCCCTGCTTTTGATACCGTGCGTGCTGAAACGTGAGGCTCCGTAGCTATGGATGCTTCGGGGTTTAAATGCATAACCTCTATATAATATCGATTCTCTGTGTAATATTGAACTTTTAATGTTTTCTGAACCTTCGGGGGCAGCGTTTTGCTCAGGCTGGTGCTTTGGAGCTTTGTTCGTGTGACATCTGTGCTGCTCACAAGACCGAGCGGCCCGGTGAGCACAGTGACAATCACATGCGTGCCCCGTAACCCCTGTGCCTGTTTTGCTGTGCGGCATGAGTTGGCTGGTCTTGTGATCAGATGGTACACGGGGCTGAGTTGGAATCTGGGCTTTAAACGCTGAAACTACTAAGGATGGTCAGGGAGAGCAGTGGGCAATATTTTGATCCACAAAATGCCATCGTGCCAAGTATGAAAGATCACAGTTGTGGAACCATTATAATTCCAGAGATGATCTGTGCAGCATATTGCCATTTGTGGGCTAAAGTTACAAGATAATGGAGAACAGTAGTGTAAGATGAAAATGACAATATATTTGGGTTATAAGGTGATTCCTTTGAAAGTGATTGGACACAGTCTTGGAGCTGCAGTCAGAGAACAAATCTGGTGAATTTTGTGAAGCTGCAGAGTCGATATGTTGCACTTGTAACTGCAGATTATTTTTCTGTAACTGCCACTTCTTTTAGCACTTTTTCACCTTATGAGTTAAATATCTCCTTTAATGTGGAAGAAAACAGTTCCAGACTAACTCTATTATTTTGCATTGTACTTATAAATATTCTGTGTCAGAGACCAGTGTTGTGAGTTCTGGATTATTGGATTGTAATTGGATTATCAAGTGTCTCCATGAAGGCAGATTCCTTGCACAGTGTGTTTCCCCCTAAAATCAGTAAGATTATTCTGTCTGGAGTATTTAGTGAAGTTAGGGATTGTACTTTCTCCTCCTTTCTGTTTTTTGGATAAGATATTCCACACTTGGTTTTCAGCTTAAGTAACATTTAAGTTATGTGATGCTTTGCATAAAAGCTATTATAATGAAAATACTTCTGTAGGTACCCTTCACTCTTTTTATCCTCTATTTTTCCTCATTCCCTTTCTATCTGCCTTTTTTTGATGCACCTAAGGTTAATAAAATTTTTGAAGTATTTTACATGTGAATGGAGGGGTTTTTTGCTTGTTAATATTAAGCTTCTTCCTTACAACTTTTAAGTATGCTGTAATGCTTTTTCTTTCTTTCCAGTGATCTGTTCATGATCTGCAAGAGCATGCTTATAGGGTCTGAGAAGCTTTGCTGCAATGCTTTTAATAGACTTTCTGTTCAACAGTAATCTCTGTTTGAGTGGAGAGATGTGATTTGATCTAAGTAAAGTAGGAAACATAATCCTTTGGTAGCTTCTGTATTAAGCACATACTGCTGTTCAGTATGGATACAAAGTGGCAGAATCATTTTCTAATGACAAGGCTGTCTTTTTAAGGATCTTTAGTTAGTTTTATTCCTTCCAGGTTTTGGTTAGTGAGGTCCCTCCATGCTCAATATGTCTGACAGTGTTTAGCTCAGCTCAGGGGTCCTGTGAGACCAATAACAATCTGTATCCTTGGACTTTCAATTGTTATGAATGCCTTGAAAGCTTAAGTGTATTCACACACCCTCCTTACCCTGAAAAAGAGAGGAATCACCAAAAATCTCTTTAGTAGATAATGCTCCTCAAATTAATGTGATTTGACAACTTTTTCCAATTATGTTGTTGGAAAAACTTTGTGTTTTCTAGTCTTCCCAGGAACACCAGAAAAAGTTCTGTTGCAGGGGGCTATCAACCAGGCTTGCATTTTGCCTGTAACAGGCACTGCATGTGCTCATTCTGTTGCACTCTCTCCTTTAATGGGAACTACATCTTGGCCAGAGGTCCACGCTCCTTCTGCTCTGAAGGAAGCATCAAACTTCAAGGTCTGTGCTGCTTACCAGGATGAGCTGGCAGTGCCTCAAAGAGCAGGAGACATGGAGCCTATAGGTGAATGTGGAGCCACAGGAAATGATTTCTTGGGTGCATGAATATGAGCAGATTAATTTGGCTCAGGAGTGCTCTTTTAAAGAAAACCTCTAAATTGTCCCACTAACTGCACTTTGGCTCACAAAGCCAAGGGGCTTCAGTACATAAACTGGATTCCTGTTGGAATGAATGGAATTAGAAAGTGTGTTCCAACCACTAATGGGTATTCAATCCCTGGGACCATTCTACAGCTGGTCAAAAGTAAAACTCCAGAGCACATGTAGTGTGGGTGTCAGGTCCTTAGCAGCAATTAATGCACTCTGTGAAGCTAGTCTGAGCTGCATTACATGTTCACATAAGCACAACCTTCACCTGCAGGGTGAGGAGAGTGTAAACATGAGATGCAGATGCTAATATAGAGCTATTGGGATAGTAGGACTTTCTACTGGCCCAGGCCTCCCTTCAAGATAATGGAAGTATGAAGTGCTAGAAGGGTAGTAGTTAGAATTATAGAATAGCTTAATTCCTTTTTTACAAAAATTATAAACCAGCTGGAGAATAGATGTGTATTAGTGAGATATTACATTTGTTCTAAGCAGTTTTGTATACAGACTTGAGCTTCTCTTTTTTTACTGCTGCTTCTTGCTTCCCTTAACTAAAAATATATATATCTATGTGTGTAATACATATGTAAAGATGGATGTGTGTGTATACACACATCCCCTTCAACAGAGGCACTTGAGTGACTGTAATTGAAGATATTTCTTCTTAGCCTCTGAGACTCTGGGAAAACCCTAATTACTTTGTGTGCAAGCAGTGTGTATTTATGTGGCTGAATTCCCCTAAAACTTC
Organism: Molothrus aeneus; assembly: GCF_037042795.1. NCBI lineage: Eukaryota > Metazoa > Chordata > Aves > Passeriformes > Icteridae > Molothrus > Molothrus aeneus. The sequence continues at coordinate 32,359,554 of NC_089649.1, forward strand.
TTATTTCCTTATCAAATGTTGCTTCCCATATAAAATTGGTTTAGCATAGTTTGTACAATATTTTGGAGTGCTACCAGGGTCATGTATTAAGCAGAATCATAGATCAGCTTGTGTTGGAAGAGACCTTAGAGATCCTCTAGTTCCAACCACTGCTGCCTTAGACAGGGATACCTTCCACTAGACCACACTAATCAGAGCCCCATCCAACCTGGCCTTCAACATTTACAGGGATGGGGCATCCGCTGCTTTTCTGGGCAGACTCTTCCAGTGTTTCACCACCCTCACAGTAAAGAATTTTTCCTAATATGTCATCTAAACCTGTTCTCCTCGTTTGAAGCCATTCCCCCTTGTCCTGTCGCTGCATGTGTTTTAAAATTTCTCTCTCCATAATTTTGTAGGCTCCCTTCAGGTACTGGAAAGCAGCAATGAGGTTGTCCTAAAGCCTTCTCTTTTCCAGTTTGAACAGCCTCAGTTCTCTTAGTCTTTCATCACAGGAGAGATGCTCCATCCCTCTAATCATGTGTCTCTCCTCTGGACTTGCTCCAACAGGTCAATGTCCTTCCTCTGGTGGGGACCCCCAGAGCTGGATGCAGCACGGCAGGTGGGGTCTCACAAGGGTGGAGTAGAAGGGCAGAATAGTCTCCCTGGTCCTGCTGGCCACGCTGCTTTTAATGTAGTTTGGGACATGTTTGGCTTCCTGGGTTGCAATGCACATGGCTGGGTCATGTCCAGCCTCTCACCCACCAGCGCCCCAAGTCCTTCTGGGCAGGGCTGCTCTGAATCTGTCCATCCCCAGCCTGTGTTGATACCAGGGTTTGCTCTGACCCTGGTGCAGCACCTCGCATTTGGTCTTGTTAAACCTCATGAGATTGCCATGGGCCCACTTCTTGAGCTTACCTAGGTCCCTTGGGCTGGCATCCCATCCTTCAGGTGTGCAGACAAGCACAGCTTGGTGTCATCTGCAGATTTGCTGAGGGTGCACACAATTCCATCGCTGATATTCCCCAAGGGACACCATTTGTCACTGATGTCCATCAGGACTCTGAGCCATTGACTGGTGCCCTCTGGATGTGGCCATCCAACCAGTTCCTTGCCCACTGAACAGCCCATGAAGTTTTAGGGATTGCATAGAGTATAAGCACATAGTATCTCAAGAGTAGAATGTCTCAAGTGCTAAGCATGTATTTGAGTAAGGTATTGGGGGATGACCTTAAGGAAATTGATCTGGGTTGCAGATAGTTTGATTTTACTTAAACTGATAGCAGTTTTTCTGTAATTGTGTTTACCCGATTCTAGAAGAAATTTCACATCTCTGCTTTTCTGCATTTTTCAGCATAAAGTCTGAGGTTGTCCTTAAGCTGTGGATTCAGACTTCACCTTAATTTCAGTCTTTTGTAGTTTGATTTGGTTTTGGGTTTTTTAAATGAAAATAAATGTCTTGGAGTTTTTGGAAGACTGCTTTCACTGCTGAATATGTAATTTATGCATTGCAACCTGTGATTAAATTTCTTTGATATTAGTATGTGTAGTGAAGGTCTGTTGTAAAGTAGGGAATAACTTCATTTCAAGTATTTGTTTTGTTTTTTTTTTTTAAAGGTTGTGTTATTTCAGCTGTGTCTGAAACTTGCATGCAGTCTATTTCCTCAGCTTTAAGTATCAGCTGCTCCTTCTGGTGTCTATAATGGAACGAATGTCATGTTGTAGCTGCAGGATATCTATCTGGTAACAGTTTGTTAGCTTTGGTATATGAGATCATTTGTTTGGCAGCTGGTACTAGTGATTCCTTTGGTCATAGTACTGAAATGCTTGGTGAGCTCCTACTTGCTAAGCATTATTTCACAGCATTTATTACCAGCCTGGCAATGTTCCACCTTCTGAAAAAGGAAAGAAAGCAGTAGTGAGCTTGGAGTCTGCTTGTATGTCAGTTTGTTCAAATGAAACACTCCTCAGAATGTTCTTGTGACCTAATATGGGTTTTTTCTTGAGCTTCTTGCAGTTTTGTAGAGATCCACACAGCACTTACCCTACTGAGCACACATGTACATCTTCATACATGGAAATACCCATAAACATCTGGCTGTAAACCTTTTGAAAAGTATTTGAAAAAAATTCACTGTTTTACGTGCTGTAAAAGGGCAATCCAGCCCAAGGCCAGACCTGAGCATGGGGGCAGGACAGGTCAAAGAGCAGATCTAAACTGTACACCATTTCACAGACAGCTGAAGATGAGCCTCAGGCTGCAGTATTACACCTTTGCACTGGTGTTAGTCTTTCATCCATAAAGTGAGCTAAAGAATAAGTTCTGCAGAAAGAGATTTATTAGAGTCTCACTCAAAAAACCAGCTTAGACAGGAAGTCATTGAAAGTATGGTCTTTTGACATGGAAACCACACTTCCAGCCTGGGGCTTTTTTGGAGGAAAACAAGCCCCAAGTCCTCTGGTTTTGAGCTTAGCAGGAGCTAAGGCCATTTCTGCACTAGTTGTTTGAATTTCCCCTCCCCTAAACACTGCTGTCACTGAACAAACCCTTGGTTTGCTCTAGCTTTGCTCTGAGTCTAGCTCCATCTCTCTTAACGTTGCAAGAAGACACCCTGTTTTTTGTTTTGGTTTTTGTCTTTGTCACAAATGACAAAAAATGTGTGGGAATGCACAAGCTACTGACATTCTGAGAGGGATGGCTGTACCTTGATTATTTAGTTCCAGGGAAAGATGCATTATTGCTTTGCAGTCAAATGAGTTTTGCCTGTGGGTTATCTTGTTTCTGATTTACAAGTAACTTATCCATGGAGTTCCATGTGTTTATTCTAAAATTGGTGTGCAGTTGGATAGTAGATGCTTGATTCCTTATTCTTAGGACACTTCTGCTGTTGACATGTCCAAAACTGGGTGAGTACTGTGCCACATACCGTGTTCAGTGGAAAGTGATTTGGGGAATGGTAGCAGCAGAAAGCCTTGGAGGTATCTTTCCTTGGTGGCACAACTTAAAGCAGGAAACACTGCAATTTAACACAGTGATGCTAATGCTGTAGGGGAATAGCTGTAAATGGCTTGATGTGAATGGGAAAATAAAGCTGCTTGGGGGTGAAAAATGTGGACAAGCATTCATAAAAGCTGAATTTGTGGAGATACGTTTTAAAAACTGATGGAAGTCTTTGTTGCCAGCAGCGGGTGGCTTCATGTAAACTTACATAAACTTTGTAACTTTTCTTATGTAAACTAAGTTCAAGTTGCAAAATAGCTTTATTAAATTTTGGGGGAAGGAAGATGGAAGAGTTTTCACAAAAATGTTTTAGTCATTAGTCATCATATCATCCCACTTTGAGGTTGTGGGATGTAGGTGTTTCCAGTGCATGGTAGGGGCCTTCAGCTGTTGCTTTGGTCTGAACAGTGAGTAACAGCAGACCAAATGCCCTGAGATAGTAGATGAGACAAAGGAGTTGGGGTCAGAGGGGACAGAAAATGGAGTAATTTTTCTCATACAGATAATCCTTTGTTCTGACATTTTGGTATCATTGAAGATGCTGAGGACTTCCTTTGCAAAGAAAATTCTTTAGATTAATACTCACTCTATGTGCTACAATCCGTGGTGATGTACCTGTTCCTTTAAGAATTCCTTCTGACTCTAACAATCATGTACTTTCATCATGTACTTTGCACCTTAGTGATGTTCGTGGATAGCTTCTGAAGAGTAAATTCAGATTTGGAGTCATGTGTTGTGTTTTATATTTGTCTAGAGTTACTGCTGAGTGCACCCTTGATTAAGAGCACACTGTTGTCTTGTATGCAGCTTAGATGAAGCATTGTAAGAAGAATGTTCTTAGGCTGTCCTAATTACCAGTATTTGCTGTGTGAAGGTTTCCATGGGTACATTTCTTAGGCAAAAGATGAGGAATGCAGTTCTGTAGGGTGGTGGTGAACAGGCTTGCTAGAGAGAATAAGCAGGAAAAGGAGGACTTTGAATGGGGTACTCATGTGAACACAGCAAATATCTGTCTGCACTTTTTCAGTGTGCTTCCTGTGATAGTGTCAGATTACTGCTGATCTGACTAACAGGCATGGACAGGGCAGTTCACCTTTGCCTGTCATGAATCAGCTCCTCTGTGTGTGCTCCACCTATGCTGCTTCTTAATCTTCATGCTCAGGTTCTTCTCTGTTCTGCTCTCTCCCCACTGCAAGTGCCCTTCTCAAGTCACCCTATGTGCCTGGGTTTGTCACTTGAATACCTCAGTAATGTCTTGTGTTAATGTGCAAGGCTGAGATCTCAAGACAAGCTCCTGTGCAGGCTACAAGACAAAGTGTTCTGAGACACTCACTGAGCAAACGAGCGTAGGACTTCTGGCAACAGTGCTCGTGTCTTCCCCACATCCATTATGGTAAGTGCAGGTGCATTTACCTGACCAGCAGCTGAAATGTCTGTGGTCAGTCAGCACACTTCTCATAGGGGTGAGATTCTTACAATTGTACTGATAAAGGGGCACGAGGGCTTTACATCACACTTGCTACTGTTAGAACTGAGTCATGATTCTGCTTCCATGGACTTTGCTGAAGTGAAACTTGAGCTGTGTGTGATGTAATTATTGAATCAGTGTGGAGCTTTCTCTGCAGGATGCTCTCACTTCAGTGCAATACAGCTCAACTTTTCTCCTCCAAGGTGCTCAGTGAAATTTTAGATGTACTAATGAAATCAGCTGTATTAAGTAAACAATTGACAATATTTATTCATTTTGCTAATAGAGGTGCCAGTAGTCTGAATTTGGTATTAGCACTTTCAAATTAGAAATCTGAACACAGTAGTACTTAATTTTTTATAATGGAATTGAGAAGTTTCTTACAATAACTCAGCTTTTGTTTTCACTGAGTTTACCGACTTTTATGAAAGAAAACAGGCTTGAATGAACTCAGTGCTCTGAATTTCTGTGCAGAGTATTTGTACTGAATTCTGAATCTGGATGTTATCCAACACCTGGAATTGCTCAACTCTTGGGTTGGGTTTGTACAGGAGTACAGAAAAGCTGAGCAGAGTACATTAGATAAAGTTTTTGAAGGAAACCCCAGAGAGAAGGCTGTACAAACTGTTGAATACATAGTCCTGAGCAAGTTATTATTTAGTTATTATTATTACTATTTCACTGAATGTGGATAATTTTACAGAATGTAATGTTATTATGTTAAAACCCTCTGTGGTCTGGAAAAGATAGTTACTGGAACTTTTTGAAATCTGCAATTCACAGAAATTAGTTTATGTTCAGACAAATTTTTGTTGTATCTTCTGTTTTTTTATGTGGGCACATGAGCTTGTCCAGCTATTGCTTAACAGTTGAGTGCTTGTGTCTGTTACATTTGCTTGCCTTTCCTTCACATTCCCCGAAAATGACCTTTTAAAATCTTCACATTTAACGCCCTGCTCTCTAACTTGCGCTCTAAAATGGATTGTAATTTTTAGGACAAATCATTCTATAGGAAATGTCATGAGCCTTTTGTTTCTGAAGTGTCCTGTCTTGTTTAACAGCTTGGGTTGAACAAGGTGGGTGGAGACCTGTGAGGTGCTGGGAAGGAAGGTGCAGGAGCAAGGAAGAAGAAATTTGATGCAGAAACCACTTTGCTCAGCTGTGGAGCAGCAGGGTTAGTCCATGCATATGAAGGCTTGGTCTTGGTGAATGGCTCCAATGTTACAGGATGCTACTGCATTCTCCTGTTCAGTGCTGGAATTGGGTATTGCCTGGACATTTGTCATTTCCACAGTAGCACTGATAGAACAGTGTTGAGACGCTCTCAGTGGTGTCTGTGTAAAGGTCAGGGATAGAACCAGCTCTTCTTACAGTAGTCTGTGTAAAGCTGTCACACCACATAGGAATGGTTATGGAGGGCTAATCCTCGGCTGTGTTGAGAAGGCTGGAATAGAGAACAGGGATTTAGTGGCCACTTCAGTTCACTTAGCAGACAACCATAGTGACATGCATCTTAGCTCCTACTTGTCTTGGCTTTTAGCCTGGAGGAAGGTTGCTCTCCCTTGTTAGCCACTTCAGGAGTGCAACCTCTGCACTCCCAACTGTTAAAAGCATTTCTAGATCACATCAAGTTAAAGAGTTGGAAAAATTAACCCTTTCTCCTTATAAAGGTAGTTATGAGATTTGCCTGTGCATATAAATCGTGCTTACAAAGCACTAAAATGATTTCAGACACAATTCTAACTTAGGGAGTGCGTGAGTAATACCTAATGACTTTGGTACTTGGGAGACTTGGGGATGGATGTCAGTCACCTGCTCTGGACTAGATCACAGTACAGTTGAGTTCAAAAAAGTTCAGGTACTAAATTTCTTGTGCTCAGAAGTTCCTGGAAGCAGTCTTAAAACAGGGATATATTTGGGAATGCTTTTGAATGGAACTAGGGAAATAACATCTATTTGAAAATAGCTATTTCTGTTTGTCACTTTATCATAGCACTTGGTGTTTATGTACAGCTAGACTGGATAATAGGTGTGCAAAGAAGATGAAAATGCAAACAGAACAATGTACTTTGTAGTGAATGTGGGTTTTTTGAAACAGTCAACTCAATGAACCCATGTGCACATTGATAATGTATCTGTCCAATTTCTTCATTTTTAAGCAAAACACATCTGTGTAGAGTGCCAAAGATGACTTGAACCTCTGATTAAAGAAATAATTCTGTATTTGGATTGAAATGTGTTAGCATGTGAACTAGAAATTTGATTGAAATTTGATTTGATGTTGGCTTTTTGTTCACATTACTGAAGCACTAAAAGTTGACTGTAGTCTTCATCAGAGTTGTATCCTTGGTCCCTGTTTTCACAGGAAGTGAAAAGAAAGTGAGTTTTCTTTGTATTTAAATGAAGTTATCCTGAATCTGTAGTTGTTAGGATGGCTTCTAGAGAGTCTGCTCTGATAGACTTCATCTCAGGAGTAAATCAGGTCTCTTATAAAGGATTTTCTTGTACACTGTTTTTTTGGGGAACACTAAAGGAGCTTGACCAGTTTTTACCTTCTTGTGAGGAGGAAGGTTTCTAATTTGTCTAATAATTGCTACATAAGCTTGCTGACTGAAATTTGTTTGCATCTATCAATGTGCAAATCATTCTTATTGCAGGACAAGGATGCAACTGAATTTTCTGTGTGATTTTTATTTTTTTTCCTCAAACATTTCAGGATTGATGGACTGATACTTGGCAGCCAAATGCTAGCTGGGTGCGGTCAGGTGTAATTACAAACAAACCTGACTGGATAAACTTCTAAGTCTACTATAATACCAGTGTTTTTGAGAAAATGTTTGAGATCCTATGTGAGTAGTTTAGAGTGGTTGGCCTGCTTAAAGGAGGGGAGATTGTTTCATAACTTAATGACTATTTATACATTCAAAGTCCTACGCAATTGGTGGTAAACAGAACGTAAGTCTTTAGCATAGTGGCTTGCAGCAAGGGTAGGTTTGCCCATGCCAGTCAGCTGCAGGACTGTGGTTTGTTTGGTTGGTTTTGTGTGTATTTTTTTCATTGAGAAGGTATATGGTATGAGTGATTTAATTGCCATGATCTTCTGCACATGGTCCCAAGGTGTTCCTCCTTCCCTTTCCAGTGAAACTTGAAAATAAATCTATGTAAGCCTTCAAGATTCAGTTCTAGTTACTAGAAAGCTACTCTGTGTGTTGTCTACAACAGAGAGTTAAGGAAAGTGTTTTGGATGAAATAGACAAATTGTGATAACAAAAACAAGAGGAGCAAAATGTATTTTTGGCCATAACTAGTGAAAAATGCCGGAGCTGACGTTATATCCGTCCATGTTATCACTTCATTCAATCTAAGTCAGGATTTCCTGGCATTCATCTAGACCGAAGCAATGGACTTTGCTGTTCGTGCTGCAGCGACTTTGGGTGATCAAGCATGGCTACTTGTGTATGTGTTCTTTCCCATATTCTTGCCAGTTGGGTAAATCAGTACTTTCTCGTAAATATTCAACTTAGTTTTTCTTCCTTCCCTTCCTGGTTATTGCAGACTAACTTTTCAGCTGCATTCTCTGTTTTAGAAGGATCAAAACACATCTTGTTCTTACAACAGTTTAACATAACCATTTACAGAGGTCTTACCAATATTGTGTTAGCTGGTCAAAAAAACTGGGCTGCTTCAGCTCTCAGCACTGTTAGAGAGCCACATGTGATATCTTTTCATAGAATAGGAATTTAGGAGGTAAATATTAATTTCTTTTTAAGTGAAGTGATACTGCTGAGTTTGTGCTTTTGGGTTAGATGAAACTGACCCCTTCTGAAGCAATTTCCCTTGGAAGAGGGCCATGGGGTCCTTGGATAGCACTTGCCTCTAGCCCTCCTTGAGTGTGTTCTTTTGTACAGTGGGAGTGCGTGTTCTGAACAATGATGAGAAATGGGGATTTGCAATCTTTCTGTGCCCCTGGAGAGAGTACCCTAAACTTCTGTCTGTAAAGCTTGAGAAAGTGCCACATCCTCTGCAGTTCACAAAGGCCTCTTGTGAATGTAGCCTTTTCATAGTAGAAGTGGAAGAAATTTCTAAAGAAATGGTTGCTGTTAACATGCGGGTGTTTTTAGCTACTTGGAGTGAAGGTGTTTGTGTGTGTTACAGCAGAAAAAATTCATTTAGCTAGAAAAAATTGGGGGGAAATGTTCAACACCAGGCATTGTTTATCTCTCTGTATCTATATATTTACATATGTCCAATAAATAACATTTTTTCTTAGTAATTTTTTTTCATATTCTGAAAATAATCCTTTGAACAAAGGTTTAAAAGCTGTATACAGAATCTTCCTTAAATAAAAAGAATAAAATATAGAATACAGGGCTTTATAGAGGAGGGAGAAGGAACAGGAAAGAACAGGCAACCAAACCCATGCCTCAGGATACCAACCCTAAGGTGTGGTGATGTCTGACTTGGCCTGCTCACTTATGTAGGAGATACTAAGGTCTGAGATCTGTCAGAATTTTTATACAGCACTGCAATGGAGTAAGAGCCAGTACAGTGCTATAAATACCAGATTCTGCCTTGCACTGTTGCTCAGAATTCTCCTTCAGACAGATGTACAATGTGTAGTTCTTCCTTGTGTTCAGGAGAAGGTGGGGAAAGGCAGAGGCAGGATAAAGGATTTCTCTTAATCTCATTTTCTGGCAGAGGCAGTTCCCAGACGTGCCTTGGCAGTGTCTGTATTTAGTAGCTGTGTTCCTGGCTGCTGGCCCAGTCACATGGCGCCGCTGGAACAAGTGCCACGGGAATGATGCATTAGCTGGGACCCAGCGCTGCGTGCCGGAGGAGCTGGGGTGGCCTGGCCAGCCCGGCCACGCAGCACAGGCGCCGGACCCAGCGCTGCCTGCTCCCGGATGGCCGCTGCTGTTTGGCTCCAGTCAAAGCTGGAAGCTGGTTATTGCAGGTGCCTTGAAAAAATAAACAGGGAAAGGAGCACAGTCAAATCCTAGAGAGTGTTAAGTTACAAGCAAATTTTCAGTTCTTTGAAATGATAAAGATCATCGCTCTGGAACAGCTTCTGCAAAATGCTTGACTTACTTTGGGTCAGCTGAGCTCTCCTGACTGTTGGAAGCTATGGAGATGACGGCAGAAAGTGGGATGCAAAGGGGAAAGTTGATAAAACTTAGCACAGCTTTCTGTGTGGATGAAAGAGCTAGGTGGTGGACCAAGGGTGCTAACCTTACTGCAGACTTTATCTTTCGTTGTTTAAAGACCTAGTTTAACAGAAACCACACTTTTCTTCATTAAGAAAGAAGAAAACCATTGTAAAACACAATTAAATGCATGCCTTTTTTTCATGCAATTACAAGTCTTTAGCTCTTCTCTTTGCTAATGAGGAATTCCACTTCTGGAGTTAGCAACTGAGAGTGCTGTATCTGTGCTATTTGTGGTCCTACTTCAAACAATGTACTTGCTGGGTGTTTTCTTTGATTAGAGTTTTGTTGTATTGTGGGTTTTATTTTTTTATTTCTACATTATTACTGAGATACTCTATGAAAGCTAACTCCCAAACTTCAGACTTGTAGATAAGCCAGTGAGCAGTGATTCCTGATAACTTAGCTCTAAGTTGAGTTCTGACGCACTGGTTTAATGGGCTGCTCTTTATGTTTGCGGAAAGCTGATGTCTGCACTTCATGGCGACTCCAACTTGCGTAGATCTGTTTGTTAACTTCTATCAGCAGTGTGTGTGTGTCTTGTCATTTTTTGTGCATGTCTGTGATGATACTGCTTTGTAGCAACAAAGATGATGAAAAAATGCTTCCAGCCTTACAAAAATCCAGCATATTGTCCTTGCCTAAGCAGGGAATCTGTGGAATTGTAGCTTTTCAATGAACAAATATATCCAATATTGTTTTGGATTTCATAGAGGAACATATAGAATTATCCTAAAAAAAGTGACCCTTCTGTACAGTGATTTGATACCTAGAACTTTATTTTTCTTCACCTGAACTTTTTCTTCAGGAAAATGTGTGTTGAGAGAGAGAGCAGTGCTCCAAATAATACCTTCCTTCACTTGTTGCGTGACTAATCTGCAATGTATCCCGCCTAACTTGTGTGAAACTAGTAACTATGTATCATCCTTGAACAAGGTAGTTCATCTGAGGTTAATAGAGCTTTGCCATATTAGGACTACTTTAAGTCATTGTGGAAAAGGAATGTGGTGTGGCATCAGCACAACTCTTCTATATCTGAGGTTTCAGAACGAGAAGAAACAATGCAGGGTAAATGAGGCAAATTAGGAGGGAGGATAGAAACCTGTGTTCCCCATAAGCTATTCAATGGACTAAAAGAGGGAAAATCATTATTAAGCAATCCAAAAGATATTCCACTTCTTTAAATACGTGTTTTGGCACTAATCCTGAATGTCTGGGTCTAGGCATTTTATGTGTATCAATCTTGCTAAGTGTATGTTTTGCAAAAAGAAATGCTCATTGAAACAGCAGGTATGATTCAAACTTTGTTTCCTTAAGCTTCTCTAGCCGCTTCTAAAAGCTGTTTGGAAAAATAAAGCCTTGCAGGGGTCTCAGAAAATATTCTCTTATATTAAAAACAGTGTTTAAGTTTTAGTGGACAGCTGTAACTTATACAGAAAATTATTCTGAACTACATCGCATACATTTATTTCTCCTCCCCCACCCCAAATTTTCTTGCTAAAGTCTTACCTTGAGTCGAAATCGTTTAGGCAGTTGTCTTGCAGTGAAGATGGACAGGAAATGACCTTCAAACAGAGCAGGTGACATGCTGTCACATAGCCTAGAAAAAGAGCGATTAAATTCTGCTTCACAGAGGATTATATCTGCAGAGCAGGACACTTTCTTCGATTTTCTGTGTTATCTACTTTATGGACTGTGTGTGTTTTCCATGTGTGGATTTATGTAGTATTTTGTTGTTGTTTAGAAACTATTCTGTGGATTTGCCATGTTAATTCCCCAGGTACTTTAGGATTTGTATTATTCTACAGATGATTGCATTTACAGAAGAAGTACTGTTGTGAAGCACATCTATTTAGTGAGCTTACAGGAGTTCCTTGTTCTAATGCCTGATGGGAATTTGGTAGTTTGATGAATATTCTAGAATTTCGGTTTGTTTGGGGAAAGGGTAGTACAGAAGTGAAAGCTATGATTTCCTGATCTTAGTCAAAGTGTATTATTTCACTTATTTCATTCACACTTCAAAGATTACTGGTAGCACTGGTGTTTAAAGTAGTCTTCCTCAATGAGGTGAGGTCTAGAGTTGTCTTCTAGATCATTTAAGTCACTTGAGAACAGGCCAAAGATTTCACTTGTTTGCCATACTTGGGAGGAGGAGTAATTGTGATCAGTACTTGTCATTTCTCTGGGGATTGAAGTGGAGTTGGTTTTTTTTATTGCTGTAGGTTTCCCTCAGCAACAGAGCAAGTTGTTCAACCTAACCTTGCTCTAGTTTTTTGCTTTGCTTCTATCCAGATTTTGGAGGTTGGGGTTAACTGTGATTACAAAATCATTTTAAGGGTGCTGTGCTATTTAGCAGGTAGCACGTAGCACTGGGTTTTGAAATCTTGCTTCTAACTCTACTGCTTGTCTGGTTGACCATTAACGAAGTTATTTTCCCTTTTTAACCTGGAAGGGAAATTGCAGTACAGCTGTTATCTTATAAAATGTTTAAAATTTTACTGATGGGGAGAAAGCCCATCATAATTCATGAGAGATGTGAATTATGAGCAGATATGTCTGGATAACTTTTTTTAGTGCAAAGATGGGGAAGAGGACTTTGTTCTGCAGTAGAATTACCAGAGTCAAGGAGAACATCCTGTGTGCAGCTTTGGTCACTGCAATACAAAAAAAGATATTTAAGCTATCAGAGAGTGCCCAGAGGAGGAGGGCAACAAAATGATGGGGAGAAGGCCTTGGGGAGAAGCCATGTGAGGAATGGCTGAGGCCACTCAGTTTGTTGAGCCTGGAGAAGAGATCAGGGCAGGCACTGATCTCTTGTCTGTGGTGACCAGTGGCAGGACCCAAGATGGCCTGAAGTTGTGCCGGGGAGGTTTAAGTTGCATATTAGAAAAAAGTTACTCACCTAGAGGGTGTTTGGGCACTCAAACAGGTTCTGCAGGAAAGTGGTCACAGGACCAATCCTGACAGAGTTCAAGAAGCGTTTGACAACACTTTGGGGCACAAGTGTGACTCTTGGGGATGCTCCTGTGTGGACCCAAGAGTTGGACTCTATGATAGTCTGTCTTCTGTGGTCTGATTCCTTTGTTCTGTTCAAAAACTTAAATTTACTTGGTCAGGAGTATTTTATTAGATATTTTTGTCATCAGTACTGTTATTGAATTATTTTAAGAGGCACATGACTATAAATTCTCATCAAGCAACTTGAAGTCTACAACCTTTTCTCATTGTTTTCTTTCATACTTTTTCAAAAAACTTTTCAAAGTACTAGTGCCAAGTTCTTGTCCAAGTATAAGGAGTTCTTGTCCTTAGAAGTAAAAGCATTACAGTGCAGAATATCTAGCATGTTTCTTGGTGTTGGTAGTTGGGTTTTTTAAACTGGTAACCATATGGCAATGATGACAGATTCTTACTTGCTCCTAAGCTATACGAGGTTGCTAGGGGTTGTCAGATGACACTTGCTCACATGAGAGCCATTAACAGGGTGTTGTAGCCAGTGTTAGAACAACCTTGCAACTAAGGGCGAGTCACTGCAGAAGCAACTATGCTTTTTTTTTTTTTTTTTTTAAAGAGGCCATATGGTTCAGTCTTGTGACTACATAATTGCCAGCTACCTAAATCACATACCAGGAAACAAACATAGCTAAAGTCAATATTAGCTGTTGTATCTGCTACAGCTTTGCACCAGGCTTAGTAGGAAAACCTCTGACAGCAGCAAGAGCAAGTCCGCCATGGCTTCTGAAACCTGAAAGTCATGTCTGTTCTGTCTGGAATAACTGCAGAAGTACATTAGCAACAGCTGTCCTTTTGTATTAATGGCTTATAGAATATATGAAGATCGTTTTGCCTTTTTTTCCCCCAGCTGGAAATTCGGCAGACTGTGTTCCTTTATAGGGAAGAAAGCTGATGGTAAATTACCATTGTTAATGGTTGATCGATAGTGAAGAAACTTGCTTGAGGCTGTTTCTCTTCAGCAGGTATTTAGTTTCTTTGAGAGCTTTACAAGAGGATTTGTAGCTTAGAAAATGTGTGGAGGTACACCAAAAACTGCAAATGGCACTGGGGGACGAATAGAAAGAACAAGAAACAACAGTGATGTACCACTTGGAAATAATCTCTCTTGTACCAAATTGGATGAAAGAATTAGAAAGTCTTTGAGAGACGAAAGTGTCAGCTGTGCCAACAAAGTGACTAGACTGCTGCAAAACAGGTATGCATGTAACTTTTTTGACATATGATTTTTGATGAAGAAAGGACATTTTTATGTAACACTAGATTTATAATCATGTGCTGAAAGGCTCTTTTGTAAATAATTGAAAAAGTTCTGTTAGAAACTTATTCTTGATGATGATGATGACTGAAACTCCAGAAAGTCTTTCCTTTTTGAAACTGAACTGACATACTTGACCGACATACTTGACTCTGATGTGTAAGATTTATGTATATGCAAACTGAGGCATAAAGGGTAATGGCCTTTCTTTTCAATTAAGGTTAAATAATCTTACCTTCTCTTTCTAGTTTCCTAATTAGTTTCCCCTGTTTTACTTTTTTTTGCCACCTCCTGTGTTAGTGGGTCAAGTACTAACTGTGGAGCTGACAGGAGAGAATGCTGTGATGTGGGGGAAGAACAGAGAGGAGAACCCTCTGCTTTACTTGTAAATTACCTCTAATTCGAGCATTACATCAGAGTAATATGAAGGGGGAATAGTATTTATTTAACTTTTGTGTTGTCCTTTTTAGACATGTGCCAGCATGTCTCCAGTGTCTGACTCTTTAGAGCTATGTAGCTGTGTAAAAATATGGTTCAGGGTGGCTTTTTCCAAATTCTAGCACCCAAGGGTCTTAGAATTAGTATTCTACATTCAGGATTGCTGGCCTAAGAACCAGAAAAATGTAGATAAATATACATAGATGTTTCAGTCTGTGTGGTTCTCTAGCCTGTAGATGTTGCACTGGAGGAGTGAGGAGTTAGTCACTTTCAAAAACAGTTTAAGGTCAGCTGAAGTAGTTTTTGAATATAAATGAATAGGTCATTCTTCAGTTATTGCATGCATGCTGATAATTATAAAGGTGAAGCAAAAGCTTTCTTTGTAAACATTAGAGTTTGGAGATCTATATTAACTGAAAGTATTTATTCAGGGCAGAATGTGGCAATTTTATTTTTTTTTTTCCCCCCAGAACAAACAAGTTTGCTCTCCCCTAAGTAATAGAGATCTTACCTCCATGTTTCATAACTGTAATTGAAGAAATGTTGAAAAGAACAAGGGAAAGTAGCATGTGTAGGAGAAAATAAAGCAAGCTTAAGCTTCTCTGGGGAGGGACAAAACTTTTTAGGATATCAGTAAGCTGTTCCAAACTTGTGGCTTCCTTTCAAAAATTAAAAAAAAATCAGTAGCATTTTAGTATCTGTGCTAGACCTGGTTCTACTGTCATATGAGCACAGCTTGATTTGGTTTATTTATTTTGACTTGAAGATAGTGTTTTTAGTTCTGGTGTCTTCCACCTACGGTAAAGGTACAATCTGAAGGTGAGGCTGGGTAATCTGTGCTGCTCAAACAGACTGATGGTGTTGAAGGAGCCACTTCTTTCTTTGATTTTTGGCATCATGCTCTTGTCCTTTTTCCCCTTGTTCTGGCCTTGGCCTTTTAAGTCCTTTTGGAACTGGCTCCCCTTAGGGAGTCAGCTCACTAAGCAGACAGGGAACTGACTTGGGAACAAGAAAACTCAATTAAAATCCCAGCTAGCCTCAATACTTACTTGGAATGGATTGGGAGCATTTTCTGTGTGCCCTTTCCTAAAGGTATATAGGAACTAACTCACTTCCATGGACGAAATGAGTTAGTGTAAGTCATGCTGCCACCAAGAGGTGCAGGTTCTTCTTCCTTTCTACTTTCCTTCTTTCAGGTGCCTTCTACTTCTTCCTTTCTCCACCCATATTTCTGGTCCACTTTCATGTGCTTGGACAGGCTTCTGTTGCTGCAGAGAATTCAGTTTATGGGAGGGTCCAACAATTACCAGCGCAGACATAAGTAACAGAAAGGGTCACATAGTTACGAAAAGGGGTGAAAAGACTTGTGGGGCTCTTACTTCTGTGGTTAAATTAGAAATCACGTTTAGTCAGAACAGCCACATTTCACCTGAAATGTGAACATGTACACAAGATCATGTTAATTCAGCTGATTTTTAAGAATATGCAGGACCTGGAATTGCTAAATAAGGAATAAGCTGATACAGAGGTAAGGAAGGAACATTTTGGGGTTTTGGTTTTTATGCGTGTGAAAACAGAGCTGACCAATAAGTCTGCATCCTGTCTGTATTCTTCAACACTCTGCTTTTAGAAGATGACTGAATACTCCTGCTGTCCCTGTTTTGGGGGAACTGTTACATAACCTCGCTTAAACAATAAAGGGTGGAAGTACTGTAAGCAGTGCTCATCAGCTTTTGTGATGGGCATAAACATCCCAGTCATCTGACTGGTCTTGGGCCTACTGCTGGATTCCATGTGGTAGTAATGAGGCTACATGGACTAGTATGCCTGTATAAATTGCCTATAGATGTGCTTGATGTTGTCAAATGAGGATCTCTTCTGTAATGGGTAGGTTTGCTGCAGGAAATGCATCTGTAAGCAATGGCATCATTAAAACATAAGTTTGATATTTGGTTAGAACTATAAGAAGCATTATCTGAAATTACTTCCTTAGATTTGGGTTGCTGGTCACATAAAGCTCTGTATGATAGATTTAGTTTAATTTCTTAGCTTGTTGCTGTCTGGTATTAAAGAATCTGTTTGTAGTTTTGGCAGATTGCAGCAATCTTTAGTTCTAGCATGTTGTGTGGAAAAGACTTAAGTTGGCTTCTACTTGAACATAAAATCCAGTTCATGTCTTATACAGAAGTCAGCACTGCATGAACAACATGAGGTTTGCTTTAGTGTGTAATGAGGGAGAGTTTATTTGTTCATAAGGAAAACTGAATTCATGCAACCCAGCCTGCATGCAACCCTGCATCAGTGGGCAGATGCAGGTCCAAATTGATTCAATCTGTGTCTGAAATGAATCTTTCTCAGTTTAGATTTGTAAGTCTGTGGTCTGAAGTATGGACGCTGCTGTGCCAGTCATGGAGATAAATAAGGCTTTACTCTTGCATAGAATTTAAGCTAAAGCCATAGAGATGTAACTTTTCTTTGTTGTTAAAGAAAGGAATGACCTGCAGACTTTTTAAGAAAACAGCATAGTTACTTCAGGTTGTCTGTTGCAGCAAGTAAGTAAATAGATAGCTGTGTAACTGAAGAGATATTGGGGTATCTGCTACTGAAGAGTATCAGATTCACGTGGCAGACTAGGATGAAGTGTATTGATGGCTCTGACTTCTCTTGCATTCAGTATAACTGGATTTTGTAATACCATTGCATAGGCAGTGGGCTGAGAAACCAGTAACAGACTTCTTACACAGATGGTGTAGTTGCAGCTCTCTGTGTAAGCAAGGTGTGTAGGAAATTTGTTGGGCAACTATCAACCATGGTATCAGGTCTGGTCTCATGTAGGTTAGCATGATGCTCTGACTGTCTTTGTAAGGGAAGGCTTGAAAAGAAATCTGCCTGGCACTCTCAGCAGTTCTAGAGGGAACATGTTACATACAGGTCAAGAAGTTTCCTCACTGTGGATGGCAAAACAGCCTTTAGCATCATTCCACGATGAGAAACCTTGTATGTTATGTACATAGAGCATACTTGTATTAGAGTAACTTATAGTGGAGATAGGTATCTGGCTTATTCTGCCTCAAGATGTTTAAAAATAGACCTCCAGATAGAGTTCTTTCAGGCTTGAAAAAGGTGCCTATTTAGGCTTTTTTTTCTTAGTTACATAGAAATAGCACAAAGAAGAAATTAAGCTGGCTTTACTTAAAATTATTTTAAAATCCCAAGTCTGCAAGTGTACTTCTAAAGCAGTTGTTCTGACTCTAGCAGGATTTGATAGTGTTTATCTCACTGTTGATTTATGGATGTTGACAGAGCATGGAATAAAAGAAATAGCTTCATAAATTCTAGTCTTTCATCTGTATAGGGGTTTTATGCTCTTCTTTCCATTATCCACCTTCCGTTTCTGTAAAGCACAGTTTGGGGAAATTCCAAAATGTAAACCCCCTTTTGGGTGGAAGATCAGTGTGGCCTTGACTGAAGTCTGTTGTGCAGTTTGTTAAACCAACAACTATTAATAACAGTTGTACTCTCACCCCCCAGGTGCAGTCCATCCAGGTCAGGGCTGGGGCAGTGTGACTGAGCATCAGTCCGCTGTGGCACTGCTTCATGCAGTAGTAGGTTTTTTCCATTGATTTCAGCTTGTCAGCTACATAACCTGGAAGTGTTTTCTGTAGCTAAAGCTGAGGCCAAGCAAATCTCCATGCTCCGATGTGTAGACTGACTCCTTTTGGAATTAGAAAATGAGGTTTCTTGTCATTGCCACGATAATCTCTTTGGCTTCTCAGCCTCTGTGGTAGTGCAGCGAGGCAGGTCATGTGCCATGTTGCATCTTTGCAGAATGGACAGATTCTGGCTTGAGAGAATTATTTGGCTTCAGATTGAAGTTCAAGTATCTTGGTTTCATGTACTAAATTATTTTCATTGTAGCTGGACATCGTCTTAGTAATCAATGGCTGCTCTGTAACCCCTGAAATGTCTCTGAAAAGGGAGAAGAAAAATGGAACAACAAAAACCTTGTCTAGCCATTGCAAGGCTTAAACTTTGGGAAAATCTTAACTTGCATTGTCAGGAATACATTAAAAGGAATTAGATTTGTGTTGTTTAGAGAAGGAAGAGAGAGGATGTAAGCCTTGTGCTTTTGAAAGACTGCAGTAGAGAGGATAGTAATCCACTGTGTTTTATTGCCACTGGGAGTATTGCATAAAATAGTACGCTTGCCTTATAATAAGGATGATCCAGGCTGTGTACAGAGAAGAGAATAATAGTAGTTAAGCCTGGAGCAGATTGCTGAGACTAAGTTTTGTGTTCTCTTTCTGGAAAATTTTGGAAGAAGATTGGCTGAAAATTGGTCTGGCTGTGCCTGCCTCTGTCAGTGACACTGAGCTTAGACACTCCTTTGGAGTTCCTTTTTTCTTGGAGCTATGTGATTCGCAACCTGGATTCTGTAAATGTTGAATAAAGCAGATATTTGCCTAATACCTGTTTCTTCACTTAAATGAACCTGCAGAGTAAACACACTATTTTAATATCTCGTGTTTCTAATCCGTAGCTGGTCCTCGTCGGAGCTGGACTTGAATGAAATTCGCCTGATAGTTTACCAAGACTGTGAGAGGAGAGGCAGACAGGTCTTGTTTGATTCCAAAGCAGTCCGCAAAATTGATGAAGCTGTGGTTCAGGTATGAAATTTTCATTTTGCTGTTGTCTTACTGCTCTTTTGTTTTCCTTTCCAAAAGTAGTTCTTTTAATAGGACAGTATTAACTTCTTAATCTTGTGGTCTTTCAGTGTGATAGCTGCAACAAGCATCATTCTAACAAGCCTATGATCATGTCTGGTGTTTGGTATTTATAATATAAATATGGTATTCAAATGTAACAATACAGATTTGCTTTCAGGCAGAGAAATCTATTTACCCTTAAATTGAGATTGCTTTAGCCTTTCTAATGTTGACTGTTTGCTTTTTGTTGCTAGCCCTGGCTGTGCAATCTGTTTCAGTGATGTACACCATGTGTCTAAAGGTGCTTTTTTCCTTTGGTGTTTGGAGTAGTAAAGCTGTTGTCTCTATGTGAATTAAAACAACTTCACTGGCTAACCACATAAGCATGACACATGGTGGTTTATATGGCCATGTAAGTTTTGGTGACACATAGAAGCAAGAGCAGATGCTCTCAAGGTGCAAGTTCTTTTTTTTTTCTCTCCAAGCACACTAATTGTGGAGTAAAGCTTACAGCAAACTTAGGTCATTTTAAGATCAGGAAGCCAACAGTGTTTTCTGTTTTGTGGTGGTTTTGCTTGTTTTTTTCCCACTGCCTCCGTTTCTCTTCTACATTAAATTATTTCTAATTTTTGTTTGTTTTGAAGTTTTTTTTTAGAACCAACACCTTCAGCTTGTTAGACTAACATGGTTTGTTGCAGAGCTATATATATACACCTGTATAAGCCATAGAAGAACAGTCACAACTTGTAGGATTTAGTTATGAAAATGCTTTAAAAGCACCAGTCTGTATTTCGGTCACACTGTAAATATGCCATTGTGCTGAATCAGTAAGACTGATGAGCATCATCAGCTGATGTCTGATCATCTACTTAAGAGCGTAAATGGGTCAGACTGCTTGTTAATCTTGCTTCCCCTCTTCCCCCACCCCCTGCCCAAAATCAAGGTCATTACTAAGTATCTTAAAGTTGTTTTAAAACAAATAGCATCTTAGCAAAAAATGCATTTCTGGCTTCATTTAAATACTCAAATTATTCCACTTGCTTGAATACCTTAGCTAAAAGTTAACTACAAAATGTCCTACCAGAAACACTCTATGCAACACTGACATAAAACAGATTATAACCTCCCTCATAACACAATACAGGCTATAATCTCTTTTCTAGCCAGACACTCACTAATCTAAGTACCCTTTTAAAAGAGCCATAGTACTTTGAATGCCATGAAAACACATGGATGTTAAAAATAATTTTGAGTATTTGGTTGTTGTCAAACACCAAAACTAAAACTTGATTCATTTAAAATTAAGACAGAACTACTTTCAAATTCAGTCCTGTTTAAATTGAAGTCAAAGGAGTGTATGTGTGTTTACTGTGTGTTTTTCTGAAATACACTAAGGCTTATTCACATTGAGTATTCAAATACATTGTTTGTCTTTAACCTGCTAATTCTACCAAATAATGGATTATCTATCCCTTATTTTTGCTGGCTGTTGTTCTGTTTTAGAAATGTGTTAATCATTTGGGGAGCAAAAGTTACATGCAATTTGAGTGATTAATTGTGCAAATGATCACAGGAATTGGTTTGTAAGAAACCCATAAACTGAGATTTTGTTTACATAAATTTTGGCAAAGATTACAAAAAGTAATTCATAACAATTGGGAATGATCTTCCTGTGAAACTGATTACTCTGATTATATGTGATACTATGAAAACCTATCTGAAGTGTGAATGTGAGAGCAGTTCTCCACTTGCTCTGATGCTGGCATTTGAAAAAATACTTTCAAACTGATACATTTTTTTGAACCAAATAAGAGTATTCGTTATTTCTGTTGCTTTCCTGTAGTTTTAAGGAGATTCTTGCCATGATATGTTTAGAATGGGAGTTCTCAGATTTACTTTTTATCACATTGTTCTGTTTTAACATAGAAAATGGCAGATGAGGCTTCTGTAAAGACTTCTGCCAAGAGCTGCCAAGCAAGCAATGGGAATAACAGTGTTTCTTCCCATAGTCCCTCTGTAAGCTGTATGCAAAATATCAAAGAACAGATACCGAAGTATCAGGTAATATTTGTTACTTTGTTACTTTTGTTTTTCCATTTTACTGAAGGAGTTAGTTTATTAAAGCCTGTGCTTAGATGCATTGAATGACTTTGGCTTCTGTTACATTACAGCTTAATCTGAACCTTGAGGTCTACTCTATCCTCAAAGTGTTGTAGAATAAAAATATGTGTTGGGTGCATCTTAACCTTTTAGTCTATCTTGGTCATACCTTTCAAGGAGTTGTGAAATATATCTAATAGCATTTTGTCGTAAGAAGGTCGTAAGAAGCACTATACTGTTCTCTGTTCATGTGTGCTTGTGGTTCAAGTCAGTTCTGAAGAGGCTGTTGAACATAGTTTATTAAGAATCCCTTTAGTCTGTCTTACTATAACATTAAATTTTAAGTTCTTTGTCACTTTCTTAGTAAAAGCATTAGCATTTCACCTAGAAAAATGAAGTTTGAAGGATGTATAGGTTAAGGTGGGAAAAGAAAATGATGATATTTAACTGAAAGGTTATTTTCTTCAGCATTAACAAACTTCTCTTTGTATTTGCTATTGATGATCAGTCTTTGAAACAAAATAAGCAACTGATCTGAAGACTGCATTTCTAAGTATGATCACAAATAATTTTCCAATAAAAAACGTTTCCAAGAAGTTTTCTACAAAGACAGGGAAGGTGAATTTACTCATTTGGATAAGGAAGGCAGTTTATTTTTTGGGGATCCAGACCACAGAATCCAAGTCTTGTGAACATTTACAGCTTTTATCAAACATTCTGTTATATGGGAATGTTGCTGGATGCAATTATTTCTTTAGAAATGCAGAAGATCTTTTTTTCTCTCTTGCTTTTGGGGGTCTGCCCAGAACAAGGATAGCACTGCTCATCTAGTGAGCAAAATGCAGGTTTTCTTCCTGCTGAACTTGCTAAATCCACAGTGTTAAACCCACACTGAGTGCACACTGATCTTGCTTTGTATGAAAAAGATGAACTTCTTTGTTCTCCATTCCCCATGCATCGCTGTGGCACTATGGTAAGTTGAAATAGTATGCCAAGTTATTTTTGACTTTGCTGTTCCCGTCTTCTTGTCTGTGTAGTACACCAGACCAGCCTCCGATGTCAATATGCTGGGAGAAATGATGTTTGGCTCAGTGGCAATGAGTTACAAAGGCTCCACCTTGAAAATTCACTACATACGGTGAGTGTCCTTTTCTGTGATGCACTGTCTTTTCAGGCACTGGGAATTGATGACTCAGTGAAATAAATGACTGTTTATCCTTTCAGCTCTCCCCCACAGCTGATGATAAGTAAAGTCTTCTCAGCCAGGGTAGGAAGCTTCAGTGGAAGCAACAATAAGTAAGAACATCTTTTTTTATATATAATTTCTTTCCTTTCCCAGCCAGTGCAGTTGTCTTTCTTTCTCCTTTTGTAGTTCTGGTAGAAAATCGAGAAGGCAGCTGTGGAGAAGAATTCTCTTAATAGATCCTAGGCCAGCCAAGTTTTTAATTAAAAAAAAAAAATCTCCAGGTTTCTGCTTCCTAATTTGTTCAGGTCATGCAATAAAGTTCAGAGGTTGGGTGCTTTGGACAATCAAAATGTCCATCTCTTATTGCTGTCAGAAGGGTGAGGAAGGGATAGGCTGAGAATGCTTTGACCCCGTATCCCACTTCTGTTTCCTTCAACAGATACGCTGTTCTGTTGTACCTCCTCCCCAAAACGGGCAAATATGAATAAATTGAATCTCAAGTGTCCTAGAAAGAAGCTTCCAATAATTTAAATATAAAAAATAAATGCCTGCTTCCTTCCAGTTTCAGAAACCAACTTGTCCTTCAGTTTGGTTTTAAAGTTAATATTCAGCCTTCTTTTTTTATAAAATGAACCTAATTCTTAAGCTAATATTAATGCCTATTGATCATATTCTGAAGGAATACTGGCTTCTCCCCCTATTTTAGCTTGCAAGATAGCTTTGAATGCATCAACCAGGATCCCAGTCTGGGAAAGCTGAGCTCCAATCAGAATGGTTTGGGAACCTGTCGCAGTGGAAGTAATCTAGGTAAATATTTCCAGGTTCTGTGTCTTTCTGACAACACGAGGCCATCTGTTCATTCAATTTTGGCTTTTTTTTTCCCAGTACATCACCTCCTTGGGTTTTTCACCTTTTATTTGGCTTGGTTGTTTCTGGTTTTTTTTTTGTTTGTTTGTTTGTTTTGTTTTGTTTTTGGGTTTTTTTCCCCCATTTTTTTCCATTTTCTCTACGTTGCTTTTGTTTCCTAGGTGTGTTACAGCTGTGTAGCAGCAAACTGCTGCAGGGTGTGTCTGAAGGAGGTCCCCTCCGGCTCATCCGCAGTGCTTCTTTCTTTGCAGGTTTGTGTGGAATGCCAGCCACAGTGTGACCCATCCATATGCACACACAAATCCAGCTCCTTCTGAATCTTTGCAGGACATGCATAATTAGTCTCTAGAAACAGAGGGCTGAAATAGTGACAACAGGTGTATCTGGTATATACTTAAAAAATATGTGTTCTGAAAAGATAGCTAAGTTAAATTACTGTGTTTTGTTTTAAAGATATTTTATGCAGTCTTTTAAAGATGAATTAGCCCTTATGTTTCTTAGAGAACTTATGTTTCCTGGCTTGGTGCTGGTTTCTTGCTAACATGCAGGTGTCTTGCTAGTGTACAGCTTTTTCTTCTCTGATCTCTTGCTACTTTTTAATTTGGTGGCAGACATTCAAAATTTTTGCGCTAAATCTGGGAGGCTTTAAAGGTTTTTTTTTCCTTAAGCAATATTAATTTCTTTAATTCTCAAAACTTTAGGCTGCATAAAGTCTCTTTTTACAGGCAGAATGATGATCCATGCAGGTGGGTAGACCTCAGGCCTAATTACTTCTGTTAATTGCAAAAATGTGAACTGAAATACCAATGCAGTTTCTTCACAGCCTTTGCAAATCTTGCATGCTCTACAATTTGAGTTACTCTGCACTACTAACACTTCGATGTAATCTGACATAGACTGAGTATTTCTTATGGTGAGGCTTTGTGGACAGTAAATCTCAGTTCAGCAAGTGAAACAGAAGCTTTTAATGGACCTTGTGCTAGACTATTTCATTCTGATCTTAACCTGTGTCAAAGGGCAATCTTGCATACTCAGTTTATCAAGAGTGATGAGGATACCACCAGCCCTCACTTTCAAAGTATATCTGATTTCTGATAATACAGACTGTATTCATATTCTTAAGCTCCTTAGAGATGTTTTTACATTTGGGCAAATAACCTTCCTGTGGTAACATGATACTCAGCACAGGCTACTGTTTGCTGCCACCTCTCTTCACACCATACTGGTTTTGAGCAACAGTACGGGATGTAATTTTTTTGGTGTATGACCTTTAAACTTGAACATTTTTTTAAAATGCTGACAGATAGTATGATGAATTATGTAATATTTTCTATTGATCTGCTCTGTTTGTTTTAGCACACAGCACACCTGTTGATATGCCTAGCAGAGGACAAAATGAGGACAGAGACAGCGGCATTGCTCGGTCAGGTATCTGCTGTCTATCTTGTTTGCCTGCTTTTGTAATTGTTACAATTCCTGGCTGCAGTGATTCACCTGAAATATAGACACCTCGTGACCTGTAAATCCATAATTGTTTTTATCTGCTAGGTAGTTTGCCTTCTGCATTTGCCCCAAGCCTTTATGCAAAAATATTTGCAATTATATTCTTTGTTTACAGCCACCATGTTCTGGGCTCTTAACCAGTTTATAATTTGGAGGAAGAACTGGTTGGAGCCTTTATTAGAGCAAATGAAGAGAAATGGCTTTTTACACTGAATAGGAAAATGAAAAGCAGAAGTCATCCTGTCTATTGTAATGGGAGTGCAACAACTCGTGGGAGAGAACACTTTTAATGAGAATAAGATACATTTTAGTATGTTTAAGTAGGGATGATCTCCTACTTTATAACAAATTAATGTCCTCAAGCAGCAAGATTTATTTTAAATAATAGTCTCTCCTGTTGCAAGTGAGTTGTGTGAAAAAGACCAGAAAGCAAGAGCAATATTTGTGAGAAATTATTGTTAGAGTATGAAGAAAAGTATTTAACCAGCACTCTTTGTGATTCATTGTATGTGGGGTTTCTTACTTTCTTCATAGCATCTCTGAGCAGTCTTCTGGTTACTCCTTTTCCATCTCCAAGCTCTTCATCATCATCTTCTAGCAGCTATCAACGTCGCTGGCTCCGAAGTCAGACAACCAGTTTAGAGAATGGAATTATTCCAAGATGGTGAGTGTAGCCCCTTTCTTCTTACAACAAGTGTTTGAGAGCTTAAGCCTCCTTTCTTTAAAAGCACAAACCCTGTTATTAAATGCTCTCAACTCAGTCTATCTTCTGTGCGTGTTACATAAGATTGCCAATATAAAAAAAGGTGAAATTTTGGCTGAACGTGAACTTCAAAGCCCAATTTGGAATATAATTCTTTTTATTGATTACATAGGCTGTATATTAATATGGTGTGAATGTATAGGCTGTGTATGAAACCATATTCTGAAAAATAAATTAAATTGTTTCTGAAGGAGCAGAGCATCCTCTTGAGATGAAAGGGACTGTAACAGCACTGCTGCCATAATGACTTTATGCTATGATCAAGTCTGACCAGTGAGCAGTTAGTGAAATTTTGGAGTAATAGCCCATGACGACTCTCTTAGCTGGTACAGGATGTTCCTAATGTGACTTCTGCCAAAACAGGAAGAAAAGAAAAGCTGTGATCAAAAAGCTTGGCTTCTGTTTTGGAATTTTATTAGCTTTTGTAGCTCAGTGGCATAACAAAGCATGGAATGCAGCAGACTTTTCATAGCTAATAAGCAAATTCTTCCCTTATCATTTGCAAAATAGCAAATGGTTCTTGATTATCCTCTCTCTGTACTCATCCACCTGTACCCAGAGACAGAATGGAATTAGTGGAGACCTACAAGAAATTCATGCTGTTTGGCCTCTCTCCCTTGTCAGTTAAGAGAAGCATAAAAACTGCCAGTTAAAATATGTAGTCAGTAAAAAATAAAAATTAAACCTCATTTGCAAAGCTTTCCCTAGTGTAAATCAACACTTGCAGCATTTTTTCTAGATATTCTTAGTGAATAATTTTTAAGATGAAGAATTGTGCCATGGTACTAAAGTAGCAGTTGTGCTGTCTAAATCACACTTGCAGTTGAGAATAAACTGGTTGCTTTAAGTAAACTGAAGTATTTTTTCCTAAAGAAAAAAGGCTGAGAGCAGCCCATGTAAAAAAGGTTAAAACATCTAGGGTAAATAAGATCATTTCAGCCCAGTTTAAGAAGCAGCCAAATTTTCACAAATATAAATTTGTGCAAAACGTTCTGAAAGTTACAAATTGTCTAGAGGAAGGCCTTTTTGGGCTGCTTATTTGCTGTCTGGAGCAGGGTTGTTGTTTTTTTTCCCCACTGGAGAACCTGTGCTGGGGAAAGATACTGGAAACAGCACATCATTATTTTTACTGTCTAGAATTATTCTTGAACTGGGATTCTTTCTAAGCCAAAAGGCCTCTTCAGATACTTGTTTTCTGGTTACTTGCTAGAGAAACAGTAGGCTTCTGGTTGAATATTTCAGTGCCACAGAGTTTGCACCCCAGGTTGTTACAGCCAAGATTCTACAGTCTCTGTGACTGATGTTTTAGGCCAATAGCTCAAAGAAATTGAGATGTCTAGTTGGAACTCCACATAGTCAATTGGCAAGCAAGCTAGATTAGCAGTTTTGTTGAAAAGGCTTCTCTCTCAGACCTAAATTCCCCAATTTCTGTTCCTGGGAAGCAGTACAAAAGCTTGTGATGTTTCTTAGATGCTGACTGACCATCCTTTCCTGACTTCCTTGGGAATTTCTGTCTCTGTATGCAAGTTCCTGAAGTTCAGATGAGGTTATGTTTTTGTCTTGAACTCTGTTTTCCCACAAGCTGTTTTTTTTGCTGGGGTTTAATTGTCTGTTTTGTCCTGTGTTCATGGACTCATATTTCTGTGATGAGAATTTTTTGTATATTTAACTTTGTCAAACCAATTAAACTGTAAACTAAGTATTTTTAGAATGGACTAAGAATGAATGCTTAGCCCTGAGTCTTTCCTTTTGTTAATTGCTTCATAGTGTTCTATAAATACTACAGACTCCATTTCAAGATATTTTGATATGAAAAGACTTCAAACTTTTAATTACCACTGACTGGTATTGCAGTCTTAACTTAAAAGAAACTCTAAAACCAAGCTATTTCCAGATGAGTGCTGCTCAGAATGCCTCCATGGCTTTTTTGTATTTTACCTTTTTCTCCTATAATTTCTCACTAGATTAAAACCCATTATTCAGTTGAAATTCCTTACAACAGACATTTTTCCATACTATTTTACTTATTTATGTATA
Source organism: Molothrus aeneus (assembly GCF_037042795.1). Lineage (NCBI taxonomy): Eukaryota > Metazoa > Chordata > Aves > Passeriformes > Icteridae > Molothrus > Molothrus aeneus. The sequence goes on from NC_089649.1 coordinate 32,387,073, forward strand.
CATATTATATATATATATATATATATATTTTTATATATATATATATATATTTATATATATATATATATATATTTATATATATATTTATATATATATATATATATATACGTATGTATGTAGTGGTTTTCAGTTAAATTGATCAAAACTCTTTAAGCAAGAAAAAATAATAATTTTGTTAATTCAGCAGTATCAATATCTAGTGCTGCAAGGCTAGTATTTATAGAAGAACAGGGTGAGGGATTTGTCACCCTTTTGTATAATCACAGTAAAAATTATGCTGGGCTGAGACTTGTGGGTATCATCCAAGTCAGTTGCCTGTGCCAAGCAGTAGCTTGGAATTTACATCAGGTGTCTGTGGAACTTGACTCTTGAGTAAGTCTTGAAAATCTCCAAGGATAGAGATTCCACAGCCTTTCTGAACACTGCCATCCCTTTGATTGACCAATTTCCCCCCATTTGAGATTATCTGCAAACTCACTGAAGGTGTGTTTTGGTCCACAGGCCAGGCTCATAATCAAAACATTGAGCAGTATTGGTCCTAGTAGCAACCCATGTGTAATATTGAGAAAAGACAATTGTTGAAAGAAATGTGGCAGCACTCTCAAGGAAATAAGCAGAACTTGGGGAAATAATAATGGTTATGAAATAGCCACTGGATGGGTGGTTTTTTTTTTTCTTTCTGGTATTTTTTATAGTTTTAAGCAGAAAACAAATCTTTCTAAACTAAAGTCTACACAATTTTGAGCTAGGCAAACATGTATTTGTATGCATTAAGTTTGTGTTTTTACAGTAATTACTGGATGGTGACATTTTGTCTTCAGTTAAAATAGAAAGTTTTATTTTGTATGCAAACATCCATCTTAAGATGCCAGAACAATATAGATAGTATAGGTTATATGTTTCCCAACTTCCCTCATGAGCAACAGTCCAGATTCAAGAGCATCACAGATATGCAGCTGAGCACCTAGAGAGGAGCTCGAGTGCTGGATGCAGTTCACAGCTCCCAAGTTACCTTTAAGCTTTTTTGGTTATGATTTTGTGTGATGTATTTCTGTTCCCTTTTCTTCATCTCCCTCAAAGGTAAATTGAGGCGGGAATCTATTAGTTCTGTCTCAGAGCAAAGTGTTCACACCAGGCCTCTCTGGGGATTGTCTTCTTCCTATTTGAACAAGCACAGGACTTATCCATCAAAATGTCAGGCATCCTCTGTTCAGAAACATGTGACAGCCAAGCCTTATGTAGTCAGTCAAAGGAGTCCTACAAATGAGTTACCTTCCACTATACAGAGAGCTATGGATAGAAGCTGAATTCTCTCTCAGTACACAGGTAACTGTCCTAACAAATCTGTCTTACAGGTCCACTGAAGAAATGTTTAGTATGGCTGATGAAAGCTGCAGCTCCAATCCTGCGATGGTTCGGAGGAAAAAAATTGCAATCAGCATCATCTTTTCTCTGCCTGAAAAAGAAGAAGCTCAGAGAAACTTCCAGGATTTCTTTTTCTCTCACTTTCCTCTTTTTGAGTCTCACATGAACAAGCTGAAATATGCAATAGAAAAGGTACAGAATACTAATTTGGCATAATGTGGAAAAATGTCAATCAGAATGAAGTATTCTAGAATCTGATAGATGAAGAGTGGGAGAAGGTGCGTGGTTTCAAGCTTGCCTCCCTCCTTACACATGCAGTCTTGAGCTTGAGCCCAGTGTAGGAACTCAGCATTTGCTGAAAGAGGTGCAGTTTCTTTTCTAGACAGAATTAGAATGGAGAGTTTTATGCTATGGGTGGTTTTTCCTTCATTCTTGCCATATTTCACTCTGAGGTTTTCTTGACTCCCTAGAGACTGTGGAAATGATGGTACTCTGACCTTTCATGCAGTGTCTAAAAGAGAGACACAAAATATTTGTCTTGCTGTTGTCTTCTTAGAAATGTTCTCTTCTCTCCCCTTGTCCAGTATTAAGGATTGGTCTCCTATGAGTTGGAGGGAGGTTGGCATTTGTTGCTGTCCTGAGTGGCTGTATAGGACTGGGGCTAGATCTTAGTTATTTTTGACATGTGTAATGAAGTTTAAAAAGATGAAGAATGTGAATCCTTTAAGCAGCTGTTTTGTGTCTTTAACTCTTAATCAAGGCCATGATCTCATGTAGAAAAATAGCAGAATCCAGCCAGAGAGTGCAGGTTTATATCAGCCGTGTCATGGATGCCCTGGGAGAATTCAGGTGAGTTGATGGAATTCTGAATTACAAGGAGAGCACTTTTCATGCCCCATGAAAGATATTTGTCACTTCCAGTTATAAGCAACTGAATGTAAGGTCTTGTATTTTAGACAGTCTTGCAGTTAGTGTGAATGAATTTTCTGCATTGGTTGTTGGGGAAATGTTTTCAGAAAACTTTAGCAAACCAGCTCAGCCATTTTCCAAATGAGAATGAAAGTAGTTCTGTTGCACTCACATGTTCCTGGGATTGTCAGTTAAAGTCTAAACATCTCATCAAGAGCTGGCTTCTGCTGATGACTGTACAGTTGGGTGGAGTGAGGTACTCAGGCAGATAGATGTGTCTACTCCTAGCCAGGGATGTTGAACGATGTAACTGGCAAGAAAGTTGCAGTCAAAAGCTCTCTTTTCTGTAGTTGAGAAAGGAAGGAATGGTCAAAGGCTAAGAAAGTCAGCCCAGGAGAGAGAGAAGGCTTTAATGGAATGGAGGTTCTGTAATATCTGGAATGTAGAATCAAATCTGTGCAATGAATAGAATGGGTTCTTCTTCCCCTCAAATTTATTTCTGAATGGTTTCACTGAATAAAATTCAAATGGGAATGCAAAAAAGAGAAGCCAAATATGTAATTCATATGAAGACACTGGGCTACTGATAATATGAATTGAACAGACTAGTGTTCTCAACACTAGTAATTACTGGAAGAGTAAAAACTCTTCCAGTTTTAGTCTCCTAAATCTTAAAAAAAAAGGCAGCAAATTATAATCTGGACAACAGAAGAGGAAAGGGGCTACTTATATTTATTTGCAGAATTGAGATGTGCATGTTAACACTGACTTTTTGGGACTTATCTTTGGGCAGAGTTACCATCTGGAACCTATATTCTGTTCCAAGGATTGCAGAGCCTGTGTGGCTTAATATGATGTCCAGCACCCTGGAAAAGAATCAGCTATGCCAGCGTTTTCTTAAAGAATTTACCTTTCTGATAGAACAGATCAACAAAAATCAGTAAGCTTCCCCCACTCCCTTTATTTTTAAGAAAAAGTTTTTGTGCTTCCCAGTGCAAAGCACTTAATGGGATGTTCTTTTGCTGGACAAGCTTTTTTAAACTTTTTTCCCTCCTAGGTTCTTTGCTGCTTTGCTGACCGCAGTGCTGACATATCACCTGGCGTGGGTCCCAACAGTGATGCCTGTTGACCATCCTCCCATCAAGGCTTTCGCTGAGAAGCGCACATCCCAGTCTGTCAACATGCTGGCAAAATCCCACCCATATAACCCGCTCTGGGCACAGCTGGGTCAGTATGATTTGGAAAGCTTCAGCTTATAACAAGCACCTTTGTGCATCCACTCCTTTTAGATAAGGGCTGCATGTAGTCCAGGTCATGTTTCCTCCTACCAACAGGTGTCTTTTGCCTGATTAATCAGAGAATTTGGAGGCCTCTTTGCATATCCTGCTTTTTATTCTTGTTCCTTGTTGACATCCTCTGTTACACTGTCTGGTTAACTTGTTATAGAGGTATTAAGATGATGCAAGTGCTATGAATGTTGTGAGCAGTTTGGGAAAAAACAAAACGAAATAGACTGGATTGAGAGGAGTTACCTGGGCCTTGGAGGTCCTTTGTAGTTGAAATTGGCTACCTCCCTTTGTCTCTTTCTCACATAGCTAGACTAGAGAGCAGGGCGATAGATTAGAAGTCTGGCAACTGCCAGTAGCTCCATTCACTTACTATTACATGAATGGGCTTGGGGCAAGATTTTTTTTCTATGCTCTGTGCCTCAGGCTGGTCTCTGACAAATTTTATAGCTTGTAAATTATCTTGATACAAGGGACTAGATAACTGATGTCAAATGAGTAGGTGAATGAAAGCTCAGAAAGTAATTCTGTCAGTGATAAATATTTAAAAATTCCTCCTCTTCTTGGCAGCAGATGAAAATCTGACATCAGATAGCCCTTCACTTTAGCTGATGTACTATGTTGTCATGTAAAATAACACACATGCACACTGAGGCAGTGATGTGACTTACTCTGTGATGCTGGTGCTGTCTCTTCCTGATTGTCTCAGGCTTCTTTTTTTCAGTAACCTCTATGAAAGCTTTGCTACTTTGGCCATGTAGTTATAGTGAGTTGTTTCCTGGTAAAAGATGTCATTTAAACATTGTGCAGAGGTTAGACTGAAAGGGAAATTTCAAGTGTGCTCGTGGTGTTGAGGACAGAGCCAGGCCTGGAGTTACAAAAACCAGCTGGACTGGAGGCGTAAGCTCAGTAGTAGCTCTTGTGGTCGCTCCCAGGAGTCACCACTGGTGACTAGTCAAGAGTCTGTTTCTCTTTTTGTCCTGCCAAGTTCTCAGTGCCTGAACTCAAAATGCTCTCTGATTTTGTTTCATTCTTATAAAGCCCAAAAAGCTGTTACTCTTGTGGTTGCAAAAGCTGATTGTGAAAGGGAGATGTTGCCCTCTGCTGGCCCTCTTCTTTAGGAACAGGGAAGAAAAACAAAAAATCAAGTCTTGGTGCTTAGAAATGGAAATGACAGGATTTTGATGTACCCGTCTTTCCACCTTCGGACCTATGTTTTCATTACATATTACATATCAACTGCAATTATGTACTAATACAATTGTAAGTCCTTCTGTCATGAAGACATACTGTCTCTTAAATACCAGCTTCAATCTAATGGTATTAACAAGTATTAGTGCTTTTTCAAGATCATGATTTTGACTTGTACTGTCTTATTAGTATTTATATAAAAGCCAATTATGCAAATGAACATGAAGCCTTAATCTGATTTCCATAGCAACTGTGCTCAACTCAAAAGTAAAACAATATATTCCAGTTTCATTTCAATATTGCTTGTCCTTGTGACCTACCAGCCTTTTAGATTAATTGAGGAGTCTGAAGCCCACTTTTGGTTCCTGAGGAATGAATTTGCTCGCTTGTTAGGATCTGGGCTTGGTTGCAAGGGTGTCCCTAACAGAAGGAGAATAGCACCACTAATGTTACCTACCACCCAGGAACCTCTCCAGTGCATCTCTGGCATAGTGGGAAATGGCAGATCTTAGCAGGGGAGACAGTAAGAGAGCCATGGAATTACAGTCTCATCAATCCTTGTTTTGTAGGAATGGAGTTGGGAGCCTTATTCCTTTTATGTTCTGTATAACGAGGAGAGGAGGCTGGACATAAATGTGCTCTTGGGGTTTTTTTTTTTGCTGTGTTAGTGTCGAAACCAGAGGCAAGGTCTTCTTTCCTTGCCCTTGGAAGAAGCCTTTCTGAAGCTCTGTTTGTAACTCTTAATATAGTGTTGCTTCTTGAGGTCTAGTACAAAATCCTGATGGCAAGCTCTGTCCAGAACAAAATTTGAGCAGCCCAGAGGACGGATTTAGCATCTGAAAGCAGTCTGATAGATTAGCAGGTAGCTGATCAAGCCTCAAGGTAGAGAAGCCTGCTTTCCACACTTCAGGTAGCTGCAGAAAATTGAGTGTTTGCTGGTTGTCTCCCATGTGCTGGTGAGACCAGACATAGATTGGTTAACCAAAGACAATTTAGTGAGTGTGCTCTGATGGGTGTCATGTGAAGACAACTGGGTTAACTCATCCTAGGAATAGACACTTGTTTGAGTTAGCTGATCTTTTACCAATAGGGAATGTGAACATTCCCTTACTGGCTATCTAGGTTTACTTCTCCCAGAACTCTGGAGTAGGAACCCTTTAGCTGATAGATGATTATAAGCAGCTGGAAGATAATTGCCACTCTCCCAAAGAAATATGTTGAAAGTAGGATAAGTACAATCTTAGTTCTGTTAAAAATCAGATCTTCAGGAGAAATAGCAAATAAGTCATTCTTGGGCGGACTCAGATGATGATGTTGTAGTGCTTACCTTTCATATTGCAGTTGTATTTTGATTTTCTGCTTCTTCACTCCCCCTGCCAAAGTTAAATGCTCGTGTGAGTGAGGTTGGCTCCCACATACACAGCACGTGCCTTGCTCAATAAGGTAGTTATGTGCCTCTTTTTTCTGAACCTCATTTATTAAGCTAATATTTCTTTCTTTTTTTCTTTTTTGATATCTTAGTCCTGAAAAACATAATTAAGATTTTATTTGTGTAAAAATGCCTGTGTTTAACAGAAGGGTCACTGCACTAACACAGAAAAACTTTGATGTGAAAGAAAACTAGTAGAAAAACAGAAAATAGTATAGCTGGCTTCAGAGTTTTGCTGGACCTACATTCTTCTTTGCCCCATCTTGTGTCAGTTTCCAGGTGATAATGTCTTGTAAGCAGAGTGTAAATTAAATCTTAGTGCCTCTTATCAGAAAGAAAATGAGTAATAGCAGCTGATTCCTCACAAAAGCGCTTCTGGACAAAAGCCAGGTGTAAGAAGCATTAGGTGACTTTCTTTGTTACTCTTTGTTTAAGACTTCTATGAATTCACTGTGGAAGAAATTAACTGTCTAATTGTGTCCATAGTAAATGCTGCTTCAAAATGTGTTGAACTTGAACAGTGTAAGTTATATTACAATGCAAGATAAACCTGTGAAATTTTTGCTTTCCTGTGTAGGTGATCTCTATGGTGCCATAGGCTCTCCAGTTAGACTGACTCGGACTGTGATTGTTGGGAAGCGCAAGGAGCTGGTGCAGCGCTTGCTCTACGTTCTAACTTACTTCATCCGGTGCTCTGAGCTGCAGGAAAATCAGCTGACCTGGAGTGAGAAGGCTGGGGAGGGAGAGCAGGTGCTAAATGGAAGCAAGATCACAACTGCACTAGAAAAGGGAGAGGTAGAGGAATCTGATTATGTGGTTGTCACTGTTAAAAATGACCCTGCTCTTGTGCCTCCAATCCTACCTCCAAAGAATGATGGAAGTAAGAACAACAGTACTGCAGAGTGGGTGCATGAACCAGAAAGCACTCAGGCTGTCCCAGTCTCTTCAAAAGAAAAGAGGGAAGCAATAGAAAAGGCCAGTCAGACCTCTGAAACATCTGTTGACTGTCTAACTGGCAGTTTCTGTAAAGGAGCAGCTGATGGTAGAAAAAGAACTGTCACTAATACAGGAGTCCTATCCTACCACTCTGAAGAATCATCTAAATTAGAGGATGTAATGGATGTAAAGAAGAACAAGAACCAGAATGAGAGAAAAGTGGAGAAGCAGTTTTCTAGTAGGTCATCTGCTGTACCTTGTCCTGAAAGGTCTGGCTACAGGAATTCACACTTAGAAAAGGTCACGTTTCAGATTGGAAGTTCAGCATCACCAGAGTCAGACTTAGAAACTCATAGAAGAGAAATGGAAGAAAATCTGAAGGCATTAATTAAACATCCAGAGGTGATACGTTGTGCCTCAAGTTCCACAAATCTGACTGTGGATGCTTCTCAGAATCATGACAGTTGTGAAGCTGCCTTTATCAGTAAACATAATGTTTGTTATGCACAAATCCCACCGTGTGAGGAGAAGGAAAGTACACTTAACCAACATATGGAAAGTAAAGGAACTGAAGTGAATTTAGTTAATTCAATATCTAGTGAAATGCTTTTGCCCACAGATAACATAGAAACTGTAAAATTGCCAAACATGAAAGAAAATAGAACTTTATGCTCTGGCAATCTGGAGAACTATTCTTCTGACTGTGTAGAAGCAGATTCTGCTGTCAAACAGGATTCTTCTAAAGTAGGTGCTAAAGATGTCCCCTATGGGGATTCTGGAAGGAAAACCTCCTTCAGGGTTGAAGGGGACATTCCAAGGAACGAGAGTTCAGACAGCGCTCTTGGAGCTAGTGATGAAGAAGGTGATTGTTGTATCCCTGATGAAGTGCATCATGATAACATCAGCAAGCGGCTTGAAGAATTTGCAGAAGTGGAACTTCCTTTGCCAAGGTAAAGAAGTCTGATTAATTTAGAACTAAATGGAGTCAAAAGCTGTAGCTACTTTGGAGTTGTTTAAAGTTTCAAGTCTGAAGTCTTCTGGGAACCTAAGTTCCTTGTAGGAACAAATCAGTAGCAGACAGTGATGTAGTTCGTTAGAATTCTTGTAAGCAGATTTGGCAGAAAGCAAACATAGCAGATTTAATAAAGTTTTATGACAAAGGTATATTTCACATGCCTAAAAAAGGTGATCAAACTTTTTATGTAAGCTGACTGAAACATTTAGTGTAGACATGTAGATAGAACATCTGAGGACAGGCAAAACTTTGCTTAAAAAGATAACTGTTTAGATTTGACATAATTCTTAAATGAAACACCAATTTGGAATAAACATGGGCATGCTGTTTGAAAATTTTGAGCATTCCAGGTGCATATGAAGTTTGGTACTTAAGGTCAGTTTCTAGACTTACCTTCAGCATGAGAATTGAAGAAAACTCAAATTTAGCAAAACTGTAAGCTGCAGAACATGGAGCCCATATATCCCACAAACTCCAGTGCATATAAATTTTCTTATGTACAAGTTTGAGGAAATCAATACACTGTTAAATTTTAGCTTTTAAAATTCTTGTTTCAAGGAGTGGCAGTAGATGTTTACTGGTGTGGACATTTATGTATACTTGTAGTGCAACTGTTGATTAATATTTGCAGTAGAAAGAGGCATGACTTTGCATTTATGTAAAATCTGAATGCAGGTTGTCAAGCAAGAGTCTCACCTGCTTTGTATTTCTGTATTTCAGGTCAAATACCATCAGCAGTCAATGTGTGAAAAACTTTGGAAGATCACTTCTGGGTGGTTACTGTCATACATATATACCTGATCTAGTGCTGCATGGAATAAACAATGATGAAAAACTCAAGCAGTGTCTACTAGCAGATCTACTTCATGCAATGCATGTGAGTTGAAGTGCTGAGTCAGAGTTGTGATATTACTGAAATCTACAGAAGTAGGTTTTTTCAGTAGGTGACTTTTTTTTACTTACCTGTTCTGAACAGCCACAACTGCCATGTCTGCCTTTTTGAAAGATGTAAGCCCTTAATTTACTATATGCAATGCTTGTTCATGCAAAAATCATGTGCTTTCCTTTATTACTTTTAAGGCTTTTCTTCCAAGATTAACACAAGGAAGATTGTTTGCAACTGCAATTTACAAACAAGGAAAAGAACCCTTGAGCTGCTTGTCTTTCCCAGCACAATAGCAGACAAAATTACCTGCATTTCAGAAAAATTATGTGCAAGTTGAAACATCTTATTTTGCTACTTAGTGGCATGTGTTGCAGGTGAGGTAAAGTCATGTTGAGGCCTGTATGATGCTAGTCTGTAGCAGAAATGACTGACTACAGAAGATAATTGTATATAGATAAGAAATTTGCTGTGTTCTTTCCTCACTGTAAGTACTCCTACATTATAAAATTTATAACTAAGCTTTCACTGGAATAACTGTGACCTCAGTATGCAATTTAAAATGCTTATCTAGTAATTGTCAGCAGCTTCTTTCTGTAGCAAGAATGATTCTGCTGGCACGACTGCATGTACTATCCAGAGCAGTGATGTGTGTGTCTGTCTGTTCCTTAAGGAACAATCAGATTGGTCTGGTGTGATAGTGTCGCTCTTCTTTGGTGGATGACAAGTGGGCCGTGAGCTTGCACAGCTCTTGCTGCCAGGAGAGCCAGTGCTCTCCTGGGGTGCATAGCAAGAGCATTCTAGCAGGTCAGGGGAGGTGAACCTGCCCCTTGACTCAGCTCTAGTGAGGTCACATCTGGAGTGCTGTGTCCACTCCTGGGCTCCACAGGTCAAGAAGGATGAGGAGCTACTGGAGAGAGAGCCCCAAAGATCATTAGGGATCTGGAACATCTCTCTTCTCAGAGGAGACTAGACTGAGAGGGGATCTCATTGATGCATATTAATATCCTAAAGGCAGGTGTCAAGAGAGTGGTGCTCAGCAACAGGACAAGGAGCAATGGCCATAAACTAAACCACAAGAAGTTCCACCTCAGGAAGTTGCACCTTCTGAGGAAGAACTTGATGTTGAGGGTGGCAGAGCACTGGAACCAGCTGCTCAGGGAGGTCATGGAATCTCCCTCTCTAGAGACATTCAAAACCTGCCCGGCCTTGTTCCTGTGTCACCTGTTCTAGGGGACACTGCCTTGGCAAGGAGTTGGATTAGAGGATCTCCAGAGGTGCCCTCCAACCCTCACTTTTCTGTTATATCCTTCTAGGTGGTGCATAGTAAAATCCCTCACATATCTCTGAAACACTGAAACTCTTTCACCATACTGGATCAGTGTAATTATTACACTCTTCATTTTGAAAGAAACTAATCTCTTCAGGGTAGGGGGAATACATGAAGAAAAATAAAATTGAGTAGCGACTTTTAGGCACGAATGAAAATTAAATGTCTCAATCAAATCGGCAGATGCAGTGCTGCTGGATGCTGAATGTAAATCTTGTCACTGTCTTGTCATTTTTTGAGATGCCTTTGGTCCCCTAATGGACAAAAAAATGCATTGAATCACTTCCTTATTTGCTACATCAGTCTGTAAAAGTAGAACATCAAACTGAGCTGTGGAAATGTATATAAGTATCACATAATTGTATTTTGTTTCTGTTGCAGCATCCAGTGCTAGATGAGCCTATAGCAGAAGCTGTCTGCATTATTGCAGACACAGATAAATGGAATGTACAAGTAGCTACAAGCCAGAGGAAGATGATGGACAGTGTGAAGTTAGGCAAGGATGTTCTGGTTTCAAGTCAAGTATCCAGTCTGTTGCAGTCTATTTTACAGCTTTACAAACTGAACGTCCCAGCTGACTTTGTAAGTATTTCTTTGAAGGCTGAAGGCTGAAGCTAATGGAAATTGCTTAGCTCAGATAGCAAGCATAGAGTTCTGTAACTGTGTTGCAATATCAATGAACTAAAGCCTGATATAATGCAGAGCTGTTACAACATGTTGAAAAGAATCCATCCAGTAATGGATACCAATGGGAACCAAGTTGGTTCTGGCAAACAGCTTCCTGTTCTTGGAGTTTCTATTCAACGCTGTCATGTTGCATACTCCCTATGCCACAGCATCCTTTGCTGTCCTCATTTGTAGTGGAGTTCATCAGAGCAAATCAGTAATGCTGGTTTTGCTGATTACAACAAAATTACCCCCAAGTCTGACTGCAATAACTATAGTTCAAGTTTTAGCACTTGATTATTGGTGAGGGGAGATGGAGGGGTTTTTCAGTAGTCACCCCTTTTCTAATAAACAGAATTGATTTGTCCTTCAGCAGATAGTTTTGAGAAATTCTCTAGGAATCTCGTGTAATGACTGTGCTGGCAGATGGAAGAGAAAGATAGAGCTAAACACTAACAGCCCTAAATAGTATTAGTTGGCACTGTTTTGGGTTAAATTGGTGGTATTGATTACACTAAGTTCTTCAAGTCAAATACTAGGCAAAATATTTTTGAGTGTTTTCTCTGGATTCTTGTGGGCATTGAAAAATACAGAACTGTGGTTGAAATTGTATCTTAACACTTGCACAGTCACACCTTAAATCCTGGCATTTTTAAACTGAGTAGTTGATTTTGCAACTGAAGTGTTCTTTCCAGTGTTTCCTTAGGATTTGTGTATGCAGTTTCTATAGGCATTGTGTGCTTTGGGAGGTGTCTGGAGGCAGAATGATTTTCAGGAGTTTTTATTTCCTTTTTCTTACAAAAAGGAACTGTGAAGTGACAGTGCTAGTTGTTTGTAAATTTTTCATCATTTGTGTTAGAAATACTTTGATCCTTCTGTCAGGAGATTTTGCAACTCTGCTAAAACAACATCAGTGCATGGAAGCCAAGTGTTCCTAAACTCTAGGAGAAGTATGACATTTTCATAGTAGTATGTCTGTTGATTTGAATTTGGATAGAAACATATGTATTGATGTACTCATATCAACCAGAAATGACCACAGTGCAGTATGTTTGAAGCTTCCTTTAGGAGTGCAAATCTCTTTACATGCAGTTACTGTTCAGATGAGTAAGTATTTTTGCAGTTTTGTGGTACCAACAAAAAACAACGCAATTTGAGACCAGGTGAAAAGCAAGTGGTGATATCTTTATTTTACCACTTCAGACTGATAGTTGTGCTGCAGAGAGCTTTGCAGTATGCCCTGGTGAAAGCAAAGTGCTGGTTGCAACTACTGCATTTTAGCGAAAGTTTTACCTGCACCTTTAAGCTCAGTTTAAAGTACTCTTTAATTCTTAGAAGTTACTTGACTTTTTTCTATTTGGTCAATGAGAAACTGCAGAGGATGCTAATATAAAAACTAAAAAATAAAAAAAAAAATACTTGTGGACACTGAACAAGATGGGTTAATGTACCAAGCCTGTGGGCAGAAATGTCTTTTGATTTTTTCCTGGTGTTCAGAAGGAACAGATCATATGATGTAAACAACCCTTCTTTTAAAATAATGTGGGATTCTTCCTTACTTGCTCCCTCATGACTTAAAAAAAAAAATCCATAATCCTTAACACAAATACTGGAATTGAAACAGATTGAACTGCTACTTTGTGAATCAGCTGCATGCCCCCCATAACCACTGAGAAAGTGCTCATAGGCTTTTTGCATGAGGGTTACCTGTAATGGAAAAGATAAGAGTGCTTGCTTCCCTTTTGGCCAGAATCAGAAGTGTTATGATTATAATGACTTGAGTGAAAATTTGCTTGAAGCAAATTGATCAAACTATTGTCAAAAACCTTCCTCCTTTCCTCCATTGGTGGCAGTGATTTTACTCTACTACCATGAAAGCACATTTTTTAAAATGCCTCTTTATTTTTCCATTATTAAGACTCTATATTAGCTCATTGAAAGAATAATTAAACATCTTCATCGTGCTTCAGATGATCAGAAAAATGCATCTTAGGCTGCCTACAAGACTGAGTCTTATTTTTCTCATTAGTTTTTTAATTAACAAAACTGGTCTCACCAGGTCTCACTTCTAATACTTAGGGTTTTCATTCAGCTCCAGCACATGGGATGATGGCCTGAAGCTATTTGCTGCTACTGTTTCTAATTGCTGTCTGTGCCTGCTGGTTGATTATATGTTTGATAATGTGAGGTTCTGTATTGCTTCCTGCTTTCATCTCCTGATTTCAGAGAGCTGCCCTAATTTAACTTTTTTGAAGTGGTTATCCCTGTGAAAAGAAGGAATATATCAAATAGAATGTACCTTTGTCCTACAACAAAATACCTGATAAGACTTCCTACCTACTCAGCTTGTGAAGACATGCTGCCTGCTGACCTTGTCTTGCTAGAGTAACCCCTCTCTCTCCTTGAAGCCAAGGTTCCTCTGCTCTCTTGTAGTTGGTATATGAGAAATTGCCATGAATCACATGACTGTATTAAAAAATAATATGCATTTCTAGCATTCCACTACTGGAAGTGGAATGATTAAACTGATGTTTCAACTTGAACTATTACCTTTTGGCAATCAGCATCAAATGTTTAAGCAATTTTAAACTAGAAGTACTTAGGAATTATGAAAACAAATGCCTAAAATGGATTTGTAACTTAGTTGCTACAGAAAAGCAGTCAGCAAAAGAGTGATAATTCTCTTACCAATAAGGTTCTGGTGTCTTCCACATCTTGAGTCTTAGTTTCTTGAATGGCACTAGAGCCTTTGAGCTAGAATGATCATTTTAGAAACTGTTGTTTAAACTAAGTCTTTCAGAAAAATAGTACTAACTTATAACAAAGACATCTTGATCCAAGAATACTACCTTAATTCTTAGTAAGATATCTTGAGTTGTTTTGAACCTCATTAAAACTGTTTCAGTTGGCACAAATGCAGTGATGTGAGTGGAAATGTGAGGTGCAGTTTACGCAACAAACTTGCTGCCCAGGAGAGCTGGAACACCCCAGTTCTATGAGGGGTTTCCTCTTTGTGGAGTAGTGTAACTTTTTTATGTTTATAGCACAATTGTAATAAATCCAATTGCCTCTTCTAGATTTTGGAGTGGAAGCTTAGTTTATCTTCTGAGATAGAAGGTAAAGTGATGTGCTTACATTTCTGTAATATTTGCATGTGATTGCAAAAGGTATTCTGAGCTTTGTGGTCTGTGTTTGCAGTGCATAATGCATCTTGAGGATAGACTGCAAGAGATGTATCTCAAAAGCAAAATGCTTTCAGAATATCTGCGAGGACATACAAGAGTGCATGTAAAAGAACTAGGAATTGTATTGGGGTGAGTATTGCAGGTATCAGTCTTCAGCAATGGCAAAAGCTGAGGCAATTATTTTTCCTTTTCATCTGAGTGTTGACAGCTTGTTCTCATGAGGATTTGCTTCATATTTAACACTCCTCTTTCATGTGCCTAATAAGTTGCAAAAATGCCTCTACTGAGCTATCTCAAAATCAGGAGGAGACATTTATACAACAACAACAAAATACTTGTCATTTTTAAATTTTCAGAATTTAGAGAGTTTGGATTTTGATCATTAGGAAGTTATCCAAGCATTCATACACACTCTGTCTGTTGTGATCTCCTTACTGAGAACTTCATCCCAACAAATACTTTGGAATTTTTGGAATGAAAAGGGTGCGTTTGTACTTAAGCGACAAGAGGGTCTCAAAAATCAGGTGTATAAAAATCAACAGATGTCCTGTCAACAGCTGTCTTCTAATAATAGTACTTGATTGGCATATAACCTTTAGGGAGCTGCCTGCTGACAGCAGAAAAGGGGGAAGAAGTAAATACACTTTCTCAAGATGTTTTTTAACACTGTAGATCTTATCTTTTTCCAGACTGTTCAAGATTTCATACTCAGAAATGCAGCTGTAGATAGTGAAACAGTGCAATAAGCACTTTTCTCAGTGTGTGTGTACCTGTTAAATATATATAAATATGTACATACATCCTGGCCTCTGAGCAGCTTCACATTTGGAAATCGTTGGAAAGTGACCATTGCACTTGAGAGACATTCCTTGAACTGTTACTGCATAATAATTAATAATTTCAGCTTTTGGTAATTTTTGGTAAGAAAGTGCTACTATGTAGCAAACTTAATTATATTCAAAACCTGAAATGCATAATCTTCCATAAGCTGATACTACTTTGTTAAACTGGGCTTATTGGTGCCTACTGAGAGACTACAAGCTGAGGCTTAGGGTTTAGCAAATACATAAAATATTTTTTATTTAAACCAGAAGAGATTATATAGCACAGAATGTAATACTGCTTGCTATCTTTTGTTGTAAGTGCTAACATACTTCTTGGTTTTAAGCATTATTTACCTACCTTTACTGGAAGTACATGATTATTGACAATAAATAGTAATTAAACTATGAATTTATTAGTAGCAAGACACTTCTAGTTTCTTTAAAGTGGATGAAAAATATCATTTTGTATTTCTCTTGTGAAAGTGACTGTATATTATTTTAAAGGCTGTCTCTTTTTTTTTTAATTTCTAGGATTGAATCCAATGACTTGCCTTTGTTGGCTGCTATAGCAAGTACTCATTCCCCATATGTTGCTCAAATACTCTTATAAATTAAATTCTCAGGATAGTCATTCCCTTAAAGTACAATTATGAAAATGGGAATGTTGAATGAAGAACAGAGGTGCCAAACACTGGTAAAGGGGAGCACTGATGAAAGCAGGTGATGACTGTACATTCTGCCACCTTCCGATTCTGATTTCAACCGGATGTTTTATCGGAGGACTTCAGTTTACATAACACAAAAGGCATTCAGGTTTTTCTTACAATCTCACTTCTGACTTAAATCAAGAGACTGCATCCTTGCATTTTATTTTTATTCAAAGGACAAAAGTTAACACTATGTGGCAGACCGGGTGCTGCCATCCAAAACGCTGCTCAAAACCATGAAGTACCAGTTAAAAGAACAAGTGGGTTAGAATGGATTTCATAATACTATGCTTGTGAGTGTGGTGTGGTGTATGTCTCTTTGCTGGGGAGGAGGAGGAGGAGTAGCTGTTAACTCTGTATATAGCATTCCTATACAAAAGTGTATTCGGTGGGACATGATTTTCTTGCAGAACATAAGTGTGGTTTTGTATAGTAGAAGTGATGGGCTCAGAACAAGGAACTTGGATTCAGCAGCCAGATGTCATGTGGGAATGGAGGTGTGCGTGAGGTTGATGTGACCTTTCCATTTAAGGACAAGAGGTTGAGAGCTGTGGCTGCTTCTGTTTTAATGAGGAGGCATTCTAATGGGCCCATGGCTACAAGTGGAATGGAATGGACTTCCGAGAGAGGGATTTTGTGGGAAAGCCTTATGGAACTTCTGCTACAAGTTTACATTTGTTGCTGATGCAACTTCAGTAACTGTTGATTTGCTGTATGACTGTGGTCCTGGGAACTGAACTTGTCTTGGTGTCATCGAGTATTGCTATCTCCAAGGAGTATGAATTTGGAAAACTTGCGAACGATGCCAGTGCTGTGTGAGCATGTGTCGTGTGCACATACACCAAACAATTGGCACAAACTGAAGACAATCGTATTGGGGAAATACAAGACATCAAACAACCCCCACCAAACCTTTAGTCAAAAGTATTACTTTTTTCCATCTATGAGTTGTCACTCTGAGTAGGAATAGAAGAGGAACGTTGTTTGAAATAAAATGAAATGTGGGGGCAAACCCCAATATTTGATATTACTCTGAATGTTTGCAATTACCCTTTTTGATTCTACAGAAATCTTGAACTATTATCCAGGTGCCTTTCCTTACTAGGTTATCTACTCTGACACCAGAAACTACTTCTCCACTAGTTGATACTGGCCTTTGGTGTTTCTAGAAAGCAAAATAAAATTTTGTACTTCACTGTTTTCACGTGGTTGATTAAAATGAATGTAAAAAATATCTTTTTTTGCATAAAGCACTGTTAAGCTGGATATGAAACTATGGACCAGACTAAGGAGAGAACAAAGGATCAAAACATGCTTAAATGGAAAACTCAATGTTGGACTGTTCCGTTGTGAGCCACTGTGAATACGGTGTCTGAAATTGTCATCTTGCGAGCAAATTTCTGGCAACGCAATTGCTTGAAAATAGTGAATTCTAAAAAGAAACTCCTGGTCACCAGTTGTGAGTTCTCCTTGTTGGTGGTTACAGATTTTTAACACTGAAGGGACACACTTTTATTAAAAGTGTTTTTATTTCCTACTACCTTGATGTTTGGACTTTTCTACAGTAAACTTTCAATTATTTGAAAAAATGAAATGTGCTTATTGTGAATTGTTTAAATGTGATGGGGTTTTATTAACCTTGTGTTGCTTTTTGAGGGAAATAGGTAGACTGGCCTACTGTGAAAAGAGGTTGTTTCCACGTGGAGGGATACTTAATATTCTGATACAACACTTCTAAAGCTGTTCCTTCTATGCTGGTTTTCTGACCTGACATTCCAAATATTTCTTTTATTGCTTTTCATATTTCTCCCTAGTATTCTGCCTAAAAAGGCTGAAACCTTTCTATGGTTCAGGGTTTTTTTTCCTGCTGTAGAGTTAAGCAAACTTTTCATATCTTTGGTCTGTGAATCCTATCTGCTGGAAAGTAAATTTACCTCTGCATATGGCTTTTAGCAGATACCACTTTGTTTCACAAGGTTAAAACAAGGAGTGAACCATAGAGCAAGTCACGTATTCCTAAACTTACCCTCTTGATGGAGAATGTATGTGTGCATGTGTAAGACTATGAAACTGCTTCTCTGAGTGTATATAGAAATCCTCTTGTATTTTCTCTATTTCATGTCACTCTTGAATAGTAGCTGACATCATTTAAATCTGTCCAGTTCTTTTAAAGTGGGGTTTTTATCTGAACAGACTCTTGACAGTTCTTCAAAGAAATATATGCTAACTTAAAGATGTGTTTTTGTTGTCACAGGGTTTACTAAAGAGGACAGAGATCTGCAGACATTCAGTGATTTCAAGATTAATACCATAATCAATAATAGACCTGATTTTACCACATCAACTGTTTAAAAAAAAAAAAAAAATCTGCCTTTGGGCAAGACATCAGTTAACTTTGTGGTGGCATGTGAGCTGATGGTCAAAAGCACTTGAATTTTCTTCAGCCCAGGCTAAAACTTTATAGTTCTTGCTGCTTTCTCTAACATTTTGCTGCTCTTCAGAAATTACACGTTGAACTATTTTATTCTCACAGTTTTAGTTTTGGGGGAAAGAAAATTCAAAATGAAAGCCCTTTATTACTTTTAAAAGGCTTTAGACTAATGAAAGCTAATTACATATTTCCCCTCCACCAAATGTACTACCTCAGTTGACAGGATTCCACTTTCTAGGGCTTTTTTTTGACTCAAAGTCTTTAACTTGTTTTTAGTAGCATCTTGATGTTCATGTAAATTGGTGTGGCATGACAGGGCAGTAAGTATTTACAGATGTGTTTTTTTAGACATTTTTAGGGCATGTTTCTGGTTTTATTTTAATAGGATGAAAAGTGATATGAATGTACAGCTGTGTTGAAAATTGATAATGTAGCTTAATTTTCAAATATTCCAAAGTTGTTTTTATCAGTATTATGTAGGTTTTTTGTAAACTTAAAAACATACTTTCTTGGTTAGGTGGGAGTGCACAGTCTTTCCAAAATCCCACATAAATGCAGTTTACACACTGAAATTTAAAGAATGTATGCTGTTTTCGGGCAAGACTAAACATAGGGTAGGAATGAACAGCTAAATTGTAGAATTTAATTGAAATGAATTCTTTAACCCCAAACAATACCAAGATTGGAACATTTTAATTTAAGTGAGGTACACTCTGAACTAGTCTATACAACTTTCTTTTGCTCCCAAAAAAACAATAGACACTGATTCTGTAATTCACATTTCTGATGGCATCTTCCAGAATTTTAGATTGATTTTCCCCCACTCCATATTACAAGCATCTTTGCTCTTAAAGTCAAAACCTCTTTTCAGATGCATCAAATTCTTGTAGATAAGGTTTATGCAGAATGATCACTTACCCTTCAAGGATAACTTCAATTAAAAGGACCCAAATAAAAATCAAGTCTGAACTACTGAATTTAGTCTAGACAATTTCCTTTTTTTTTTTTTTTTTAACTTTTTTGGGGGGGGGAAGGGTGGGGGATTTGAGGTCGAATGAGGTAATTTGACATACATGGCAAGTTTTCCATAGTAGAAAAATGTGTGTTGCTATTGCATGTTTGGAGAACATAGGCTTTTTTAGGAATGACTGAACACCAATGTCAAACTACATGTTTTTTTCTTATAGTTGTTTATGTACACTATCTTTTTGGTCAATTTCTTTGCGGCATTTGGTGCAATAAACTTTCTGAAATCAACATAAGTGGTATTTGGTATCTTCCTTTTTAAAGCTTCTGAAATAGCTGTTGTTGTTGTAGCTGAGGTCTAACAGCACATGGACTATTAGATAACCCTTCAGCAAAGTAAGTAACTCTTACAAGAGGTGTCTAACAAGCTACACAAAATTTGGAACTTGGTTGGTTATCCTTGGAAGTTTTACCCCACTTATATGTAAACAAGAGCTCTTACAGTGTGAAAAATATGGGCAAAAATAGTGGAAAATGAAGACAGTGACTGTTGGAATAGGTGGTGCAGAGGTTTCACAGGTATGTTCTCTTTAGTTCTTTCCATAAGCTTTTGAGCTAGCTGAAAATGTCTTACTATTAGATAATAAATCTAGTTTCTAAAATTGCTCAACTGAACAGGAGTGAGTGACCCCTCATGTCTACTAGATTATGAAGTGGTTTGTGCATTTGGTCTGATTTAGTTTCAAATAAAGAGGTTTTTGATTTCTCTCAGATCTTCCATGACCTTTCTATTTAGTATTCTGAAGCTTATTGGAAAATTCTTATTTAGAAATAAAAACAAAGGAGATGAGATGATCAACTGTATTTGTGCTTCTTTGAGCAAGTCTGAATTAGTCTGATTTGTAGGATCTAAGCATTTCTTACTTACAGACTGAAATGCTTGCTTGTGGGTCAGGTTACCAAGGACTGGAAGTAAGAAAAAAGCCAAGGAACTTTGGCATCAAGGACTTGATAGTGAGGAGAAAACCCAGCCACCTGACTGCTCCAGTCCCTGATCTCTTTGATACTTGTTAACCATTGGACTGTCTTAGTGATTTGTGCAGTTTGCCAACCTGTTTTTCCATCCAGGCCTTCTAAGACTCCATGAAACTCCTCTGCTCTGATTTCACTACTTTAAAAAAATTGTAGTTAAGCTGTTGCTCATACCAGCTGGTTGAATTTCTTTTTAAAGGGCACTTAGCCAGTTTCTCAGAATCCAAATGTTCAGGATGGTGGCAGATTAAGAAGAGGGATGTGCAGAGGCCGGCAGACATTAAATAGCCAAGCACTGGGAAGGGGTGGAGACCTGCATTAATGAATACTTGCAAGGTATGGCTGAGAGGGTGGCCAAAGAGCTTTTAGAACTGAGAGCTGCAAAGGGGAAAATAATAACTCAGATTTGAAAAATCCTCTAACACTGAAGTCAGATTCCATGATTTGTTCAGAAGACGTGACTAGAAGTAATATGAATGTTTATAGTGAACAAGCAACTGAACTGTTTTCCTGCTTATGTAAGTGGCAAGGAAGATCACAGATCTGATGGAGGAGTTCTCCTCATATGTAAAAATGGTTTCAAGGCTACAGCAGTAAACATGAACTATATTCCAAAGTAACTAAGTCTTGTGCCAAAATTCTGCCAGTCTTTCTCCCTACTTTTCTCTCTTTTTGAAAAAGTTATATAGCGAAGCTTTCTGCTGATCATCTGTGCACCATATCCTTTGGTTTTCTGTACTTACAGCTTTGAAGAGGTCAATCAGGACTAAACATACAAAACAGGATTTTGGATATAAAGGACACGAAGCCAAGTGACAAACCACGAGACTGTGACTTGTGTAAGGCTTCTGATCCCATATAAAATTAGCTTAAGTGGACACATGCTAGTAATCCACATGCTGGAAAATTGCTCTTATAATAGTTGCAGTCAGTTGTCTGTCTGGCACAATCCCAAAGCTAAAACAGTTTAAGCAGTACAAGTAGAGTAGCGCTTTGTCTTGAAATCCTAAGGTCAACACATGGCTGAAGGGCTTAGGAGTGACAGTCAAGTGTTCAAATATAATCTCATAAACTGGATTTTTTTTTTTTCATTTGGAGCTACAGAAGAGATTCCTCTGATATCTGACAAAATGATGTTTGAGATAGAGCAGATTTCCATGAGGAATGAGTTTCTCACCAAGGAATAAAGCTCCCTCTCCAATGGACAGCGAAATGGTCATGGGTGTGGAAATACAAAGTGATGCTTAGGTCTTCTTGGGATTGTCCCAGGGTGGGTTTGTGTGTTCTGATAAGAGTGCCATAGTGTCAAGGGCTGGGGTGTTTTGGCTCACAAAAATGTTTTGCCTTCTGTTCGATTGAATTCCTACCCTGCATATAACAAAATTGTTTCAAATATGTCTGTAATGTTACCATTTTAGCTCTCTTTTGCTACCTCATCTTTTTTTCCCTAGGCGAAATGAGACTGAGGAGTTTTCTGTGTGCCATGTGGATGTTATAATTTTTCATTTTCTACAGTATTACATCAGTTTTTCCTTTTTTTTAAGATCTGCAGAAGTCCTGTTAGCCTCAAAAGGACAAATCTAAAACTGTTCACTTTAGCTTTGAAAAATATAGGGGAATGTATTTTGTTGAATTAGTTGTGTTATTCTGTACAACATGTAACTTTTGACCTTGAAACACAACTGACCTGAAAGCAATGTGAAATTAAAAATCACGTTTCCAAACCATTCCATCAGATCCTCCTGCCCTCTTTAAGGCACTGACTCGTGTAAGGACGTTGCAGTCATAGTGCAAGTGCTTTAATTCTCTAAAGGTTTGTATTTAATTCAGGAATTATGCCTTAACTTTTGATTTGGGGAGCAGAGCTTCCTGGGCTCCCTGTTCACCATGTGGGTGAAGAGAGCCTAGTTCTGCATTGTGGTCCTGTTGATCAGGAATGTTGGGAGCAGGCTGCCTGATGGGGGGGATAAAACAAAAATGGAATTAGCTCTGAGAGAAAGCTAACTTTTTTCCTTTGCCCTTTTGTTACTGCAATTACACTTCTGGCAGCCTCCTGTCACAGTCTGATGTCCCTAGCGTGGAAAGGGTCACTGAACCCCAAGGCTTGTTGAGCAAGGTTCCCTGGGTGCTGAGCTGCTGCCATTGCCAGAGCCGTGGAGTGAGCTGTGCCAGGACAGCTGGGACATGACTACCAGAGTTCCAGGTGAGTTTGTCAGGCCTCTGGTATTCAAACCATTTGTGTTACACCGAGCCACGGCTGCACCCAAAGATAGACAGCTGCCTCTGGTTTGCTGTGTGTCATTTTCTTCCCACAAGAATGCAGTAGCCTCTCCTGTTGCTCAGGAGTGGGTAAACACCACAAGCAAAAGATGCAAAGCCCATTTGTAATGTTGCTAAATAAATTCTGAGTCTCACAGGTAATTTGTTGGCTGCTGGGAGTGGCTGCAGGAGTAGCAGTGCATTATTATGTGTTTGAATTAAAGAAGATCTGTTGGCTTCCCAAGTGCAAGTGCTGATGCTCTTGATGTGAAGGCAAGCTGGTAATTAGAGAATGCTGTTCTTGTCCTCACAAGGCTTCCTGTCCTGAGCCTTGTGCTGTTTAGACTGTATTGCTGCAAAAGACCTAATTAACTAGTTCATCCCTGGGATCATACTAAACTTTACAGGGGAGCTGGCTTTCCTCCACCCTGCCTTACTTCACTTCAAATAAGTATTCGCTCTTTTCTTCTAAATATACAAAGCTTTTTTGGCATGTCTATTTTTGTGGCCAGCAACTGTTCTGCCAGCCCTAAAAAAGAGCTGGTATGGACTTTGCGATGAGTGCTGAGATTTTAGATCTTGGTTTAGTTGGAGAGCTAAGAGCTGAATGGTCCCACCCAGGAGGAAAAGCTCTTGAAGGAGAGCTCCCCGGGAATTGCTGTCCCACTGAATCCAAGCAGCAATCTGCACCTGCAGTTTGTCTCACTGCATGTTGCTGAGTGTTGCTAAGTGCCATTCTTTTCTTAACAACTGGGGACTGTGCTAAAAAGAACAAAGATGTTAATGGTCTGGGGTGAAGTCACTGCAGCACCAGCCTGCCCTTTGCCCTGTGACAATTCCAATAGTTTGATGATGGTTGGCTGCCAAAGTGCACACTTCTGCCCTTCTTTGAGCTGTGATGCAGAGCTGGGTTGCATTGTAGCTGAGGTTGAAACATGACTGTGAACTTTACAGCCTGCTGGACTTGCTCAAGTTAAATGCAGTTTTATGTAGTCTGTGATGATGTATAGCACAGAGCATCCTGATAGCACAGCTTGTCAGTGTAGCACAGTGCTTTGCAGTAGTAGTGAGATCATCTCTGGATGTGCTAAACCTGTTTCTACTCACTCTGTAACACATCTTTATCTCATGCTGGGTTAACCACACTGATTAACCATTCCTCATTCTTGACTAAGCTTGACTGGTGGCAGGTTGGGAATTTTCACCCTGTGTCTGTGGCTCATCATTAAATCAGCTCCTGCTTGTTTTCTCAGCATTCTGGTAATTGCCACTGTTCATTACAGAAGGATGGAGCAATTGGCCAAAGGTACGCAGGGATACTGTGTCAAGGGTTAGTATCTGATCTTCTGAGTCCTCAAATGATGACTTCATCATCAAACAGTCCTACTGGCCAAGCTGGGCTGGGGGCATGCATACAACTCCCTTTTCCCTTCCTGGCAATTTCTTTAAAGAGTCAGAGACACCACGTCTGGCATTTAGACAAATCTTTTGTGAAATTTTTAAAGAGAAAATGTGTGCTCATTCTTATACACTGTGTACAATTACAATTCTGCCTGTAAGGCCAGTTTAGCTAAAGTATCTGCCACGTGCATGCTGCCAAATAAGTGTATTTTGCTTTTCTGAACACCTGCTTCTTTGCTGTTATGCATCTTTATTTTTTGCTTTAGATGCATGACTTATGTGGGAAAAAGTAACTCATGACAAGCAGCTGAGCAACACGTAAGCAGACATAGCAGGAGTCAGTAATCACCCAAGGTAAGTGCTAGTTTTCAGAAAAATAAAAGCAGAAGTGAAAGATCAAAGTCTCTTGAGCAAATTCCTTGTTTGAGGCAGTGGGAAGGTGTTACAGGCAAGCCTGTGGATCATACAAGATGTTAACTTACTACTTCACAGAAACAGCTAGTTTTCACACATTGGCATGAAGTTATCTGTGATGATGCTGTGCTGTGGCAATGCAGCATGTTTATATCTGCCCATTTTAATATAGAGAACAGTGATACAATACAGTTTTTCTTGAAATTAGCCATAAGGGCTGAAATACTGCAGCCAGTGTCATGGCTTTAAACTATGTGAAAGAATAGGGGCAGGAGGCAGCATAAAAATAAACAAAACAGTAAAAATATGGTACAGAGTCATACGTGCCATTTGACTCTGTGCCACTGTCTGTGTTCCTGATTCAGTCTTGGTGCTGTTTGTTTTAACCCATGTGGTGGGAATCCAAGGATAAAAAGCAACCATGACCAGACAAGATGTGACTGTCATTCTCTAAGGGGATAAATTGCCATGGCAATCCTGGCTGTTGCTGTTGAGAGATGGCTGATTTTGGCCAGCTGCTGGGTAGCTGGAGATGGTGAATCCCCTTGGGGATAAGGTGCCTTTTGGATAATTAGACAAGCATGCAAACTCTCTCGAAACAAAGGCCATTAAATTATTTCTTCCTGCTGTTTGAGATTAAGTAATGGCTCTTGTAAAAGTGAATGCCTGAGAGGCACCACCAGTTTCTGAAGGATAGCAAATGCCAAACCCAGTTGGAGCCTCAATTTTTCCCCCATGTCAAGGGGAAGGAATGCAAGGTTTGACAGCAAGAGAAAGAGAAGGCTGGGTGCCTGCTGTAGGAATAGTATTTATAGAATCCCAGAATAGTTTGGGTTGGAAGGGCCTGTAAAAGGTCTTGTAGTTCAACCCCTCCCTGCAATGGCAGAGATATCTTCAGCTAGATCAGGTTGCTCAGAGCCTCACCCAGCTAATGAACAGTATTTGATCTTTGTGCTCATGATGAGGATGAGGTTGGAGCACTCAGCTGTCACCCAGTGCAGGTGCTCCTGCCAGCACAAGGGAAGTGGCTGCAGCAGGGAAGACAACTACTGGTCTGCCCCTTTCACTGAGGTCTGCTTAAAGCAGTGGTGAAATGGGAATGTGGGGCAGCAAGTTTCACCTTAGTTAAGCCAATCTGCTACTGATCCCTTGTGTTTGCTGGTGAAAATATGCCCTTACCCACCTGCTTGCAGTAGGGGTCAGATGAGAGCTGCTACTGTGATGCCTTGAGACTCCATAGCCAGGTGTAAGGATGAGAAGGAGAAGCACGACTCCCCTTTCCAGCATCGTCTCCCCATTGCTTCAGCGTAGCTGTAACAGGAAAACTGCCCCCTGAAGGGCTGGGGAAGTACCGGAGCTGCAGCTGGCTGTAACACCGAAACGTCTGCTTGGTGGGACCACTGCCAATCGTGCTCCTTTTCCCCAGCTGCAGTTAGTGTAAAAGCTGGTTTCAGGTTGCTTGCCTAGCTCTAGATTGGCATCAAATAGCTCAGCTTTGCAAACCCTATTTGCTGTTCATGATGTATTTATTGGACCTGATTGTTATTCTGCCACACTAAGGTAACCTATGGAAATATATCCTAATTTCTCCCTTCCTCGCCACAGAAGCACCCTGTGAGGGTAGCTGTCATTATTTCTGACCTTAATACCATGCTAAGAAGAGTAACTCCTGGAAAATTGCAGGATGCATTTGTTCTGTTTCCATCATTTTTACTCTGCTCCGTGGCCATTACAGATCACTCTCAGGGACTTGGGGCTGGCAGTGGGCATCAGCAGGAGTGGGAACCACTTCATCCAAGTATCTCCCACAGCTGTGAAAGCTGCAGAAGGGCATTGTGGAGCTCTTGTTTCTTTCCAGAGTGGAGTCCCTGTTCTGTGTGAATTATGAGCACAATTGTCAGTGCTCCCAGCACCGGCAAGGGAAGCTGCTGATAAATGAGGTGCAGTAGCAGCAGCTGCAAAATCGCTGTCCTGTTGGCTGGGGAAAGGCAAAGTCATCAGAGAATTAAGATGAACTGCTAAGCATATTTTGCACTCAGAAGGCAGTTCCATAGGAATTAAAAGGAAAACACTGCCATATAGGAGTTTTTCTAACTTCTGCTGGAGCTACAGCTGTTGCTCTTCAGGCCTAGTATTCCTTCATTAAATGAACTGCCCCCACACAGCTTCTTCAAATAGGATCAAAAGGGTCAGATGGAAAAATCTATAAAGAGGTGGAACAATTCAAAGAAGAATGCAGAGGCATAGAGCAATGACTGCTTGGAAATCAAGGTCAAATCGTGCCTTAATAGCTGAGTACACCCAGGAGTTCAGACATCTTAAATCAGACCCTAATGACCATGGCTGGGTAGAAGACAAGAATCCACATGTCTTTTTAAACTGCTGTCTTGTGCATGGAAATGTGGCTG
Organism: Molothrus aeneus; assembly: GCF_037042795.1. Lineage (NCBI taxonomy): Eukaryota > Metazoa > Chordata > Aves > Passeriformes > Icteridae > Molothrus > Molothrus aeneus. The sequence goes on from NC_089649.1 coordinate 32,413,710, forward strand.
TGTGCCACCAACAGAGAGTAAGAAAGTGCTGTCTTCCTCTTTCAAAGCTTTTTTTTGCTCTCATGAGATTGAGATTTTACACTAGCCATCCTATAAAAAAGAAGTCAGTAGGGAACACTAAAGTAGTACTAGCCACTTGAGCTGTGCTGTGTTTGGCACATTGGAGTGCCTCTGGTACTTGGTCATCTTGTCAATGTAAGAAAAAAATTAAATTAACAATATCAACCTCAAGTTTGTTTTTCAAACTTCTACTTCAGTGTGACTTGTTCTCAGTTATTTTGGTCACATTTCTACAGTTGAAGACTTGTGACTGTTTGTACCTTTTGCACTGTATTATTTCAGTTATAGGTGAAGTGTAGCAAATTTTTCATTTCTCTGATTGACTTTGCAGCTAACTTGCTTCACCCAAGGAAACTGGAAGCTACTAAAACCATGCCTTTTAACCAGCACAAGGAATAGAGCTGCCTTCTGCCTTTCACTTCTGCACATTCTTTCTGGTGCAGTAAAAATTCACTTTAAAATTACCTGTAGACCAGCTACACAGATGAATTTTGAAACACTACAGCTTTGAATTAAAAGCATTTTTTACCCTAGGTCTGATACTGTGCCATCCTCAGAAATGGCATAAAGAACCTGGCAGAAGGCTGTTTTGCTGAGCAGCTTCTATCTGGTCAACATAAAGTAGACTTAAGTAGAGCTTTAAGACTAATTCTCTGTGCATTTCTCACTTGAGGTCATGAGCAGAATGTGAACCCTCAGGCTCTGAAATTAAGAGATGGGTCTCTTCTAAAGCAGCCCTTCTGAGGAGCCAGCCACAGCCCCTGTGTCAGGTAAGACATGGTTTTCTTCCATGAGTTGTGTTGGTTCTGCAGGGCTGCAGCAGAGCTCTAGGCTTAGGCTTGGCCTTTCTGTCTCAGATCTAATTCCTGGCCTGCAGCATCTTCTCTTCCCCCCCAGATAAATCCCCCTTTCTTGCATGGGCAGCAGTGCTCTCTCTTGGCACAGGGAAAAGCAGCCCAAGTGCAGGCCAGCGGGTGGTGGCTGCCAGGGCCATGTGAGCAGAGCAGAGATTTACTCCTTTAACTTGACAGGTCTAGGCTCTTTCACCATCTCTGTCTGCCCAGGGATTGTGAAACCTCTTAGCACGCTGCAAAGTGCCTCAACCTCATAGTAATTTCTCTTCCCCAAAGGTATAATGAGGTGAAAAGCTGGCCCCTCAGCCAGTGGTTCAGTACAGGCTCCATGAGGCTACAGGGCAGGGTACGTGGCTGATTCATTTCTCTTTCACAAGACTGCCCGGCTGTGGTACAAAACAGGGTTATTCCCAGGGGCTGGGCTCACTGAGGTTAAATATGTGCCTTCCTTTGTCAAACTGTTTTCTGCCATTTCTGCACGTTTCACAAGAGGGTTGAGTTACTGGTGAGTAAAATTTACAACCAGAAACCTCAGGCCCTTCAGAAAACCAAAGGAGAGTTGGAAGGAATTACGTGCGTTTCAAGAATTAATTTTTAGGTGTTCTGACATGCAAGTGTAACCAATGATGATGACAGTGACTGTTTTTTTTTAAATAAACTCTTTGCAGCTGAGAAATGTGATCATTCCAACAAAACAAGAAAGCTTAACCTGCAGAAAAGCTTAACCTGCAGCCAGCAGTTTGGCTGTTCCATAAACTCCCTAGGCTAAGAGGCTGTATTTGTGCTGTCTTCCTCTGTGACAAATGTGCTTGGTGCCACAGTGGTGTCACAAGCCCGAGCCAATGGTGCTTATGGCTTCCAGCTGGGCTGCTGAGTGCTGGGAATACCACAAGCCAAGCAGATCCTGGGTTTGGTGGAAGCAGCGTCCAAAACCAACCTCATTTCTAATGCCTCCTGTCCCAAATCCATTATTAGTCAGGGAAATGTTGACCTTGCCTGCTGTACCTCAAGCACAGCAGCCTTCTGGTCATTTTTCTGAGCTGACTGCTGCAGTTGGCTCACCTCAGGTAGACTTTCTTCAGGGACTCAGATAATAGTTGGTGTTCACTATTGCAGTTGAAGTCTGTGTTACTGGAGAAGGTCTGATGTGACACTGGCTAGGAGACAGGGGCCAAATTCAGGAAGAATTCTCGTTCTGATGAGAGGAGAAACCCCAGGGAGATGTTTAATCACTGCAGATTGAGTGATACTAATGGTGAAGTTTTTTATCCTTTGTGTTAGCAGTGACATGTTGTGCTGTGCAAAGTGCACTGATCGAGTTACTCTGTTGCTGGCCAGAATTCTTTCTTTGCTAACCCTCCTCTGTCTATGGTATTTTTTCCCCTCATGTTCACTTTGGCATATCTGATATTACATGGCCGGCTTTCCCAGGCAGGTACCTGGGCTTGTCAAGTTTTTGGAAGGCCACAAACAGATTAGTTACCTCTTTCCATTTACCCTCTCAGAAGGGAAACTGCTGAGACAAGATCTTTCAGGAATGTAAATGACTCCCTTTGTCTATGCTACAAATGAAGAAACGTAGATAAATGTCACCCCTGGGAGGCTCCTTTGGAGAATTTTCACGTCCAGCACTATCGCTTTGGTTCATATATTCCAAGCCAACAACATTTTCATACCTGAATTAGGAAATTATGGATTTATCTGATGCATACATGCATGTATTTTCATGTATTTTCAACAAATCACCTGTGTGTTAGAGGTTCATCTGCAGTGCAAGGTTTGGGGGTCACTGGAGTGCTTCTCCCTGGAAGGCAGCAGAAGACTGGCAGTAAAACCTCATTTTTCAGGCTGCTTGATGTGAGGAGGGCAGCGTGCCCTGTGACCTGGCTGTGACAGGGGAGCAGAGCTCAGCGTGTGGGTTTGCACGCACAAGTTTTCAAGAATTCTGGCTCTTCCCTTGGGGAGAATGCTCTTCGCTCACCTTTTTCACTTCAGAGGGAATAATTAGCAATGTTGTGGTTTTTTTTTTTTTCATTTGAGGTAGGTAATATGCAAACCATGGTGGCACATCCAGGCTGCAGTTTCAGAAAAATTTGCTTGAATTTAATGTTGATGAAAATCTAATGTTCCAACTTCGAGTCAATGCGTCATGTGTCAGGCTTTCAGCAGCATTAAGTTGCCAATACCTATAATAAAATCCTTATCCATCTGGCTATCCTTAGCCTTAAAAAACAACAGAAAAATCTCAGCTACCATCCAACTCTAAACCTGTTTTCTTACTGAACCAATCTGGTTGTATCATATGCCATTTAAAAGCTCATATCAATAACAGGGATATAATCACTGGTTTTGTTTGAATATTTTGCCTCTTAGTGCAGTACTTCTCTCTCAAAATTTGCCTTGAGAAAGAGAGCCTCTATTATGATTTTTTTCCCAAGTTGCATGGATAATTGATGTTTAAGATGTTCATAAGAAAAAAAAAAGCCTGCATGTAACTGATAGGACAAAGATTTTATATCCACACAGCAGTTGTTCTGTAAGGGGACCAGAATTTCTAGGTTGTCAACTCTGTTGATTATTTGCACTCTTGTACTTTTCTTGTACTTTGCCCAGCACTCAAATCTGATTGTATTTAATGCTGCTACAGTAGAGATATTTTTATTACATTGAAAACAAAATCAAATTAAAAATAAGGTTTGAGAAAGCAGCATTTAAAGGCAGAATATGAGGGGGATGAGAAAAAATATTTTTCCTTGTTGGGTTTTGTAGCTGTTAGCTACACAGAAGAGGCATGTTGAGGCTCAAAAAGATGTCTCTTCATTGCCAAATTCTGAAACAAAGTGTGAGAGAGGACTGATTAGAAACCTCTTCAGTCCTCACCTCTACCTCTCCAGCTTCTGCCTTGCAGCCTTTTTCTCCATCCTCTGCTCCTGCTTTTGGTTTTGGGCTCTTGCACTCATCTTTTTCCATCATGGTCACCTTCTATCACTCAGTATTGTTTTCATACCTTCTCATCCTTGGACCTGTTCTGTCTTTTGCCTGTTCAAAGGACGTGGAGCACATGCAGAACTGGGCATATTCACTGAACCTAGGTGACAAATTCTGATTCAAATATAGATTGCTTCTGAGAATGGTGAACCATGTGTCCCAAGCTGTAAGGCTTGGTCAGGTGGAAACTGGAAAAGCACAACCTGCTCATGATGGCACACTTGAGGAATTTCAGGTGTCCTTTATGGAGTCACTAGGTGTGACAGCTAGCAAAAAACCCATTCCTTCTACTTGTTTTTTGTAATACAGAGAAGGAAACATGCTTTTATATGCCCCAGTTAATGAGATAAAAGTGATCCATTAAAGGTGAATCTTTAAAAAAGGAGACTACCCATGCATCAAATTTAATGGAGTGGTTTCTTAGGAAAACATATACATTAAAAAAAAAATAGTTCCTTAAAAAGTAATCATAATTATGAGTGTTTCTTAGTGTAATATTGAAATACAGGAATCTGGCTTCTTTTAAATATCATGCAGGACAAAAAAAGGAGAAGAATTAATATCACAGGCAGTACTATATTTCTCCCCATCTACCTGGACTGATGAGAATTCATTTTTCGCTTGGATAACATTTTAAAAAGACAAAAAATTCAGCCAATAAAATCAGCAAAATTCTTCCCCTTCATTAACTAAGTGCCCAAGAGACAAATGGACAAAAATATAAGTTCCTGTATTCAAGCGGAGGTTGCAGATTAAATGATGCAATAAATTTACCCCTGGGCTAAAAGCAAATTTTCTTATAACGTAAAAGTCACCTTTCAGATATGTTGGAATCTTTACAGGGTGCAGGCTAAAATGATGGGGAATAGCTCTTTAGAGCTATGGGCGAGATCATGCAGAAGTGGTGTGTGTATCTATGGTGATGTTCTTCTCTCTGTCACTGGAAACAGGCTGTAGGGGCTGCAGACATTCAGGTGGAGAGGAGAAACTCCCTGAAATGCTGGGTCATGTTTAAGTATTTGAAGTTTAGTATGGACTAGGAGGTTTCCAGCTAAATGTTGTGGAATGTTGTGCACAATTAGGTAAACTGCTAAAAGTCATAATTGTGATGATTATTGTTTTTCCCAAGGAGACTCCTAACAGTACATTTCCCATATGTTATCCACTTTATGGGACTGTATGTCTTATTTCACATGTGCCTCGTTTTAAATATTCAGTTTTATGTATTTTTAATTTATAGCCAAATATCTCAGCATCTGAGAAGGCAGGTAAATATGTTTGCCTCATTTTTGGAGCCCAGGCAGCTAGGGAACAAAGAAGTCAAAGGTTTGTTATATGATATATTGGCATTTAAGCAAATGACTAGCAGTCTCCTCAAAACTGAAAGCATGACCTTTTGTGAAATGGCATTCTTTTATTGAACAAATGTGATTTTAATGTATTCTGTAATAGCTGCTTGCTGTTGTGATTATATGAAATTGAACTGCCTTTTGCAACAGTGAAAACTACAGTGAGAACAAAGGGACTGACCTGGTTTTGACTCTATTCGCTTCTGCAAATCTGCAAATGCATTTGTTGTAGCCTGTGGAAATCAGTTGCTGCAAATATTAAATCTCAACCTCTACAGTTTTGCTGTGGGGCAGCCTCTAAGTCATGAGTTAGTGACAGGAGAAATGAGAGAAACTTGAGCTGCAGTGTTTTTAATGGTTTTTTTTTTAAAGTAGAAGCATTTAGTTAAGCCAAGTAAATCCCTACTCATTTACTTGCAATTTTAACTCAAATGACAAACCAGCAGTTGCTGAGGACAGGTTATGTGGGTTCCTTGCGAAACCCCTTCATGAGAGAGACAACATCCTCTTTCCCTCAGCTGAAGGCTGGGAAAACAGCAGTTCAAATTTCTGCTTGTACTAAAGCCCCAATTCTTGGTAGTCCTGCAGCAAGCACAGTGTCAGCAATTGTAATTCCTGACATTTCTAACTTGGAGGAGGGGACTGAGAAGAGTAGATGAAATCTGTTTACTTTAGACAAAAATGGAAGGTATGTTCTTTGCTGAGAATGTACCCACAGAGGGCACAGACAAGAAAATCATTTTGGTAGTTCATTGCTTAAAATACAAAATATATTCCTGGTCTTGAACAGAAAACCTTGGAGCTTTGAACAGGTGTGCAGCTGAGAGTGTGGAGATAGGAAAACTCAACTTCTTTGGACACGACACTGTGTACAGTGAGACATGACAGCTGTGAGCTGGAGCTGCCGCCTTCATCTCTGAAGGTGTCCTTGTTCTAAGCCATTTTGCTGCTGCTGTCTTGAATAGATAAAGCTGAGTACACAGCCAGAGCCCAGAAGAATATCCCCCTAACCTTATCACTGGCCTTGCTTACATCTTTGGAAAGAGAATTTGCTGAGAAAGTACATGGCCTCTTCATTACAAAGTGTGAGATGTTAATTATTGAGAAATTCATTATTCCTTTTTGTCTTAAAGGAAAATACCAGGAAAAAAATGCATTAAAATTGAAAAGGGAAAGGCTATCATTAGTCATTTCTGGATTAAAAATTTGGGATAGGATATTCTAATAATACACATGGAGGGAAATAGGCAGCCAGATAGATCCAGCAGGGGGTTCCCAAAGCGTTTGTGACCTTGAGATCCATTTAGCACATGCTTGGGTTGGTGGTTCCTGGGTCTATTTATGAGGATGTTTCTTCAGAACAAGTCTGGCTTTGACAGATCCTTCCTCTTCCAGAATAACTCACACTCCATCCAGGGAGTATCTCTGTTGTGTGCAGTTGTAAAGGACCTCTGCATAGGGAGGTAACTCCCAGCCTTTCCTACAGCAACCATGTGATGGCTGGATGCAGTTTGGCAGCTTTGTGTGTCTGATCCATGGTGGTCTAGTGGTTAAATGTATTCAAGTGTCAATATAGAACAAGGAACTTCTTCTGTCTTCACCACATCTATGGCCAAGGACAAATTATTTGAGATGTCTGTGTCTCAGAGTTTTCCCAACCATAAGATCAGGATGAAAGGCTTCTCTGGGTTACTGAATCACTTGAATGCTTTGATTCCCAACTGAAAGAGAGATTTTTTTTTTTAAAGTATTTCTAAATTGATTCTAAAAATAAATAGCCCCTAATTGTTCTGCCACTGGCTCCTCTCCACTTTGATAGAGCAGTTCTGGTTCTCAGTGGAAAGAGGAAGCCCTGCACATCACACAAGATATACAGAGTCAAACAAGAGTCAGTCTCCAGCTTTCTCTGACTACTCCAGTGAGCATTACAGTGTTTATGGTGAACAGCAGGGAAATGGCATATTTACTCATTCTGATTTCACTTGCTGTAATGGGAAATAATTCTCCTGAAGTCAATGGGATTGCATTGGTGTAAGAGCTGTATGAATTTCTCTGCCCTCAGGCTGATGACAAAAATTGTTTATGGCCATACCATAGCAAACACATATAGGAAAGGCCTCACAGCAGGGTAAGATTCTGTAAATGAAATAAAAGCAATGTATTTAGCAGATGAACATTTTAAAAGTAAGACCCTGAGGAAGTCTTGCTGTTTGGCTCATATACAGAGCTCTCCCCAGTATTTTGCCTTTCCATCCCAGCACAGAGCTTCAGCTCTTCTAGAATCAAGCTTCCCTCACCAGCCACTGTCTACTTGCCAAAAAGGTTCACATTAAAGCAAAAATGTTCAATCCCCATAAAAGATAGCTGCACAGGAGAGGTCCTTGGAAAAGGGCAGCTGTTGTCTTTCTGGCTGCTCCAGCTTTATGCTTAGTGTTGGAAAGCAGAACAAAAGGAAAAAGATGAAGGAGGCTGAGGAATTGAGGGGATGCAGCCTGTTGCTGTAACAGAGGGTAACACCCTTGTATGGCAAACTCCAAGCATGAGGTTCAGCCTTGGCCTGTGACATTCCTCTCCCTGCATGGTGACATCCCACTGTTCATCCTTGCTCTGATGCTGGCCCTGGTGCTACAGAGGCTGGAGGTCATTGAGCAGTGGGTAGGGAGTCAAAAAGGGAGGGTGAATGGGAGGTAGGAGACCAAAGAGCAGTTCAGCAACATAAGAGTACATATTAAGAATGAAATGGGGAAAATAGGGTTGCTTTTTGGCTTCAAGAAAGTGATGTTGACCATTATTCCTTAAGAAAGAAAACAGGCAATTAATCTGGCTCTGGTACAATGTCAAGGCAGTTATCCAGGGAAAGTGGGATGGGAGGGTGCAGAAGCCACAGGTCACTGGGGGCTGCCAGGACAATGCTGATGTCAGGCAAGTGGTGAAGGACAGGGAGGGCAGAGGAGAAGAGAGTTAGGATATCATGAAGAATGTGGCAGGTGCAGGACAAACCAGGAGATCAGGCCCAGACAGCTTGGATCCATGAAATGCAGGTCCTAATTGACCCGCCTGATCTTCTTCTGTGGCAAGGTAACCCATCTGGTGGATAAGGGGAAGGCTGTGGATGTAGTCTACCTGGACTTTGACACAGTTTCCACAGCATTTTACTGGAGAAACTGGCTGCTCACAGCTTGAATGGGGGCACTCTTCGTTAGGTAAGAAACTGGGTGTCCATCTGGATGGGTGGGCCCAGAGAGTGGTGGTGAATGGAGTTCCATCCAGCTGGCAGCCAGTCACCAGTGGTGCTCTCCAGGGCTCAGTACTGGGGCCAGCCCTCTGTAATGTCTTTATTGATCACCTGGACAAGGGGATTGAGAGCACCCTCAGTCAGTTCACAGATGACACCATGCTGGGTGGGAGTGTTCATCTGCTGGAAGGTGGGAAGGCTCTGTAAAGGGGTCTCGACAGGCTGGATTGATGGGCCAAGGCCAACTGTATGAGGTTCAACACAGTGAAGGGCTGAGTGTTTCCCTTGGGTCACAACAACCCTTTGCAGGGCTACAGACTGGGGGAAGAACAGCTGGAAATCTGCATGGCAAGAAAAGGACCTGGCTGGCAGCAGCTGAACATGAGCCAGCCTGGATCAGCAGGACCAGGGCAGGGATTGTCCCCCTGTGCTCAGCACTGGTGAGGCCTCACCTCAAGTCCTGTGTCCAGTTCTGGGCCCTTCGTTACAGGAAGGACATTGAGGTGCTGGAGCATGTCCAGAGAAGGGAAATGGAAGAAGACTACAGCAAGGTGGGGGCTGGTCTCTGCTCCCAGGCAACAAGTGACAGGAGAAGAGGAAATCGCCTCAACTTGCACCAGGTGAGGTTTAGATTGGATATTAGGAAACATTTCTTCACAGGGAGGATTCTTAAGCACTGGAACAGGCTGCCCAGGGAAATGACTGAGTCACCAAAATTAAGGTATTTAAAAGACATGTAGATGTGGCACTTGAGGACATGTTTTACTGGTGGGCTGGGCAGTGCTGGGTTAACAGTTGTACATGGTGATGTTAAATGTCTTTTCCAACTTAAAAAATACTATGATTCTTCAGTTCTGTCCCTACTTCAGAGCAATGGGATCTGCTTTGGGTCTGAAGGTGGGGGAGGCTCAAAAGAGAAAGGAAGGCAGAGTTCGCACCTTCTTTTCTTTGCAGCTGTTCGATCTCTTTTCATCTTACAATAGAGGATTTCGGTACATTCTACATACAACTCACCTGATTAGCTGAAAGGGATTATATTAATGCAACTTTGAGTGTAGGAAGCCTTAAATCAGCTTTAGTTTTACAGGAACATATTAATTGCAGTGCTTTTTAATTTTTTTCTTTTTAAATGACACAAGCATGTCCTTGGAGAAGGTCACAGAAGTTTTACTGCAACAGCTGAAACTTTTGTGAGCTTTGTGAAGGAAACTTCCTCTTGCTGGTTTCACACCCTTGTCATAAAAATCCCTTCTCACTTCTTAAGTCAAGCCCAGAGAAATCCACTCAGTAAACTACAGTAAGAAACAGGTTATTCCTTGGGAGGAGCAGACAGTTTGCTCCAGGGAGTTGAGGCTGGAAGTTCCTCATTGGAAAGCTACCAGGAAAAGTAGCAGTGCTGGGCAGGGAGAGGGTGACTGGGATGGGGGAAGCATTTTTAAGGTATGCAGGGAATAAGTAGAGCAAGCCCAGGGAAGTGGTTGGACTTGGGGGATGATCTTGCTGATGGATGCTTAAACAGCTACATCACCAGTCCAAAATATCTCAGTTACTAAAGGCTGCCTACAACTTAGTTATTTTCTTTTTCCAACAAGGAAAATATTATGTCTTGTGGGAAGTCATGAGGATGACATACCCAAGAACATTGCATATTTGATCACTAATCATATAAAGTTAACATCTTCTAAATATTTCCAGCAGCATCTGTCCTAGTTTAACTACTGGTTTTTGTTGCATTCTTTTATGGAATAATATCCCATAAAGCAGAGTGAGTGTCACTGCCATCCATTACAGGAATTAAACTTGTGGGATTTTCCTGCTTATTGAAGCTGAATACCCTTCATCCTTTAGAAAATGCTTTCTTCTCATTTTATGCCATTGCATAATCCTGATTGCCCAAAAATTTCAGTGTTTGCCTATGATCTTACATACTTAATATTTGGCTCGGATAAAAAGGGAGCACAGTGAGATAGTGATTTCACTCACAGTGAGGGGGGGAAATAAACAAACAACCCTACATCAATATAACAGGAATACAACCTTAATTTTCTGGGGGTAAAAAATTAAAATCAAGTACAAAAAACCAAAAAAACCTGACTACCCATCTTTGAACCAGTAGAAGAGATTGGCCTCATACTCCAAAGGAGAAAAAAAAATCAATAAATTACTTAAAACTGAAAAGAACAAAGAATAACAAAGAAGAATGTGGACAGAACTCCCCCTATAGATGATGCCACTGAGACAAGACACATTTGTCCTGTACATATATATAGATTATATGTGCTATAATAGGGAGTAAAGTATTAAGCAGGTATATGTGCTGACATTTTGGAGGAAAATATTTCATTTTTACTGAAGGCACTGCCTTCTTGGTAGATTTGCCAAAAGACTAACTTGTTTACAGCAGAATTTACAATGCATCACAATTCTAAACAGAAGTGTGGATATATTTCACAACTGAGGTGATGCCTTTCTGTCATTGAAGAGAAAACTTTTTTTTTAGAGTAAGAAAAACAAAGAGAAACCTTTGGTGTTACTACAGTAGTAGAATTCTAGCAGTTCTAAAACATTTTGGATGTGAATTCTCTGTAAGGTTGAATTACACAGGAAAGTTTTTTGAGACCATGAAATACCAACACATATTGGTCCTTGAACTACTCTGCAAAATCCAATTTTTTCACTCCCAAGAAAGAGCAACCCCAAGAAATGCAAGCACCTTATAGCTCTGTCAGTTCTACAAAGAAACAAAGGTATGTCAAATCCCAGTTCTCCTATAGGGAAGTTTACCCCTCCTGTATCATCCCAGAAATGTCTCTGGTCCAAGTTTGGATATACTCTAAGATGAGAGTAGCTGAAGTTAGGCAGAAGAAGAAAGGTTGTGAGGGTGAGAAAAACTCCATAATTTCATAATAAGGCAGAAGTTCCAACATAAGATGAGGAATGAGGCCAGTCTGTTTTAGTGAGTCGGTGCCAGCTCAGTCACCCCTGTGGCAGAAGTTCTCCTTGTCCATGCAAGTGGTAAATCCTCCCACTATTGATCTAAGGGTTGGAAAAGAGTTGTTTAGCATTTCAGATCATCAATGAGCATTTTGGCTCACTCACCCAAGCAAGAGAGAAACAAGGAGAGGGAGAGGAGAGCTGTACGAGGCTGGTTTTCTTTACGGCGATTTTTACTCCTGGATGAGGTTGAACTGTTTGCTGATGGTCCTTTGTTGATTGTTTGTATTATCAATGTAAATCCCCTCACTTCTCATCAACATGGAAGCCAGTAACCTAGCATTGCATTGCTGATATCACAATTCCTCTTTCCTGTAAAGGATGTTGGACTCAGGAGTGAGACAAAGGGTAATGTTTCAGTGGGACTGAAACAGCAAATACAACTATGTTGTTTTGATTGTTTTTATTTTTTTTAAAGCTGAGATGTGGACTCTGCTAATCAGAGATAGCAAGACTCACCTAAAGATACAGAGTTAGTTTCCATAGCAATGAAACCTATAAGTTCTCAAAATAGTCAAGTCTCTATTAGGCTAGAAGCAGATAAAAATAATTTGCTTACATAAGGGCATGCCAGATCTCATGCACCAAAGAGTTCAGTTTTAAGCACATGGAGATAATGGGTCTCCATATGTACCCGAGTCTTTTATTTGCCTGGGAAAGAAGCACTCTTGGTGTGAAAAAGAAAAGTGCCTTTATGTCCCTGGCTGACTCTTTTTCAACCTTGGCCCCCTTGCCCAGGAGCTTTGCCTTCGCTTTCTGCTGCTGTGCTACCTTTAATGCAGGCTTTGGGCTTTCCCATGGGACAGATGGGTTCCATTTCACTGAGAAAAAGCGGCAGCACTGAGCTGCTTCCTGCAGACTCCCCTCTAGCTTGGCTGGATATGCTTAGGACCCTCCACCTCATGGTTTGGGTGAGATCACTTACACTGACAAAGAGGAAGGAGCACACTCTGAAAATAGGTGAGCTTAACTAGGTAGGTACTTGCAGGAAATATCCTCATCCCTTCTTCCCATCTCTCCAGCAAGGTCTAGGTGGAGTTACAGAGAGGTGACCAATCATGCATTGCATTTCCTAGCCACAGACCCTGCAGGATTCCAGCTGGAATGGCGTGGAGGCAATGAGAGTTCTGCCACCCCACCACGCAGAGCACTGGTGTGCTGACCTACGAGGTGTGGCTGGCACTCTGGTGCTGTCCCAGCAATGCCACACTGCTGTTAATTAACCCCATGTAAGCTGGATGGGGTTAACTTGGAATGGCATTGCAAAGGCAGAACTGCAAATTTAAAGTGCTTCTATTCCCTATTTTCTGTTGCTTTGCTGTAAAAAGGCAAACAAAGACACCAGTAAACACGCTTGAGCTGAGACCTTTTGTAACCAGTGGTATTAACTCATATAATAGCTTGTGAAGCTGATCTCTCGGGACATCATGTTCCTTTAGAAAAGTCTGAAATATGTTCCATGTACTCATGAATTACACCAAAGTCATTTAACTTAAAAAGGCTTTTCACAAATTAGCACTGTTTCCAAGACTAAGAGAATCTGAAGAGAATCAAGACTGAAAGGTATGTCAGGGAAAGCAAAAAGCCAATGGTGAAAAATAATCCCCTGAAAATTTCAGCCAGTTTCTAAAAAAAAAAAAAAAAAAGTGTTAATGACTGTTAGCATATTGGGAAGATCTAATTTAATTTTCTAATAGCGCAACCTTTTGTGAGACACTCCATTAACTAATTGAATGCATTTCATTTATTTGTTTCCAACTTGGGTGACTTTGTTTTCCTATCCACCTTCCTGTGGTGAAAAGCAAATAAAATATTCCCCAACAGCAAATTGCTGTTCCTTTGTTCATCCATCAATTTAAACTAGGATTACTTTCCAAGCACTTAATAAGGTGCATGTCTTATGAGTGCTTTATAAAAATGACAGAGCTGCAACACTGCCTGGTGGTGCTGGCTGCCTTCCAGCGATGGGCCAAAGACACCATGGAATCACATAGTTTATGGAAGGAATTTTTATGTTGTAGCTTGTCACCAGGCTACAAGAGTCTCAGCAATGCACTACTATAATAACCAAAATAAGCAGTGAGTTGACAATGGCTTCCTGCTCCCAGCACATGAGGAAGCAGGGCCATGCCACAGCTTAGAGAGAAATTATAGCTTTTGGAGACCAGCTGGCCCATCTGTTCCTGGTGCTGCTGCTACCCCAGCAAGGTGGAGTTCAGCTTGGAGGAGCTGCTCAGGCTTTTTCTTGAGCCTGTCTCTCGTGCCCAGTTGAGCTTCTGGCACCACCTCTGCCATTCCAGGTGTACAAACAGGCAATGGGGGCAAAAGGAAGCTGCTTACAATGCTGTGAGAGCTCCTCGTGCTGTGGATCACTGTGAAGGGAAGCACAGTCCTGAGCAGCAGCTCCTGCTTGCAGCACACAGAGCTGAATGCAAAAGGGAGGGAGAAAGAGGCTGAGCAGAGCTGTGTCTGTGTGTCTGTCTGCATGGCCTTGTCCTTTCCTGCAGCACATCCAAGGCAATGCAGAGATGTGGTCGCATCTACTGAGCAAGAACTGGACCTTTCCACAGTGCTGGGAGCAGCTGGGCATGCTTGGACACCTGCTGTGGCTGTGAAGGCACTTCAGTCATCACCTGCTGCTTCCCAGGAAAGTCCTAGGAAATTTGGGCATCTCTCCTTTTCCAGTGGAGGTCACTGCCTTGCATACATTAACATACTATATTTCCCAGTGGTCATTTTTTTGAGGAAGGTGAGGAGATACAATGAAATTCCTTGGGTAGTCCTTCTTTATAAATGCCCCTAGTTTGTTTCACAGCTCTGTATTTTACCTAGATTATGAATACCTCAGCAGCCAAAGCTTCTGGTTTTGGTAAACCTCTTGCACTCATATATTGCTGGGGTGGTGTAAGTTCTTTGCACATGCATGGTTTGGTGGAAGGGTTCTGCCATTCCCATAAGGCCTTTTTCTACTGCCACTCTTCAATTTCTGTAATGCATTCCTAGCTGTAGATGATTATTAGTTTATAAACATGAGATTTCTTTCAAGATGTGTTAATCAAAATAACTGGCAAAATTAATTCTCATTGAAAAAGGAAATGGGGTTTTCTGTATGGCACTCTTTTCTGTAAAAGAGTGCTCTCTCATCAAAAGGGATTAAATATTCTCTAGAGAGCTCTTCTAGCTGCTTAAAATGTATTGTAGTTTAACTCTGGAATACTTCTATGGATTTATGACAAAATATCAGCTCAATACTTTATTCTCAGCAGTTTTCTGCAGCAGTGTGTGCCAGTGGTAGGATTTCATTAGATCTGTTGAACTTCAAAGTCAAGTATGCCAATAATTTGCCTATTCCAGGGATTTTCAGAGTAGCTCTTTGTAGGGCACTGATCAGAGCAAATGTTAAAAAATTAATGAGTGGTTACCATGGACTTTGGCACCAATGTGTTGCTTCATCTTCAGCAGCCTGTCAAAGCAGTATGCTCTGCCAAAGAGAAACAGAAATGTGGTACAAGGTTAACCTTAACACATCTGTGACACCCTCAGATAGCACTGGGAAAGAAGACTAGGTCCATTTCCACCTGGGAGATGCAGACAGAGATATGCCTATGAAACCAGAGAATGTGAGAAATAACAATCACTAGTTTCTTCTAGATTGTGCAAGTGCTGCAGAGGCAGTGGGCTTGGCAGAGATTACTCCTTTAAAATTTCCCCAGAAAATTATCTAAAGAGGCAATAAAGCATCAGGTAGAGAAATGCCTTCCTGCAGAATTTTTAAGCAGAGGAACAGTAGCTGAAAAAGTACGGGATTATTTGAAATGCATCTAAAGGTCACAAAAGGAAGTCAGAAAAGGGATAAGATCCAAAGTCCATGACAGACTGTACCTCTGAGGTCATGGGACACAAATACAGCTAGGATGGCAAATATCACTGTAAGTAAGTCAAGGTTCAATTTTCAGTAATAAGCAGTATTTTAAACTTAACTTGCTTGACTGAGATAACCACATGTATTACATTTATCTTGGGGAGAGAAGCAGCCCTGCAATGTATGTGTTTGTCAGCAACACTTTGAGTAGTCTTTATTTGAATTCCTGTCATGCTTATCTGCAGGCAGGACTTGGACCATATGTTGGTAAAAGAATTGCTACAAATAGCTGAATCAGAGGCTCAACAGAACAGGGTGCCTTAATTGTTCTCCTTGAGTTCTTTGCTTTTCATTTTACTTGCTCAGTGTAATTGTTCAGGTCCTGTGCAATCAAACAGCACATCAGACATAGATTAAGCAGTGACAATTGCTCAGGCAATTTCTTTTTCCTTCTCCCTCAGAACTCAAGTTGCTTCTGATTTGCCCAGGCTGTACATAAAGCAGTATCTGGACAAAGCCTTCAAACTGACCTATGTCCTCCAGTTTGTCTACTCATTTACAGCTGTCCTTCCCTTCATCCCCACTACTCCTCCTTCTCTACATTTTCTTTAGGATGGTACTAAAACAATTGTATGTGTCTGGTGGCCTATTTCAACTGCTGAAGAATTTAGACATGCACTCATAAAAATAAGCATTCCTGTTCCCAGCTAAAATCTAAAACAAGATCCATTTGTGGATCACTGCAGGACTAGCAAGTCTGAGCATCAGGGATGCTTCTGCTGCAAGGGAAAATTGGATTTCTCTCCTGCAGGTGTCATAGCCCAGTTAGAAACATTGTGAGGAGACAGCTGGGTAGGCATTGGTGCTTGGATTCAGGCACACAGATGGAGATGCTCATTCAAATGGAGAAGGACTTGCCAGCACTTCTGTGGCTGTCACAGCAACCCACAGCACAGAAGGGGACCCAGCTCCTTTTTCCTGTGCTGGGCACTGAAGGCTGGGTCCCCCACAGCTGCCCCCTGAGCTGGCTCAGCTGACAAAGCTGGGGACAGCAAGGCAGCCTGCACTGGGATGATGCTCAGCACAGCAATCATAGGGGTGGCTTTTTTGGTTTGTGGTTTTTTGTGGGCTTTTTTTTTTTTTTTTACCCTGATAAAACATTTTGAGATAAGGGGAGCTTATAGAAACTCTGGTTCTCAGACATGTCAGAGGAAATAAACCGAGTTTTTCTGTGTTTTTTTTCCTCTGTCAGATATGAACAATTCACTCTATAATCTCTAGTAAAAGGAGCAACAGCAAATTACTCTTAAAATTTTCATTGGGTTTGATTCCACTGTGCCATTTGCACTAAGGGGAGATGACTTCTGATCGGGGGGGGTGGTTTAAGCTCCCAGGTCACTTCTGCCTATGCAGCTCAAAATAGAGCTCCAGTGATCTTACCTACCCCTCTGGGCCAGCTGTGTGAGTTCAGGCTCAAGTTCACAGAGTCAAGTGCCTCAAATCAGCTGAATCCATATTGACTTCAGGGTCAAAAGCTCAAGTCCTGACACCACCTCCCTCATGCTTGCCTTTTCTTGTCTGGACAGGCAGGCTGACTATTTCTAGAAAATGCCATCAGCACCAAGGGCTGGGGGATTTGGGCTGAGTGTGAGGTCAAAGCTGACACGACAGAGCAATTAGATAATCAGCTTCTGGAATCAGTGGCTATTAAACATCTGCAGCCCAGACAGCATGGTGAGGGGCACGGAGCAGTGCTGAGGCTGAGGGTCTACTAGCTGAGCCAGCAGCTCCTTCCTCCAAAGGCAGGCAGGATTTGGGAAGAGCAGATTATCTGCCTTCAACTCCTCTGCCCCACCGTGGCCAGCAGGTGTGGCAGGGCTGGCAGGTTGTCCTCTGGGTTGGATTTGGACCACGGGTCACAGTGCAGAGCTTTCTGTGTCAGGACAGGGCTTGTCTCTGTGAATGCATTTAGATTGCTATAATTTGATAAAAGCTTAATCAAATTGGCATTTTAAGGGGTTTCGGTTTTATGGCCCTAGCTGTCATGGAAACAAGCTCATTCAAGAAAGAATAAACTAGAGTAAAAGCCAGAAAAAGAGGCAAAAGACCCATTTTAATCAGTAGCTTAAGGAACTCTGCTCCTTGGGTCCAAGGTTGGGTTTGTCAGGAGCCAGGCTGGGGAAGACAGCTGCAATTGCACATTAACTCCCCATGCATTGCTGACCAATCTCACTGTGCAACCTGTTCAGCCTTAACTACGCTCAGTCTGGACACCAAACTTTGTGTTGAAGTCTGTTATTGTTTGAAAATTAAGATGAAGTGTGACTTTTGCCACCATCTATTGTTTTCTTTGCTCTCAGTGAGCACTTGTGCAGCCCTACAAATGTGGATGGCACTTCACTGAGCAGGGAAATTGTTTCCCTGCAACAATTGCTCAGTGTGGGGGTGGTGGGGAGTGAGGGCAAGGGCTTCTTGTGGTGGGATTGCAAGGCATGAAAGCTTTGGAGGTGGGAGTGCATAGCCCTTTTGCACTGCATTGATTTTCACTCTGGCTATTTTGGAATAGGGCTGGGTGATTATTTTTGTATTTTTTTTTAATTTACTGGTAAACAGCTCATGCGATTTATGAATTTGAGTCGGATTTTGCAGAACTTTCAAGTGGGAAAAAAAGAAATATGTTGTAAAAACACTTCTAAATTTTTTTCTTCTTTTTTTTTCCTGTTTTGAAGGAAACATGAGTGATTTTGGTTTTCCAATCTGAGAAAAATATTTTTGGTTTAGTTTATACAAAATATTTTCTCTCCTGTGTTTTCAAATCGACTGGCCAAATACAAATAACAGGTTCTTTCATCCTTGTTTGTGCAGACAAAGAGACTGTCCTGTCTCTCTGTGTTTTAACAAAGGAATTTTCTTTGCATTTATTCAAACTGATTCTTGTCTGTCTCCTATCAGAAGAGCTACTGTATTCTTTGTTGTGTAAATTTCACTGCACTACAAAATAATATTTATGTCTCTACAAAGACATTATTTAAAGCATCATCTAGAGAAATGATACTCAAGAAACCAAAAGCATTTGTCTACAGAGAGAGTGCATTTGTTTGGTGCAATCAAGGAAACAAATAAGGGTTGCAAAGTGTCATCTCTATGGTGACAACATTAAGGCCCTTGTTCAGCATGCAGTCTGCTTTCACTCTCAAAAATTTGGGGGTGTTAACACTGGCAGGAGCCCCGTGAGCCAAGAATTACTACTTTGTACAATATGTTTGAAAGCATTATTCTAATAAGTGGGTGTCTGGGTGTCTTAAATACAACTTGGTTAGAATATCTCCACAGTGTATCTGTGTTGTAAATATAAGCACTGTGTTTTATCTTAAAATTCGTTAAAGATCATATGATAAATCATGAACTAGAAATTTTATTTTCCTAATAAATTGTTCTAAAAGCTATTTAACTTCACTAAGCAGCTTACATTGTTTTTATTTTAATCTCTGTTGAGAGCAATAGCTGCTGATCAAAAATGAGAGCAGTGAAATTTGCTGGTGCTTAGATATTTAAGAGAGAGACCTGGATCTATGTCTGCTATTGATTTTACAAGAAGAAAATGGTTCAGATCCATTTTAGTACTGGAAAAAGCCCACTTGGAAGTACAAAGTAGGCCATAAAATCTATAGACTGTAAAAAAGGAAGACCATTGAATGCTGAGGGTTCATTTATGAGTGGATAGCTGATAATGGAAAAACCTCTGTACCAGTATGCTAAATTGAACTTCTGTTGCTGCAAAGCGGGCAGGGGACAAGGCAGGAGGGCTTCTGGTCACCTATGCAGAGCTCAGCTTTTGCTGGCCTCTCTCATGGCCAGAGCTGCAGCATTTCAGGCTGTGGTAGCACGTTTTATGCAGCAGCTTCTGCTGTAATTGAGAGACACCTTACATGTCCTTCCTGTGCTGCTGAAATCAGGCTGCGTGCGGGCACACGGCAGTGCCCTGGCGTGTACCCACTCACACTGGACAAGCCTTTCCCTAAAGACTGCTGCTTCCCAAGTAAGTACAAGTACACACAGCTCTGCACAAGGGTACAAATTGCCCCTTAGCACTCTGCATTGCTGCTGATTTGGTAAGAACAGAAATGATTCAGGTGCATGCTGTTAAATTCCGAGAAGCAATATCACAAATAGAGTGTTTAGGTATAGCACACACACACCTCCTCAGGAGGATTATTCACACATGCAAGACATACATGTG
Source organism: Molothrus aeneus (assembly GCF_037042795.1). Classification (NCBI taxonomy): domain Eukaryota; kingdom Metazoa; phylum Chordata; class Aves; order Passeriformes; family Icteridae; genus Molothrus; species Molothrus aeneus. The sequence goes on from NC_089649.1 coordinate 32,433,292, forward strand.
AACCCTTATTTCTGTTTTCCTAGCTTGGACTCACACCAGCCTCGTTTCAGCAGGAAATGTTTTTTGAGTAATAGCAGGAGATGTTAGTCAATACAGCATGGGCACTGCACACCTTCCCTGTACAGACTTTGCAGGGAAATTGTCAATGAAGATCCAGAGTTTGACCTACAAAGGTGGTGTACAGCAGGAATGCAAAATGGATGTACTGAGGCATCAAAGGAGGCTTCAGAGGGTCTGAATGCTGCTGACTTGTATCACTTTAAGTCCCTGCATCACTTTAAGTCACAAAGGATCAGCCCCTAGAAATTAATTATTTATCAGTTTTGTGCCAGATATCAATTCCTTTCAGAGAGGTCTGGTGCAGTTAGGTTTCTTATTTTCAATGGGTAGTCAGCCCAGCCAATTAGCTCCATCAGCTTATTGCACTTCTACCTGCAGCTCTTTCCTATCCTGTTAGTGGATAGGATAGTGGATATTATTCCTTTGCTGTGAGTAGTTGTGAGTAGGAGGAAAGCAAACAGGGAGAGTTTCTTCTCTTTCTCTTCTCTGTATCCAGTGGAAGGACCAAATAGGAAAGTCTACCCCTCTATCTTGCTCTTCTTCCCCCTGGGAAAGGTAGGGGGAGGAGATAACCTCTTGTGTGTTTGGGAAGACAACACCAGATACCCATGAGGACCAAAAGGGGCAGCTGTTTAGAGCTGATCACCTTGTGGCTGTGGTCTTTTCTATTTGAGGGGGCTCCTGGTCAGCTACAAATTCAATTTACCTCTACAACTTTCCTTCAAAGGTCTTCAGGAAGCATGAAAACCACTTAAGCTCAAAAGCTGTTTTGTATGGGCAGATATAAATCGAGGCAAATTTTATAACTGCAGAAAACTGAAGCTGAAACTCTGAAAAGTTTGTACACACACCTAACCCTGCTTACTTGGTCCATGGAGCATGGGTCCTCACTTCCAAATTCACTCCTGCTCTTCCACCAACTCCCTGGGTTACAGCAAATGTTGTACAATATCCTTTAGCTCCCCAAAATTATTTTTCTTTCCTTTATTTGAGGAACCTGTGGCTCTGCTGTTCCATTAATTTTTCTAATCCCAATTATACCACAGTTTTCCAGTTCCTGAGATTTCTAATTTCTGCTTGCTTTTCCTAGCAGTCTTGTTCTGTCCTTGGGAAGCCTCTTCCCTGCCCAGCAGGGTCATTTGCTCCCAGGAGAGACCAATTTCCCTTCCCCTCACTGTGTCCACTTAATGAATTATGTCTGTTTTCAACATGGTGTATAACAGGCAAAACCCATGAATAACTTATGTACTTCCTCTATTTTTGGTGCTTTAAGAAGGGTATACTTGGAAGGATGTAGAGTGTTCAATGTAGACATGCTGCAGCATGTTGTAAGAGCACCTTAACTATTGAAAAAGCTTGTTTAAGAAAATGTAGCATATTTTAGCCCAAAATAAATCAAAATTCTAGCCTATTCTGGGCTTGTAAAACTACTATGCTGTAAAGATAACAATGTTAAATATAGCCATATCATCACCTGTGAATTTGCATGCATATGTCTAAGAAAAAATGTGGTATATGTCATATCCACATATATACATTTATATTATCTCAGAAATCAAGCCATATTTATTATAACCTATTGCAAGTATGAATTCAGCTGTAGCTAGATGTGTAAGAGGTTCAAAATAAAGACTAGGACAAGTGGAAGGGGGAAAAATTCAGGGTGTCTGAAGCCTGTTATCTGCTTCTGCACCCCATGTTCTGCAGGAGGCTGACTAACGTGCAGGTTTGCATAATTACCAGGGTCTGTAAGCATCTGTGAGCATACAAACCCTGTGGGATTCTGGTCACACAGAGGCTGCAAACCTGATGCTTTGTGTGTCTCTGCAGTGTTTGGGAATCATCCAGGCGGGATCACTTCATGGCTCATATCACATTAGAGCTGGCTGCCTCAAACAGCTCCTGCTGCATCCCTGTCTGCTCTAGTCAAGGGGGAAAATGCAGCCCACAGCCACTCAGCCCCCTGAAAGCAGACCTTGCATGATCCCAGGTAGCTTGCTTCAGTTTCTGATCTATCTGCTGTATTCACTCTTGTTCCTTCCTTAGCCTGTGATTAATCCTGGCCATAAGGATGACTCAGAATGAAACTGCAAAGTGGAGCAAAGCCTTTTTTCTGCCTCCTTCAACCCAGGTAATTTCATAGACAAAGTCTTTCTCACCTTAATCTGTGCTCCACTCTACAAAGGCTGGTGAAATTGCTGAGTTTCCTCACATATCACCCAATTTTGCCCGGGCAGTGATGTTTGTGAGGTGACACATATGAAGGAGGGGGGCTGGGCACCACAAATAGTTGGCATTGCTGGTGCTGCCTATCACTGGAGATGTCTTTCCTGTGGAGGGACTATGTTCAGGCTTCCTTGTTCTGTAATCATGTATAACATCTGGGCCTAAAGACAGACAAGTCAGAGAAACTCACTATTTAATTTACTTTTGCTATTAGTCTGTTTTAGTATGCTTTGTTTTCATTTATCTTACTTATAAAGCAACAATTTTATATAGCTGTTCCACTTTGCAAGTACATTGTACTTGTTATACCTTTTGTTAGAGTGCATCTCCAGCAGTGGGGTCACATAATCCTTTTTCCTGCTCTAAAAATCTGGCCAATGAAAAAACAGTGTGCTAGGAAACAAAATTAGTCTCTTAGTAAAAAGCAACTTTTTGTCATTTTTGATTGGGTGCCTACGTGTTAAAATGGTGCTTTCAGTTTTATTTACACAAACATATTCAGGAAATGAATATGTATTGGCCAAAGATATGAATTTAGAGTAGGTTTGATTTACTAAATTAGATCACATGATTTTATTCTAATCTACAATTAAAGTGGCTTGAATTCAATTTAATTTATCTCAGTGTCAATTTAAAATATAGAATACAAAGTCATTCTGAATAACAAAACCCTAGGATTTTAAAAGACTTTTCATGTCATCCATAGATGGAGCTACAAGGAATTTTAGTGCAGAGTGATGAAGAGGTCTGGATTTCTGGAATGTGATGCTGTTTGGGCTGATCAGGTGCACAGCCAGAAGGGCACAGTGTAGGAAAAGCAGAATGAAGCTGTACTCTCCATTGCTGGTGGGACATCTGGCTAGAAAACCTCACAAATCCCACCCAGCCTGAGCACCTGAGATTTTTGGCAGCAAGAGAGGAGGGTGGAGGGTGAGGCCCAGAGCTGACCTCTGAGTTTCACTCCTGCCCAGGTTCACCAGCAGCCTCTGCAGCACTGCTTCATGGTCAGTGCAGCACAGGCAGTGGGGTCTTTGCAAGAGCCCTGTGCTCACAAGGGCCTGGATTGACTAAATATAAATAAATAAAGGTCTTTTTTTTTAGCAACACAGAAAGCTTAACCTGAGGGCTGATGATTGTGAGCTGTGCCTCTGCCCTGCTCTGACAGGACAAGAGTCTTATGGGAACTCATAAATCACCAAAGTCTCTGTAGCATCAATTTACAGCCTGAGATTAGTATTGATATTTTTACTGCCAAAACTGAGGGCTGTTGCAGCTTGAAAGCACACAAAGGCAGATTTTTGCCTTAATGGTTATTACAAAGCACTTGGATAATAGCTTCAAAAGAGATATCCCAAATTTACTACGACCAAGTTGTTGAAATTATGATTCTCTGAGAGGCACAATCTTGTTACCATTCCCATCATCACATCTATAACTGGGAATTTATAATGATTCAGCTTTTGAATATAATTTAGCCAGACAAACTCCGCACAGATTTACAGCTGAGGGGGAAATATTTGTGACAAAAATGTAAAATTCTAGAAATATTGCAATGTTAGAGTGGAGCACAGGTCTTTCTTTGGACAGCAACCAGAGTTCCTTCTGCACTGCCCTAAAGCTTTGTCACACAGAGAGAATGTAAAACACAGTGTGGATTCAGGCCTCTGAAAAAGCCACAAGCCACATTTTTAGCTAAAAGGAAAAACATTAGAAGTGTGCTGAAATAGTCTCCTACTAGAGCAGCAGCCGATGATGCCAGATGACTTCATTGCTGCTAAAGATTTAAACCAATTCCCTGCTGGTTTACTGGTATTTATGCTATTGCTTTAGGTAGTAGAACTCTATTGATCCAGAGGCTGGAAAAAAAAATCATCCCCCAAACTATCATAGTTATCACAAAATAAAAACAAAAGTGCAAAACAGGAGGGTGAGATTTACCTGGAGCTGCTCTTGATATGGGTGAAGCAAAACAGAAACAGAAAGGAACTTTTTTGTGAAGCATATTAGAACCAGAATAGTTTCTAAATTTCTCACTTAATCACACTGGATAATATTTGACTCCTTTTCTTAGGCAAAGGCTTAATTTCCAAGCAGTGTGTTTCTTCATGATGCATATTAACTGAAAATACATCACTTTGTGCAGAGGCAATTAAGACAAAGAGCGCTCTAATACAGTTCAGAGTTGGACCAGCCTCTCAGTAAAGGTCAGCAATTTTGCTTTGACTGTGTTGCATTAACAGGGAAGGACACCTTTTAAAACTGGATTCAGTCCTATTCAGCATGGGGCTAAAATTTAAGTAGAGGTAGTCCATGCAATGCTTCCCTTAACATCATATCCATATTTCCAGCATCCTGTAATCAGCAGCTGAGCTCTGAGGAGTAGGTACTACCTGAGTGCACTCCTCTGAGTTAATAGCTGATGCACAGCTTGGTTCCAAGGCTTCCTCATTAAAGGGTCTTGCTAATGTACAGCATTTTTCAGTGCTAAAATTGTTTCACTAATCCAGTTTACAGCACAGCCTCAAAACAATCATATTAGCACAAGTGCAGAGGCACAGTGCACTTGTGATTATGTGCCATAGGTGCAATAATAGAAAGCAGGAACCTCCAAAACCAACTTTGCTGCCAGAGAAAATACAGCTTGATTTCCATCAGGTTTATTATTTTCCACCTCTGTTGTGTGAACTGTCCTGTAACTACATTCACCTTTTCAGAGAAGAATCCACACTAATTACATGTGTTATTTTTCTGTCTGGGCTTCAGAAGAAACAATGTATTTCAATAATTGGTAGAAATGGAATTGTAATTTAATAGAAAGCCATGCTCAGTGCTTCCCACTGTGTGATTAACATTCTGTAAGGAATTCCCTCATGTTTGTCATACAGAAAGCAAAGTTTAGGCTTTTGTTCTTTCTTGCAAAAAGAAGGGAAAGGGTAAACAAAGGAAATCAATTATAAATGTTCCATTAATAAGGATGAAGATGGAATATATCTGTCACTGGGAAAAACCCTGGCTTGATTCCCAAGGGACTGAGTGCCTCCCAACAGTTTTGGCTTAGCAAAGACGTTTGAGCGTTGGGCTATTCTTGGTCAGATAAAGAGAGGCAGAGCTGGCAGCTCACACACTGTGCAGGCTGGAAATCTCTGCAGTGCCTCCCTAGCTGGGTCCAGATGCACTGATTCTCCAGGCACAGTGAAGGACATATATATTTGATCAAGCTTTTGGAGAAATCTGTGGGTATAGTCCTAGAATGATGAATGGAAGAGATGATAGTAAGAATGACGATTATTTCAATAACACTGAGGCTTATTTTCCTTTTGTTTCACTGTTATTCCTGAAATATTAATTATAAGCTAGGACATTAAATTGTATTTATACTAATGTAAATAAATAATCACATAAATCTGAGCAGTCTTATTCCCCAGTAAGCACATATGCTAGGAGGGCATATTTCAAAGCACAGAACCAAATCATTGCTAAATACAGAGCCACTGCTTAAATTTACAACACCCATTAGGGCATCTCCTACTCCCTCAACAACAACAAAAATAGTTCATTCTACTGGCCAAACAGTAACTTCCAGATGGTATTAATGTGACCAGCTGAAGCTGGTGGTAGGGATTGCTAATCGTGGTGAATATAGTTGTGCATATTTTGTGTAAAGTTTCAGAGAATAAAGGCCAAAATTGGCCTTATCACCCTGAGATGAACATCTTTAACCTAACTTTAAAAATATAAATATATAGCAAATACCATGGGTTGTGCTTGGTATTTCTCTGATTAGCTCTTTTCAAATTAATTCCATGTGTGGACTTTTCTTTTTCTGTAGTTCCTCGTTCCAGTTTAACTGAAACATCCCAATTGCTTTCCAGGATAAAATGGCCACAGCTGGTGTTATCTAGCAATAGCTATTTCATGATGGCTTAATGAAAAGCATAAGCAGGCCCTAGACATGTGTTTACAACAGAACCTATTAATTTCCACACAAGCTGAAGGTACTCTGTGATTTTGCAGGAAGAGTGAGCTGCTCAGAAAACAGAGCCCCAGGACTTGTGGTTCTAAATCACTGATGAGAAGGTTTTATGTTATGTTTTAAAATTGCTAAGTCAAGCCAGACAAAGTGCTAAATATTAGTTTTTGAACAAAAAAGGGAAAGAAATAATGAAAAGCTGTTCTTTGACAGACTATAATTTCATTGCTCCAAATACAAATATGTCTCTCCCCTCATCAGGGACAGCATAGCATCAACAATTCCTGCATCTCTGCTGTTTTTTCCCTTTGTTGCCTATCTTTAGAGAAAAAGATACCTAGGGTATCTTAGCCTCCTGAATACCCCCTTGGTGTAGGAATCCACCCTCTGAGAGCTGCCTGAGGCCCCAGAGCTGGATGGGATGCCACGTGCCATTTCCTGCAGCAGGGCCAGCTCCAGCCCCTCCACCTGCCTACCTGGGGTGCCAAGGGCACTGAAACAACTGCTTCCCAACCACCTGGTAAAATGGTCTCGGGGCTTTTTTCCTGGTTTATTTTTAACACAGATCAGTTCACTGATCTCATTTTCCACGTGGCCTCGGGGGGTGCCTCGGGAAGAAGCGGCTGTGCCAAAGCAAACAGCGTGAGATGAGAGCAAGTGGCTGAAGGTCAGGAGTGCTGAGCTGGCGTTGTCCCGAGGAGCACTGCAGCCAGAGCACTGCTCCACCTGGCATGCCCAGAGCTGAATTCAGCCTCTGGGCCCCCAGGGGCACTGGCTGCAAAACAGGGGCTACAGCAGTCAGCAGAGGAAGGCTGCTGCAGAAGGATGATTTGATCTTGCAATATAACCCTTCTGGAGGTTCTGACATCACAAATAATGCATCAGTTGGGGCACTTGCATAGAACAGGGTAGCTCAGACTCATGTGTAGCCATGGCTGCTCTTTAGCACTTTGCTTTTTACATATATGTAATGAAGACAGAAATAATGGGGCTCTTAAAACCCCAGTTGGATATCTTCAAAGGTAACTAACTGCACTGTGTCACCTGCTGCACTGTACTTCAAGCACTATTTAACTCTGCTTTTTTTAGCTTATCATTATTTTCCTAAATTCCATTAAGAGTCTGAGGCTGGAAAAGTGCACAAGAAATAAAAACAAGCTCTACCTTCCTATCAGCTGCTAACAGTCTTTCAAGCAGTTAATCTTGAGAAAAACAGAAATGATATAGTGAATAAGTCCAGCTTGGTCAGGTTTATTACTTAGTTTACCATCTTTTCTTCCTTGAGAAGATGGTTTTTGAGGCTGCATGAGAAGGTCAAGCCCCTTTTGACCTCAGGGTTGTGAGCTGGATCAGGAGATCAGTAAAAATTCTAAGATACAGCTGTAGAGGTATGTGAGTGCATTATTTTTTTAAAAAATTGGATCATGACAAGGGAGTACTATATTTTGTTGAAATCAGAACCAAGAAGCTTACAGATACCATTGCATAAATAAATCCTATTTTATTTTTAAGGAATTATCTAAGAGATTTAAAAAAATAATCTTCTTATCTTTAAACCACTGGAAATGGAACAGTAAGCATAAAAACCTATCTGGAATATTAGGAACTTTGAGCATAGATATTTGGTTCTTTATCTAAAGAGTCCTACACTGCATATGAATAATATGCTAATTATGAACCACTTGCTAACTTGTAAATCTGCAATAACACACTTGCTTCACTACATGCAAGAGAACTCTATAAATAAGCAGGTGAATTTTACTTTTCCTTTTACAAGGTATCAGTGTCACTAATAGCAAGCTGTGCATTCTCCATTAGCGATGATGTTGCTGAGATGAAGTTACTTCTGGTGCTTTAAAAATAACCTTGACTGTTCCTCTTGTCTCAGACTTGCCTGGCACAAATCTTCCACAGGAGTGATGCCCGTGTCACACAATACTGTAGTGACATTATTGGATTAAAGACAGTCAGCAAGAAGGGTCCAAAGCACTTCCCAAGATAAGTTTCTCAGGAAAAGTGCTTTCTACAGAAAACCTATGCCCCTAAGAGAGTGTAATCCACCATCTACTGAGAATAACAGCAGCCTTACCATGATATTAGATAGAAAGCAGGGTAGAAAAGCTCTTTGGCAGAAAAACCTCTTAGGACAGCATGTAGCACAGTAGTTGGGTTGAAATAAGGTTATCCAACTTGACATTTTCCTGAAACTTGCTCAGTTTTTTTAATGGTATTAACAATGCAGCAGAAGAGTTGAGTAGGTAAACTGACAGGCTGTTTTCATCTCTGGGTGCTATTTATACAACTTACACCATGCAATTTCACCACTGTGTGCTTCTTCTGACAAAGAATGGGGACAGAATCATGTTGGCTTTTAGTAAGCAGACAATTCAGTATAACCTCCAGATATTATGCCACTGAATATATTGGTGCCGCACCTAATTCTTGATTATCTTGTGCAGTTCTGACTCCCCACTCTTCTCAATCTCATGAAATGATCTGCTAAAAGGAGAAAAGATATAGAAAGGGGTTGATGTGGATATACTTATCTACCTATGCTGATTAAATCTTAAAAACAGAAAACTAATGGTAATCTAGAATCAAAGTCAATGTATTTGACTTCATTTCTCTTCAGGAAATTGACAGAAATATCCTGTTCTCTCTCAGAAATTACTGAAAAGGGTGTGGTAGAGAGCTCTTAAATAATGACCTTTCTGAAGATAAATAAGGAGCAGTTGCAACATTTCATAAGCCAAAACCTAGAATTAAATTCCTAGAATCATGTTTAAATATCAAAAGGAATTATTTTTTTCACACAGCTCATAGCTAAATCGAGTCATCTTTTGGCTCAAAGGAGTTGCAAGGCAAAAACCTGTGAATGAGATTTAAGAGCAATTCTGGCCAGGATATTAGATTATATAAATTCTTAATCTGACCCCAAACTACTGATTTTACGTTCCTGTGACTTTTACCTCAATAGTAGAAGCTGTGTATAGCTTGAAGAGCACATACTTGTATGTTCAGTGCTACTGGAGCATATATACTGTATTGCAACTCAATTTATAGTTGATTATATACACATATTTATATATATACACATATATATATATTTATACATATATTGATATATATACATATATATACATATATATGAAAATATGAATATATGTATACATATATAAATATGTATGTGTACATATACATAAATACTATATATATATAATTTATGTATATATAAATTTATATATACACATATTCTTTATATATTCTTATATATATGAGAAGAAAGAAATCGACTATTGAAATGCCAGTTGTGCAATCCTTGTTTAATTATTACAAGAGATAAGTACACTGAAATGTATCAATCAGTCTCTAAATAAAATCATTGTTAAGCATGAGTCTATACACAGACCATTACTATACTATGAAAGCAGTTTCCAAAACACACAGAAATTCTTTTAATAAAGACACATATTTCTGTTAGCCTATCAATTATATTCTGGGTTCTGCTCGTTTACACTTGTACATTTGAAATTCAAATGGAACTGTAGTAGGATAACACCTCTGAAGCTGCTTTTAACTAGAAACCCCGAGAAATCCTTGCTGATGCCCAGCAGGAGGTTTTCATTCAGCCCCTGGAGCAGAACCTCATTTTCTCCCTGAACACTGCCAGGGCTTTTTCTTGAATATGGAGGTGCAGGGCATGCTTCTAAGTAATGAATGAGAACTGCTGGGCAAGGCATAAAAGCTTCCACATTGAAAAAACATCCAGTTCATGTTACTGTCCCTAGGTGTGCATGTCTTTATGTGCCTAGCACACAATAAATAATCCCTTGTGGTTGAAAAATACCCAGATACTTGCTATGAAAAATGAGAACATCAAAATTATGTTTTTTTCTTTTTAGGCATCAGTCTGCCATGAAACAGAGATTATGGTGCCATTTAACATACATTTCATGTCACTGCTTAATCTGTCTTTGCTGTGCTGCCTGTGCTTTAATCCCCACTCTGTCATGTTTGCCCCACTGCACAGACCCTGGCAGTGCAGGTACACAGTGACGCTGCCCTTGCCCTGGTCCCTGTGTCCCTGGCACCTGCAGGGCCTCAGGGACAGTCCTGCAGTCCTGCTCCAGGCTGGAGCAGCATCCCTGCTGTGCAAAGGGCTCCAGACCCCAGCACCAGCCCCTACTCCCCACGTGTCTCCCCGTGATGCTCCTTGGTGGCAGGGTGGCCCGTGTGGCCTCTCCTTGCCTGGGGGAGTCCAGCCCAGTTGCACGGCGGCAGTAGGGTGTGTGCCCATCGCCACAGGGGCTGCCTGCTCTTCCCCTGATGACATATCAGTCCCTTGCCTGTGCCAGTGTCCCTGGGGCTGGCAGGTCCCCACGCTGTGGCAGGGTGGCAGCCCCTGCAGGTGCCCTTGGAGAGCTGGCTCCAAGGGAGGCCCACATCTGTTTCCCTGCATTTCATAAGTCTGCTGGAGACTGCCCACTGACAATTGAATTATTTGTCTTCAGGAAACTGGAGTTGTGGAGAGCCTGACTTCCTGGGTTTCAGCTGCTAATTCCTGCTTCAGGGGGTCTTTGTCTGAAAAGGTGGATCTTGGGCAGCACCTGTGGCTCTTCAGGATCTTCCAGTGCATGAAATTGATCTGAGGACACTCAGGTCTTTTTCTAGAGTGGCTTTTTCTATGGTTCACCGAGTAATTTTGTTGAGATTTGGTTTTTTCGGTGCTGGCAAAAAATATGGAACAAAGGAGTCCCAAACAAAAATCTGTCTGGCATGCCTGTCAGAGATGCCTTGATTTCTGCCAATCCTCCAGCTGCTGGTTCCATCTGTTGTCTCCTGATTTTTTTTCACTTGTAACCACCTTAGGGCACAAGCCACTTCTGTGTGTGTGAATCAAAAGGGACTGGTACGACACAATAGAAGTCCTCAATGCTTCAGCAATACTACATATAATATTAAAAATGCTCAGCAAGAGATTTCCGGTATATTTCCAACCACATCTGAAATAAACTTCTCATTAATGAATAATCAAGAGTATCAGTGTTCCTTACACTCTAGTTAAACATATGTGGCAACTCTGATTTTTGTGCTGGAGCGCCTTTATTGTCATTTTAATAGTTTTCTTTTCCCCAAACATCCCTACAGGGCACTTTCAGAGCACTGGCAGTGCCTGCCTGTGCATGCCCACTGGCACATGCTGATCTTCTGAGTAAGAGCTCAGCTGGGGGACTCTGGATTTGAATCACCAAGGGTTACTTGTTCATCAACATTTTGCTGCTGTCTTCTCTTGACCCTTCAGCTGCTCCTCCCAGTATGACTTGCCTCAGACTCTCTTCCTCTTCCCAAATGGGAAGTCTCTCTTCCTCTTCCTCTCAAATGGGAGTCTGGTCTCCCATTTTCACTCCTCCTCCCTCTACTTTCCCACAAGACACATTTTTTCGTGCTCTGTCATGCAGGGCTGGGAGTGCACCCAGCCTCTGCCAGGCACATCCAGGGGCTGGTCACAGCCTCCTATTGTCACTGCAATGCTGTGCTGGGCTGCCTTGCACACAGCACACACAGGCAGGCTCGAAGGCTGGCTTCATCCTCAAGCCCTTGTCTTCTGGAATAATGTAGCCATTGAAAATAGTAGTGCACATGAAGAAGTATTATACAAGCGACGCCATGCTTGCTAGGTGTGCTTATGTTGCTGCTGATTTGCACACAAGAAGAGGGGTAACCTTTATTTTTGTTGTCTGTATTTATGCTAGGCAAACTTCTTCCACAACTGATGGTGGTCCACAATTCTCAAAGTAAAAGATCACCCTTCTAGTTGGCATGCTTGTATTTTGTGTAGAAAAAGCCTAATAAATCACAGAAAGAGAGAAGATGGGAAAATGCAGCTGCTGTGTCATTGTACTGCAGATTAAATCACATGATTTCAAAATTTTCAGCAGCAGCAAGAAGAGCAAAGTCAGTAAAACATATTGCAGAAGTACATGCAGTTTTGAGGCAGCCACATGGTAGACATGAGGGTTTCCTCAGGCCTAACAAATAATCTGTCTAGTTGGAGAGGTCTGTTTCAGAGATGGAGGGAGATATGAGGCAGCACATGGTCTACTTTTCCTATCTATGTAGGCTTGGTTGCTCATTTTATTTTAAAAGAGCTTCAAAATGAACAACATACATCCCCCACCTAGGTGAATAATTTTGTTTCAGTCCATAGTGTAGCATCTCAATTTCAGCTGCAAAGACTTTGGCTCAGGGTGCCAGGCCCTGTGCTAGAACAGCTGAGATGGGGACATGTGCTCCTCTGCCATCCCTGCTGTGGAGAGGGGGAGGTCAGGAAATCAAATGTTGGGATTAGTAACACAATACACCACGGTAGGAAAATTCACCAGGGCTCATCTGTTGGAGCCTGAACACTTCTGAGAGCATATTTAAAGCCTTTTGCTTTGGTGTGGGGTTTGGGGTTTTTTAAAATTGGTTTTGTTCCTTGGGTTTTTTTATTTCTTTTTTCAGTGGACTGAGCTCCTCTATGGATTTCACTCCAGGGAGCTGTGGAAGAGCTGGCCTGTTCTCATGCAGCAACCTGCAGGAAGACATAACAAAGACTAACAGAACTCTGAAGTAGATGACCTGCAGCCACATTAATTATTGATCATGTTAGCAGTTGATGAGTTGTGCTAAATTGATCTGTGGCAAGATAACGTGAATTAAAAGCTGCTTAAATATTTAGGTTTGGGTTCTTTCTATATGGCAGGAATTTGAATTAAAAGCTACACAGGAGTCATGACTGGAATCAACTTTTCAGTAAAGACAAGCTGTCAGAATAAAAGGTGCTATCTAAATGTAAATCATGATTTCTTAGAGGAGGAATCTCTTGCAGGTAAACATTTTAATGGAGGACAAGAAATCTTTCCTCACAAAAGTCTCTAAAGGTAGGATGATAGATTAAGGTTTACTTGTCATTAGTTTAATTCCTCCATATTTTACTTCAATTAAATGCTGCTGCATCTGAGGTAGGGCACAAAGCATTGCAGGGAAAAAGAGAGACTAAAAGTCTGTAGGAAGTGAAGGAGGACTATTGGCTGAAACTCCATATGTTTGTTGCAGCACTGCAATGCTGTACAGCTGGAGCACAGCTTGAGTGAAATGAATCTGTAGATGACTGGTGAGAGGAAGTAAGGGGGCTAATTCTGACATTGGATACATATATATGTGTGTGTGTATATATATATCAGGCAAAAGAATTTGCTGATGACTCTGCACAGGGGCTTGTAACAGAAGGGAGCCAGTGCCCTGAGCTAAAGTGCCTTTGCCAGTGAGATAAGTCCCACTGAAGAAAAATCACTCCCACTGAAGAGCTGCTCAGATCCCCTCAGCAAGCTCAGATCCGGCTGCATTGCCCCACAAACCATTTTGAATGACTTTATGATGTCATTAATAGAGTTTTGAAGGCTGACATGCATTCTTGGTTGGTTTAGGTGCTGCAGTTCCAAATAAATCCTTCCCTGGCTTCTCCCGGCCTCTCTCCAAAGTAACATCCTTAATGTAAACCAGTCTTGGTCCTTAAGTGGAAATGTGTTTTATCTCAGCAGTTTAGTGCAAACAGGCTTGAGTTATCTTTAGTGAGAAGAGAAGGCTCCTGCTTCTCCTACTGTGGTTTCTTCCTTACAGTTTGTCTCACTTCATTCCTTCATGTACCAGAGAGCGCTTTGGTATTCAAGGGTATTTGTCTTGTTTTTTCTCACCCTTCACAAAAGCTGTCCTCTGCTTAACATGCACATTTTTTCCTTCAGAGCCATTTTCCTCAGTAGGCTCTCTGGGCTGGCCAGCGGCCAAACAGTAGGGTGAGCTGCATGAAAAAGCCTTGATCATTGACAGGCTGTCTTACAATTTCTTTCTTGTATTCAAGATGCAGATGGATGTTATTAGAAAGGTTTTTACTTCGAATGTGCGCGGCTTGTCCACATGGCTGAGATTAGTGCTCATTGCTCATATAATGCTTTTCATCCTCAGAAGGACTTTACAAGCTCCAGCTCTCAAAACACCCCCACAAGGTAGGTGCCCAAGTTTTGTTATGTGTGTTATAACAAGGAGGGACACATGTTAGTAACTTGTTCAAAGATGTATAGCACAGTGAGCATTGTAAAGGAAGGAATTATTTACACTTTCCTAATGTTCTTCTGTGATGTGTTCCTAGGAAAATAATAAGTTAAAAGACTTCACCATGGCAACATGCCTTCCCCCATGAAAGAGGTGATTAGTGACATCAAAAATTAAAATGTATCTCAGGTTATAGTACTACTAGATAAAAATGCAGCATTTCTAAAATTTATGAGGCCAAATATGCTACTGCACTAAGCTTCAATTAATACAGGAGAACTGGAGCCTACAGGGATTGTCAAAGAAACTCAAATTTGATAGAAGATTTGGAGCACTTGCCTCAAACCATACTTCAAAACAGAGGGAAATGATTATAGGAAGAATGATGAAAAATGCCTTCTCAGTTGAAAGGACAGTGCAGGATTATTTTTTTCCTCTGCTTTGACTGCATGATTATAATTAAAAAAGCTCAAATAACCTGAACAGTCCCAATATGAACTCCTTTCCCCTGAAAATTCTTGTAATATTGTAGCTCATCTTAGTGAGGAGGCTGAAATAAGCTGTAGCAGCAAAAGATATCTTTATAATTATGTATTTGTACTGAGCTTCTACTGGCATGAGTGTGCTGACATGCTTTACCTTGCACAGACAAGCCAGTGGAAGTCCCCAGTGTTGACCAGCACAGGTAACCTGGCCAGGACCACTCTGGGATGTGGTTTCTAAACTAAGTGGGCAAGACCTCGAAGGCTGTCTGACAATCATCATTTAAGGTCTTTGTAACCTCAGCGGGCCTTAGGGCCTGCAGAGGTAGCTGGAAAATTTTGCTTGGAAAACAGCAGCCCACTTGGCCCTATGAGGAATAGTTGCTAAGGCTGTGAGATGGTGAGGCTCTTCTGAATAAACCAGCAGGGCTGGCTGGGGGAGTCCACAGGCACAAGGATTTGCTCCACAGACAGAACCCACCTTATGCTTTCTGGGTAAACAGACAGGCAAATAGCCTGTCTAGCCAAGCCCTGCAGAGGAAAAAGCTTGATAGGCTAAAGCAAGTGTATATTTTAATTCTGTTCCCTCTTCCCTATCTTTGGCAAGCATTGATTTCTTTCAGATTATTGGGGTTTTTTCACAGAGTGAATACCTGCATAGTTGTGTCAATAGAATGAAGGACTGCAGCATCTCAGGAAAGATGTTGAGTGTAACTGAACTCTCTGGTGTGTCACGTAGGACTGCACTGCATGGTTGGTGCTGCTACAGTAGGGTGAAGGGTTGGAATGGTATAAACTGCTATATATGCTTTTTCATCCCCAAAAAAGTTTCTTTTTTTTTTTTTTTCCAGAATACTTTGATATTCCATCTTATCTCCCTCTTGTTTCTCTGAGAAAGGTATCTGGCCCTACAAAGTACTCTGGAGAAAAGGGAAAAGTGGGTAATTTTCTGGTTTTATGACTACTATACAGTGTTTCAGGTAAATTCAGGGAAATGATGGGCACATAAATTAGTGAAATTTTTCTTAAGGGAAATTACAAGTGGAACAAGTTATCACATTTTTATGGTTCCTACATCCTTAGCCTTTAATGCCAGCTACCTGATTTCACTTTATAATTGTGCAAGTGAGTGCATCTAGGCCAATTAAGTCTTTTCAGTTGCTTTCAAAAGAGTTGCAAATGCCTGCTATAAGATGGAGACACCTTATGATTTAACCTTAATCATTTGGGTTGAGATTAAGAGATACTTTTTCAGGGCCATGACTTACCTGTATAGTTTTGAAGAAAAGACATACATGTGCTTATACTGTGAGGTATTTTAATGAATAGCTCAAAGCTATGCATAACTTTGGATATCTTCAGTACTCTACTTTTTGCTTTCAAGCAAAAATACCTTTTTTTTTTAGACCAAATTCAAATGAACTGATTAGCTGTAGCATCATTGATGGTTAAAAAAAAAAGGTATTTTTGCTTGAAAGGCCCCTCTTTGCACTTTGAAGGTCTGTTATATGTGGTTTTAATCAATTGTATTTATATTGACCAGGAGTATCAACCCACTATCAGTGTCAGAGATTTACATATAAGGTGAGAGGGACTCTCCCTGAGAGTATATTAGTGATGAGTGTGGGTTAAGGATTATAGGTACTTCAAATAAAACTTCAGAAAGTCTATTTGAAAATAAACAAAGTATCCAGGTAAATACTTGACTTCTGGAGCATTGAGAATATTTTTGTAACACAAGGGACCAAGACAGATTATTAAAGCTGAAATTTTCTCCTGTGCTTCAACTCCTCTGCTCCCTAGCAAGAGGAATCTAAGCTCATACCTGAATGCAGTACTAATGCAAAGGCTCGAGGCAACATTGTTAGCTACTCACATCAACGGAATGAAGTTGCACAGCTCACTTCCACCTGAGAGCAGAACTGTTTGAACAGTTTGTGCGTTGCTAACGAGACACAGATGTCGCCATTGGGCAAACAGGGGCAGGATTGTTTTGTTGTTCGTCATGCAGCTCTTCCCAGGGCGCAGCTGAGTGCACCTTGGAGAGGTGGCTCTCTCTGGGGGCTTCAATCAGTGCATTATTTTTCTGAGCTGGAGACCATCCTCTGCAGCAGCACTGTGAGAACTCCTTAAAAGCCCAGCAGGGATCAGAGACAGGGAGAAGGTGCTTAGCTGCTTAAAACTAGCAGGATTTTGTTGGTCTCGTTGAAATACAGGGGCTTTAATCAGATGAGGACCTGGGCTGTAAAACAAAGATACGCTGAACAGGAGAATGATCCAGGCCAGCTCTTCTCCCACCGAAGAATCTGCTTCCTCGTGTGAATGCTGCTTGTGCACAAACAAGAGCACGTGGTGGATGCCAATCTCCACCCTCCAGTTTATTTGCAGGAGGGTACTTATGAAGTATTTCAAGACTTCCTTATCCCAAAGACTAAATACACAGGACTGTCTCCATTCCAGCCAGCTTGAGCTGAAGGAAGAGAGATAAAATTTAAATATGGATAGCAGGAGTGTGGCTACAGTGGCAGTGCACAGGGCTCTTGTCATGCCAGTCAGGTGCCAGCATATGTCAGAAGTCTTGTAAGTGGCCAACTTAAAAAAAAAAAAAAGGGAAAATTCTTGGCAAATAGCTTTCTCCAACAAAACCTTTGAGAGTTCCTGTATTTTTCAAAAGTTGCATGTTCCAGAGAGTCATCTATTTGCCACAAAGCGTTAATCTCAACTACCTCTTTCTGTCCAATTACTTCCCACATGCCAGTTTCTCTTCCTGACCTAGAAAACTTATTTACAAGATATACTTGGTCGGCTACAGATCTTCATCTGCAACTTCCCTCTGCTACTTGCTGTGCTAAGCACAGCAACAAAGACAGAGGCTTTATCTTCTTATTTTAATTTTTTTTTCTAGAAAGGGAAAATGAAACAGGCAGTGTGTTCCCATGTTCTTCCGCACGAGAAGGCAATGGTGCATGTTCTCAGCACAAATCAGTTGTTGCAGAAGTAGGAAGATAGTGTTTATCACAGCTAGCTACTGAATGTTTAAGGAGTATTATGAGTATCTGTTACATAAATGAAACAAATAACAAAATTAACATAAAAACCCTGAGGGAAACTGATAAGTTGTTGCTATCTGTCTTAGATCCAAGAAACACTGGGAATACATTGTGTAAACTTCTACCTCAGAGCTAGTGACTGCTTAAGAGTGCAGTACTGCTTGTTTTTGTCTGGTCCTTCATGTCTCTGTTTTTGTGTTACTGGAGGATTTCTTGTGTTACTGGAGGACAACTGAATTTTATCCTTGAGTTTATCATTATGCATTTGTACAGAAGCTGAAGGTTGCAGTGGAAGTAGGGATCTCTTTGTATTAAGTACATTACAAAAGGAAAGGAATAGAAAGTCTTAATTTTCACTGCTGACATTAACAGAGACTGTAGAATCTACAAAACAGATTTGGTCATAATAGTGTTTGGAACCTGAAGTCTGTAATTTTTTTATGATCTGTCTGTAAAGAATATTCTTTGAATACAGGTTCAGTGAGGAGCTCTGCACACACAAGGTCAGGCATATTGTCATTAAATTGTCCAGAATGATCAAAACAATTTCACAATAAGCTTAGATCACCTTGGTAGCTTAACTCAGTGTCCATTTACCTGGAATATGCTTTCTTTGGACAGAGTAAAACTGGATTTTAAAACTCTTTTATTCCAGTTATTGGATGGTTTCTTCCTGGAAGAATAGATGGAACACAAATCGATGGAGTTTAGTATCACTAATTTGTAAGTAACAAAAACACCAACTTTTATAGAACTCACTGAACTTAAAGCTGATTCTATCCATTTAAATTGGTACCTAGTACTTGTCACATTATGATATAGGTGTGAATATGCTTTGCCAGGATATGTATGCACAGCAGAGAAACATTCACTTAAGTACACACCCACACATCCCCATATGCTTTGAACAGATCTAAATGGTGACTGAAGGATGAAGGAGGCTGAGCCACATAAACAGTATCTACAATGACTATTAATTTCAAGGCAAAGCAATAATTCATAAAGGTTGTTAGGAAGCAATGTAAATGCAAATGCTCTTCTAATAAGTGCTGGCAGTATTATGTTGGAACGTGTTTGTGATTCACCACAGTGTGTTAAGCAGGGAGGAGCGTGGATGATTTCTGTGGAAGATCGTGACAAGAGCAAAGAGGTGAAAACTGACAGGAATGTGGTGTTTGGGGACTTGGTCCAAGGAATAGCTCTAGCATGGGCTGACTTAGCAGTGCAGTAAGTGCTTGGTGCTGGAGCGAGGACGGGCAATATCTGGAATAATTAATCAATAATTCATTATGGAAAAATGCTACCAGCTGTAAAATTAATTTGTAGAATAATGCCCTCCAGTAATGCCATAAGTTATAAATATATTCATATTTTTTTAAACAGCTAGTACAAGCTGAAGACAAATGCTTCAATAATATATAATATATAATAAATATATAATATATGTATAATATATAATATATAATATATAATATATAATATATAATATATAATATATAATATATAATATATAATATATATCTGACTTTAGAAAAATGAAAAGGTTTCTGATGGCAGCCAGTGAAAATTAGGCAATTAGTATAGAACCCTAGTACTGAAAACAGAGCACTGAGAGCAAAAGGTCTTAATAACAATGTTAACAACATTTTTTTCTCATATAAATATTTTATATCCTGGTGCAGGAATAAAGTTCCTATGTTTTTCATTTTCCTAGCAGAGCTTTACATGTTTTATTTATCATTCTGCATGATCTATTAGGTAACTTTATCATTGAGTGTTTTATGAAAAGCAGTATTGTTGGATAATAATGATCATCTGGTTATCTATCATTAATATGTATGAATGAAATTTTTTTAAAGACTTGGCCAGCTTTGAATAAATAGTAATCCCATCTATATTTGACTTTTAGACAATTTCTACTTTTGATTCTTTCACATAATCATGTAATATTTGGGTTGTAGAAACTTCAAAAGATTATTTTAAATAATGCAATTATAGTTATTTCAGAAAGAGTAAGCTTGTGCTTTCTCTTAGGAAATATATTGGTCTAGTGTAAAATAATGAAATGTAAGTTTGGGCTTTAATTTGTTCAGTAATTTAAATTTCAAAGGCAATGAGTAAGAAGGAAATATTTTTTCCTTATTTGAGATGTCGTTTACTGAAATACATTATTTGAAATACATGTGACACCAAATACATAGTTCATGAAACTGTTATGATATACATTCAACAGCTGAAATGGTTCCTATGTGTATCCTGCCTATGTTAGTTGATGGATGACCATTTGGAAAGGAATGGAGTGCATTTTTTAACCTATACATTATTCAGAAAGTGTCATCTATCTAAAACAACATTGGCTTTAGTCTCTCTGATACTTTTGCCACTGTGTAGCAGGTGCAATTTGAGACCCACACAGAGCACCTCTCCACACTGGCAGCCTGTCCCAGAGCACACCAGGAGTGAAGCACTGACTTATTGCTGTGTGCTTCGTACAGTCCCACTGAACCAACCTCTTCCACCACACATCCTCATGTGCAAAAGATGCAATCTCACTGTCTCTCTGTGGTTCATTTTCTGTTAAAAAAAACCTCAAAATGCTGCTGCGACTGTTACTAGAAACAGCACTTTGCTGTGCTTCTTTATATCTCAGAAGTTTAGTTGCTGGTTTGGTGTCTCTTTTCACAGAAGGAGAAGCTGGGGCAGATGTTGACATGAGATCTGGAGCACACCTTCCCAGTACCAGGATAGAAGACCTCCCATCACCACTTTTACTCCTGAGGGATGAGGGGCAGACCTGTACTGTGGTCACAAGCACAGAGAAAGTTTGTGTAGATGTTCCAGAGCTTCAGAAACACACACTTGACCTTCAAGAGTTGCTGCTGATTTGTTCAGTGCTCACACAGTGTGCAGCACAGGCCTCCTGGGTGCTGCTGCTGCAGCACAGCCACCTTTCCTTTTGTTTGGGCACCTTTATCAGTACAGCTGAAGGGAGCACTGTGTGGACTGTGAATTCCTCTCCAAGATCATGTAAATACTTGGACAATAAGTGCTGTTTCTCTAGTATTAATCTAACTAGCTAAAGCTGGTTTGCATACATCTGCAGCTACAGCAGAAGTTTAATGATAAATATTCCCAAATGTAGCTATGCAAATAGTGGCAAATTCTGAATAAGTATGTGAAATGCATTATAGTAGACAAAAATTCTTCAGTTTTTCCTTCAAGAAAAAAACAAAGAATGATTTTTCCTTTATGGTACAGGCCACGTTCTCTTTTGTAACCTTCAGAATTTCATACATCTTATGAGTATAAAAGGATCATAAAACCTGCAGTAAACATTCAAGGATTATTTTACTATGGTCTGTGTTAGCTTTCTATCTATCAGAGGTGCAGAGTGGCTGTTCCATATTGTGCCCATGCATAAGTGATTACTGTATGACAAATATCCACAATGACAGAGGATGTTATGTAAAAAATTAACAGAAAAAACCACCCAAACAAACAGACAAATAAACATGCAAACAAGCAAACTCACATGCCCTTCATCATAATGCAAAAGGTACTAAAAACTGGAATTGCAAGTGGTAGTAATCCCAGCCATGTATAAATCCCAAAAGGTGAGAGTCATTATTGGAAATGGTGCCACCCTAAAGAAAAAGCATAGAGGCTAATCTTATTTGAAGGATAAGATCACCTCCCCTTCGTAGTGGCCTTACTTGTACGTAAAATAATTAATCTTTGACTTAAAATCTGACAAAATTGGCTTCTGCCCAGTCCAGAGGGGATGGCTACTGTTCTCAAGGTCAGCTCTGGAGGGGTTCACCAGGCCAATACCTCTGTTCCCCTATAACTGTCTACCTCCATGAATAGTTATGGAAGTATCTTTTTATGGTTGCCAAGAAGGTGCCAGGAAAGATCTGGGAAGGAGAGGGGTAATCCTGAGGGCTGGAGTTTAACTGCATGAATCTGCTGCAGCTGCCATGCCATCTCCAGGAGATAGATGGAAACAAGTACCTACCCAAGAAATGGGAGAAAGGAGCATTCCTGGGCTTATAACCATATAGACTGTATACAACTTGCTAAACTCCCTCAAAGTGGCAATGTTTTATTTTTTACCAAGACAGACTGGTGCATCCCTAGCAAACCAAGCATTTAACTGTGGGTGACTAACTACAGGTGTAATAATTGAAACGAATGTGGCTAAGCCAAGTGCAAGCTTTTTGAAGTATATCTTCTTAAAAATGAGGTTTAGCAAATGAACAAAATGCTCCCAGAACTGCAGAATTTGTTTTCTTAGCATTTTAGTAGCTGTTTGACCTGACCATTTCAAATTACCTCTTGAAAGAAATGGACATATTCAGGAGGGGAGATACCCTGTATTCCTAAGGCAAAATGCTTCTATAAAATAATATAGCTATTACTTATAGCTAGCCAAAAAGATATTATGCTGAGCTGTCATATTTTGTGTTGCAGCCTTTTCATACTGTTGAAATATCAACATCATATGTACTGTGCATGTACAGTTAACTCTTGGTCTCCTGGTGTAAGATGAGTAGGAAACCTGTGTAATGTATTAACATGACCAGGAAAACACCCCTCTCCCCTTCCCAAAAAAACCCACTCCATTGTAAATTAGCATAAGACTAGATAACACCTGAAGAGTATTACCTAGCCTGAAGAGTAACCAATAAGCAAAATGAATGGCATGTCCTGGTATATATGTGTATTTTAAACCACACTGATTTTTTGTTGAAGCTGGAACACAGGAAGAGAGTGAGACTAAGAGAAAATGTAAGTTGCAAGAACATTTGATACCGTAAATTATGTTTTGTTGAATACTTGTAGTGAAAAATGGGGGTTTCTGGAGATAATTGCATGTTTTCTCAAGTAATAACTGTCCTTACTCCGAATCTTGATGATTATTTACTGATTTATTGTTGGGATTTTTTTTTTTTCTATTCAGAAATAACTAGACTGATTTCAGCAAGAGAAAAAGCCCAGCATAAAGGACATGCTAGTATCTGCCATGGAGGATATGAATAATCAGAAGTATTTGCATTATACAAATATGTTGCTTACAGACACTAAAAAAGGTGTTAACACAACACATCCTTAAATATTATCGAGACATTGTTGAGTATATTTGTACATAGTTCTCTATGTACAATTCTCTCATTCATTCCCATTTATAACAATTCATGTAGAGTGTCATAGGCCTTTGACACAGATCTATAACCATTGAGATTTGTGACACTGATCAGAATACAATGAGAGCCCTGAAATCCCATTCTCTGATGTGAAACATCCCTATGAATCACAGGTATTGTGCTACCAGACAGCACAGCAAAAAATTAACCAGAGCAAAACACTTGACTTGGTGCTGTTACAGCTAATAGGTCTGAAATGAAAGATAATTGCATATTAAAATAGAGTGGGTAGCTCTGTTTTGATGTAGAGATATAAAGATGTCAGGCAAGCTAGGCTGCAGCAGCAGGGAATGGGTGCCCTGAAGTGATTGAGGAGTGAAGCCCAAGAGAGCATTCCTCACATTCCTGTGGCACTCCTCCTATACATATGCCCCCAAAAAGAGGGAATTCCAACACTCCGGATTGGTAAACTGAGCTTCAGAAAAGCTGGCACTTTTCTATAGCTGCAGGCTTGATTCATTTGAAGGAATTATTATCATCTCTGGATGATGAACACAAGGCATATTTAAACTGTTATTTTTTTAGGGCAAAGGACATGACATTTCCAATCTGTTACTAAAAAAAAAAAAAAAAAGAAAAGAAAAGAAAATAAAATTAAAAATCCCCCATAAGGACTTATAGTAAGCACCAATAAGCAAAATGTAGGGAATGTGGAGCACTCCCTAGTATTTTCCCATGATCTACCCAGAATAATTGGTATTACTGCAAAAATATTTTGCTGACACATCTGAGTAGGATTAGCCCAAAGAGCTATCCTTGTTAATGAGCCATATCTAGAAACTGAGTAGGTTTAGTAGATTACTGTCTGAAGACACAGCATTTTTGAGAGCCACTTATGTCTAAAAGTGTAACATATTTTCTCCTGGGACTACTAGCAGTGTATGCTTTGTAAGGCAAAGATGGTTATCCCTGGGAAATTTCACAAATGAAAAGAATCAAATAAAGATGACACTACCTTACTTGGAATTGAAATGTGACTTCTAGTGACTGGGAATTAAACAGATTTATTAGTGTTGACATTATTTACATTGCGTGATCCGTATCAGCGAAGGGTACACATCACTTGTGAAAGCAAATACATTAATAGTATTACCCTGCCGCTAATGGCACGCTAATAATACTGCCATGCTTCGCGTTTGTCAGGCTGCTGCTGAGACGTGCTCGGTGTCGTGGTAAACAAAGAAAATCAGCCATGTTGCGAGACCCTTTATTCTTAAAAAACTTAAGTTCACGTGAGGAGCATCCGCCTCTAAAGAACCCCCAGAACAGTGATAAATTAACGATTTCACACCCCTCCCTCCCTCCCTCGTTTTTACCCCATATAGCAATGACAGAGGGGACAGCCGGCTGATACGGATTACTTTGGAGAAGCGTGACAACAGGTGGCCTCCCCGAAGTCACTAGACTCGGCAGATCAAGTCTTTATTTTATTTTATTTTTTTTTTTTTTGGCGTCCAGCTTGCCCATTGCTGGTATCTGTGACCAGGGAGCACCGCGATGATGCGCGTCCCTGGGGACCATGGCGGCGGCCGCTCGCACTTCTTTTTGGTGTTTAAACCGGGCAAGGCCGTGTTCCCAGGGGGAGGATGCTGAGGCACCGCCGCCGGAGGGGACCCCGCCGGCCGCGACCCCCGGCGACCCGCCCCCCTCCCTCCTTCCCTCCCTGCTCCGTCCCGCCTCGGCCCGCCCCCCGCCGCTCCGCCTCCCCGAGCCGGCAACTTCCCCGTCGCCGAGGCGGGCGCGGAGCCCCCCATCAGCCCGGATGGGAGGAGGAGGAAGAGGAGGGAGGAGGCGACGCCGACGCTGCTGCCCGAGGGGATGCGGCGGAGCGGGCCGGCGGGAGGCGTAGAGCCGGCTCGAGAGGGAGCGCCGAGCCCTTGTCGCCGCCGCCGCCGCCGCTGCCACCGGCGGGGCTCGGCCGCCGCCTGCAGCAGCTCCGGGCGGCGGCGCTGCTGAGCCCGCGCTGCCTGCGCGCCGCCGCCGCCTCCCCGCTCGCTGCTCGCCCCGCGCTCCGGCCGCGCAGCGCCAGGCCGCGGCCGCCCTCCCCCAGCGCCTCCCGGGCGGCGGCGGGAGGCAGCCGGGGCGCGATGGCGTCCTACGTGGATAACAGCTTCCGCCAGGCGGTGATGAAGAACCCGGCGGAGCGGAGCCCCCAGGTGAGCGCCCCTCGCCCCGGACCCCGCGGCTCCCGCGGCGGCGGAGCGGCCGCCCCGCTGCCCCCGCGCAGCCCCGGCCGGGGCAGCCCCGAGCCCCGCGGGCAGGGCTGAGCCTCTGCCAGCCCCCGCCACACTCCCCAGCGCTGAATGCCCGGCCGGCAGCTCCCGGGAAGGGAAGGCGCGCATTAACGCGACAACTTTCCTCCTGCTCCCTAATTTTGGGGGAAGGAGAGGGAGAAACGCCAGCTGGGTTTGTTTTGAGGGTTGCTTCCGGTAAAAAGAAAATGAACTTAGAGTATAATTTTTCGGTGGTGTGTTTTTTCTTTTTTCCCTTTTTTAATTTTTTTTTTTAATTTTTTTTTTTTTTTTACTCCCTCTGTGTGTGTGTTTTGTTATTGCCCCGGAGTACGGGTGGCTCAGGATTTGAATTCAGTCCCTACTTTTACATAGCTGGCTGGAGCTGGCAGCGCTGTTTCATAATGTAGGGGCTGAGGTCAGTGGTATTCTTGGCAAGTCCTTGCTCTCCAAAGTAGGGTGAAATCCTTACACAATGGCACCAGGCAGGAATTTTTTAGATACCTGCGCCGTGCTCCTGGAGCCCTCTTTATCAGAGGAGTGTGTGAGTCGAAGCCGTTTGTAAGCGTAGTTGCGCTTAGAGAGGCTGAGAAAGGTTAAGCTGGGGAGTGGAGTGCGTACAGAAACATTTTGACTTAACATGACCTGAAAAACAACCAAACTGAATGAGTTCCTTCTGCTCCCGAACGGTTGCTGCAGTGGCTGTTGCTGCCAACTGTCTAAAGACTAATAAGCTTTACACTGATCCCCACATCAAGCCGCGGTTCAATAGCTAATGATACAAGGAGTTACTTTGCTTGGAGTTGTAATGCCATCTGTCCTATTTTCTAAAGGCTTGTCCTGCTCTCTGAGCAGTCCCTGTATTCGGGTTTTGGGGAAGAGATGCTGTTACTGATTGTTTTGGCAGGCGTCTGACTGGCTGGTGATGATTTTAAATTGGGGCAAAGAGGAAACCTTGACTTTTGCTCAGCACCCATAAGTCATTCCTCCTACTATAGATACGTCATTGTGGTAATGTTATTTTTATCCCCATGTTCATGGAATATGTGTCAGAAAATAAAACTTCTCATGGAAAAACATACTGACTGCATAGGCATCATATGTGGCATGCCTTTTTGGCAACTCTTTTTTTTTTCTTTTATATAAAAAAGGAAACTGCTTCTGGAACATGTTTTTGTAGTGCTAAACTTGTTTCTCTGTCCTTGTTTGACCTTTTCCAAATGTCTGTTTGCCTTCAGTGCTGGACCCAGCCCTTCAGTGTGTTGTGAAAGCTGAAGGAGGCTGAGTGCTCTGTCCTGGAGAAGACACTCTCTGCAAACTTGCAGCGAGGTCACTTGAATTGGTAGAGACATAGCTTGCAGCTGGGGGGTGCCTACCAGCAGTGTCCAGCCTCAGGACATGGTTATGGAAGCATGGTGGGATGCTCAGGAGGAGAGATGCAGGCAGATGCTCAGAAAGCACTGGGTCAGGCCGTGGGGCCACCAGGCTGGGCTTGGGGGATGATGCTTTCCCTGTGGTATGGTCTGTGCCATGTGAACCAGTAAACTTTCTCGTGTCCTTGCTAATTGGCCTTGCTGTCTAGAAGGGATAATAAGGAAGCACAAAAAGGCAGAAAGTAAGAAATGACGCAGTGAAGAATCCAGCCTGAGTGCAGGGATAAAGCCCAGTGAAGGGCACGGAGCAGAGAGCTAAATTGGGAACACCAGGGCTGCATTAGTGCTGTGAAACTTCCCGAATCAGCACGCTGGCAGCCTGCTGTGGCAATCACCACAGGAAAAGAAACCCACCCTTAAATCCATGAAATTGACACTGGCCCAAAATAATCCACAGACAAGACCAAGTATGTGGGAAATCTAATGTGTTCTTAGCACTGGAAATACTTGAAAGTGGTGGTGCTCTCCTGTTGCTGCTGGGAAGACTGGGCTTGCAGCAGAAAACTTGGTTGGTGTTTTTGTAAGTGGTCCATGTTGAATTGTGTGTATTAGTTTTCTGCTGTTGGTTCTCTGTTTGATTTTATTTTACAACAGTATTGGAATTTGAAAGAAACATGCTTATGCACTTCATCTTTCATCATTATGTAAAAAGGAAAAAAATACATAGAAAGGTACAAAGACCTTGTTTTTCCTTCTCCCCTTAAAGTAACTTATTGTTTCTTTACTTGTATTTTCCTGTCCTTGCTATGCTATCTCTAAAAGATAGCTACTTAATTTTGACTTTTGGGAAGTCATGAGGCTTTTTTAAAGTCAAGGGAGGGTTGAAAAGAGAAAATATATTTATCATATTCGTGTCAGTGCAGGAAATAGCAAGAGAAGTATGTTAGTAGCATATTTGCTTCTTACTTATGTTAACAAACTCTTTGGGGCTCAGCTTCTCCCAAACCATGATGAGGTAAATATCTGTTTGACATTACAATTCACCCTGGACTGTCAGGGTGCAAATTTGGCACCATGCCCTCACTGCAGGCTCAGAGGACAGGAGTGACAGAATGATAGCCAGTATGTACAACTTCGAGAAGTAGGTCTGATAAGCATTGTTGGGCAAAGCAAACTTAACTTGGCTTGAACTTTTGTAGTGCAAAAGTATCTTGGTAATTTTGGATTGAACTGATTTTTTTTTTCCTTGAGATAAACAGTGTATTCTGCAATTGCTTTTGTAAATTTATAACTTTATATCTCTTTGGTATATCCTCCTTTACAGAGTGTTCCTGACTTTTGTGAATCACAACTAATATTCTGTTGGCTAAAGAAAATGAGAAATAAAAGAAAAGGATATATATGTGGCCTGTACTTTAACATGCCTGTTGTGTAACTCTTCTCTTTAATTGATGTATTAAACTATTCATTTTCTCTTTGAAGATGTGAGCTAGGAAGTTAATTTAACTACTTTGGGGAATCTAACTTTTAAATGTTCATAAATTACAAATGGTTTTATGCCCTTGAGCTGTGAGTAATCGAGATCTAGTTTTTTTCTCTCCTGACGTCCTTTTGCATGGACTGTTACAGCTTTAAGTCTTTACAAAACAAATTCTTTTTGGCATCATAGGCCATTTCAGAAAGCATGCAGTTTGATACTGGTGTAGCTTGGTTGAAAAAATAGGGCTGCTTTTGTTTTCAAACAAGAGAAGCTGAACCCTAATCTTTCTTTATCCTGACAACTCATTTGCATGGCATGGTATGTGAATAGCTGGTTGCTTCAGAAACTCTGCATACTGTTCACTGTTTTCATGCCATGTGGTGATGTATGCAGGAAGAAATTTTTTGAATGTGTGCCTTATATATGTTAGATGCCTAAGGTTTGCTTCTGGAAACTGCTGATGTGGTACATGAGGGCAGTTCAGCACAGCAGTAACGAGGAGCAGGGATGCAACAGCATCGCACCAGCTCTTCAGGGCGGAGGGAGAACTGTACAGTAGCCCTTAGTTTGATACTAATGAGTCATTTAATGTCAGAAGACATCTAAACAGGATGCTGTTGTAAAGCAGATACTCCCTTCTTGAACACTTGAGAGGAAAAATAGTTTAATTATAGGATGTACCTATGCTTTTTCCAAATAAACTTTCAGCTTGTTCCCAAGTTGTGTTATTTTTATACTTGTAACCAGTGATAGCATGATTGTGTGCAATCTTCAGATAAGCCAGAAATGAACATTTCCTTCTTGCTACAGTGATCTCTTAAAAAAAATACAAGGCTGTGTGTGTATTTTAATGGGATCAGAAGAACTAAGCGTTTTATATGTGAGTCTAGCAAAAGAATATTGAGTCTTTAAATTCAGGCTGATTATGTGTCTGTGTATCAAATACACTAGAAGACTAAAATGATCTTCTTCAAAAGAGTTTATTTGGGATTTCTTTCCTTGGAAAAACAAAAATGTTTTGGAGCTTGAGTTGTGCTTTCAGATTTTCTTCACTGTCAGCATGCTACTGTGTTGCCGTATTTTCGAGGTGAGCATTTACAGAGGAGGATAACCCCTGTTATCAGGCTGCTAACAGCAGTATAATGCTGACAACTGATTCTGTTGCTAAACTCTCCTGCTGGTTCTTGGAAGCCCTGAGAAATGAAGGGCTGTGGCAGCTGATGCCTGGTGTTTGGCTGCATTGCCATTGACATAGTGGTCTTTCCATAATGCATCTCAGGGCTTTGCTAAGTGGTTATTCAGGAGCAGCCTTACTTTGCAAGGTTGGACATTCTGTTTCTTTCTGGGGAGCCCATTTGGCCAACAAAATGAGATTCCCAACTGTGCTTTCCCATGGTGGTGGTCAGGCTTTCTGCTGACTGCAGTGACTAATTCTGAAGTGGGGTCATGAGCCTGTTATGTTTTGTGTTAACATTGGGACCATCGTTAGTAACGCAGCTTAATGAAGAAAGGTTGTTGCTGGTTCTTGATCTGGGCTCCTTTCTTGCTTAGCAGCGGGCTTCAAGTAGAATTGCCACCATAAAATCAGCTGTAAGGGTAGCTGGTCTGAACTAAAAAAACCCAACAAACCTCTAGATGCTGTAGGGTTTTGGAAACTTGTTCAAAATGGTTAACATACCCTGAATGTGTCTGAAAAACTGTAGGTTAAGTGATATCTTGTTGTGGCTCTTGGGCTGTAAGTAGGGGAGGTGAATACAGATGAAACAAGTTACTGTAGGCTCATGTATGTAGAGACCTTTAACCATGGGGATTTTTCCTGCTGTGTTTCAGCACTTAACTGGCAGCATAAAAACCAAAACTACTATTGGGAAAAAGTGAGACCTTTACCTGACAAGGCAAACAATCTATTTGTTTAGTACAGAAATAATATCAGAGAATGTATTTTGGAAGTAAGTGTGTATGTTTTTTTTTCTCTTAATGTTTTTCTCAAGCTAGTATTACTATGCAGCATTATTTCATGCCCAACAAACTTACTTGTATGAATATATCTTTTTGTGGCTGATAAGTAAAGCTGAAAATCCTTGCATAGCTCAGATTTTCTTGTGAACTCTTTAATCTCAGTCTGTCGAAACAGCCCTGGAATGTTTGATTCTGAACTTGCAGTGTCAATTTTCATGTCATTTTCAAAACTAAGAGTATGTACTGCAATGGGCTGCTTAGTATCCTGTTTGTTTTGAAAGATTATGCTTGTTTCCCAGTCTTTCTAATGGGGGTGTGTGTGTGTATTTTCCCATAGCCATTCATATCTTCATGGCCAAGAGCTTTGAGGATGGCAAGAGTATTGATTGACTTTTTAATTTCTTTTGCAGTAGTTCTGCCCTGTCATAGGGCTAGTACTTTGTGCATGAATAAATTTCCATATCTTTTCATGATACGAGTTTTGCCAACACTTGCAAAGAGCTTGGTATGATCAGGAAGCCTTCAGCTATAGCATAGAAATATGAGTGGAAGCCTTATCCTACACACTTGTGTGCTTTCTCATTGCATCAGAAGATTGCAGCTCGGTTGGCTGTACGTATCCGAGCCGGTTTGAAACTGGCAAAGTGAGGGTTTAACTGCAGCGCCGATAAGCTCTGTGTAATTTCCTACTTGATTAATTATCTGTTTGGTAGAGTTTGCTTTTGATTTCTGCCCTGCAGTGGCTGAAGAAGTGTTTGCCCTGGGTTTGGGCTGAGTATCTTCCTGTGAGCATGTTTTTTTCAGCCTTTGTGGACACAGTCTCTTTCCTGCACTTAAAAACTGGGAGCTTTTCCGTAGCATTCTTGCCTAGGAAATGTACTGAAGTGAGCAGTGCTGGGCCAAAAGCCCAGGGATCTTCTACTCAGTCCAAGCTTGTTTTGTCCACTTGCTTCCTGAGGTGCTGTTCAGACATCAGAGCACGTGTCTGTACCCTCTGTGATGCCAAAGGACCAGGATGCTCCCACCCATCCTCACCCACCCCACTGCTGTGGGTTGTAGCCAGGGGTGCTGCAGGAAAAGCTTTGGCGGAGGAGGATTATGGTAAAGCAAGACTCCTTGCTGTGGATAGGCTTGCTCTTCTGCCAAAACTAGTAATGAGCAAAATCGTCTGCTGGGCTTCTGAGACCAAAAGGACTGAAAGTTTTCATGTCTTGGGTGTAAAAGTGTAGGTCAGCAAAAGTAAAGGACATAGACGCATTTTCCCAAGATCATGTTTTTCTTTAGTAGGAGGTTGGAGTCTCCTGTGGATTATCTGTTTATTCATGGAGAACCCTTGGTACCTGAGGGGAAAAAAAAAAAGATGATTTAAGTGTAACTTCTAAAAATGATTCATTTATTTTGCACTTATTACACTATCCCTTAGCTAAGGTTTTTTTGATGAGTTATTGTTTCTTGACATCCATTGTTTTAAAAAGGCTGTATGCTTAAAAGTTTTTAAAAGTCTATGCTTATGCAAATTACTGAGTAGTAACTGCTAGCAATAGCTATTCATTCTGTTGAACTACTGATCTGATTTTAATATTTTTTTCTCTAAATCAGAATGTTGCTACTTAATCTGTTAGCATGTTTCAAGAATGACTATATGTACACTGAACAGTCATTGTAAGAACTTTGACTTCCTCATTGAGGGTTTTTTGTATCCTCATGAGAAAATATATTTTGGCTTGTGTTTTGGGAACTTTCCCACAGTAGGAGATCTAATTTTTGCAAGGTATTGTTTGGGAATTCAAAAGGAGCACTGGCAGAAAGATAGCTCTACAAAGATGCTTTGTGAGGGGCAGCTGAGCCTGCGCGCCTTGTTTGCTGCAGCCAGTGTTGCAGATTTAATTTGCTGGGTATATTTTGCATGAAGGGGTGTATTTGAATTAGTCTCAAAGTGGAAGTGGTGCTCTGCTTCCCTTTTTCTGAAGTTGGTGAAGTTGACCACTTTTCTTGAAAAGGGAGAGAGAGGAGCCCTACTGCAGTGCTTTTCTTACAGCTTTGTTTGCAGTTAAAATTAGCTATTTGTTCTCTCTGGGTATCTCTGTTACGCCCATAGAGCTGTAGATGTGTTTCTTTGTGTGTGTCTGTCTTGTCTGACCTGAGTAAGAGTGATTAAATATTTGATTTAGAGCAGTTCTAAGGAATTCTAGTCAACAGTAAAGGTCAGCATGTATATCATTACCTGAGCAAAACACTAAAGGAATTGAAAAAAAAAATTAAAATATTTAAATGCTTTTAGAGGGGGGAAAAAGGCATCAGTTTGCTTTTCAACACTGATAAAAATTAAAGGAATATTCTGATATTAATATTTCTGTGGACAGCATGATTTTCCTATTTTTCTCTTATTTGTGTGTATTCTGATAAACATGAACAACACAATGAAACAGCATCTGGTTTCAGTGTAAATTACCTGGGAATGTGTATTAAGTTTCATGGAAGACACATTCGTGGATCATGCCTTTGTTGACTGTCTTTACCAGGCTGTTTGTTTCTGTTTGCTTGCTTTTTGTATGTCTTGAAGTTAAAATAAACTTTGCTTAATAAAAATATTTATTATGTAGTCTTTTTGGATTTCTAAACAGGACAGTGTTTCCTGTTACCCATGGATTGTTTGCTTAGTAGTTTGTTGTTTTGTTTTTTAGTTTATATTTGCAGTTCTTTATTGTTAGGGATACTAGTCTCCCATTTTACTTTGCTTTTACTGTAGTTGGGAAAAAAATATTGATGTAGCCTTTTCTATCTGAAATTAGTCATTCGCACTTTTTGCCCTGTTACACAAAAAATAACTCAAAACTTAGAGGGGTGAGAAAGAATGTTACAGAAATGTGGTTTGTAAGCAGTTGATGGGAAAACAAGGCTGTACCACCAATATCTGCTTGAGGTTTGACTTGCTGAAACCAAAGGCTGAATCTTTTGTGGTGCATTGTATTTCTTTAGCGGCAGAGCTAGTTGTAGTGGGTTGATGCTGGATGGATGCCAGGCACCCACCAAAGCTGCTCACTCACTTTGTTTTCCATGCTGACGTTCTCTGCTGCCTCATTCCTGCCCATCCAGCTGTTTGTGAGGCTGCAAAAAACACAGGATGAGTGATGCAATCTTGTTAGCTGAATGGAAGAAAAGGACCTTACTTTTGAGAGGTTGTGTAGTAGGGTTTTTGCTTTCTAAAATTTAAGTGACTCAGTCTGGTTTAGATTGTGGCTTCAAATGTTTGTGTTGGTGCAGCTGAAGCTGTGAAGACCTATGATACAAGAGATTGAAAAGAAATGCTTATGGTTGTGTGTAGGAACCTCTGAAATACCTTAACCTCTCCCAGAGAGTATATGGTGCTCCATTTTCAAACACTGTTTATAAGTATAAAAAAAAGTAAACTGGATGTAATGTTATGACATTATTTATTCTTGATGAATTTCCTAAAATGAGAAATTTTTTTTAACTTAAGAGGCACCTTTGCATTCACTGAATTGGGTGGGGGAGATGCTAAGGCTCGGAGCTTGGGTTTTTTTTGTATTGTTATACTGAATCTTGTCTGTATTTACAGAATATATATACAGTATAATGTATATACTGAATCTTATCTGTATTGGTTTGTTGTATAGTATTTGAAAATTGCGTGCTTGTGGGCTCTCTTCCTGGGGGCAAAACAAAGAAGTGACAATTTTGTTGGCATGCAATTTAAAAGGCGTACACATTTTTCCATTTGGTATGTTAAATCTATTGGGACGTACCTAAAATATGTACCCTCCATTGTTTTTGTTTTGACTTTGAGGTAAGTGCTTCATCTTGTCAGGAAACCATTCCCTTGCCCGCCCAGAACGTTTCCTCAAAATACATGACCTTGCAGAAATCAGTCACACATTGCATTATGTGAGTAGCCAGCACTCGTTTGAATGGTTCTGCAGAGTTTTGCTGTTTGTTAAAAGATGTGTCAGAATACACAGCATACATGGTAGTAAATATTTAGATGCATTTTGAACTGAGAGAGAGAGGCTTCTCTGTGCAGTGTTACAGACTTCTTTTGTCCTTTGCCAGTGGTGCTGTGAGTGTTTAAAGTGAATTCTCTCACTAGTGCTGTAAGACAGGCAGGTGCTGCCAGAACACAGCATCCATTGCTGACTTCTATTTGTGCAGTAGCTCAGGCAGTTTTTGAAGGTGCCATAGCTATAGTAACAAAAAAAGATGGACTTTGGTTTAAATAGTTACATCAATGTTTCAAAGTTCTGGCATTTTATTGTGTTCGTGTATGATGGTGCTTTATGTTGAAATAGCTTTGAACTTTATCTATTACCTGCAAAATTAAAATGTATTTGTTCTTATGTCTGTTCTTATGCTATTGTAGTTGTTCTTATATCTGGATCTCTACCCGTGGTCTTTACCTTTTGTGCCTCCAATTCCCCTTTCCATCCTGCTGCAGGGGAAGGGAAGGGGAGAGTGAGTAAGCACCATGTGCTTTGGAATGTTTCCGTAAGAGCACTAAATTGGGGAGTACTGTTCCTAAACCACAGCGGGAGTTCTCTCTGTGGAATTCTTCTTCAACTCTGGAGGAACTGCAGTCTCCAAAGAGAGTAAAAAACTGGAAATAAAAAGCAGGTTCTGGATGCAGCTGAAGCAGAATGTGTGCAAAGGTGTGTAACGTGGTTGGGCTTTTATCCCAGTTGCTAAATTCATAACAAGGTGCCGAAAGCTGAAGTGCTGTAGTTGATCATGATATATTTGTTGATTTCCTGTTGAGGAACCAGCAGTTTCACCAGTGAAGGCAGTAAGCGACCCATCAATTGAAATTATATTATCTTAAGAAAAACAATAAATGGGAGTGTAGTTCATAGATGATACTCTGAGTATGAAACAAGAAAATAAGATTTTACACTGGTTCATGATGTTCAGGTGGTATCTCTCTCTAAACTTGATTAGTGCAGTAACTAAGTAGCTTGAATGTGTTCACTGCTGAGGAGCTGGTGAGCAGATGGTAAACACTCCCAGTGAGAAAGTTTTCACTCTGAGTTACAGGAAAGTAGTTGTGAGGGTCTCAGTCTGAGCTGCATTTTGTGTTCTCCGTTGATCCTATGGTACACATGGCTGCATAGTGCACCAGATTTGTTGGGGGTCTTCAATGGATTTGTTACAAATTTGAACAAAGCACAAAAGGTCAGATCTCTGTGTGAATGGCCCGCAGTGGTCTGATCTGGAGACTGAAGCATTTCACGTGTGCCATGGATATGGAAACACGAGGGGCTCCGCCAGCTACATGCTGACCAGGAGCTGGCGCTTGCTGTAACGAGGGTAATTGAGTTTCTCTCCTTGCCATGGCTTCTCCCTTAGTGCTGAAAGCTGCTAATTAGCACCAATGCCTTGTTTTAATTCAAGATGACTTCGTTGGAAGATGCCAACTCCTTGGTCGTAGGCCACTCAACAACTATCAGATGGCAGCACAATTCCAGCTCAGCTGTTAAAAATGGCTTGAGGTAACAGTGCCAAGGGAAGGGTGAGAGTTTTTTTAGCTCTGTTGTAGGTGTTTGCCAAGGTGGAAGAGAGGAGGATATTCCATATCTGCTGTATTTTAGACAGCCATTTATTTTGGTGCTATTAGCTTGTATTTTACCAGGCTGAGTATTGACAGATAGCTGGTCTCCACTTGTCCTAAATCCTCTTTAAGAGTCTTGTTCAACTCTTTCATTTAAGATGACTTTTAGGGGAATATCACTTCCGTAGGTGAAAAACTTCTAGATTACATGATATTGCTGGAAAACGTGATCGATGCAATGCATGGCACAAAGGGGTAGAAATGCTCTGTCAGCTTTGAAAAACAGTTCTAAGAACCCAAAACAAAGAAAATTGAGTTTCGGGATAGGATACTTCATTTTGAAGTAGGTTTCTGAGTGCCCAGGCAAATTATGAGTCCTTCTCCCTTCTTGTAGTCATTCTTTGTATCTAGCCTTGTGCTATGGTTTAACCTCTGGCTTAATTATTTGATGTCCTGTAGTTTCTCCCTTTCTAAACCCCTATTGTAGTGCTTTTTTGAATTTTGTGCCTTAGTCATTACTTCAGGTGAGCACTTGGAGCTGGGTGATTTGGCTAATAATTTATTTCACATTTATTTATTTCTGAGTGGGAAAGAAACTCTCCTTTATTTATAAATTGCAATACAGTGTACCTTATACAGGTTATTTTTCACTTCTGAAACAAAATATACAAATACTTCGAGTTTGTCATCATCGGAATTGTCATATGTCAGATTTCTACCTTTACCAGGTTTGATAAGCAAACATTGCTGTTTAACATCTAATGTTCTTATGTGAATGAATATTTTATGTGAATTTGAAAGTGAAGAGAAAATAATGGCACCTTCTTACAATCCATCTTGGCTTTGATAGTAAACGAACATTTAGCCATGACGAAAGTAACGTGGTTTATGGTGACACGACCTGCATAAATCCAGTTGGATTTGCTGTTGACATTGGCCCACGTTCCAGCAGGCGAGTTCCCTTACATTTCTTTTGAACAAAGGAGGTCTGTGTGAAACAGGTGCTCTAATGGTTACCCTGGCCTTCATAAATAGCTTCTAGGTGAAGTATTACTTCTGTTAACCATGAGTAACTTCACAAGGCACCTTGGTTTACTGCATGAGGTTTCCATTTTATATTAAAAAAAACCCCACAGCCACAGCTCCGTGGTGTTTGGTGCCTCATAAGTTGCTGTTTATTTTTAGAGCGTGCTTATCACAATTTGTCAGCCAAATATTGGCCTGTCCCGTCTGCTATTAGATAGCTGCTGAAATGCCATTCTCAAGATAATTTTACCTACCCTGGTTGTTCCAGGGTAATCTTTGTTTCTAAAAGAAATAATCTAAAACTCGCCAACTCTGCAGAACATGTAAAATAGTAGAAGATGGGCTTATTAAGTTTTGCAACCATATCATAATGTGTTAAATTTAATGTGACAAAATGGTTTTGAGAGTCTGTGGTAAGTTGCCTGAGTGTGTTGAAAAGTCTGAATGTTACTTATGAACACTAGTGAAAAATACTTCTAAATTGGTTGTAAAATGAGCCAGGAGATAGTAAAGAAATAGCTGGGCCAGTCTCCAGGCTGGTAAGACATGGCTACTTGCACACTGTGCATTGCTTTAGGAAACCTGTGTCGCGGTTTCTTTTAAGGAGAAAGGAAAGTTCTGCTTTAAACAAGTGACATTTGATATCTTACTTGATTTCTTTTCCTGTTTCTTCTATTTATAGATGTCTTCAGTTTGGGATTTATCTGAAAGCTAAGGTCAGGAAGTGCCTTCCTCCAAAAATGCTACTTGTTGTGGTTTTCTGGAATGTCCTGTCCCCTCTCCTTCCCAAAAGGAACTGTACAGAAAGTATTTTTCCACAATGAGACACAGATCTTCAGCTCTGCAGTATCAGGCTGTGACTCTGGCATATCCTGGTTCACCTCCAAAACTGAAACTTTAAAAAATCATCTCTCGGTGTCCACAAGACTTAGATGACTGATTAAAACACAGAATACAGTCACCACTTCAGTTTCAATTATTTCTCATTTTAATAGAGCCTCCTATGTGGAGGCAGAGGAACATAGGCTGTATCCTATTTGGTAGGACTCTTTTCCCATTTAGATTTTCAGATGACCTTTATGACTTTGTTTACATAGGGATACATTTAGAGGAGATGCTCACCCACTCCATGCTTCTACCAACTATGGAAGGTCTTGGAGGATCTAAATAAGAAAGGTTTCTCCCACCCTGGAGGTCATGAAAATAACAAGTGAATGATCATTAAACATGTACTTTTTGGTGAGTTCTGGTATTGAAAAAGGTTCTCTCCAGTTTACTAACAAAAGGCTTAACCACTTAAACTAGTCCTCTGAGAGAGTACAGCAATCCTGAGGGCAGCAAAGATGTGGGAGTGCAATGAAAGCTTCTGACTAAACTGTTTTTTTCATAGTCAGGGTGCAGTGCAAGGTTTTAAATTCAGGATTGATTTCTTACAAGCAGCTCTATTTAGTCAAGTTAGCACTATTGTTTATGCAGCACTACAACTGAGCTTGTATGCTTGTGGTATGACCATTTAGCAAGCATGCACTGTAAAGTACATCTGGGGAATAAATAAATTTAAAATTAGGTTATATTTGAAGACTTTGTTAAAGTCTTTAACTAAACAAGCATCATGCACCCAAGTCTTCTTGTGATGTTCTCCTTTTAAAATTTATTTAAACCTATGTTACTTATTGAAACCTCTGATGACAAGTAACTCCTTTTGGAATATGGGTTTGACAGTATGTTATTTAGTCTATAATGACTATTTTGTCATCTCACTTTATTTTTGTATTGTTTTGTATTTCCATATGCAGTAAACTATATTTAGAATTAGGACCGTCAGCAGTAGTTGAACAGTTTGTTTAACTTCATATTTGTGTGTCTGGCTTTTGTAGAACTTTTCTTAATGGGCCTGATTAGTGTTTAGTACTTTGCATTTGCTTTAGGAGCCTTTGCAATGCGTTGTGGTGAGCAGGTTTTAGGAAAACCTGCGGTGAGTTTAATTGTCACTGTCAAACTGTCTCATCCCCAGTGTGCAGTGCCCCTTGAAAGAGGTTTCTGAAGCCAGCTCTGTATGTCTGAAAGTTTTCGTAGGTGTTGAAATTCAAATTCATTCTGAAATTCATTCTGTACTGAACAGAATGTTCTCAATTTATTTGAAAAAGTAGTGTGGCATTTTTTAGGAAACAATCACAAAGAAAATATTTTTCTGTATTGGTACTGTTTTGACCTTTCTGGTGCCCTGATAACTGGGATATGAGTTTTTAAATCTGTATTTAACTAACAGAAGAGATAAAACCCCAAGTGTCATATGACTTCCAGTAATCAGAGGTTTTGTGAACTGGTGGACCTGTTCCTTTTTTTTGTCCAAAATATTCTATAGACTTTGCAAACAGAGAGTAACTTTTTGTTTTTACGGCTTTTTTTTGCTTTCAAGTAGTCACCATAATAATTAGGCTGCTTTCATGTTTTTCTTGTATTCCTAATGCTAACTGTTTAAAATAACAGGGACCTACAGTTATGACAAAAAACCCATTTTACATCTGCATAAATTCTGTCTTGTCTTGCAGCTGTAAATTGTTGGGGGACGGCAGGCATCTTTTCATGTGTTTTGCTGTCTGCTGAAAGTTGGCCTTGAAACCACTGGAACTTAGTTAAAATGTATTTTGTATTCCAATTAATGAGTGGATTTTGCAGCTTTAAAGTAAGGCAAGAGGCTACATGTTGTGTGCAGAAGATGATCCTTTTTGCATCTGCTACTCGGCGTCTTGGTTTAGTATCTGCTGTCTAAAACATCAGAATGGACATTTGTCTTTTGTGATGGATGTGTGGGTTTGTATTTTTTTTCCCCCGCAGAAGAAAAAGACAAAATAGTGTCTGTAAGGAGTGAAAAATGACAAAGTAGTGTCTGTAGATGATCTATGACTGCCTCCAGTGACAGACCATCAGGTGTGGTGGTCTGCAGGCAGCACCACGGTGTTCAGGAGCAGCTCCTTGGCGTTGAGTCATTTCAGCAAATTCCAGCTCTAAGGACAGCATGGCCCTGCAATGCCTGCATTGCAGCTTCTCTGGAAGGATAACCTGCTCAGAGTGCACTTACAAAACTTAGACATGCTGCAATCGTGAGTCATTTAGAAAATTTTAGTTAGGAGCCTGCTGTTCAGGGACAAACACTCACATGCAGTAGCTTTTCGAATACATTCCAACTTAATTAATTTATAAATTCTTTACTTTGACAATATTAAAAGGAAATTTTTCCTGGGGGATTAATTTACCATTTTAATTAATTTTCTCAGGAGAAGATGATCTTCTGTGAATATCTTGCTAAACGTTTTTCCTGTAATTAAAAAGCTCGAAACTAACCAACCAACAAACAAACAAAAAAGGGAAAAGAAGAAAAACCACAAAAGGGATCTCTGTCTGTAATACGTGATGTGTGAGACCACCTGCTAACCAGAAAATTGTCTTTTGATCTGAGACAGATAAAGAAAATAGTGAGAATCTTCCAGGTAGGTGTGAGATAGTGACCTGATAAGAAGGCAGATACAGTAAAAACGTTGCACTAGTTAAATACAGCATCCCTCACACAGTGGGTCATCCTTTGTGCGTTTCAGCTTGCATATTATACCACCATCACCCAATTCTTTTCTTTGATGAACAGAAGGCTTTTTTCCTTTCTCCAGCTGAGAATCTCCCAGCTATTATCAACTACAACTTTAAATCTTTTTTCCCCCTCATTTATTCTTCTCATTCTACTGTTTTATTCTCTCTGCTCTTCTTATTCTTTTCATGGTTGCAGGGTTTCTGTGTGTGTAACTATTTCTGATTGGTTTATGCTGCTAGGACTCAGTTTCTAAAATTGCAACATTATTCACTTTGGTAATGAACAATGCAAGAAAAATGCTTTAAGGGCTAAAAGGAATTCAGCCTGTCATAAGCACTAAAGCGTACTTGCTGCTTATGGACAGATTCCTCCTTCAGCCTAAAAGCTATATGGGATTTATAAATCCCATGTAGTGTCAAAATCTGAAGGGTGGTTTAGCAATTGCCCTGGCATCTCTTAGTATGCTGAAATTAAAAAAAAAACCTAGAACCCCTTCTTATTTTTTTTTCTTAGCTTATTACTTTTGAGATTGCTATTTAATCAATAGTTTGTAGTTTACATTTGCTTTTTATTAAAAAAATAAAGTTCCCAGTAACAACATGACTCTGAAATTACATACTTTAGAAATGATCTCTGATTGTGTTTATGTTAAAAAACTCATTCTATTCAAACATCTGTTTGCACTTGGATAAAATAAAGAAAATGACCTTTCTGTCCTGTGGGGTGTGTGCGGTTTGGTTTTGTTTCATTTTGCCTTATGAATAAATGTGTTAGGGCAACTGGAACTAACACAGCAACACTGAAATGGTGCTGCTTGGCAGCATGGAATGTTTGAAACAGCAGGAATATGCTCTATATGTTCAGTTGTGGAGGGTTTTTGTTATTCTGTCCTCACGATGCTGTCTTCAGTTAGTGTGAGTCGCAGTGACTATTCATCTAACATTTCATAGTCATGCTCAGTTTGGACAAATAGAGGATGCCTTTAAAAGAAAGGAAACAAAGCTTCTCCACTTTGTGTAGGAGGACTGTAAAATACCTTAAATGACTGTAAGAATGAGGATGTACTTTCCAAATCATTATTTCATATTTGGAATTGTGGTAGCAGTTTGTCAGTCTTTCCCCATGTCTGTTAAAGATGTAATCTGGAAAAGCAGCTGGCACATAAATTATTCAAATACCATATTCCAGCTTTAAAAGTACAGGTGGCATCCAGAATCAAGTATTATTCATTTTTAGTGGAACCCTGGAGGTATTTAGTTGGATTTCCAAATAGTTTTGAGAAATAAAGCTTCATCTCTTGGATTTTCTGTGAACTGCTTCTTGTTTGACAAAGTAGAGGTGGGAGAAATTGTGGATTTATTTACTAAGAAATGCTTTGATAGTCAGTATAAACTTAGAGTGGAAGGTAAAGATATATTTTTTCATGTGTAAACAAATACTTTTATGCCAGGCTGCTTTGCTGTCTACTGCCATTAGAGGTGGGACATCAAGCCAAGGACGTGAGTGCTCTCTTTTCCAGATAATTTGACTTCTGCCATAATCTGCCATGGATTTTCGTGTCCAGCTCCTTTGAGCATCTCTGGAAATTACAATACTTCCAATGATAGCAATGTAGAGAAAAAAAATCTTTTGGTGTTTCTGCACTATGACTTGTCTGTAATTGGCTACCCTGTGGACAGCTGAAAGATGTTGCCTGTTTCAGAAGGCAGATGTTAAGGCTTTTTGGTGGTAGGCTGCTGTTCAGAGGGACCTTAAGGCCCTTTGAATTAGCTGAGTCATTTAAAAATTAATTTTAAAATACTACAATAGCTTTATCTAAGCCTGTCTCTCTGCCACCCATGTGCACCTATTTTGAGGAGAAACACACCCAGGAGAAAATTATTACGTGTATCTTCCAAGTCCTGCAGTTTAACTTGGTAGGTGAAGGTGTAAGAATCAGTCTTGGGTAGCTAATTCAGTTGCAACCTATGTTTATGTTGGTTCTTAGTTCTCCATGGTTAGTCTGTAAAAATAAACAAAATTTGAGAGTGAGATAAAAACTTAGACCAGTCAGTCTTGATAGTGACAAAAAATGATTATTAGTGAAAATATCTTTGCAATCAGGGGGACTTAAGTGGACTTTTGTTAGGGAACTTGCTACAGTTTCAGGTAACTCTGACTCTGGCCCTTTTTTCTAGCTAGAGAGAGGGGAAGTGATTTATCATAGTTATGCTGGTTGAGGCGAGGTGTGCATGTAGATGTGGTTGTTGCTAATGGATGTTTTTCTCTTGCCTAGATGAGGTGCTGTGCATCAACCTGAGCATCACTGTGCTGCTGTCTGTGGAAGGCTTTTATTGAAATAACCATCTGGAATTCTTCCCCCCCCCCAAATGAACAGAATCCTGTAACTCTGTAGAATGCATTCTGCATACAATTAGTGTTTTTTCCCTGTTAATGTGACCTTTTCTTCCTAAAGGAGTATTCTCCATTATCCAAACCCAAGAAAGGTAATTTGGTATCAATATTTTGTCCTGTTTCTCTTAAGAGGAATTTAGTGTGGCTTATTTAGG
Organism: Molothrus aeneus; assembly: GCF_037042795.1. Taxonomy (NCBI): domain Eukaryota; kingdom Metazoa; phylum Chordata; class Aves; order Passeriformes; family Icteridae; genus Molothrus; species Molothrus aeneus. The sequence continues at coordinate 32,476,139 of NC_089649.1, forward strand.
GGGGAAAAAGTGTTTGTATGTAAAATAAATGTAAAGTCCAGCTTGCAAATATATGTTGGATTATATCATATGACCAAATGCTAATATTTAGCAATAATGAGGGCAATAATTACTGTCTTGGACAACTTGGAAATATTAGCTGCAGGCATTTAAAAATGTTAATAACCTTCAGTCCACTAGTCCAGACAGTTTCTGAATGCTGAGGAAGTTGTTAAATAATGAAGTGCGGTGATGTTCGCCAGAAGCAGCCTAGCAGCCAACAGAGCAGGTACTACTGTGTGTGACATTTCACATGTAGGGGATGAATATTAACCACTTTACCAGAACAATGGCATTTTAAGAGGCTGGTGGTTTTTAAAGGCTAAGCCCAGATGAGAAGCACAGGAAAAGGAATGAAGTGGAAGAGGACAGAAGGTCAGAGTACATGGTGCAGGTTTTCAGGTAGCTTCTTTTGCTGCCTCTGTTAACTGTCGCCTCCAGCACTTGGCACTGGATCTGTGGTTTTTTAGGAAGACATATTGTTTCATTTACCATAGTGGCAGAAGAAACTAACTTTCAGAGAGAGGTTATGTAGGGAGAAAGAAGTAGACTTCAATTTATAGCGATTCATCCCATGGTTTTGCTGAAATTCAATTGAGATAAGTTTTTAAGATAACCTTATTAATTTTTATTTGCAGAAGGAAGTATGTGAATATCTTTTATTGCAAAAAATGGTATGAACAACTTTTTCAGTGTGAGCGGGTTTTTAGCTTATTTCTACTTTTTTTCTTCTCTCCACTATTTGTTGTTTTCGTTCAGATTCAGGTAGAAATATACTTTAAATGTAATTGGATTTGAGCATCTCCACAATTTAAATTAACTGTACTGGCAAAGCTGTTCATGTGCTGATTTAATAGGCTCTAATGTCATATATAAATTGCCTACAGTAGGTTGTGGGAGTTTCTCCTGTCTGGACTGAGATGCTCAGAAGGAAGAGGAATGTCAGTGATGCTCTGCTGTATAATGGCACCAGTCTAGCTTATGCTCTGATCAGTTTTCCCATGAGCAAAAATTCTTCAGATCATGTCATATCACCAAATATTCATTTTGTTCTGAGAAGAGATGTAACTGTGCAGGCAAAGCAGCTTTTGCAAATGTCTCCACTTGTGTCAGTTAGGCTTGTCTGCTTTGCAGCCTGTTACTTTTATAGACCTGCCTGGAGAGAGAGTGTAGGTGTGATAATAACAGCTTTCATTTTAATAAAATGTAGCGAAGTGTTTGTAGTTTCCTTGCTCTCTTTCTGTACAAGTATTACTTCACCAATTTATTAAGTGACTGTTAAGCTAATTAATGACTATTTAAATGACTGTTAGCTAATTAAGCTAATTTTTGGATGTCTGTGGTGTCAATAGGTATGTCTCATCTCACTATGCTGCTATTCATGTGGGAAACGGTCCTATAACTTTCCAATAGATTACAAAAACATGGTGCAACTCGCTACAAACCATGTTTGGAAGACAGAAAGGGTGAGGGAAGAATGCTAAGGTGGTAAATATTGCTGTATGAAACCATTAGGCAGGCTGACTTCAAAGTAAGGCTTGGAATAATGACTGTATTTCAGGAGGATGAGCAGGAGCATGGATTGACTGGGCCTTTTGTGGTATTATTTCTGATTTTTACTAGTCTGGCATGTCTTTCAAAAAGAAGTGCTGCTGTTGTAAGGGGATTGTATGGTTTGAGGAGGAGGATAAAATTTTCCTGTGGGTAGAACAGACATAGTTTTAGTGAATTAATAAGAAAAGCAACCTTTCTATGCATTTATGCTTGGCTACCAAACAGTGCTTGTAGAGAGAAAATGGAGAGCTAGTTAATGTTTTTGTCCCACTTTCATTGAAAATATAGGATCTGCAAATACAAGTTTAAAGTATTTAAATACTTACATTTTTGTGTTGCTTAAAAACTGCCAATTATGCCAAATTGAAGTTGAAATTAACATTGCTAATATCAATTAAAACAAGCAAGAGCTTCCAATTTCAATGAAATATCCTTACATGGAATAATTACATTTTTAATTCCTTACTTAAAACCAGGCAAACCAAAAGAAAACAGAAGGAAATTATTGGTGCTGGCATTGGATACACTGCTAGCACTGCTTCAAAACATGAGTAGCATTAAAAATTAATACATTCAATAAAACTTGAAAGTATGAAGAAAATGAATAACACTTCAGGATGCCTATTATCTCCAATTTGTTCTTTTACAGGAAAGCTTATAGGCTCTCTTATTTCTGTTCAGGAACATATTCTAAAACCTGACAAAGACTCAACCTTTGGTTGCTATTGAAAATGAAATGTATTTACTCCTTGGTATCTTCAGTCAGCCAAGCATTTATTTGACTTTAAATGATTTTGAAGTGTTAGGAGTAGCATCTGTATTTGTGTTTGGGATGCTCTTGTTCTCTGCAAGGCTGTATTGCATGCAAGGGATTGAAAGAAAAATCATGGCATAATGTTCTTGAATACATAAATCTCTTAAGTAAAGTTTTTCCTAATTCTTGGTTCCAGACTGTACTCAAGAGAGAAGTTTTATTTTGGTAATCTGAAAACAGATCTTCTTCCATCATGGCTAAACAGTAATTTTAGAGACAATGCTACTTGTGTAAACTGTGGAGGCAAAAAATAGACTTCCAGTAGTTGTAAGAGCTTGTTTTTCATGGCTGTGTTGTTGCTCATAGGAAGGTTTGCAATTTGTTTAATTACAGCTTCCTCTGTAGACAGTGGAAAAAGTTACAACTTTTTCGTACCTGATGGTTCTTTTTATATGCTTTGAAAGCTGCCATGCCCTATTTGACAGGAAAAATATTTGTTTGTTTTCTCCACCTGCAGTTAAGAGGCAACTTCTTCAAGTAGTCACTATCTAGATTTACCACATTTAAAAGTGAATCATTTTAGCACTTTTGACAGCATGCATTTAACAGCACGTGTTGAGCTTAGCAAAGAGGGAGCAGCAAGTAGATGGAGCAGTCCATCAGCAGCTGCCAAAACTGTACATTGGATTTAAGCCATAGCTATTAATCATTTCTTCTGTGAAAAGGAAAAAAATGCATCAAAAGCCTTTAGGGCGTTGGGAGGGGAAATTCCTTCCCTCTACTAAGCAGAGAAATATACTTTATTTAGTCATTCAGCAGCTTCCTAAGTTGTCTGAACTAGTGGAGTTTGCATGTGAGATGTTTCACTTTTATAAGTTTCATTTGCTGCAAATATACTAGCAAAAGGTTTTTCTAAAAATGCAGCTGAGGCCATCAGAATTAATTTACTGCCTTTTAAACAAAGCTGCAGAAAATTTATCTACTAAGTTCTCTTTCTGTGTTTCCAGAGAAGAGAAAGGGAGGACACGAACCAAAATTGCTTCTGTTGCTTCTTTGAGGTGTTGCAAGTTCCCTTTCTCTCTGTTGCCATTCTGAAGTTTATTTATTTATTTATTTGTTTATTTATTTTTGAAGCCCCAAAAGAACCCCATGGTTTGGGTTGGAGGGGACCTTTAGAGGTCATCTGGTCCAGCCAGGCTAAGAGCAAGGCCATCTTCAGCTAGGTCAGGCTGGCCAGCCTGACCTGGAATGTGTCCAAGGAAGGGGCATCTACCACTCCTCTGCCAACCTGTGCCAGTCATTCACTGGCCTCTCATAAAAAACAAATAAAATTCTTCCTTATATCTAAAAGACAACTCCATAGTGTTTCTAAATCGGGGGTTTTAGTATTTCTAGGTCTTTTGTATTTCTAAACTTTTGCAGCACTTAAAATTACTCAAACAACATCCTTTGCTTGTGTGCTATCTCTATCAAAGCATGAGTTGTGCTGGGTGGAAAATAGAACTCTAGAAATGGGCGTGTTGGTGGAACCTGAAGAAAATGTTTTTCTTCAGATTTATATAAGCTACCCAGACCGCCTGACTTGCTCAGATTTAAAGGGATGTCTTGCAAAACCCCTGCAGTGAGTCATGAACATTTTTATCTCAGGAAAATTTGAATTTCCATTTCAGGAAGTGGAATATAAATAACCTTCAGTATGAAGACCAGAAATTCTTTGGATAATATAACATTTTAACAGTAAATAGTAAATGGCTGGTATTTTCAAGGCTGAGAATTAGTCAGGTGCAAGTCAATGATATTTATAAAATTTTCAAAATATATTTTTTAACATGTTAAATGTTTTTCTAGATCATGGATACTAAAATAGCTGTAAAGCCTGGAGTTGGATATAGCTATAGAGAATCTCTGCTTTTATTTCCTTCTTTGAAATTTTGAATTAGGGATTTGGAACAGGCCTTTGAGTTATTAAAAAAAACATAATAAATGGCTTAGTATGCACCAGTATTTCTTATTTATGCTTGCATTGGTACAAGCTGGACTTGCAGTCAGCATAAACTGAAAAGAGAAGATAATTTTGGGTCCTGTAAGGAATGGCTGCCTCCCAGTAGTCAAAAATGTCACTTTTGTTGCATCATGATTTGCAGAAATCTGTGCAGATCCAGAAAGTTCCTCTGTGCTGCATAGCTGTTAAAGAACTTCCATGAATGTAAATGTTTACTCGAGTGCTATGAGGGGTGGTATTATTGCACGTGAAACAGACACCTTAAACTTTTTCTAACAAATTTTGCGAATAGAATACTAAATTGGCAGCAGGGAAATGAGAAGAAAGATGCCATTTATTCAGTGAGATGTAGTTTTGTTAGGCATTCATGGAGGAAAACTCGCTCGTATGCTCAGGCTGAGAGAAGGGAGTGTGGACCAGGCAAGAAGATAGCAAATGGAATCTTGGAGCTGTTGGTAAAGACAAACCAGCTCCTCAAAGATGAGGCATCTATTGGTGAATGATGCTACTGCTTGTTTTGAAATGAGTAGGAGTGCTGCAACCAAAACTTAGTTGGCACTGCTGACTTTAAAGGCCTTCTCAACCTTCCTCTATGAATTCCTTGTTTTGCTCTAATAGTGACTGGAAAGGAATCTTGATGAAGCAGAATCCTCAATTAGTACTAAAGTGTGCGAGGAGGAATGTTGCTGGTATCTCTTTTGGTCCCAGCCCTCCTCATGTTTTTCACGTTCTCTTCAGCAATTATGCTGTCAGGGATGGTAGCTGATTGACAGCTATGCTTTGCATATTGGACAAGTGAATGACAGAAGAAAAGCAGTCTTTGTGGCTTCGGGAGAGGCCTGGTTTGTGCTGGGTGGAATATATGCAATTTTATGCTGTCATTTAAAATGCAGGATTTAATTGCAAGAAGTAATGCCAGCTCACTCGTGTAGCAAATAGGAAGGAAGTAAACACTGTAAAATAAGTATGCAAATATATTCTTGTGCTCTGGGCTTATTAACTTGTTACAATATCTTTATGGTACTACCTAGTGATGGCGAGGTTATCAATCCTAGCAATCTCTTTGAGATGGATTTTTTTTGTGATATGTCCATTGTCTCAACTCCTAAAGAAGCTAGACAGTGATATTGTGGGAGAAAAATTAGTAGATGTTTAATATTAGAGTGTAATTAAATAGCAAGTTAACAAGTCTTAATGGTAGACAAAGAATTCTTAACCTGCAATAGTGGAAGACTTAGCTGTGTTGATGCTGACTGGGTAGAAAAGGCCTTTCTTATGGCACCTTCCCTATGCTTGATAGTTTAGGAGCCTTAGCTGAAATTTTTATAGTTGAAAAATATGTTTTTTCAACTGAAATATTTTGTTGTATGTGTTTCTTCTGTCGTTTTCCCAGGTGCAGCACCTTGTAAGCAGAGCCATCCTGGTAAATAGAACTCTTGAAATGCCAGTGTCTTTCTCCACTGGAAAGGCTATGCTGCATCCTACAAGTGTATTTTTGATGTTACAACCTTGATACTCCTTATGTACATGTTTGGAAATATTTAAAATACATTGTAGTGTATAAACTCCCTTGCAATTTCTCTGTAGACAAGCTTCAGGTTGATTGAAAACTTTACTGGCTAATTAATCTGAAAAAATAAACAAGAATTTTTGCTAAGTACTTGTAATAAGGCTTCCTGAGCCATGTGGTGTGATTATGCTGCTGCATTAAACACAAGATTGTTAGGAAAAAGGGTGTGCACAGTTTTTGTTGGATAATTAAATGAGGCATAAAGAGATAGTTCTCTTTGTTCTGACCTTCTGAATGCATTTAGCTTGCAGTTCTGTTATTTTAGTTAGGACGTTGTAATGCTTGAACTTGGTGATAGAAGCTCTATACCTTTCTCAGATGCTTTCCAACACTATAGTGGTTCTTGAATAGATAATAGATACAGGTAATATATAAATTTTATATGTATTTCTTGGCATCTGCCCATCTGTCCCCTTAACCTCTGAGCTTCTCTTTTTCCAAAACCTGTCCCTTAAGGACAATTTTTCCCCTCTGCTTACGTAGTCCATTGTTTATACTGTGGGCAATGACCTGCAAGGGTTTATCATAAGGTGTGTCAAGTCTGTAGCTTGATTTCAAAGCCTTGTTTTATACAAAATGATGTAAAAATAAATACATGATTTTTACTGAGAGAGAAAGTGAGATATTTTACCCCAAACAAAATAATGTATGTAATGCACGCTGTCCAAGGGAACTTAAGAGTTTATTAAAGGTCATTAGTCAGATATCTTAACTTCTTGGCTTTTGTTGTCATGAAAATATTTCCATGTTGCTGTGGCATGTCTAAAAATAATGACTACATCCCCATATTTTTGTGCAGTTCCAAATAAAAATGCATCCTGTTGATCATATAAAAAATACCCAGTGGATATCTACTTTTTAAAAAAATCAGTTTTGTTTTCTTGAAGATTTAGGGGAGGTTCGCCAAGCAGGAAGAAAGATGTTTGCAGATGGGAACTCTTCCATTTTTTTTCCTAGTAAAGACCTATCTTTCAAGAAGAATGAGTCTTTTAGTCTGTTCTTTAAGCCTCAGAATACTATACAATCTAACTGCCTGATGGAGAATAATTTAATGGAAGACATTTTCTTAGAGTGTTTTCTCCCTGAAAACAAGTGAAAATGATGCATTTGTGTCCTATCATGGGTCATATCAACCCATGTGTTGGGTTTTTGTGCGAGAAACCCAAGAGTCAGGGACTTCTGTGTGTTCAGACAAAATGCAGCTCATTACAGGAGCATGGATATTCTAGAAGCTATAACTTATTTTAGGGTATGTTTATGTTCAGTCTTATGGCTTCATCTTTGCTCAAATTGTGCAATTTTTTCAAACAACCAAATTTGCTCTTCCCCCAAAAAACATACAGTCCAAATAATTACCAAAGAAGATTACCAAATTAATTACCAAAGAGGATTTCCAAATAGCCATCATGATTGAGGAAGGCTGGGGTGATCTGAGTGCTGGCAAAAGATGTAAACCTGAAACTGGAAAGCTGACTGTAGCATTGGGATGGGCACAGGTTATGAGGTATTAGGATGGCCCTGGAATCTCAGAGTGTTGGAAAATTGTTGGTTTGTGTTGTAGTGTAGTAAGGAAGGTGAGACAAACACTTGTAACAATACATTTCAGTGTATCAAATGTATCTTTTTACCCCGTGTGAGTGTCTGGCAGGGCTGTTGGAAGAGCATGGATGAAGGAAAATTAATTTCTACAGAGTAAACCAAAAATGACCGCTAATTCCTGTCTCCCTTGAACGAGTTGCTGCCAAAGATAGTTCTGCTGGTCTGTAACCCTTCCTGAAGGCAGCTTTCAAGGGCTTACCTAGCTCCTACTCAGTCTCACTTAGAACTGTTTTCCTTCTCACCTTCTCCTTGTAACCCTTTGCTTGCTTTCACTCTCTAACTTTCTATGGTTGTTGTAATCTAGCTGATGGTCCTGGTAAGGTGTCCTTAAACCTTCTCATTCTGAGTTTGAAATTAAAGGAGGTAGAGTGAGGATTGACTGTTGTATTTGCATTATTTAATGGAGGGAAGGAAAGAAGGGAAAGGTGGTCGTGATGACTTGTGAGTTTTCTGGCCTGGAATATGGAAAACCCTAGAGAGGGGAATGGTGGATGAACAAAGTCTTATAGAATTAACGAAAAAGGGGAAGGGAGACAAATGGAATCAGAATGTTCAGAGGCTTGTATTTCTGATGAGATTACTGCAGAGAGAGTTTGCTGCAGAGGACATGACAAACAGGTGACTCACCAGCTGCTTGGTGGCACGAGGTGGCCAGGGCTGTGCTGCAGAGGCAGCCGGTGTGCATGTGCTTGTGGAGGATGTGCCAGCTGATGCTGTGGGCAAGCTTTTTGGTGCTTGATTTCTCTGATTCACTTTTACAGCACAGCTGCTGTGTGGGACCAGCTCCTGGGTGCAGCTATTGCTATATTTATGAAGTGCAAATGTATAGGATTCATCTTTGGCTGTGGCAAGGAAGGTTATAGATAATAAATGGCAATTGTTTGGTCATGAGAGAGGTGTCACTTCCCAAATCAGCTTAAGCTATGCTTTCCTTAAAGCAATTGTAGTCTTTCGTTTGCTACACCAAATGACAACTTTTACACAACAGAAAAAGACGGTGTACAGAAATTGGCCTTACACCAAATCAATATGCTCAAGTATGATCTCGTTCAGTTCCCTAAATAGGTTCTGTCCCTAAAGCAGCAGCTGGTGGAGCTGGGGAGTTGATACCACCAAACAGTAGCCTCCCAGAAAGTGCAACAGCCCAAGTTTCTCCCTTCCTTCACCTCTTAGAGCTTTTGCCTGTAGCAGGAGTTATTTTTAAATGAACTAAACAAAAACGTTTTGGATTTTTCCAATTGTAGTGAAATTTAGGGAAAAAGAGGGGTAATATTTTTCTTTTAGAAGTCCAGGTGATCGGACTCATCACTCAGTAGCTATGCAAAGGATAAGCACTGTGTTGTTAATGTCAATGTTTTTGGAGCTGGGTTCACTGTGCTTGCTATTTAATGCTGAAAAGTGAGTTTAATCCAGGAAATCCTGTTTGGGTGCTGCTGGGACGATGGCAAAAGAATGTATATCAGAAACAAACTTCTTCAGCAAAACCAAAAGCTGTTTCTGAGCCTCATTTGACAGATATGGATAGCTCTGACTGTCAGGTTTTGGTTTTTTGGTTCTCTAGTTTAAAAAAAAATCTCAAGCTAGTAATATCTCCGTATTTGTCAGGATCAGCTGGTGTCTGGACTTAGTGAATGAATCTGAATTATATTCCTTCTACATTTCCCACTTTGGATCTATGGACTCTGCTTATAACAGAGCTTTTATTATCAACTTAGTATTTAAAATATAACTTTATCTATATTAGCTGTAACTAGTTTGTAATTGTGTGCCTAGTCTCATTTGTGGGCACTGAACTTGGAATTTACAGATCCATCTCTCCTTCCTTCTTTCAAAGGAACCTATTTATAGCTCAACAGAGCAAATATCTTAGCAATGTTTTTCAAACTGTGGAGCATGAGAACTAGAGAGCTGAGGAAATAAAATTGCTATTTTCCTAACTGTAATTGATTTTCTCCTTCACTCATTTCTTATGAATAAGAGGACCAAATTGAAAGATTAATTGACAGCAAATAAATTCAATAGAAAAAAAATTTAAAGGATAAATTGGGGAAGTAGTTCTTTCATCTTCAAAGAAAATGTTGAGGATTTTCCTGTCTTGTTGATTGTGATGGGCTTATTGAGTGCTGAATGGTGCTGGAGTTACTTGTGAGGCAGCCCTGCTTCTCTGTGATCTCAGGTGTTTATCAAAAGGGATACAAGTATATTAAGTTGGTTTTGTTGTCGTTGAACAAATGTTTCGAAATAATATTTGAACTCAGGTTTATGAACAAATTGGTATTTCTTTGACTTGTTCAGAAAGTTGTTATGTGGGAAGCTTATTTTTTTCTCAGTAGTGGAGCCTGCATAGATACTTCTGATCCATTCCTCTATAATCTTTTTAATGTAGCTTAATGCTTAATACACTGAAGATGCTAAGCTAGGAAACATGAGTTTAACACAACTGCCATCATTCTAAATTCTTCCGAGTCCCTTTGAATAGCCCAGAGCTGGTTGGGAGGAGGAGTGAAAGTGGGAGAAACAATACTTTGTACCACCCAAATTGAGCAATAAGTTATTGCTGTATGGGGTTTCTGAGAAATCCAAAATTGTTGGTCTCCAGAAGATGAAGCTTAAATTACACCCTCTGAAATGTTGCTTGCCCTTACTTATTTTCTCAAAATTCTGGTCAAAGCTTTTGTCCAGTTTTATTCCAACTTTTGAACTCCTTTCACAAATATGAGTGGCCTTTTATATTAAATGTCTTACAGAACTGGTGTCAGTTCAGAGTTGCAGGAGGAGAATAATATGCTTGGCACACAGAATGAATCTTGACACAGGCAGCTGACGAACGGTGGTGGAAAAAAGGGCATTTTAAACTTAAAATATGCTCATGAGAAAAATCTTGTAATAGAAATTATTAAGTGGAAGTGGGAAAACCCCACTTACATTAGGTTCAGTGTTTGCTCTACTGCACACAGTGAAGTCTTTGCTTCTGTTTCAACTGTTTTAATTCAGTCATTGCAGTCTGTGCAGCTCTGTTCTTACTGACAACATGAGGTAGGCATGTTTATTATGGTGGGGTGTTTTGAAAGCTTTAATGGCAAGAAGAGTTCATTCACATATTTGTAACTCATGGCATTCAGGGTGTGGGTGAAGGCTGAAAAAGGACTCTGTCTCAGAGGTATGCAAGAGATACAATTTCTCTGTTTCACCTCATGGAAGAAAATGATCTATGGTTAATCATGTCACCTTCCTCCTCCTCGTTGTGGTGCCGAAAGGTAGGAAGGATAATAGGGGAGGATGTGTGCCAGAGCTGAGATGGCAAAGAGATCCAAGGGAACTCAACTTACTGGTTTGAGAATCCTGAAACCAATTACCGTGCCTGGGCTGGTACTAAAGAATGAGGAACTGGGGATACCTCTCTCCTTAGTAGTATTGACTTCATAATTGTCAGATTGACACCTGAGTGCAATCCCAAGTGTCTGTTACTTTTCCCATCTACATGCCCTGTTTCTTAAGCTGAAAACAAGCAGCTTAGCTTGGGACAGACACAGGGCAGGGGCTGGAGAGGAGTGAGTGATAGCACTGAGCAGCAGGCAGCATTACCCTCGGTGAGTTGTACAAACTTCCTACCTGGTCTGTTAAACCATGTTGCTATTCCAAACACTAAAGTATGCAGTATAAACCTTTACCTATTAAACTCCCCTGAGCAAGGCAGGGCACCATTCTGCCTGCTAATAGTACTAATAGCAGGAAATGAATGACTTAATTTCCCTCTATTCTGCTGACAAATTGCTCTTCTAAAATGGGCAGTGAAGTTGAATTGGAATTAAAAAAAAAAAAAACAAAAACATTGCTAGCATTTCAGTTATAGTGGTTTTTGTGATTTTATTTTTTTTCTTTTCCCTTTTTGTTTTTTTAAACAAATCTTCCCAATACTACAAATAGTTGAATACACTGTGCTTACTGCTCTTTGACTTGGTAGAATGCTTGTGCTTGGTCACATGCTCTCTTTGTTCCTTTTTTATTTTATGGCAAGGATAACCATAATCTTAAAAGCCAGCCATTCTAATTATTGAGGTAATAAATAGTTAAAGTAGCTGTAGCCCAATGATGCAAGCCATTGTACCATCCCCTACAGGTGTTTTCTCATAAAGAGCAGATGGCTGATGCGTTACTGATTCCTCATGGACACCAAATTAGGAGAAGGCAGATATATTTATTACTTCTAGAAAACAAATTTAACTCCATGCAATTTCATTCTTTTAAAGGTTTCTCCTTGTTTCTGTCCTTGACAGAAAGGTTTATGTAACCTTTATTAAAAACAGAATGAAGAAAATATACAGAATTTTGATCTTGTTGTTCAAGTTACAAGCATTTAGGAATTGTATATGTGGGTAAGCATGTATAAATTATAATAATTTGTATATAGAATTTGTAGTATAAGTATTACCAAATCTAAGCAATCAAAAATCATGTGGTGGACTTCAACTAATAAACTGATTTATTAATAAAATGAGAAGAGAGTTTTTTGTTTTTCTACATGATACACTTGAGCTTTTTTTAGGACTGAAATAAAAGAGGCCACTGGGTGACTAAATCTATCTTTTGCTGTGTCAGACTGCTGTGCAGCAGAGTATTTCCTAAACTGTTTGTATTCCTTTCCAAATTCCCATTGCTGTGGTGCTTGTGTTACTAGGTCAGCTTTGTCTTTTAATAGCCTTGTGTATATTCTAGTTAACTTTATTTCTGGAGAGCTGCAATTGCCTGTGACCTCTCCTGTGTTTTACCATAGCTGGCATTTTGGGAATACTCTCTTGCAGAACAGACTCTTTTCTGCAGCTCTCCTGGTTTTGAATTAATCTGAAGGAAATGGCTAGACTGGATCTTGAGAGCAATTTGTAGAAAGGCTCAAGTGGTTTTGCTGTTATCATAGTGTTTACTTCTCTCATGGCTATATTATGGGCTCTCAAAACTGTCATGTTATCAAATAGTAAGCAAGTTGTTTTTTATTAGTTCATAAATGCTTTTTCATCTTGTATGACTGGTTTTTAAAATGCTTTCATTTGTTATAGGCATAATTTGGAAAAAAGTTTAATAATGAAAAGATTACAGTGATACCTTTCTGTACTACTTTTCTGTATTCCCTTTTAACTAAATATTTGGATTTTGTGTTTCTTTGTAACTTGTTATGTTCTCCATATTTACAAGTGTTCTATGTGGCACTACAGTGGTAATGGTGTTCTGTGTGGTGTTTGTCACAACCATCTGTCTTTCTGGATCCTGTCTAAGAAAGCAGCAAAAACCCGTAACCAAACGTAACGAAAAACATGAGTTTTGGGTATATTGTTGCCTATGTGTTGTAATGACTTTTATTTTCCTTGTGACCTCTACATTTGATCAAAACCCCTATATTCTTGTATATTATAATAATAGTTGACAAGACTGTTTCCTTATGTGCTGTATTTCAGTGAAGCTACTGCAGGGGCTCTGTGCCCTGTGTGTATGTGCCCATCACTTGACAGACCCACTGGAACCCCCAAGAATGGGTGAACCTGGGCGTGATCAGCCCCTCAGATTTAGAACATCAGCCTTTGTCCTTTGTGTCTTTTGCATCTGGTTGTTTACACTTCCATGTCCTTTTTTTTTTTTCCTCCTAATGGCTGTTCTTTTACCTCTCATATCATCCAGTGTTGTGTTTTGTTCATGGCTATTAGTAAAGATATAAATAAGATGATATCTAATCTCCCATTAAACATTTTGGAACAGCCCTGTTGCACCCTCAGCAGATTTGCAGATGACACTGAGCTGAGTGGTGCAGTTGGCACACCTGAAGGATGGGATGCCATCCAGAGGGACCTGGATCAGCTCAAGAAGCGGGCCCATGGGAACACTGTGAGGTTTAACAAGACAAAGGTGCTGCACCTGGGTTGGGGAAATCCCCAATATCAACCCAGGCTGGGGATGGACAGGTCAGGAGCAGCCCTTCCCAGAAGGACTTGGGAGTGCTGGTGGATGAGAGGCTGGACATGACCCAGCCATGGGCACTCCCAGCCCAGAGAGCCAAACGTGTCCTGGGCTGCATCCAAAACAGTGTGAGCAGCAGGGGAGGGAGGGGATTCTGCCCCTCTGCTCTGGCAAGACCCCACCTGGAACCCTGCATCCAGCTCTGGGCTCCCAGCACAGGGAGGACATGGAACTGTTGGGGTTGGGTCCAGATGAGGCCACCAAGTTGATCAGAGGGATGGTGCACCTCTTCTGTGAGGAAGGGCTGAGAAAATTGAGACTGTTCAGCTTGGAAAAGAGGAATTCAGGTGACCTAGTTGCTGTCTTCCAGTACTTAAATATAGCCTACCAAAAAAAAATGGAGAGAGGACTTGCAAGAGCATGTAGTGACAAGACAAGGGGGAATGACTTCAGACTGAGAGTAGGTTTAGATATTAGGAAAAAATACTTTACTCTGAGGGTGGTGAGGCACTGAAACAGGTTGCCAGAGAAGTTATGGGTGCCCCATCCCTGGAAGTGTTGGAACTTGATATTAAAGTCTCTTTCATCAGCAAACCATTCTATGATTCTCTGATTCTTTCCTTACTGTCTACTAAGGTACTTGAGGAAGCTTTGGATGTTTAGTTTGCTTTGCAATTTTCAGCTCCATTTGATATATGATGGTACTAGTTTCTGTCACATCCGGGTGACAAACTGGCTGCTGTTATGGAGCTGCTTATGCAAAGGAAGAGAGGAGATGAGTTCTTGGCAGTGTGGGAAGGTAGTAAAGATATATTTTTCAAAAATACCTGTCAAGATTTGTCGTCACTCTTTTAAGACACCGGTGTAGCAGAATGAGTTCTGAAACTGCATTGGTAATATCTGAGCACTGAAACACCTGCAAATGGATGTAAACACGGGCTGGCTGAAAGTAAAGAGATTTTGCCAAAATAGGGATGTGAAAGCCATGTATCTCATTTTGTTCTTGGTCTTCAGTATATGCCTTCCTTTCTTCTCAGGGATAAATAAATGATCAAATTGCATCTGTGTATGCCTTGGGTGTTTGTAAATCAAATTTTTGAGCAGGCTGCCTTGATTCTGTCAGTGTTTTTTTCAAAATCATTGTTACCTGAGACATAGAAGGAAGCTGTCATATAGCTGTCATAGCCAAAGCAAATGCTGTAGGCTAAGTATTGGTGATGCCAGATAAGGAGAGAAGTGTAAACTTGTTCACACAAGTTTTCAATTTTGTGTAAAATGACTTAGTAACTTTTTTCCCAATTCATCTGGTAATTATAAAAAGAACAACAATATAAGAGAGGCTTGATAAAATTATGGTTATTCTTAAAGAAATTGAAGAATGTTCAAGCACTTAATAGTGAAGATAATGAACGTAATTTCATTTACTAAAATGAATGTAGTGTCTCTGATCTTGGGATTCTAGGTTGAGTGCAAAACCTTGAATTAGTTGAGCAAGAAGATTTTCTTTTTATGGAGGATATTAAACACCTCTGTCAAACCATTTCTCAGAGTGTGCTCCTGCAAAGTAACAGTAAGCCTTAAATTCCAATATTTTGCACTTGCAAGTCTGTCTTCTACAATATGAGTGGGAAAATTTAAATTTGAAGGTCTACAAAAGTGCCTTCAGAAGATAGTGCCTATTCAGCTAAAAAGAAATATTAAAAATTCATAGACAAGCAAAGAAAGATGCATTTTTTTGTTCTTATTCTGGAATAGCAAGTTTTCATTTTCATCTTAAAAGACAATAACTACTCAGTGTGCAGCATGATAACTGCACACTGTACACAAAATATAGAAATTGCAATTGCTTATTCATTGAGCACAAATCCAGTGAAAGGTTGTAGGGCTGGTAATAATCTGTATAGTCTCCACCATTTCAGCATTCAAATCCCAAATACAAGTACAAAGTGAATTTGACCTTAACTGTTTGTGCTATTTGTGAGACAATGAAGTAGTATGAGACTTTTTCTAAAGCAGAATCAATCAAAATATATAAATGCAAAAGGCTACGTAAACATTTGTGTAGCAAGTCCGTGGGGGTTGGGAGCCGTGCAGAGGAGAGGAGGAAGGAATTGCTCCTTTAATTTGCTGGTACTGTGATACCTTTGGGAAATAAAAAAGCAGGGAGAACAGTATAGTTCATGATCTTTCATAATCCTGTCTTTCCTGTGGTGGAAGTGCTCAGAGGGGTTGTACTGCTGGAGCTGTTCTTCCCCAGAGTTTGTTTTGCTGGGAAGGAGGTGATATTTCCTTATGCAGTAAGGAAGGTGCTTCCTTTTACCCCCGTGCCTTTGTGTTTGTTGCTGCAGCTGACTTGCTCCAATTATGCTCTCTATTTTAAGTGGCTATTACAGCTCTGCTTTCTTTTGGCAGTAGCTCATACATAACAAAGCAACCTCAGTGTATACGATATATGGCTTTGCCTATTTTATGCTTGTAGTGGTTGGAGTAGGTAAAAAAACCAAAATTGGAGGAGGAGGAGTTTCTTTATACTGGAACACAAGAAATACCTACGTTAAAATCTGCCCAGAAGTCACCTGGCAGCTATAAATTTGGACAGCCTGAAATATTTCTTTCTAATGAGAATGTTGCATGGCCTTGTTACAGGGAGCAGTCTTACAAAAGGACTTGTAGATACTCAGTTCAGTCATGTTGTGTATGGTACCTAATTCAGATTATGAATTTGGTGCTGCAACACCTTCTCTGATATTCAGTTAAAGTAGACCCACCATACTATTGCTCTGCTTTGAGCATATGCTAAAACAATAATCTTTTTTTCCTTTGGTCTAATACAGCTTCTGTCAACTTGGTCTGAAACCAGAAATATACCTCTTTATTATTTTATGGTGGATGATGCTTCATGAGTGTTGTAGTGTTCTTTGTTTACCATAGCATCTTTTTTAAATGGTGAAATGTGTGCGATGGGCAGTTGGGAAAACAAACAAACAACATTATTTAAAAATGCACTTTTGAAACCTTGTCCAGGGCGTTTTCCAAAAATAAGAATACTTTTTTTCAGGAAAAAGATTAGTGGCAAGTAAGTATTATGTTAAGATAACTTTATGATGTAAAGACTCTTAATACCTTGTTGTAAAAGTTAATGTTTGATGACAAGCTGTCGAGCTGATCAGCTTGTATAGCTACTGTATACTACTGATGTATGTGCAAGCTATGAAAATTGATACTCCAATGTTATTTTGATACTTTAATTGATACTCCAATGTTATTTTTTCCAAGAAGAATTGGAAAATTTTGCTCCTTTCTGAAAAATGGTGTGAGAACTTAAATAATTCTGAGTTGTATGATGTGCATATAGTTTGCCCTTAAAAGCCAGTGAGTGACTTAGCCTGTTTTTAAATGGTACTTTTTTTATGATAGCTCCAGATGTTGGTAGATTGTGTGATTCAGCACTAAAAGGATTTTCCAAAGGGTTTTAGCCATGACTAAAAGGGTAGTAGATCATCAGTAATCTGTGGCTGTGTGAATTGGTTCAGACTTCAGTTTTGAGTCTAGGCTTGTTTCCCTGTTTGAACTTTTGTTGGAGGCATGAGTGTGTGTGCAGGCAGCACAACTTGCTGTTAGCAGCCCTTAATGCTTTTCTTTAATAGAAAAAAGCAGGTCAGTTATCTGAAGAATAGTGTAAAACACTTGGTGAATATTGATGTCACTTTGTTACTGTTGATGGAAATCACATTTTTCTGCTAAACGCAGTCACTAATTAATGCTGGAGGCTTCTGGAACTTTTGAATGTAAAAATAGGGGTTTCCTGCTAGCAAGCACAAAAGAGAAAGTTTCTTCCAACATAAGACATGTAAACTTTTGAGATTAAAAAGCTAAACAGAATTGTGCTCAGAGTTGTTTTTCCTATATTTATGGTGAATTCACTAAATTTTGAGCTCATTCTGGGTCTGTTAGATTGTGCTTTTTACTCAGAATTGCTTAGTTTTCATTCTGACTGCAACACTTGTTTCTGCCTCAAGTGCTTTTGAAAATTCTCCTCCCTAACCCTATTTTTAGTTAATTTTTTTTCTTGCTGCCCCCACCATATTTCTGAAGGCTTGCCTGTCATACAAGTCCATGAAGAAAACCCAAAACTTAATTCAAATTTGCCACAGTGGTATGAAGTTTAGTGCAGAAAAACCACCTAAGATTGTATACAGCTTGTGAGGAATATCTGTATTTGTCTGTCTTCCTTATATACATATAGGAAGATACATCATGTATATCTTAAATTGAGGCTGTGTGGGAAGGTGCAGTATTTTTCAGCTCAGGTGTCCCTGAATTTGGAGCCAGATTGGAATTTGCCTGTGAGTGTGTGTTCTAGAAGCATTATGAAAGATGGAAATGTTTTTGTCTGAGGGGTGAGGTTTCTCTGGAGGTTGGAGGCACACCCCTCCTGTAGCAGCCTGGCTGGTAGGAGCTGCTGGGAAGAGGGAACTAGAAGACATTTTGGTAAGGTGAACAAGCTTTTTAAGGAGTGTTGCTGTTCTTCCAAAGCAGAACTGTCTTGTGTCACCAACAGCTTCAGGGTAACACATGGAGCAGCCAAATCCCAATGGTGAGTGTATTATAGCCAGTGCAGCACTGGTACTTTATTACACTTTTGTCAGGAAAAGCTTGTATTATACTTCTGTAAAGTAAAGGTACTGATGAAATGTCTGAGTGTTTCTAATGCAATTTAATTTACGATAGTGCTAATTTGGATTAGGGGGTGGTATGGCTTAATATAATTGGTGTCATCGCAAGAAAAAGGTACATCAGAGAGGAAATCTTTGAGAATGGATCAGTGAAGTTCTATTATCTGATAAGGGTAGGAAGTGTTTCTTTCTTTTTTCCCCTTCTTTGTGCATCTTCTACTACTCATGACCCTGGGATCCATCCTTCTCTTCTTGAGATGCAGTTTCACAAAGCAGTATTGAAAGCATTTGGATTTTCTTGTGCTTCCCTATTTTTGTCTCCCCTGTTCTTTTCATCACTCAGGAGTGAGCTTAAAGTACTGGGTACCCGTGGATTGGATTGGGGTGTGATATATGTTAAACCCATCCTAAACTCATGTTCCTAATAAAATGTTCCTAAGCTGCCATCTCAGTTGATGAGTAATACAAGCTTTTGTTCTATGCTTCTTCTTGAAAATCTGAGGTATGATTTGAATACAAGTCAATATGTACAGATAGGCCATTAACTGCAAAAATCTTAATGAAACCTCAGATCTACATTTTCCCACAGGTGTTTTTAAAGTATCAGTGGATGTGCAGTATGTGACAGCTCCATAATCTCATAAATTATGATTAAAATACAAAACTAGTTCCACTGTTCAGTGTTTTCTGTCATTACAGGTCAGGTTTGTCTTATGCCAAGAACTTGGAAAATATGAGACTTGTATAAACTATTGTATTTCTCTTCTGTTCACCTTTTTGGGTTGGGTGGTTTTTTTGTGTTTTTTTTTTCCTTTTTTTTCTTTTGAGGTAGTGCTCCTGTCAATTCAAAGAAAGGAAAAAATACACCTTGACCCTTACTTCTAATCTTCTCATGTAACTGATGGACTGCTGAAACAATAGCAGTCACATCTGATACAACAACATCTTATTTATAGGTGGAAGCAGCTGCATCCTCTGTCTTTGCATGCAAGAAGACCTATTGTTTTCATGTCTCCTGGTTAATTAGACTGTGAGAAAATGAAGGCCTACTGTAAAAACACTATTAAAAATAATAATTTAACACCAAAAGAAATGGAAGATGTGACTGGTGCAGCTGGTTCTTGAGCTAGGTGTAAATGAAGAAGTTATCAGTGCTTACAGTCATAGGATAGCCTTGAGTTTGCTCATGGATTCTTATAGCGTATTTAGCATTTGGCTCATTAAAAATACCAATTTCCACAGGCCTGCAATTTCTGATGACTGAGGCCTGAGCATTGAATAAGTTCAGCTTGTAGGGAAAATTCCAGGGGTGCTGTCAGCAGGTGCCTCTGTCCAGTGCTCACCAGGTCATTGGGGCAGACAGTTGACAAGATGACAGTGGGGAGTGGGTGGCACTGTCTGGTGGTAGTTTTCAGCTAGGAAATGCTCCTCTGGGACCAGCTGGCTGACCTCTGAATCTGCAGCATGGAATTTGGGAGCTGTAATGAATTGTTAAACCTTCTGTTCTCACTTTTCCCCTCTGTTGGATGCCCTAGATGGAAGGAATGATTTCTGTCTTCATGGGAGAGCTCTCCCAGGCTGAGGAAAGTGTCTGAGCTTCATTACAGGTCCCTGGAAGTCTGTGGATGAGCAGCCAGGAGATCTTTTTCTGTGCCATTTCAGTCAGGTGTTGAGTGGTGTCAGCGCAGCCTGTGAAGCACAGAATGCAGCTCAGTGCAGTTCCCCCTCGTGTAGCACATGCTCTTAGGAGCTGAAAGGTGTTTCTCATCCAGTTCATGCTGTGCAAATTAGAAAATGTAAATTGTTAAATGTATCTATAGGATGATAGGAGCATTAGAAGTGAGCCTTTATTTCTTTAGTGCAAACTCAAGTGGCAACAGTGCTAGGTTGGTTTAAGGTCTTTTTTGTGAGATATTCTTTTTTTTTAGAGCACATACCTTTGAAATCTGTGCAAGTGGAAGTCTCTGACTAAATAATTAAGTGTGGAAAGATCAACCAACATACAGGAACTCTGGTGTCTTCTGTAGCATACATGTAGCTGACAGCCAGTTTGTCTTTTGAAAGCCATCTGAAGTGGTGTAAGTGATAAAATTTGCTGAGTTCTTTCATAAGAGGACTGAATGTTTTTAAACAATCTACATAACAAAAACTCCAGTAGCCCTTGAAATTTCTAGTTTGAAATGTCTTGTTCCAGGTTCTGGGTTACTGAATTTCACTTTACCACCTTTCACTGAACAGGGATTTGGAAGACTGATATGTGATGCTTGCTTGCAGGCAGTCATCCAGTCTGGGTACCTCAGAGCCTTCTCTTGGCTCAGCTAACTTGATCTGCCTTTTTTAAAAATTTAATTTTATATTAATTTTATTTTTATATATTTATATGTTTTTTAAGCTTGGTAAGTTTGTGTTCTAGGTCTGACACTGGTTGTTTTTCTTTCCTTATAAAGCAGTTATAAACGTTTTTGGAAGGGAATCCCATGTCTGAATTGTGGAATATATTGAATAGATAATTTTTAAAAAATGAAATATTATTTTGCTGATTGGTTATGCTGTTTAGTACCTATGGTTACACTGTTCCAACACAGCGGATTTTTTTTTTTATGGGTAGGAGGGTGGGAGTTGGGTAAGGCATTTTTTTAAAATTGTTTTTTTACCTTTGGCATCCATTCTTGTACTTTAAAGGTAATTAAAAACAAAGGACTTATTTCACTGGCCAGCTTGTTATTTGGCCTGCATTGTAATGTGTTTATAGTAATTTTGGCTCTCAATTTAATTAATCTAGAGAGTTTTGCTTGTTGAGTTAGACATATTAAATGGAAGTTATCAAGGTAATATCTTTTTCTTCTGGAATGTATTTTTAGTTTTATAAGAAGTCATTATTAGGGAGATGTTTTGCAGTGTTGAGGTGTCTTGACCCTTATCTTGTTGAAAATCTAGCTTCAGTAATCTTAGTATTAGACTGCTTTGTTGCACAGATTCTTTGGTAAATAGATTAATCTCTGAGTCTTGTGACTATTAATCTTGCTCTGCTGCTTAGGTTTGTTGAGGGATTTTCAGTAATTAGGACATCTTTGTGCTTGGTCTCAAAACAGTTACTGTTTTTTTTTCTTGTGTTGTAACTGTGAAGTAGGAAACAACCAGATGTATTATTTGGTTACTTTTGCTTTTCATGTTGCATAAAAAGCTTATAAATATCTAAGTGTTATTTTTCAAGATATTGACCTGAGGCAGAACCTTCTAAAACCATATTAACAGTGGGATTTGGTGTTGAAATGTTCATGTAGGAGATATTAAAAGAAAAAAATATAGACTTCTTTTAAAAAGTGCAGGCACTGCACTGCATCTTCTGACACGTCGCTGTGGTTGCTTGTAAACTGTGAGCCACGGCGAGGCTAAATCAGGAACTGTAATAATGTCACAATGTATTTCTGCAGTAACGTGATTCTTGCTGAAGGGTGCCTAGGAGTTCAGACAATCACATGGTCTCTTCTTTCTGAGAGCTTATGCTTACCAAAAGGGCTTTATTGATTTGCCTCTTCATGCCCTTTATTAATACAGTGTTCTGGAGAGAAGCAGTGATACCAGGGGCAGTAGAATACTTCTTGTTTGGAAATCTTGTGTATGTTTTGTTGCAAGACTATTGCTTCCAATTATTGAATTTTCAGCATTTTACAATTGCTTCAGACTAGTTTAGGGTGCTTTTTAGTATCAAATGAATAGAGAATAGAAGAAAAGTCTTGTGTGCTGCTGCTTGGTCAGGATTATTGTGTTCGTTGTGTAAAAGGTCTGGCCGTAACCCTTTTTCCATATGTGATGTTGTTGTTTTCAATAAAGCATGCACTCACCAACAAAGCACTTTCTGGGAGTGAAGTTGGACTTTCGTGGGCCATCTCAGTGTTGTGGGGAATTCTGAGACTTTCTTCTGCTGGATTGAGGTCAGAAATAAAACTTATTCTTGGTAATAGTCGTATTAAGGATTCAAACAGCAGGCTGTTCAAGTGAATGAAATACTGTTAACCAGAAGGGCAATGAGAGCATTTTTTGTTCTTTTAATTTGCTTAAGAGAATGAGATTACAGCCAGAAAATTGTCTTGTCAGACAGCCAGATACTGACTTCCTGGTCTTCCATTGCCAACTGCTCCAGCTTCTCCAGCTTCTCCTTGCCTGAGCCCTCTGCCAGCTTGCCATGAGAGCCAACAGTGAGAGCTTGGGCTAGTCCTTTCCCTGTTTGTTGGGCAAAATGTTACCTATCAGAGATCTAAGCATGGCTTTTTAAATGAGATCTGAGAATTTGGGTAAGCTGTGTTTACTTCAAAATTAGTGAAGCTCCATTTTTCTTGAGGTCACCTTTTATTTGTAACATACAGAAGTATAATCATAGCTTGAAAGCAAGTAGGATGTTCGGATTTGCTAACATAGAACTCACTTTTAGTTACTGGACCAAGGAAAACTCTGTCTTAAATATTTAACTTTAATTTGGAAAGCCTGGAAAAGCTGATCTTTTGTTTCAGGTCATTTGTGTTGGTATGAAGTACTTTACAGTTTTGGGTTTATTAATATTTAAAGAGTTAGTCTGTGAGTTTAAGAATCTGTGTAAATATTTGTGTTTTCAAGTGTTTGATGTTCTCAAGTTGTGCCTTCCTTGTGATTCTCATCCTCTAAGGTTGTTCCTTCCAGTTTATTTGAATTTCTTCATTATTTCTCTCTATTGTAAATCTTCCATGCTGTCAAAAAAAGTTTGAAACTAGCTAGTGGATTCATAAGTCCAAAAGACAAAAACTGAGATATATGCAGGATGTGTACAAAAGCCTTCTTTTCTTCAATCAAAAGAATAAATATCTTGTAATAAAAGATTCACTTGATTCACTTTTTTGATATGTACCTTTGAAGGACTGGTTTGCTAGAAGCTTCGGCTCCTATTATCTCATTTCTCTGAATTATATTCTGACTTTTTTGGATCAGGTTTGCAGGTTTCATCAGTTCCTGTAAGGCTGTTAGCATAGTACTCAATTTTTTTTTTCTTGACAGCATCTAAAATGAAGCTTAAGCTCAGGTTTTATTTGCTGATAAACCTTTATAATTTCAGTCAAGTTTCTTCTGTGAAAGGTTTTTTTTTTTCCCCAAGACTTTGTAGGCATAAATGAATGAAGAAGATAATTATAAAAGGCTTCTGAAAAGTTTCTGAAATCAGATGTGCTGCCACTCCATTCATTTATTACTGTGACTTGTGCTTATTTCTTTGGTTATGTCTCTGGATCAGCATTGAATGCAGTATTTGCTCCTCAGTCCCTTGGGAATTCTAAATCACTTACAGCACAACTAGGACCAGTTGGCCTTAGATGAATTCCCAGTTACCAAGTAAAACCATACCAGTGCCACAAGGTGATCAGCTATTGCCAAAGCTTCAAAAGGAGAAATGCCTAAGCATCTGTTGTACAACCCTGCTTCTCAGAAAGTGCTTTAGTCCACTGTTTAAAACTTCAAAATGACGTAGTTAAGTCCCCAAACACTTAATATCCTTGAAGTTACTCCAGAAAACTAATTCCAGAAAGCACAGAATGGGGAAAGCTGTAGGCTCTCTTACAGTGGCATTGTCCTGTCACGTCCCTGTGCCCTCACAGTTGTGACCATTCCCCCAAATGCCAAAGGAGCACCCTGCCTGACACCTCCAGCAGCCCCATGATACAGTAAAGGATATCATGTTGAACCTGAACTGGCTGGAATTATCAGCTGGTTCCCTAAAGGGCACATGGGCTTTTGATACACTTCTGTGGCTAACTGTGCTCCATACGTGCCCTGTGTGTGACTGTAACCTTAACCTAGTAAATAGCTAACCTCAAATAGCCACCCTCTTACTTCTTACTCAGCTGGTACCTTCTGTAAGCTCACAGTGCAAGTTAATAATTTCACAGAGTATGTGTTCTTGCATTAAAGCTTGAGCTTAGAGTCTTGTCATGTGCTGTGGGAAAGAAAATCAAAATATCCTTGGAAGGAAACTGCTCTGTAATTTAAGGTTAGAAATCGATGGCTTCTTCATCTACTAAAATGTACTATTTCAATAACTAACCCTTTCCCCCAAAAACCCCCAAAACAGCCATTTGCTGTTCTGGACTTGTAAGTTAACTCTTAAAAACATGAAAAAAAGAAGCAGAAAGAGAAGTACAAGTCAATGGTAAAAAAAAGTGCAGACCTTGACCCCTGGGTTAGACAACTGTGCAGAGGCAGCTAAATCATGACTGTAACTCTGGGGAATCTCCTCTGGCAAAACTTGCTGTTGAAACTGGAGGAACAACTGTGTCTGTCTGTCAGCGTGGTCTTTCATCTGTACAGTACCCACCCGAGCAGAGCTGGCAAAGACAGCACATAGTACATGTGCTGTATCAGTACATAGCTTGCAATCATCGGGGCAGTCTCTGGGAGGTTGCAAAAAGATCTTTCAATCCTTCAGGGCAGAATTTTAATTTAGCAGGGCATTCATGAGTGTGGGCTCCCCCAAACTGCATGCAAGGCAGGTTTTATGCCGCCGTGTGCGCTAAATCTAAGTGAGCAAATAGTATTTGGCCAAAGTGGAGTCAAACTGCAGAGAGCTTAAATTTATTATTTGTGACAGAGATCCACAGCCGAATCTTGCCTTATTTTCAGTCCATTCAGCAGTGGGAAGATAAATATAAAGCCTAAGCACTGCAGTCTTGGTGCACTCAAAGTACAGAAGGGAAGGAATCAGAATATTTTGAGTTGGAAGGGACTCACAAGGATCGTTGAGTCCAACTCTTAAGTGAATGGCCCATATGGGGATCAAAGTCATGACCTTGGCATTATTAGCACCATGCTCTAACCAGCTGAGCTAACTGAAGCTGCAGGGTCCCCTATTTGAGAACAGATATAAAGTATTTACAAAATTTACAAGAAAATGATTGCATTGCTGGTTGTTCTCCTGGACACATCCAGCTTATGCGCTCGTTCTAGGAGCTCCTGGCTGCTCCTCGTACCTTCACAAGTGCCAAAAAGCTTTAGTTAAAAGTACAGCTGGAAACTCTGCAGAACTTTTACCAGATTTTGCAGGATTTGGCTTGCCATTAAATGTGTGGGGTCTTGGAGCTGCTGCTGGATTCATTCAGACTTTTTCAAGTATCTGAGACTGCCAAGAGAGGTGACAAGTTCTTTCCTCCCCTGGTAGATTCTTTAGGGCTGTTTTGCCTCTAGCAGCTGCTTTGAGACCTCTAATTCATTTCTGTGCTGACCATCAACTAACTCTGTGACTGTTAGAGCTGAATGCTGGTATTACTGAAACTACAGAAGGGAACACACTAGAAATGGACCAAATTAATTTATTTGAATTAAGGATGAGGAAAAAGCAAGTGGTAGATGTATTTGCCAGTCCTCAGCAATTGATAGTTTCACAAAGGAGCTGAAAGCCTCACGTCTTTCTGGAAAAATCAAACTTTTGAAATGGGTTAAGAATGCTGGTGAGGGAGGTAAGGCAGAGGGACTAATGTGACAAGGTAAAACCTTATTTTGTCAGAAGCTCTCAGCTGTATTGCATGGGTCTTGTGTGTAGAAACAATGACTTTATAGACTGAAAACACTTGTTTGTATTGTGTTGTGGATGAAAAGTTTGCAGTCTGACTACAGTTTGTTAAACTAGATAATTTGTCTGACTGCTGACCACTTGTAGATTAAGTAGATAAAATCTGACAGACAAGCCACTCCTTGATGTGTGACACTAGAAATAATAATCACAATCTGTGTTAACTGAGAATGTTGTCTTCAAAGAAGAAGTCTTAACACTTACAGGCTTCCCTGTCAGTTTACAGGTGCTGTTATGATTTTTCACAGAGAGGTCAGGTCCTGCAGGATGCTTTGGTTGAGAGGCAGCAGGCATACTGAGAAAAACTTGTGATGATGTAGGAATGGTGTAATTACTGAGCTCTATTTTTAGACTTGGGGTTAGTGAACAGGATGCAGAAAGCACCTTGGATTTCCACAGAGCTAGTTTTGATCCAGTTCTGTTGCTCCTGAGCTGACTCCCTGTGGATCTGCCTTCTGCATCTCACTCTTCGGGGTTTCTGTGGCTTATTTCTCCAGCAGAGAAGTGCTGCCTAAATGCAGTGGAGGCTGTTGTGGGTATTGCCTGACTCCTGACTTAATGAGCCCTTCCAAGTGGGGCTGGGGAGCAGAGAGCAGAAACAGCAATTAGCTCTATTGGTACCCACAGACAGCCATGGAGGGCAGAGCTAATAACAAACCTGCCTGGATCTCAGCTCCTCGAGCTGAGCACCACAGGTGTGGTGTCCTTGTGCCTCGCCCTGCCAGCCCTCTGCAGGCATTTACCTCAGTGACTGTGGCCAGCCCTTGGAGGAGTCCTCTGCTCTTAGTCACTGGCACTAATCATCCCTCTTGCTCTTAGCCCAAAGCTCAGAGTCTCTGCTGAGCCTGGTGCATCCACACTTGCCAGCAGATGCTCCTGGAGTAAGGCTCCTGGCTGCCACCTGGCTCCTGGAGGACGTGGCAGTGTTTCTGCATGGTCTCCCATTTTTTTGTCATCCAGCATCACCATAGGCCGTTGTATCTTTAGGAAGGTTCACTGCTGTTCGAAATTGCGTTTGTCATTCCTGTGTTCTTGCGGCAAACTCGGGTAAAAAACATGGAAAGGTGCTTGTTTCTTCCATGTTTTAGGGCATTCTAGGGCTGTGCAAGCAGCTAGTTAGCTTTGGTCATGTTTATTAGTACAGTCTTAGGAATGCTTAGATAGCGATGCGGTGCTCAAACCTGCTTAGAGTTGGGTTCCTAATTGGAAGGGTTTCTTGCCACTGAATGTGATGTTCCGATGGCAGAGATTGCACCTATTGTCCAGATGAGTGCTTTTGGGAGGGGTGTGATATTTCACTGCCATGCCTTACCTGAGCTCTCTTTGGAGTTGTTTTTAATGTTAAGAGTGAGTCGTTAGACTCTGGAGATAAGCAGTAATCTCTGATGAGGAATGTGCATACCTTTAATGTCTGATTTTGGAGACAACACATGATTTTAAGCTGCTCTGAAGGTATGCACTTGGTTTAAGAACAAATGTCCTTTGCTCAGGAGTTGATAAGCAGTATCTTGTTAAGATGTGGTAAATGGATGGCTCTCATATGCTCAGTCTAAATTAGTTTGCAAATCAGCTGATAAGTTTTATGTATCAAGAACTGGTTATAAAGTTTATAAAAAATGATGCTCAAGAACTAGGCCAAAATACTGTTATGAAACCAAGGGGGTGTGTTTTATTATACAAGAAAAAAATTCCATGTTATATCTCTAACACGTGTTTAACTTGCACTGAGCAAAGCATGTGACATATGGTCCTCCTCTGGAAAGACTTTGGAAAAACCTCTTTCCCTTGAATATGGTTTGGATTAAGATTCTGAGAGGCTGCCTGCTGTTGTCCTGTGGACAGGGTTTTCATGTGTCGCTGTGCTTGGTTTCCCAATCCCACAACACTTGCTGTTGGTCCTTTGGAG
Source organism: Molothrus aeneus (assembly GCF_037042795.1). Taxonomy (NCBI): domain Eukaryota; kingdom Metazoa; phylum Chordata; class Aves; order Passeriformes; family Icteridae; genus Molothrus; species Molothrus aeneus. Next base: position 32,503,773 of record NC_089649.1, read on the forward strand.
GCTGCACCACCTGCTGTGCAGGTGCATGTGTTAATGTCCTTCTTTGTTGGGGCTTCTGGGGAGAGAAACGAGTACAGCATATGGAGGGGCGTTTTTGAACTTCGGTAAAAAAATAAAAATCATCTGTGGCGTGACAGCCACATATCTCACTAGCAGCTTGTGGAAATTAAACTCTAATGCAGTAGATGGCTTGTGGGCCAGCCTAGAGCACTCACTGCTCTTGTGATGCCTTGTGTTCTTAACTGTAAGTCCCTGGTCACAAAAAAATATCTGGCAATATCTCTGTCTCTTTATGGTTGTTGGTAGAGTTATTGAAAAACGTGCACAGGACCAGCCAAGTCAGGGAACAGAGTATGTGGCAGATCAGCTTAATTCACAGCTTCCAGCCTTTTCGGAATCTCCTGTGTGTGTGATAGTGGAAATCGTGTCTGTGTGACCAGCTCTGTGTTCTGTGGTACAAATGCAGTGTTTAAGCATGGAGCTGGCTATTTGACAAAGGGTATAGGTGTTAAGTCTTGGTGTTGAGCTGTCTGATGCATGGAAGTGGATTTGGATCTGATGCGTGCCTTCAGCAGGTGTAATGAGCTGAAAAGGATTTCAAAGAGCTGAGAAAGAGCTACCTAGAGCTGCTAACGGGGGATATTTGAGAAGGGTGGTTCCAGATTCTCTCCTATGGTTTAACAGTACAGCCAAAGCAGCCGAATGATTTGTTCCCTCCAGAAGGGATTTTTTAGGGGCTGGCAGAATGAAGTATCATTTTATGATTTCTCTTGTATTCTTCAAACTTCCCTGCGGTTCCGATGGTTTTCCCTTGTGGCTGCTGAGCCAGGTAAGACTGAACCAAGACCCTCAAGCCCTTCCTTCCCTCGAAGGGCAGTGCTGAGTGACTCGAGCTGCAGCTGCTCTGTGTCACTTCCCCTTAGCAGGCAGAGGCAGGGCAGACGGGGTGAGCCCAGCTCATCCCCAGCCAGGCTGTCTGTGGGTGCCTGCATGGCTTCTCCTTGTTGGACTTGGACCACTAAAGGGTCACAGCACAGCCCGAGACAGAGAGGAGGCAGCTGTGCCAAGCGGGGTTCGCTCACTGAGGTGTCAGATGGACCCAGTGCCCGAGAGAGCATCTTCATCCCATCCTGCCGGGGCTGGCATTGCTCCTCTGTGTAAAGGAGGCAAAAAACGACTAAAGTACTTTCCACAGAATAAACATCGAGCCTGAATTTATGGAAGTCCAATCCATTCAGCAGTGGAAGGGCACTAGCTTGTGTTTTCCATCTGGTTTCATGGTACTTGGAGCTGCATTTACATTGCGGGGGGGCTGAGAGGGGCTGTGCTTCACCACCACCATGATCCTACAGACCTCTGTGGGTGTTTGCCCATTTGAAGTGCAGATTTCTTAGGAGATTGGTCCTCTGCTCTAAGAGTGAAAGTGTGTGCTGAAGTCAGAGGAAATAGATTCAACCCCGAGTAATACTTAAAAACAAACAAACAAACAAACCTGAAACTTACTTCCCTCTCAAAATTCTACCGTTGCTTATAGGAGGAGAAAAAAAGAATCCCAAAAGATAATAATTTGGAGTTATTAAATGCAATCTCTGTTTCAGAAAATAAGAATTAAATTCAGGCTTGATGTGTATTCTGTGGAAAGTACTTTAGAACTTTAGTTAGTTATCTGTTTGCCTCCTTTACACAGAGGAGTAATGCCAGCTCTGGAAGGATGTGACCACCAGTAGCTTTTGAGATTAATTTTTGGGTGAAGAATGATTTGACATGCAAGTATGTACTTCAGTATGATCATTTGCCTGATAGCCTGGGAATAATTTTCATGTGACCTACTGTTGATGCTTCGAGTAAGATTTATATCTCTTGGAAGCAATGCTCTGAAATATGTTGCAAATGTATCTGCTAACAAAGAAAAAGAACATGACTCTTGGCTATCTTGTGTGTGTAACTTCTGGGAAAATTTTATCTGTCTAAATGAATTTTAATGCTTTCTTTAAAAGCATGAATGTAAAGGATGTATATTGGGATATAAACTTTCAAAATTGTGCTGTAATATTTTCTCCCTCTTCCTTATGGTTTTATTGTATCTACTTCTTTTTTTTTAAACTCATAAACATTAAGAAACTGAGCAACATTATTTCCCATTAATAAAACCCCAAACTCTCAAAAGCAAAAATAAATAGTGCAATTTTCCTTCAGGAGACACTCGCTGCTGCCTTTGTGGTTGGAAAGAGGAATTTATTTTTGTTTTGTTTGTTTTGTGTTTTTGCTTTGGTTGGTTGTAAGCCAGCGATATAAAATGATTGTAAGGCAGCCACAGAAAACAAGTCACTGTATTTTCTGTTGATTATAGTACTACTGAGATATTTTCGTAGTAAGTTCTGGCAGAGCAGAGCTCTCAACGCGTGCGGGTTCCCTTTGTTTCTGGATGTGGGTTGTCATGGTAATAAGCCATGGGAGCTGCAGCCCGGTGCTCCTCGTTGCTTGAACCCAGCTCAGTGGTGGTGGTTTGTGACAAGTAACCTCTGGAGGAGTGGTCAGGGTCTCCCCTGGCATCATGGGCTTCTAGAAACTCCAGTTCACAAAGTGGAGCTGGCCCTGATGCTCTGGGTGGTTCTGCAGGAGTGTATTGCTGGCTGGGTTGAGATTGAATTGTGCCTGGGAACTGATTTTTCTTGACGAGAGTGGAGCTTGTGTTTCTGGGTAGTTTTGGGGTTTCTTTGGTTTTGGGAGGAAATGCACAAACCAGAGGGTGGAGTGTGATGACATTCAGCACTTGGGACAGTGCTGAAACCCCCATTTCATTGCTGGGCCGCTCCTTCCCAACAGCACAAGAAGAGGTTTGTTCCAAGGTCTTGTTTTAAAAGCAAGACATTGCATTTTATAATGCAGTTATGTCTGAGAAGTTGGATAGTTGGATGAACGTAGGCAGTTGGGACTGCTGCAGCTTCAGATGCAGAGAGCTGATCACAGGTGATTGTGCAGAGGGGGCTTACTGGGTACCCCTTCATCAGCTCAGCCACATTGCTGCCTTATCCTGGGGCTGAATTTACAGTTTGTTCACAAGGGAAAGCTTAAAGTGTTCACAGGAGCAATTACCACATATCAGTTGATGAAAGGCGCCTCTTCTATGTCCCTGTGACATTTTTGCTCATGATTTGGAATACCTGCCCCATTTAACACATCTGGGCCACCATGTGTTCATCCACCATAAATACCAGTATGCTATGAAGTATGCATTGTTGGGATTTGTGATCATAACACTTGTAATGATGCATTTGAAGAAGGAATACTGCGCAGCTGTGGCTATGATGTTAAGTACCAGGACCATGCTTTACAGAAACTTAGTTTTTTTCAGAAAATAGATTGCCCTTGCTCACTATAAGGGAGTTTGTATGACTGTTTTGTCTAGGTCAAGTTTGTAGTGATGTGCTTCCTTCATGGCAAGTTGTTTGCCTGGCTTAGTTATTCATAGGTTGGGTGAACTACAGCCCTTGTCAGTATCCTGGTTCCATGGATACTAACCGGCCTGCTATGAAACCTGTAGACTAATTAAGCACTCTTAAAAAGCCCCCCAAACCCACTACTAAAAGTATCTGAGAACTGTCATATCTTAATCTTGCTCTCACAGCTCTTGGGGAATCCTCTAAGCACAGCTAACTACTGACCCTCTTTTTGGAAGGCAGCCTTAGGTGATCCACCATGGTCTTCTTTTCCTGGCCACCTTAGTTGTGATGTTGATCTCTAGGCTGATGTCCTTTAAAGTGCATCTGCCATCACAACTTGATGTCAACTAGGAGTTACTTTTTGACTATTAACTCCAGGACATTTGTGTTTCAATTAATTTTTCCCTTTTCAGTTCCTGATTTTTTTTAAAATAATTTTTTTTTAATTGAAAGCTGCCAATCATTGTAGTACTGTATATCTGAATAAACTTACATAAAACTGATCTCTGCTACAAGTAGTTGTTTAAAAATAAATACTAGCATGTTTGGTAACTGATCTATTTGTTAGTGCAAGATTTATTTTTGTTAGTAGTATACTGGGTGTCATTTCATATAGCTGGTGAAAAATATGGGATAAGTAACCCTATCTCAAAACAATTTGAAACTCTCCTTAGCATTAAAAATCCCCTCTGCAACAAAAGGTGTGAATATTTTTGCAGTGAATGTGAAAATGGATTTAACAGCCTTAATACAAACCTCCAACTACTGGTAATAAATACATATATATATTTAATGATGAATAACTGAAGTGCCTTTTATAATTATGGACTATGCTGTCAGTAGGAAGGATCTTTTGTGGTGGATCTTTTTCTTGCATTTGGACATGCAATCAACCTTTGGATTCCTGACTACAGAACTTGGGCTTTTGTGTTAAGCATTTAATTGTCTGACTTCTGAGAGTCCGGAAGGCAGACAAGAAATGCACTGCACTACCCTGTAATTTCCTACACTCATTACTTTGCTCATGGACTTCTATGCCATGGCAGGCTCTAATTTCCCATCTACCCTTTCCATGTTCATTCCCCCATCTTAAAGGATGATTATAATAATGAATGTCTTAATTTTTTTTTTTTTTGCTTTATTCTGCTGAAAGCTTTATGACCAGCAGGATGTGTTGAATCAATTGGACTACTCCTGAGACAGTGTTAAAAGTCTGTTAGTGTGGGTGGGTTGTCAAACCTTCCAACTCATTTTTATACACTTTCAATTAGAAAAAAAAATTCTAAAATGCAAAAATGAGCATGTAATGAAATTGTCTTTTGAGGGGAAACTCTTTAGGAAGAAAATAATTCTCAGCATAAAGTATCTTTGAAAGACAGGAAAGCTGATTTCAGTACCCTGCTGAAACATCATATTTCTCTGCAGTTGTTTTACTGTGATCCTATGGTGTTTCTCCAGCATCTGACACTGAAGCAGTAATTCAGTTAAGTCTTTGTAAAAGTATGTTGTTGTTCTGTACTGGGACTACTCCCAGGAAAATGGGATTTCTCCTTTTTCTTTATGGGGTTTTGGACTTGCTCCTGATTAGTTTCATGCATGGGTTCTTCAGTTCCGTATAAAAATTGCCTGTTCCTCTAGTTTAAAAATTCCACCCAGAACAAATATCCCCACCCTCCCCATGGTGCAGTTAAAAATAACAATTTTTGTGTGTCAACAACTCCTAACAATCAATACAATATCTCTTCTCCACTGCCTAGAGGAAGTGAAGGCTTGGGTTGGCTGGATGGTCTGTAAGTTCCCTTCTGGTAAAGGCTGATTCCCAAGCTTGGTTGCTGTGGAGTGATGTTTTGTCAGAAATTTCCCAGAATATAATGCATATTAGTTGAGATAAATGCATACAGGTTAAGATGGTAAGATTTTCCAGAACTTTCAGGTAAATTTACAAAATGTATGTTCTTCCTTAAAACATGGCCCATGGAATTTCAGTCATGTATGAATGAAATGAGGGCCATTAAACATATGTAATTTCACTTAAATATTTAATTTCTTCTTGTATAGCTGCCAATTTAGCATCATTAAATTATTCCAAATAACTTAGGCTTTAGTTTATTTTAAGCCACAGATCTTTATGTACAATAGTAAGAATGGCTTGCAGAAAAATGTTGTAGCTTACAGTGAAAAATAAAAATGAAATTGGTAGTATAATAGGTTAGATACTGGCAGGCTTTCCATGTGGTAGTGCCCCCACCTGAATTTGAAGGTCCTGGTGTAAGAAAAAGAATGTTAAAAATTTGCAGACAAATACTTCTTTTTTATCTCTTTATGGCTCAGTGATAAGTGTGTACATACCTGGGCATGTTCCTGCACAGCAGCTATGAGTGTGTTTGGGTTTTTTTCCACTGCTGGCACAATGGAGGTGAAGATGAAATATTCATCTTCATGTGTGCATGGCAGTGATTTTGGTATCAGCAATACTGGATTTTTCTGTCACCATGGAAGTCAGTTTTTGTGGTTTGCTCCTGTGGTTTGCAGGTCAGTATTTGCAAGATGTGAGCTCACCCTTGGGTGAGTGTTCAGTCCCCCTCAGGCTTTGCCTGCAGAGGGAGGTTTGGCTGGGGTAGCTCATGTGCTCCCCCAATCCCTGCCCTGCCTGCCCACCTTGCTGTCCCTGGAGGATGACTTGCTGGGTGAGAGCCTGGCATTCCAGTGTGCCAGATGGGAACAAACCTACGTGGGAGTGGCCACAGCTCTTCTGTGCTCGTGGAAGATTTTGTGTAGGCTGGATGGGATTGGTGTTGCTGTGGTCCAGTCTCTTTTGGTGGTGCTGACACTGCTTTGGCCTCAGTGAGCCAATACAGGCAGCCAGACAGGCCAGTGCTAAATCAATAGTAGAGGGGAAAAAAAAGGAGTATAAGTGCTTGGTATAGCTACCTTAGTGGCTGAGAGTAATTTGATTTCAGGTATTGGGTGTGTGAAGAAAAGGGAAAAAGAGAGGATCCTACAACTACAATGTGAAAGAGAGGCAGGACTTCAGCAACCTGGGTTTGGGCTGTGGCTTCGTTGCTCAATAAGAAGAAGAAGAAGAAACTTGGCATTGCTGCTCTTGTTAGTACATCACAATTTGGGAAGGTCCCAGTCTGGGCTAAAATAACTGTTCAGTCAGCCATATAGAAATGCCTCTCTTCCTGCCAGCAGTTTCATGGTCTGTTGAAGCCCATCAAAGACTTGGAGGTCCCACCTCCTCCGGGCTGCAGGAGGGTTGCCTCCCTGGCCTCGACACTGGAGCTTATGAGTGTGATGCTGCCAAGAGAGCAGCTCAAAGTTGGGTCCCCGTGAGCAGGTGCTCACCCTGGGGCCAGGGAGGTGGCAGGAATCAGCATGGAGGGACCAGATGGGACCTCCTGGCGTCACAGCAGTGAAACTTGGGCTTGGGGTGAGGTCTGGTAGGGCCACATGAGATGGGGAGTGGTTGCACCCCCTCCATTTGGAGCCTGGTTCTCCTGGTGGTTGGCTGAGTGTGAAATAAAGATAGGTTATTTTTAAGAGATCAGCCTTTCAAAATACATTGCACTCTCAGCATGCAGATCTTTTTGAGCCTCAGGTGAATATTAGGTGCTTTGAAAAGTTGCTTTTTTTCCCTATCCTTCAAGACCGGGAATCAAGAAGTTAGCTTGTTTTCTATTTTTCCTTTTGATTGAAAGAAACCAAACTATCATAAGATGAAAGCTGCTGTCTGCTTGTTTGCCACATCACAGAAATGAGTGAATTTCTTACTTGGAGAGCAGTGAATTTCTCAGGATTTTGCTTAACTGTGGCAAGGATGAATAGTTGACTTTGGCCTATAGTTTCACACCTTAATGCAAACCAGGACTGAAACCAGTGTAAGCTTGCAATTTTTAGAGAGGTTTAAATTTTTCAGTCCAAAATAGCAAATTTTCACAGCTCTATCCTTAATAAAGAAAAAATGTCTTCATTAAGCTATTATGAATTTGGGGCCAGCATTCTGGTTTGAGTTTCTCTGGTTTGTGTAACTGGCAAATATGTTTGAAGCACAAATCAAATGGATAGAAAGTTTGGGCATAAACATAGACAGATTTTTATTAGAATGGAGAGCAGAGGTAAGGTTGCAGACTAGTATGTTTCTGCAGATCTAATTGAAGTTGAGCTGTGCTAGAACTTGAGTGTCTGTTTTGTTTCAAAGTACAGTCAGAAGTTTAAAGTGATCCATCTGACACCAAGGAAACAAGTAAATTAAGAAATAACACTGAATTAAACAAATTTTGTGTTACTTCCCACACAGCAACCCAAGCATATGACTTTGGCTGCATTACAGATTTAAGTGTAGATTAGATTTCAGTCTTTTAGCTTTCATTTAAATAAAAACATGCTTTAAAAGCTGCACATTTTTTGTGCTTTGCATTTAAGTTTTGGGTTTGGAGATGTTTTTTTCAAGCTGTTGCCACAACATTTGTGCAGCAAGATCAGCTGAGGCTTTGCATGGCTTTTACCTTCTTTTTTTTAAATTCTGCCTGCTAGATAAACCTAGGAAGCAGAAAGCTGGTAGTTCCTCTGTGCTTTTGGGTAAGTAGTCCTTCCTGTAGCAGAATATTTACCCAGTTGTGGTGGTGATGATTTAGCGTCGCTCCTCTTGGCGTCTTCAAACTCTGACAAAGTTAATATTGGAAACAATGAAGGGAGAAACTGGAGAGAATGGCGTTCTCTGGAGTTTCGGTGGCTCGGGCTGCCCTCCGGTGGTGATTTGGGAACACGCCTTGTGAAAGCTGCATCCAAGGAAGCGTCTGTGCTGTTGTCACTCACCTACTTCTGCATAGCCTGGGCATCAGCTGGAGGCGGCTCTCGGGGACACTGCAGCACTGCTTGTGTAGGTCACAGCGGGCTTACATTGAGCTGCTGCTTTAGGGGTTTTGCTTCACTAGTCGGCATAAATCGTGTAGGCATCTCATGTCCTTTAAAGATGGAGTTCTTTTCCTGAGAAATTGAGAAGTTTAGCATTTTTTCTAGGGTTTTGAATATCAAAAACTTTCATAGCTTACATGCCTAAGTTTATGTGTGTGTGTGTTATTTTTGTGAGAAGGTTTCATTTCAAGCACTTGGAATCTGCTTAGGATATTGCCACACTTGGCACAGATGTTTCCAAAGGACTATTGCATTCTGTCAATTCACTTTGAATTAAGTTGAAACAGCTATTTATCTTCAATAAAGAATATTTTTGCCAAGTAAGCGCAGTGCAATTTTTCCTGAGATAAATGGAAAACTGATGTGACCTAACAACAATAACTTGACATTCTGATTTTATTTTTTTAAAATTGCCTTCCCCCTCTTTAATGCTGCAGGCTGACTGGAAGTGTGCAGAGCCTACTGACCATGTGTGAATATATATTTGGTTTTTTGACCATACTTTAGTTTTTTGTACTTTGCAGTATTGTGGAGAAGTTGATTGAAAGGAGTGTTGCTGGATTTTTGTTATTTCAATGCCAAACTTTTGGTGCTAGAGGGAGCTGTTCCCTGCCAGACGCCTCTGGAAAGCTACTGCTTAAGGAATGGGCTCACTATGGCACTTGTCAGAAATATCCAGTGCATGGCAGCTGAGATGTTAGAATGTTTTCTTGCTGCCCTTTTTTTTTTTTTTTTCCCAAACTGGAAAAAGCCCCTCACCTTAGTTCTCTCAGTGACGAGGTATCTTTAGCCAGCAACTATGATGGAAGCACAAGTAAAAACTTCATTAATTGTGTTTTTTCCCTCACCTCTCCCTTTTATTAGAGTTCTTTAGATTTTTTTTAATTTGATTTTATTTTTTTTTTTTTTTTAGTCAAGGACCTCCACAATCTGGAGTTCCTCATCTGGGGGATGTTCTATTTGCAAATATTTGACAAGTATACTTGTATTTGGAAAGGGAATTACTTACTTTAAAAAAAGAGTTCACTAAACATACCTTGTTGCTTGTGAAATTGGTCAGATTGACTTAAGGCTGGGCTGGGTGAGGCTTTGAACCACCTTATCTAGTGAAAGGAGACCCTGTCCATGGCAGGGGTGTTGGAATTATGATCTTTAACATCCCTTTTGACCCAAACTGTTCTATGGCTCTATGACTCCCTTCCCTGATTTAATGCCTTCCCCCTGCACTGAGTCACTTCAGCTGCATTCCTCTCGGAACACAACCTGTGTTCATCACTCCTTTGTAACATCTCTAGGGTTGGTCACTAGCATTGTGTCACCCATCAGTTTTGGAAACCACATGCCCATGGGCCCACTCCTGGGTCTGTAAGCTAGCATCCTTACTGCTTCTCTGCTTATTCTTCTGTGAATACTTTAGAGCAGATAGCCTCTGCCACTCCAGAGAAAGATGGTCGCAGAAAGTTACTCTCCTTTTTTCTCTGCTTGTTGTTCGAGAGACTTGCTGGAAATGGGTTAGAGCAGCACTTTCTGGCCAGGCTCTTTTCCATGTAAGATGCTGCTATGAGCATCTGATCCTCAGTGGTCCCTCCCAGCTTCCCATGGCAGCTGCTGGCTGGTGCCGTGGAGTGCGGCACGTCCGGATGAGCGCAGTGGTGCCACAGGGACTGTCTGGCTGCCATCTCACCCTGCTGCCAGCTCAGGGCTCCCGGGAGCCCCTGCTCAGCTCCCGCCTGTCTGGCCACTGAGCAGGTCCCTGACTACAGCAGGACACGTCTTTCCACACACTTTTATTTGCAGGGAAAAAAGCAAAAAGGCGAGCCACTGCTGTGTTTTCTCTTTGGAGCCTTGTGTGTGCAGAGTCCCTCCATCCCAATTACTTTTGTCTTTGATGTGCCCTCTGCTGTTTGCAGGACCAAAGCCTCTAGAGGGCAAGGGAACAGAAGGGCCAAAACTGAAGTGAAATTGCAGCACTTTGGCTTGTGTGTTTCTTCTGCTTTTTCAAACGGATCATTTGCCTTTTCTGCTGTGAGAAAAAGACATTCTTTTTGTAACAGAATGAGAGACATCTATCTAGCCTTAGCCACTGTGTGTAACTCCTGGTATCTTTTCTGATCTGTGCCATGGTTTTAACAAGTACAGCATGTTTCTGCACTTAATGTATTTCAAGGGATTTTCTTTTTCTTTCTTGAGTTCAGGTTCACTCTGCAACATCAATTCTTTGTCTTTGCCCAAAGAACATTCTTTCATTGTGTCTGAAAAAGTATTTCTGTATTTTTAGGCAGTTTTAAATTCACAGATATTCCACAGTGATCAAATCTTGCATAAATTTCTACCTTTGATATATTCCATTCCTTGAAAAACATCTTCTCACAGTAAGTTACGAGAGTTGTGTTGGTGTTAGTTTATTCTCAACTTTGTCTGCCTCAGTTAGTGGTTGAGGACTGTTGCTCAGATTCTTAATGAATTATGGATCATACTTTGTCTCTCAACTAGCAAATCTTAAAATAAGAAAAAGGGTGATGAAACAGCATGAAATCCATGAGCCAAAGATAAATCACTCTAAATAGACGTTGTTGGCTTCACTGAAGCTTTCTCTTAAAGGCTGTAGGTATTTTAAGTATAACTTGAGCAAAGCCTCTAGCCTGGCATTAGTGTTTCCACAGTTGCATTTTAGGGTGTTTTAGTCTTGGATGTTGTTTTCATATCTTTATTAATGTTTTGTCAGCTGGATATTGGCGGTCCACAATGGTTGAATATAAAACTTCACCATATTATAATTAGGATCATATTTGGTTTTTCTTATTATGTCAGTAATTTTCTGTTCATGCCAGCATTTTTTTCTCTTTTTAGATTGTAGATTATCTGCTGTTTGAAGAGGATACAATTTTATAAATATCTCTGTATAAGAGTATTTTGTTAGACTCTGTTGTACTTTTTTTCTTTTCTCCTGAACATGAAAAAAACTGATTTCTTATGACCTTGTTTTGCAAAGTAAATGAAAGTTTTGGGGATGTTGGCTTTGGAAAGCAGGACTGTGATGGTTGCAAAATGGTCACTGTGGTTCTGAACTAGGCTTGTTTCCTAGACATAGAGTAATGACAGCAAAAGCAGAAAGATTTCTGTATTTGATGTGGACATGCTATCATTCTTCCTCGTGTGAGGTTCCAGATTATAATCAAAGGTGTTCTTGCAGTTTGCCTTTAATCTCCTGAAGTGTCCCTACTACTCCTGTTAAAAGAGCTTTGGATGCTTTAGAAATCATTATTTTAACAGCTTGTATCAAACTGAGAATACTAAAAATGTTTTCCTTATTTTTTGTAGGACTTGGAGATTGTGTATTCGTATTTACATGGAATGGAAGCATTGTCTAATCTGAGAGAGCATCAGCTAAGGTATGATATTGTGTCATTAAAAACCATATATGTTAATGCACTAACAAGGCAAAGGAACAGTAATTTTGGTAACCATATACTACTCTTGTGTATCCTACCTCAATCTGCACATCACTACATTCTTTTCTTCCCTTCTTTATTTTTCTAATGTTTCCTCCTTGTATGTCTGGACAGTGTATCTCTATTTGTTCCATCCTATTTCTGTCTATTATGGATGCATTTGTTTTCTTTTCAAACTTTTGGACTAGAAATAAATGCTTTACATACAGAGTACAAGTCCATATATTGATGAAATCATTTATGTAATATAGTAGTCATGAGAGCAGGGTCTGTTTGTCAACTTCTGTTTCAGTTTGTGCTTGCTTTTGTGTGGAAATTTTAGACTTGTTATGTTCAACACATGCAAATAATACTTAGTAAAAATATTTGATAAATGTCATCCACACTTTTAATTAAAATGCTTCATGAAGCAAATTAATTCAAGTCAAAACTTTCCTGAGAGCTTCCTATTTTTTTTTTTTGTAAAGATTTTTTTTGTTTGATTTTTAAGTAATTGTTGCAGTTGTCCTCCCACAAGCATCTTACAGCAGAGGTTTCTAAGGGTATTTGGGAATAAGTGTAAGGCTGGCAGCTACATCTCCTGTATGCCCTGTGGGTAGAGAGGGTGAATTACTGCTGTTTTATATCCTGAGCTTTGCCAACTTTTGCCACATCTGAAGATGCTGAAGCAACTTTGAATTGATTAATACTAGTTTAGGTTCTAATTTCTGGCCTCTTGCTTCGTCATTCTGTGGGAGTCCACATTCCCAAGCCAATATTCTGTAATTCAGAGAAAATAAAAGGCGGGGTTTTCTTTCTTTCAGAGTGCTCAAGACACATTTTGCAATGTGAATGTTAACTTCAAAGAAGTCTCTGTAATTACTTTTGCTTTGGAAGGAGGTCATGGTTACAGTCAGTTGAAGTGTTTTGTGTTATGTTGTTATATGCAATACTTTTAGCACGTGAAGTTTTGCATAGCTGGGGTTAAACTGATGTTAGCTTGTTTACAAAGATCAAAGTGTGCACATATGGCTGTGTGGTATGTTGATGTGTGCTTCTTGGCTTCCTGTGCAGCATGAGGTTCTTGCTGAGGAATGTGTGGAACTCGCTCTCCCAGCATAGCGAATTCCTCAAAGAGAGCTTCTGTTTACAGTACCATACATGGAAAAGGCCGGGCTCCCGGCAGATGTTGGACTGAAAGCTTTTATGGTATCCTTTAGGATACAGCTCTTCTTGTGGCAGTGGAATGCCACAAAAACCTCTGAGATTCATTAAAACTGAATGTATTCAATGTAGCCCCTAGTAGTGAATAACTTACCATATGGCTTGCTGGTGATCTCATCTGTAATTTATTACATTTGTTGAGGAAACAGATAAAGATCACGCTTGAGTGATTGAGCAAAAACTGGACACCAGTATTGATCAGAACTAATTCAATTTTTCAAAGAGGAAGCAATCTATTTTGTACAACTTGGTTACTGTAATTTCTAACTGTAACACAAAAATTGAAACTCTTGGCTACCTTCTGTAAGAGGCATTTTCTCCCCTATTGCTGTCCTAATAATGGGATCAAAATGCTGTAAAACTCAGTGCCAGTGGTGAACTTGTGTGACTTTATCAAGAATGTGCTTCCTTCTATCCCAATTCAGAGGGGAACAAAACTTGCTTGTTAAAGTGATTCTGTTTCCTGTGACTCCTGCTCTTATGTGGCACATTGCCCAGCATCATTCCAGACCAGTAGGGCACAGACTATCCTTGAGCAGTATTTAAATTTTTAAATCTGACTCTTAGCAATGACTTCTCTTCTGGTTTCTTCTCACCAGTGACTTCATGTCTGTGCTCCCCTTCCCTCTCAAAACAGCATCAGAGAGGGAGGATGAAAACCCAGGAGGTACAAGCAGACAGTAGCTTTTCAATGTCTGTAAAAGATTTTGACAAGACCCAATTTTATGGTGAAGTGTCTGAAAATAGATGGTTCTGTGGTTCAAAGTTTTTTGTTGTGCCAAGATGGAAAAAGATTGAAATTGATATGCAGTACATAATGCTTAATTTCATACAATAGGGACATTTTTTTCAGTGAGAAAAGTTCTCAAAGATGGTCCAAAGCGTAGATCTAAAATACCAGGGTGTGGTAGTAAAACTTAATTCTTAATTTTTATATCTCTCTATCTGCAAACAGAATTAAGATCTCAATTTTCTATTAATGATTTATGAATAGTCATGATACCACATTAAGCCTGCCACTTCTGAACAGAAGGAGCATTATTTCTTAGTGGGCTGAAGTAATAAGTAAAATCCTGTGAGAGATGAATGCTAAGGTGACTTTTGTAGCAGTCTGTTCACTATTGGAATGAATGATCTAGGAAATGGCAATTGATTGTTGTGTCAAACCCAGACCAACTCTTACAGGTCTCAAATCAACTTTTTGGAGACTTTTTGCCTGAGTAGCAATTCTTGAGTGCTTTTGCCTGCTTATGGATATTATTGCTGGCAGCTGGTCATTGATATACCGAGATTCTGGTGATGGATTATATGAGGAAAGAAAATTTATTTGCAGAATTTAAATATAGTTCCTTATTTGAATGTTCTCATGAGCCTCTTAGGTAAATCTCTGTCTGACTGTCAAATAGCCTAGGGGTTTGCAGTCTGCTTCAGAGCTATGGAAAGGCCAGGGGAGGCAGTGGGATTTGTGTTGTCCCCATCCCCCCCAGTAACTTGCAGGGCTGTTTCCTTGAGGCAGTAGACAGAAATGGCATTGTGATTTTTCTATGTCAAGTTAACATTGCATTTTCCTAGTATGTGGTAAGTTCTATTAGAGTTGCTCTCTATTATGCCACATTTGTCAGGCAGACAGTGAGTACGAAAGCACTTTAATCCTCCCCTCTAGACAGAAGATTTTCCTGCAGGAAATTCTCTCCACTTTGAGCCCTCTGGGATTTTAGCATTAAAATCTCATGGTAATTTTCAAGTTGCTGAATTTTAGCAAAATGAGAAGCATTTTTTTTATTTTACATATATTTTATTGATTACCAGGCAACACAGTTTCTTGTTTTACCTATTGGGCCTGACTTGAAAAAGAGAGCAGTTTTTATATTTTATCTCTGATTAGTGCTGCACATAATACATTTCCAGCCATTTCTAAAATTCAGAACTGTTTTTATGAAGCTACTTGCTTTTATCACATCACTATGGAAAATTAGATCGATATAATTTTTCCTTATTTTTTAGAATTTTTATGGGAACACCTGCATCTAGTATCCTATATAAAATCTGATCTTGGATGAACAAATAACTTAAATGCTTAGATTTTACAATTTGTTCTCTTGAATTATGAATCAGCTTGGATTTGAATTAGTGGTTAGTTTCTGTAAGTGGTAGAGTTACCTGTGGAAATGCTGAGTAACTTTAGAAAGTGAAGTCTTTGTGACACTGATAGGAATCATAACTAAAATTCATTTATTCTCTTTCAGACTGATGTGTGAAACTGTTAGATATGAAAGGCATGAAGCAAATGAAGTTCTGTACTAGTAAGTATTTCTGCTTCCTCTTATATGATGTTGAAAGAATTAATGTATATTAAAGTGAGTTGAGGACTGTTCAATGCCCAAATTCCTTGCCTAGCGTGCACAGTCTGTAAACGTAACTGTAAATGATCCACTTCATTTTCATCATCAAACACCAGAGAAATTTACTGCTGCCAGGGAGAGAGCTAACAGTGGCTCTTGCTTGGTGATGCATGTTGTATTAAATTTATATAAAATTAATATATGGATGTGGGATTGTCATTTAGTCTTACTTCAGTTTTGTGAAAGTAGTAGTGATCAGCTTTTCGTGCCAGTGGTGCCAAATTGACAAATCTAACATGGTTTATAATTAGCAGGGATGTGCTCTAGTGTCAACTCAGATTTACAGTAGAGAGCTGAGAATTGTAATTGCTTCATTTATGGAACCAATTTATTGGAACAAAATGTTTCTCAGATTCTTATTTGCTGCCCCTAACCCAGACCCTAAATGCATATTTTTTTCCAAGTTGTCTGGCATTATTTGAACATTTAAGCATACAAAGAATGCACTTCTATGCCTTCTTTTGTACTTGTGGAATTTTTCCTATATGGAGCATCAGGAGGAAAATGAGATTGAGTAAACTCAAATGCTGGACCTTGACTATTCAGCAAAGTTAAATTAAGGTCTAATGAAACCCAGTAATGTTATGTATGGGAAATACATAAGGTCAAAATCTATTGGTGGATAGATAAAATCTATAGGTGGATAGATAATTTTAATTAGACCAATACAATCTTTATTTATTTTACTCTAATTTGCAAGGGATCATTGTGCTGGTTTTGATTTGTCCTTCTCCAGGCAGTTGGTTCATGTCTCCTTTGTAACAGAGTTTTTGTTTAGACCCAGTATTTTGGTCATTCTAAGCACTGATTTAAATTTGGACTATATGCTGAAATAATCCGCACTGCTAGCTAACCATATACTCAATGCAGGCAAAAATTACAGGAAATATGTGCCTGAGAAAATACAATTCACAAACAGGAGATTGTGAAATCTGGGTTAAGTGGAAGTGCATTTTGCACTTCTTCTGCACTGATTTCCTTTGTCACTCCTTTCATGTGACTTCATCTTCACTTTGGTTGTTTGTCTGTCATTCCTATTTAGTTGCTTCTTGACATTTTTCCCCATGATTTATTCAAAAGATTTAATGGGCAGTTTGGCAGTTTCTGGATATAGATGCTAATGCAAAATGTGCTTGCTCGAGCATTTCACATCTTTGATGTAATGTTTAATGGGCTAAACCTGAAAGTTAACAATTACTATTTTTTATTAAAAAAAAAAAAAGAAAAATTCCATATTTTGAAACTAAAAATATATGTTCTGTTACTCTGAGCTGTAGCTTTACGTTTTTTAATGAATATTTTGAGATCTACTTAGTAAGAAAATCCCATGAAACCTGCAGTCTAATTTCAGTGTTCTATTTTTAGGGTAATGAACTTGGAGGGATGCTTATTTTTGTTTCACAAATTCAGCCTATGTGTTGAAGATGTACTCTTCTAAAAAACACTATTTCAGTTTTGCTATGTACAGGTTTGGAAAAATTCTTTGAGTATTACAGGAGAGAAGAAAGTGATAGCCAGGCTAGGATTGATCCACTCAGTTATGAGCTGTAGGAAATCAGCTTGGAACATGCAACCTGGTTACTTTTAAATGAACTTACCAGAGTTATCACTTGACGTTCTTGTTTTCATCATGAAGGCTAAGGTGTTAAAAGACCATCAGATTTTAACATTTTAGATTGTTTTTTAACTTACAGCTTCTTCCCTTTGCCTGCTGATGGTATATTTGCATTGAATTCTGAAATTGGGTGCTATATCTATTAAAATAGCTGCAACTGTTGGAGCTGTTAATTGACCTGTGTGTTTGACCTCCCTCAGGCAAAACTTAATGTCTCAGGGCAGAAAAGCTAAATCTTTATCCCTAAATGCTAATGGGCAGACTAATGCAGTTGCTCTGTTTATTTGATCAAAATTTTTTAATAGTGAAAACTGTGTGTCTGTCTGCTTTGTCAGTGGTATCTACAAAAAAGTAAATTTCTGTTGTGCATATGCACGCAATGTTGAAAATAATTATGTGCATTCCTTACAAGCACAGCAGTTATTTTATCCTACATTAAAAAACCAAAAAAATAAGTTGTTAATTTTCATACTAGCTCTATAGATTTTTTTTTCTACGACCAAAGGGATAAAAAGGAGCATGTTGCTTAAAATTGGCTCATCTCATCTGCATTTACTTTACTATCAGCGGGTGTACATGGTAGTGACAAATTCCCAAACCCTACAGCCATCTCACTGTTTAAATGGAAACTGGGTTATTAGAAGTGGCAGTTCAGCTTGAGTTATTCTTCATCTGCCAGTCATTCTACTCCTTTCATTTGATGGGAAGTTAATGACAAAAGGGCTTAAAACCTGCAAAGCAAAACTTCAGAACTGAGGCTTACTTGACATGCATATTTGTTTTGTTTTTTTTTTTAACTTGCTACCTTTATTCAAATCTACTTAGAGATCTCATTAAAATATATTTATTTTGGTCACTTATTATATGTTTTATCAGTAGTCCAAAGGAAAAAATGTCCTCTTTTCATATCTGCATGATAGTAATTCTTGATGTCACCAACAGTGAACTTCCAATTAGCATTTTCTTTAGAAAACAAAGTTCTAGCAGACTTGTAGGGGGTGTTTATACCTCTTTACAGTTGAACAAAATTTTTCAGATCAAAATTTAATTTTGTGCTATGATGGCAGAGGATTCTTTGGCAATAAGTGCTTTGGATGTAAGCAAATGAGTACATGTCTAATGAAACAAGCACCCTTTTTTCCTCCTCATTAGTCATGTGAGGGCTGTGTGTGTTTTTCAGCCATGCTGTTTGATATTTCTGTGTGTATGCATCAGTGGTATTTGGTTTACTCTTTCTGTAAGGAAGTGTTGTATATTTTTCAGCTTCCCTTATTTTTTCACTAAGAATATTGGATTGGCAGAAAATATGTTAAGGTTTGCTGACCTGTAGTCTAAAGTCATTCAGTAATAAAGCCTGATGTTTGTGAATTGCCAGGCTGTAGCACAACACAGTTTTGTGATTACATTGCCTGTAGTTTGAGCAATTTAATTTGGAACTAACTTAGTTACTGCTTGTATTGTTTTTAAAAATTTGAAGGAAACCCCAGTCCAGGTTATTGTGAAGTGTGGTTTTTTAAGAGATCCTTCAAATGAAGTCCTGATAGGATATATGCTCCTACCTCCCACATGTCCCTGCTGAGAAGATTTAATTTTTGATTAAAGTTCTTAACAGTAGACTACTTAGTAGACTAGTGGTTGTGATGGTAGTGGTTCTTAAAAAAGTACAAGTGTTTAAAAAAGAGTAGTTATCTCTTGAACATCTTGAACTGAATTTTAGTGTTAATGTCTGGCTGGAAAAAGCTCTTGTCTAATGTCAAAATATTTGTGTGCTTTTACGTAATTCAGTTTGCAACCTTTAATAAAATTCAGCGTGGAGAAAGATAAGTAGAAGTTGTATATATGAACTGGAGATTGGAGGGGAAAAATGTTGCGTGTAAAATGCAGTTATTACTACAGAGAATGTTCACAGCTGAAATGAGAAATAGCAAGCTGATTAGTTTCTAAGTTATTGACTGTGGTAGGCAGGTGTGAGACAAAAAGCTTTAGTTACGTTGTGTCTTGATTTTTTCCTCATTGCCAATTTGTCGTGCGGTCTGTAATGAAAAACATCTACTTGTATTAAGACTGTAGTGCTTGTATGGTGGTGGAATGGGGAGGGAAAAGGGGATGAGAAGTGGAGAAGGCTGTAAAAAAGATATGTAATTTCAGCTGATTATTTTTGAAATTTCCATGATTAGAACTAAATTCTCAAGTCTATTAGCAGTAATATCACCATCTAGCCTTAGCCAAGTTTTTGGAATTATATCACCATGGCAAATCACAAGTCCCAAACACACTGGTGTTGGGATAGTCATGCAGCCTTCTCCAGAACTGGCTTGGCCCAGCCATCAAATCCTGAAACAAAGGAAGTCTGTAAAGGGAATAAAGGAGCACAACTTCTTGGTAGCTAGTCAAACGTTGATTGTTTTCTTAGATAAAAATGTTAGTGTCTTTCATGGGATAGAGCAGAATGTCTCAACAATGCTGCAGGGCAGTAGTTCTGCGCTAGGACAGGTGAGAAATAGATCTGTGAGAAGTCTTTTTAAGAGTGGGAATCCAAGAGTCACGCTTTTATGTCCTACAATAAAAGTGTCATTTATTGAATTCATGGTTCTTTCATGGTAACATATTGCCCTGAAGACCCTCAGGGGGACAGAAGCACTGCAAGTAAACCAACAAAAATTTATGCCAAAGTTGCTGTACATTTCTGCATTGCCTGACTTGAAGTGTGACAAAAATGAGCTGCAACTATCTTTAGCTATTCACACACACACACTCAGAGAATATTCTGAGTTGGAAAGGTCTCACAAGGATTGTCATATCCATCTTTTAAGTGAATGCCCCATGCAGGGATCAAAACCACAACCTTGGCATCATCAGCACTCTGCTCTGGCCAACTGAACTAATCTCAGGGTCTTGTCATTTTTAAACTGAACAGCACTGATGAGACCAACTTACTGTGTTAAGAGGGAGTGCTTTTATGGATGCAATGTATGTGGTCTATAGCTGTATATGTTTGTATCTTACAGATAACTTAAGAAAACATAAGTCCTAAAAGAATACAAAAAGGAATTGCTAGAGAATCTCCCAAGTAAAAAGTGAGAAGAGGAACTTGCCTCCAGTTGTGCTGGGGAGGTTTAGATTGGATATCAGAAAACATTTTTTGACAGAAATGATTGTCAAGCATTGGCACAGGCTGCCCAGGGAAGTGGTTGAGTTACCACCCCTGGGGGTGTTTAAAACACATAGATGTGGTGCTTGGGGACATGGTTTTAGTGTTGAACACGGCAGTGGTGGGTTAATGGCTGGGCTTCATGATTGTAAAGGTCTTTTCCAGCCTAAATGATTCTATGATCTCTGGGTCAGTATCAGAATTTTCAGGTAGATCTCTGCAGGCAATACATGTATTCATTTGTGCTTCTTCTACATCCCTAGGTTTCTGTGGAAGTTCTGCAGCAGTACATTTAATAATGCAAAGAAGTTCTGCAGCAGGGCTGGCCTCTTCTGTTTTGTCCTGAAAATATTCTTAAAGGTGTATTGTGCCTTCTGATAGTTGGGCAGTTGCCAAAATATCATTGGGATGCTGCCAGTTCTGCACTGCAGTAAATCAGGAGCCTGATTCATGTGTTGTGTTGTGGATACATTTTTGGTAGGGGATTTTTTAGGCAATGTCTATCATTAAAATAAACACATTCAAGGACTTGGCAGTTGTCTCTGTATAAACAGACACTGAATCAAGGCTTCTTAATAGTGTCAGTGATCAATGTTACAGTCTGTTGGCTTTGCACAGCCAGTTCCAAATTTGTGTTATTGTTTGACCTGATTTTGAGACTTCCTTGAATGATGACTGAAGTAATGGTTTTGCACCCTCTTTACTATAAATGTTTCACTGAAAGCTATCATATTTTTGTTGTAATTCTGAGAACTTTGAGGCACTCCAAGCTTTGGTTTTGGTGATGCATTAGGAAGTTGTAAAATATAAGGACAGATTTGTCTGTCTTGCCTTCAGAGTGTTTTGGGTGTAAGATCATTTTATTGTGCTGCTTCTGTAATTGTTTTCTGGTGATTTAGGAGACTATAATTTTTGTTCTGAATTTTTCTTCTGATACAAAGGACTAATTCATGGTACAAGTTTAATATCAAGACTTCAATGACAATAGGTCAATTAGCTTGTGTGCATATATTTGTATAATGTATTTATTAATTGCCTGTTTAATCCACTGTCTTAGACCGACAGGCATTACTGACTCTCTGTAATAATCTCTAATTTGACCAACATTCTTGTGTTATTTCACTGATTTTATTTCAGAAGTGAAAAAAAAATACAAATAACTTAAATACTGTTAAGAAAAATATTCTTCTGATTATTTGTTTTCATAAATACTGAGGAATTGTTTATTATGGTTCATTCTTTTGCATTTCCCATTGTTGCTACCAGGAGTCAAGACACAAGTTTTCATCTTGTCTTGTATAATCATGGACATAAGTAGAAATATGCACACTGTTTAGTGAAAATCAGAAGTTCAAAATTCTGAGTTATCAGTTTTGTTACTGAATATATTTTAACTCTTTCTTAAATTTATTCTTATTTCTAATCTAACTTCAATGTGTTCTTATAAGAAGAAAAATATTTGAAAATTATGTGTGGGTAATGTATCAAGTATCAATCTCTTTTATCTTCTGTGTTTGGGATATACCTCAAGAGCATCTGAAGTGGTCTGGCAGATGTCAGGTAACTGCTTTACTGGCTTAATAAGGAGGATTAGAGGCAGTGCTGACAGTGTTAGTAAGCAGTTTTCTGGTTACTCTGTGTTTGAACACTGCAGTGCTAGTGGGCAGGATCTTCAGGCAATGAGATGTCTACCTGAGAGAACTGTTCAACTTGGACATGTTTGACATCCCAGGGTATCTCAAGGCTAATGTCTAATTCTGGCAATGATAATTCAGTTAAAACAATAAACTACCTATAGCTCTCAGCATGGAGAGGATAACTAAAATGAGCAAAGAGAAACAGGCAGATTAATCTGCTGGAACAAGATCCTATGGAGCATGAGCTTGCAGAGCAATGTTCTTTGGGATTTTTTTCTTATGTAGTGCTTAAATGTCTGAAAGAGCTCCCAGTTCTGACATGTCAAATTTCCATTGTTTCTGCTTCTCTCAAGTGGAGACCTGGGAACATGAGCAATGTCTTTGGAATGACTCTGCTTACTTTCTGGAGTTTATTCTACTTTGAACAACACTGAGTACGATTACATGAAAATGTAATAGGTGCACCTTGGTTTGTAAGTTACCAAAACAATTACAAGTGTTTCAGATGGTAGGAGAATGGTATTATATGTAGTTTAATGTAACTCTTGAATGAATCCTTTAGTGGTTGGAATTTTAAAGAATTGTCGTCTCCATAAATCAAACTAGCTTTTTCACAACCAAGAAATTGTTCTTGCTGAATCCATGACCTTTTTATGTTGTAGCTTGAAAATAGCTCTGAATGGAAGGAAATTCTTGATGTTGAGGATGACTTAAGGGTCTTTCCAGCATCTGGAGTTGCTGGAAGTCCAGTGGCGGAGTGACAACGACACCTCTGTTGCTTACACTTGTCTGTCTCAGGACAGACACAAGTATAAAAGGAATATTAAGCAGTAATTATATGGAAGTAATTTCCATGCTTGTTTCCACTGAGACTTGCATGCTACTTAGCTTTTTTCATGTGCTGTTTTAAAGGAGTTGGCTGAGAAGCCAATGATCAGAAGGTGGGCAGTAGAGGAAAGACTTTGGTTTAGCATGTGCTTTCAAGTCCAGGTACTGGATTTTGCACTGAAGTGATATCTTATTTGACAGAATTAAAGCATGTTTGTCAGCTGTCATCAAAAAGACCTGCAAATTCTTGCCACTGTACATACTTATGATGTTCATCATCTCAGCTGAACCTGAGTGAGTAAGCTTGTGCTTAATATGATTTGTTATTTCAGAGGTTTTAGTAGTGCTGTGTCTCATTTTGATGGAGAATGAGAATTAAATGGATTGCTGTTTTTAAAATCTAGCTATTTCTAAAGAAGTCTTAAAGAAAAGTGATATATCAGGACCTGTTAGGATAGAGGAAGACACTACAGATGGTATAGATATTTGAGATTTATTTAGCCTTTCAACAGGTTGATTTAAATATTTATTGCAGTTTAATATTTTGGAGGGTTTTTCAGCACCTTAAGTAATCAGGAAACTGAAAGCTAAAATTGGAACACCTGTGCTTCTGTAGACAGAATTGATATGTGTGGTGGACATGTGTTCTTGTGAAGAATTTCTTTGATATGCCATTAATATATAATTCACATAAATAGTTACAAATGTGTAGTTGCAAGCATGCAAGTGCTGCTGATTGCTTGATATAGAAATAAAATATTTTTAATTAGAAAATAAAGCTTTAGTTTTAAGTAGTGTATATGTAGCTACATGCTGGTTTGGGAATAAGAAGCTGCCCCTTCTCAGGGCATAAATAGATCATAGCATGAAGAGTTTGGAGCGAGTGCTGGAGACTGTGAGAAAGCCTGCAAACTTCTCGGATTTTGTCGGTCTTGAGATTTATAAGCTCTTGATTTTTGAACTTTGAGTGCCTCTGAGGTCTCAGAGAAAACAGTCATATGCTAGAAAATGTGAAAACCTCAGTCTGAAAATACTGTCTAAACTCATCAGGGCTGACAACCCAGTGATGTCATAGGCCATTGCATAATGACACAATTGAAGTTTCCAGACAGAGCGGTTAGTGTCAGCTATGAAGTTTCTTAGTTAGTTTCTTAGTTGAAGTTTCTTCTATAGTTCTGTCCTCAGTTTTTTGTGTGATTTCCAAAGCAGAAAGGTGTCCTGTCTGGCTGCAGGTTGTAGTTGTGTTAAAGGACTATGTCAAGGAAGCTGGGCAGGGACACACAATGGGAAGACATGGCAATCCAATTTATGCCTTTCTGTTTCTAGCTCCTGAATTCCTATAAGTGAAGTTCTCTGGCATTCTGGGAAATAGATTCCCCAGGAAATCCTCTGCTCTAGAAAGTGTTTTAATACAAAAGTTAAGATTTCAAGGAAATTTATTCAAATTTTGTTCAACTGAAGTTCAGGTTATGAATAAAACCTGCACATTGGTGGCTATTTTGGTATTGGCTTTCAGTTTTGCACCACTGTAAGGTTGCTGCTAAAACTGAATATTCTTCAAATTTATCAGTGGGTAGCTCTATCATAGTAGTTACAAAAGAAGAACATTAAATCTGGTGCTGGAGTCCTTTTGTTGTTGTTTCTGCAGAAGCACAAGCTTACACACTCAGGACAGAATGAGTGTGTATTGATTTTGTTGTTCTTACTGCCCCTAATGAGTGACTTTGGGGTTGACTTCATTCTGATTCTCTGCAGGATAAATTGCTTGTGTCATCTAACTTTCTTGGCAATAAATCTTGTTTTCTGTAACTAGGGAAGTGGGTATCTTTGCTGCTTTTGGTAGGCTGTATAACTTTTAACAGTCCTACGTTTCATCCAGATAAATATCCAGAACAGGAGCTGAGCTGAAGAAAGTTCCCAAAACAAACAACTTTCCCTCAGTCTTAGGTACTTGAAGCAATGTATTCTGTTACTTAAGGCTAACATGTAGGGTAAAGTCTTGCCTGGAAAGGTCTCTGTATGCCTGCTTTGAAATGAATGTGTGTCAATAGTTCCTGATTTCAATTATTTCTATTCCCACTGTGCATATGGCCCTGCAAGAGCAGAGGGAGGGAGCAGAGAGGAATTCAAAACTAGAATGGAAGTGCTGTTTGCTGGGTTAGGTGAGCTTTGCTTTCAGCCAGATGTGAATCATGGAATCATTAAGTTTGGAAAAGACCTCTAGGATCATTGAGTCCAACCATTAGCCCAGCACTGCCACTAAACCCTCTCCCTAAGCAGATCTACACATTTTTAAAATACTTCCAGGGATGGTGACTCAAGCATTTTCCTGGGCAGCCTGTTCCAGTGTTTGGCCACCCTTTCAATATCCAATCTAAACCTCCCATGGGGCACCTTGAGGCTAACTTGTCCAATTGTTTGTTGCCTGGAAGAAGAGCTGGCCACAGCCTCCCTTCAGGCACTTGTAGAGAGTGATAAGGTCTCCCCTGAGCCTCTTTTTGTCCAGGCTAAACACTCCCAGCTCTCTCAGCTGCTCCTCACAGGACTTTGCTCCAGACCCCTCAGCAGCTCCATTGCTTTGTGGAGCTTTCACTGCACTTCACTCTCCTCATGCGTGACAGCTGCTGCTTCAGTGGTTGTGGTGATGCTGGCCAGCAGTGGCATCCTTACTAAACCAGTAATAGGAAAGATCTTACCTCAGCAGATGTCTTTCCTTTTTACATCAGCTTGACTGACAGGTGCTATGGACCTTCCCCTTCACTCTCCTAAGCTGAAAAAAACCCCCTTGTCTCTTGAAGGATGCCTTTGTGGAAAGGTCATCAGCATCAATCCTGCTTCAGCTAATTCCTGATGAAGTGCTTATGTGGACTTAATGCCCTCCTGCAAACCCAGTCAGGGAAGTGTCCTGTCTGCAATAAAGCCTTTTAAGAACAATTTTCCATTGTCTCTTTGGCAGAAGAAATATCTTTAGGACAAATAAAGTTTCTAGAGTCTTCTGTGGGCTGCCAGGGGTAGGCACTATTCTAGCAGTGAAAGAAAACTTTACAATTAGGCTTATTCTCTAGAATTCAGTATTAATGTTTAAAATCGAATGTAAAATGTGAATGCAAAGAAAACCTTTAAAATCTAAGTCTTCTCTGCTGGGTAAAATGGGTATTTGCATGAGTCCTCAGGTGGCCTGAAGAAGTACTTTTGTAGTTCAGCATCTGCTTCTTCTATAGTTTTTTCTGTCTTTCATGACAGGCACAAAAGTCCTGAAGAATGCAAATGCATTGTTGATGAACAAATGTCAAGCATAGTACAGAAAACATGGAAGCTTGATTGAAAGCCACATGATGTTTGAATAGGATTGTGGAAAGCCCAGAATTCCATTTCCTTAAAATGGAAAGACTTGCACGTGTTTCTTGTGACAGTATTGTCTAGCAAAAGCTGGCTGCCAAATGGCTTTGTTGAGCCTTAATTCTAATCAACTGGGAGTGTAACAAGTGTTAAAAGTGCAGGAGTTAAATATATTTTCATATGAAAGGAATAGATCAGTGTTTCATTTGCCTTTTTTTTTTCTGAGAGAAGCGTGTGGGTTCTGGAGAAAGAAATGTGTTTGCTATACATGTGGGATTTTTTCAGATGTTTTGCTCAAGACTGTATTAAGACACTACTAGTTGTAAAAAATGAAGAGTATTAATACCCTACCTATGTTCTTTGCTCTTGAAGACTTGGAAATATTTATGATGTTTTGGCTGACAGTAAAAATTTTAGAAGAATACAAAGTGTATTTCAGGGAAGATACCTTGAATGCAGACACATTCTGCAGTAATATTCCACTACTGTGACACAGCTATATTGAAGTTCTTTTTTATTTAGATAATTAAAGTGTTGAGTTCAGTAGATATGCATGATTTAAATAGCTTAGAGCTTAGAAATTCTCAGAGGTAACTGTAAAAATAAAACCAGTTTCTAAGTACACATAAAGCAAAGGGAAAACAAATTCAATTACATGGTATTCCTCAAGTTTGGTTTATTTTTTAATCAGTTCGTTTAGCTGTCAAATGAGGAGATGCTTAATTTGATTATTTACAAAGTGGATAAAGTATGATGTTCATGATGGATAAGTGAGAAGTACCAACAACTTCTGAAGAGACAACTTGCAGAGAAAGAGAATAAACCTGTGAATTGGCAAAAAGAAGAGATGGACGATTGACTGAGTGAAGAGTCACGCTATGTGTGATTAAATAAGAAGAAATCAAACCATTCAGTTGAATGAATAATCATTCTAGGTGTTTGTTTGTTTGTTAAGTGATTCAAAAGTAGATTAAAAGGTAGTCTTAAGCATTTGCATATTGAATATACTGACTGTATATATTATATATACTGACTGGTGCTTGTGAAAGCCAGTAGCTGCTTTTCTCTTTGGAGTTAAAAGATGTCCAATGAGAAAAGATAACTGGAGCCCCTTACAAATAGGTGGTTTGAGAGAGGATTTCAAAAAGTTAATCAATCAAGTCTTCAAACGAGGACATAAGAGCTTGGATGTTAGTAGATTTGCAAAAGTTAAAATAATTTCTATTGGTCTAATTTTCTTCTACTTCAATTATTTTATCATTGGAAATGCCTTTCTTGAAGCATGGGAAGATCTTCTAGATTACTTTTGCTTTAGAATTATAAAATCTGTGACCCCATGTTCTGTTCTATTAACTACACTTTAATACTTGGTCAAACTGCCAGATTTTAGGAAAAGGAAAGGAATAAACCACCCCCAAGACCACAATACTTATTATGTGATAATATAATGTGCTGTAATCCACATGGAAAAATTATTATTCACATTCTAGTACAGTTGCTTCCCAGGTATTTGGGAAATGACTTTGTCTGTATCCATTGCTGAAAATTTCTATTTCAAAAACTTTCAACTGTGATAATTAGTCCAGATTATTTGTAGGTAGAATGACAGGTGTTAAAGAACATAATAAAGACCCTAACAGACTTCCAGTTCAGCAGCAGTGCTGTTGTGTGCCTGTCAGCATAGGATTAGTGGGGAAAGAAGGAAAGTCTGAAGATGTTTAACTTTACTCAGGTGCATGTTAATGTTTTTAGGAATGATATTTTGTTGGAAGTGCTGGGTATTTTTTTGTGTTTAACCTGGTTCTCTGCACTTATGCCCAGTGTTGATTTTTCTAGACCAAAAATTTTGAGGGTGATACAGACCCATGTAAGAAGCAAGTGAGGCACATTTCAGAATAGGCAGCTTAGAACACTTCAGATATGTGAATCAAAATGCTGTTGTTTTAGCAGTGGGACTGTGTTATTGCTTTGTTCTTTATGGTCTATCAATATAAAGAAGTATTCCTGAAATCTTGCATTTTGAAGATGTTGTAACTTCTGGTGTGTGTGGCTGACCAGCATCACTTCACTGGTCAGGACATTGGCTGCTAGAAAAGAAATACAATCTCCATCTTCTTGTTGAGTTCCTCTGTTCTTGGCCATAGATTGTGTTCCCTCAATTTCCTCTGCTAATTTTCTATGTTCCTCTCCTTTCTCTCTCAGGCTTACATTATACAGTGGAAAATGAAAATGGAACATGTTTTTAGATTGGACAGTTTGCTCTCAGCTCTTTTAGACTAGCACATTTGTTTTGAGGACCTCTGTGTATGTACTTCTTAAATTGCAGTTCTTAAAATGAAAAATACACTGCTAACATGTACATTGCCTACTAAGATTTAAGATTAGATTTTAATACTATGCTGTCATCATTGTTAAAAGATGTAGGCTGTTCTTACTTCAAGTAGACCTAGTTGTTGCTAAAGACTTGAGACATATAATTTAAAAAATGAAGGTGCTACAAATTCATTAATCTGCATCTCTTAGTGTCACTAGGGATGTGGTTTTCCATAAGAATACTCATGCAGTTCAGAACAGTGAACTCCATTAGTCATGAATTCAATTAGTCAGTTTCTCTGGAAGAAGCAGGAGTGGTAGAAACTGAAGTACAGCGGAGAGATTCTCAGCACTGTCAACATGGAGTGAGACTTCTACTGCAGCTATTTTATTTTCGTGTCCAGACGTTATTTGAACTCACTTATCCAAAAAGAGTCTAATATGAAAAGGATTTTGTATTACTCAAGGAGCAACATCTGAATCTACAGTAGAATGAACTGTGCCTGGATGACAAAGTCTTCCTCATCCAGCTCCTCTACAGGTTGAAGAGAGGGGAAGAGAAACTTGTTGCCCCTTCTGTCGTGAATTTGTTCTGGTGCCAGGAAGAGATGTGAAAGGGGCAGTGCTTAGCAGCAGCAGATAATGGTGACTGGCAAATCTGATGTAGGTTTGCCATCTGCAAATGTCTCTAACCTTGGAGAAAGGCATGCTGATGCAGAAAGGAAAATTTCTGTCTTGAAGAATGGCTTGAGAAGAGGATGGCTAGTATTGGGAAAGGATGCCTTTATTTATAGAGAGAAAGATACTACAGCTCTCTTCAGCAAGAACTGAAGAACTGTCATTCTTCTTGAATGCATTTGATAGAATACAATACAGCATATTTACTGTAGCTTGCCTTCCTTTAATCACTTACAGTTATATTTAATTTGAATTGGGCTGTTACCAAATGAATAGATAGATGCTTTTAATAAAGTCAAGTAAATGAAATTGAGCATTCTAATAATGTATATGTTTGCAGGTGTAAATTAGAATAGTTTCATGGAATTATTTTTTTAAATAATTGAATTGTGTCTTCCTTCCATAGTTTGGAGCATTTTTGCCTCTTTGATGTCCTTTGTAGTGCAAATTCGGTACTGCTGTGAGTAATTTAAATCAAGTGTTTTAAACTATGTTATTTTATTTTTTTTTATTCCAGCCCTGATGATATTGGTACCTGTTGGTATATCCTGCTGTCTGGTTCAGTCTTCATTAAAGAATCCATGTTTCTTCCAAGGAGCAGGTATGTCAGCTATGAATGTACTACATTCTGGATTTTAAACATAAATCATGAGATGTAGAGAATTTTTAGAATTAAAAGGCAGTGTTTTATATTTAATGAATCACAGAAGAGCAAATCTAAACACACATCTCCTGCCTTTAGTAGCTGTGGTAACTGTTTCATGCCCATAGCTAGAATTGAAAGTCTGTCTTTGTGGACAGTGTATAACTGTCCAAAGTGTCATGCAGATGTTGTTGATTTAAAAAAAAAAAAAAAAACAAACCTAAAAACCTGAGAAATGGAGTGAAGTGCTGAGTAGTCTCTTCCTGTGAGTAATCATACTTCAAATTATAGGATGCACTAGAATTTGGATGTGGATGTTTTCCTTTACTTACTGTGCACAAATCTTTGGTTTTAGTATATTCTTAGATGATGTTACTGCAGGTTTTGCTGCTTCTGTATAACATCATGAAAATGGATTTTCAATGAAGAGCAGTTTATTAGATGGAAAAAAAAAAGTTTGAGTGTGAGGTACTCAACATTTATATTGCCCCAGTTAAAAAAAAAATAATATTTTGAGCTATGGAAAAAAATGCAAGTGATTGCAAGGATTTTAGACTAAAGTGACTAAGCTTGATCATTTTAATGGAAGCAGAGCAGAATTATTTTAAAATATGCTGGTTATATGCATATTCATTCAGACTACCATAGAAGGCTGCTTTATATTACATATATGGCATGTAATAAAATTTGTGAAAGGCAGAATGAAAGAATGACCCGTCTATGTACAGTATCATGATAGGGAAAGAAATGGAATTTTTTTTGCAATTTTAAAAGGTGGGAAACCACTTCATGGCTAGTGTTGGTTGGCAAATGAGACATTAGATCTTCAAATCTGCCTTCTAGTGGGAGAGCAGTGCAAGTCTGGGGACTTCCATTTGATGATGGTGGCATGTTCTTGGTGAAACCAAGTGTCTTGTGTCTGTCAGGCACTGCTGATAAAAAGGTATATTGGATGTGCCATCGAATAGTTAATGCTGAAGGTGCAGAACTGATTATTGGAAAAAGTAGCACAACAAGGGATTATAGGAGCCCAACTTCTGGCAGAGTGGAAATTGTCCCATATGTCATCCATGAGCAGGCAGTGCCAGGACAAAAGCTGGCAGAAAGTGCTACCTGATGATACCAGGAGAAGAGATGCATAATATCTGAATTAATGTGGGGTGGCTGTATATAGGCCATGGCAATATCTTCTGTTTCTCTGAAATAGAGCAATATTGCCCTCACTCACTTGGGCACCTTGAAGAGAGGTGAGATTTAGTAAGATAAACGATGAGCTTGAGCTTCCTGGTAGAATGAGCAGAAAATTACAGATTTTGTAATCTGTGATCCTGTGGCAGTAAGCACAGCATTAAGTGCTGTTCATGTGGAGAAATGTGTAAAATGACATCTGGGACAGTGTCTAATACCTTAGTGAAATACAGGCATGGAATTTGTGATACAAATAGGTTTTACAGTTGTGGGTGAGGTCAAGATGCCAAATCTAGTGTGTTGGGAAGCAAAGGCAAGAGAGACAATTTATTAATTGAAAAAGATAACTTAAGTCCATGAAAGCAAAATTAAGGAACTTTAATTATATGAGATAGAAAGTATTTCAGGAGAGTAAAACCAGAGTCTTTCTAGTGAGGGGCTTTGTGCTTAGAAGCTGTAGTCATTGAATGGTAGGTGAGTGCCTTATTAAAATTTAGGACAAGGTTAATCGGGGCTTTTTCTTTCTAAATGAGTAAGTTGCAATTGGGCTTTAGGCTCATCCATGAATATAAATCTTGGCAAAAGTGAGAGGGCACCCAGGTGAAAATTCTGATCTGGAATATTGGTGGCTAATAAATGATTTATTGATTGATTTATTTAGTGGGAAAATGGCCTGAGAAGAAAATTAAGTTTTCCAGCTTTACTTATGCTGCCAGTGAACTGCTGGGAGAGAAATCGCAAACTACTCAGTTATACAAGCCAGGCAGAAGAGAATGAGTGGCAGAAATGCCAAAGTAAGATTTTAGGGTGCTCAGAAAAAAGAGAGTGAGACCTAATGAAAAGGCTGCTGTCCAGAAAGAACTGATATGGTGATATTCTGGAATCTGAGCAGTAGTGTCAAAAGTGGACAGAAGATGGTTACTGGATAAGTGTTTGCTGAAACCGACTATTTGCATATACAGGGGGTAAAAACTTCAAGGGCCTTTTTGAGCATTGCATAATTTGTGCATCTTGATGTCCTTTTACTGCTGAAATGAGCTGGCTATGGTTTAGCAAAAGGAGCACATCCTCATGCATCATTGACATCAAGTGATAGGAAGAGACCTAAACATTGCAAAGTAATTGATTTTGTTTGTCATTTGAGTAAACTAAATTTGCAGTAGTAAATTAATATTTACACTATTTTAATGTGAGCTTTTCTCAGGTTAATCCATTTAATCTTTGCCCATCTAAAAAGCCACTAGGATATTATTTTGCAACATGTGTAACTTCTGATTAAGAGAGCCAAGAAGTCTGTGTAGGAGCAATCAAATATGTAGAAAGCAAGAAGTATGCTCCTTTCTCCAAATACAATTGACTTAGAAAATTCTTATTCCCCTAACTTTTTTTTCCCAGAGCCAAATGTAATTCACCCCTAAGCATCTCACCATCCAAAACTCCTCATTTTTCTCCCCCACTTTAAAACTATTCTCTCTTTTTTTTGTCAACCTGCCCCATGCACCTGCAGTAAATCCCTTTGGACAGGTTCTCTGGGCTGCTGGTCCTTGCTCAGACTGAGGGCTTCCCCATGCTTGTCCTGACCTCCTCAAGCTCACCTTCGTTGAATAATGGCTGGGTAGTAGCTGACCAAATTTAAAATAAAACAAGTGTTGTCATCCCACTAATTCCACCCCCACTCCAACCCCTGAATTTCAAGAGCATTTGCTATTTTTTTGGATTTCACTCCTTTAAAATGAATGTATTTACATGCCAGAGCAAAAGTCATATCTCAGAGTAACTTAGACAGACCTAGTGGACAAATCTGCCTACAGCTTTGCAGGTTTGTTCTCAGTCCTGTGCAGAATTTGACCTTACTCTTCAAACTTTGTGGTAGTTGGCATGTGAGTTAGTAAAGAACAGGATAGTGGGCTCTCACTAGATTTGAACTGACACTTGCAGGTACCTTAGTGCATTTGACTGCCTATGCTCAGCATATTATTTGCATTTGGGTCCTCTAATAGCTGAATTGCCTGCATTAGTTTTGAATACAGCATCCTCAGAGTGGTTGGTACCACTGGAAATGCTCTTTTGTTTTATATATCATGTCAGGTAAACTCACTGTATTTCTTTCTTCCAAATCCTTGTGTCCCTGGCTTTCATTTCTAGTGTAAGGTACCATTTAAAATTCTTTCATTAGAGACACTGGGTTTAGCAGATAGTTAATATATAGTTGGACAATAAGAATGTTTTTAAAAGTACCCTCTTCCCCCACCACAAAGATGTCTAAAAGCATAAGAAATGACCACCCCCCTGCTTTTACACTGCTGTGGCTTAGGAGCAGCACACCCTAATTTAGTGCCCCCCACCTAGTGAGAGTCTCCCAAACCAGACACCTCTCACTTCCCTCCCCTCTTTGGTGGGAGACACAAAGGCAGAGATCATGAGTTGGGATAAGAACAATTTACTGGAAGCAGCAATGAGATAAAATGGACAGTAACAGCAGCAATACTACTAAAACCCATGTAAATAAAAAATAGCACAGCAGTCCAAAATGAACCAGCTTTGTAGGATATGAGATATGCGAAAATAGCTACCTCTTGAAACAGTTCAAAATGAGTGTCAAAGCTGCCAGTTTTTGCCAAGGTTTTATAATGAACTGGATGACTTGTAAAATTACTAGTAACTAGCTACTAGGCAAGTCTTTAATTCCAAATTAAAAAAAAATAAGTTGTTCAAGATGGGATATTGGAATACATGAAGTCCTAAATCGAGTATTTAGCTTTAGAAACTTTGACATCTAAACCGTGTCTGTTTTTTTTGAAAATTGCATGGGTTTAATTTTTTTTCCTTGTTGTAATACAGTTTAGCTTGTATTTGTTCAAATTCCAAGCCATCAGCTAGCAAATAGTGTTCATAAGATAAGGCTGGATTTTATTGTCTTTAATTTATTATTTTGAGAAAATATACAGTCCATGATTTTAAAGAATTGTGCTCTGAACAATTAAAGCTACCATTTATTTGGTGACATGAAGTAAGGCTTTATCTTGTTCTCCTGTTAATTTCTGTGAATTACAACTGTGAAATTTGACATTTTAATATGAGGGAGACCATCTCTTTTCCCTTCTACCCCTTTCCCCTCATTTTTCCCATTAGTATCTACATACTTCTTCATTTACTTTAACATATCAGGCATATATTATGTTAAACTAAACATTCCTTAATTCTTTCCTCCCACCATGACCATCAAACTAGCACAAATTAACACTCAGTGCCCTCCTAATTTCCCCTGGGCATCTGTACCCTGAAGCAGTTCACATGGTAGAATGAAGTTTATGTATGAACTCCAGAAAATAAATGAGCAGAAAATGCAATTCCCTGGGGGCTGTCCTGGTTCTCCTGTGTTTTCACATGGCCACTGACAGCAACTATGTGACAGTCCCTCTGAATGTCTTTTGGAATGGCCTCCAGCTTGCCTTGGCCTGCTGCATGCTCTCACCATGTTTGGCCATTTGCTTGGAGTTCCTGTGTGGTTTTTCTACCAGAACTTTGCTTCTAGTGTAGACTCCACTGGGTTCTTTTGTGTTCCTTGAATGGGAGCTCCATCACCAAAAGGTCTCCTGGACCTCGTGCCTGCTCTTGGCCTCCAGAGGATGCAGTCATCTCTTAGCAGCAACAAAATACAGAATTGCTGGGCAGTTTTTCTCAGACCATTGGCTTTGGTACTTGGGGATTTCTGCTTTTCTCCAGAATGCTTCCCAGCCTGTCTGGGTAGTGTGTGCTATGCTGCTCGGGCATCCTGCTGTGCTGATTGCCACCCGTGAACCAGGCATTAGTTTGCACTGCTTGCTCATCTGCTGCTTCCTTCCTGCAGCCTCTTCTCCTTCCCTGCTGCTACCTCCAACCAGTCCTCCTCTCACTGCCTCATATGGCAATGGAAAGCTGCTTTCCCTTTGGCAAGTTCACAGATTTTACATACAGGAGCAATTATTTAAGCTTTTTCCTCTAATTAAAAGATTTAAGTTTTGAAAGTGAAAGAACATCTATTTTTCATGATTTTCAAAATTAAGAGGGATGTATGTGTTTAAATATTGATGGTTTAGCCCTCTGGTCTTTCCCATACTAAAACAACTTAAAAATGGAGTGGAATATCTAATCATAATAGAGAGTCATTGAACAAATTATGGACTTCTTTTGAATGGGTGTAAAGCAATAGAAAAACTCAGTTTATGCAGAATGTTTTGTCCTCATCCAAGTGCATCCTCATTAACTTGTGAAAGTAATCTTTCAGGATTTTGGCAGACTTTTTTATTTTGACAGGTAATGAATGTGAGTGTAATGGTGCTGGAGCAGAGCCCTTGGCTATCTACATGCAGTTATAGAGCTTTATGTATCTCAAACATACTTCCTAATTTTTGTGATGTCTGAATCATGCTGTTTTGTGTGGTTTACATATATCTAACCGATGGTGTATTTATATTCTGAATACGGAATTGCCTTTGATTGATTTTTTTGAGTCAGTAAAATTATGCTGATAGCTTTAATCACAATGATAAAATCCTTCTCTCACTATGACTCATATATTTGCAACTAGAATTTATTAATATTGGCTATTACTGGCTGACACCTATGAGATAACAGAATGAAACTGGGATTTTAACTGGGAGTGATCAGTATACACAAATATTTAAACTATGATAAAATCCCCTAAATTTTTTTTTCCCCTGAGCAGGAAACAGAATTTTAGAACAATGGACTTGTGGGAGGCTCAGAGTTGTACTTTTGGGAACTGCTGGTTTAGTTGTTTAAGCTGCAGAGAGAGTTGATCAAGAGCTGTGTGGAGCTTATTTAGCTTTCTCCAGGTTCTGAGTTGCTTATGGCTAAGGATTTGCAGCATTGTGATGGAAACCAAGACCATACACTGGACATTCACAGAGAAAAATAACTTCCCAGGTTATAGTTTCAGAGAACATCTGTTAAAGTCTGTTTATGAAGTTACTTGGAAGTGCATGCTTTGGGTTTAGGTTGCCCATGAAACTCTCTGTCTTGAATAGAAAACTTCTCTGGTTTTGCTGCTGCTGGATTTTCCTGTGACCTGTTTGTTGTGTTGGTGTGTCTGTATCAAGCTGCTGGTGTTCTGGAGCCGGGCTCATGGTTGTCTCTGAGGGCTGGTGGGCAGGCATAGAGTGTGGTATTGCTGTGGGCTGACCTCCCTGCTGCCTTGTCCTCTGTCTGGTTTGAATGCCTTGGTTCAGCATTTCAGTCCCATCAATTGAAACTGAGGCATGCAGGAGTGTGATCTTAGGGTTTAATCTAGGAAAGACTGAGATCATGAGCTGAAGGAGGAAGCTGGAAGTAGTAGTGACGTCAGTCCATTTATGACTGTGTGGCTATCAGAATGAATTTTAAATAGACATTGAGAAATGAACACTAATTGCTTTGTTCTGTCTGCATTTACCCAAAAGACTGCATTTTTCTTTTTGGATGGAGGTGTTTACTGTTACCTGCAAGCAGAAAATTAGGTGTATCACAGCACAGTGTGACCGATTACTTATTGAGATTCAAACTCCTAGAGAAAATAAAATCTTGCTTACAAGAGGTAGCATTTTACTGGGAGTGCCTGATCTGGCCATCTACCTTGAATTTGCTCATCTCCTGCTGGTATGATGGTCAGTGCTGCCAGTGAAATCCAGCACTTGCTCGTGTGGGTCATTGCAGGCTTCCTTATGAGGTTCTGGAGGAGCTGGAGCTGCCGTGGGGCTGTGGCTGAGCCCAGCTCCCCGAGAGCTGGCTGGCAGGCAGGGCATGTGGGGAGGGTTTCAAGTGAGTCTGACTTCATCACTGCAGACACAGTCAGCTCTGGCTGAGCTGAATTAGCTGAGCCATAAATTGATGGGTCTTGTGAGGTTGCCTGCTATTTCAGCAAAATTTGCGATTCAGAGCACAGGCTACATGTCACCCAAAAGTGTCCTTAGAGTCTGAAAAAAATGGTGTGCAGGTTTCTTTGAATATGAATAAATAAAACTATTTTTACAGCTAATTTATCCTTTATCCCATCCATCTTCTGTTCTGCTGAGTAATTGAAGAGTTTATTGAGGTCTGAGACTGATCATGACAGTATCTGAGGTGTTGGGAAATAGAAGAGGAGACAGTTCCTAAATGATGAGATTGGCTGGTGTCTGGTGTTGTTCCTGTCATATTTCAGTGCTACTGGAATTTTGTTTTTGTGGAGCTGATAAAATGTTAAGGGACTTAATCTATTACACTGGCATCTTTTGAAAACAAAAATAGAAATTCAGCGTTGTGTGTCTGGTGCTACCAGGCTTTCTGCCAAGTTTGTAATGACAAGATAACAATGAAGCCAAAAGTGTCAAATGACCTGAATATGTTTTCAGTGAGCCTGAGTTGTTTTGATTCCTCTTCAGGAGAGGGAGGCTTTCAGGGGTGGAAATGCCCATGGTAGGAGAAAAGCAAACTTCAGGAGCTCTCACAAATGCCAACTTTATACCAGTTTCTAGATGTATAAACTTACAGCTGCAGATTTCTGTCTCTTTCTATGTGAAAGACCCGACGATGGGCTTGAGAAGGTCTGGA
Organism: Molothrus aeneus; assembly: GCF_037042795.1. Classification (NCBI taxonomy): domain Eukaryota; kingdom Metazoa; phylum Chordata; class Aves; order Passeriformes; family Icteridae; genus Molothrus; species Molothrus aeneus. The sequence continues at coordinate 32,541,152 of NC_089649.1, forward strand.
TCACCTGCTGGTGCTCAGGGGCATTTGTGGAACGTTCACAACCATTTCATATGCTTTCCATTGGGGAGACACCATTAATTGGTGGTGCAGAGCTTGCAGATTCAAGAGATCCTTGGGTTTGGTGTTTCATAGTTTCATGCGTGGTAATTGTAAAGCTGAGTCAAGATGACAATTCCTGCCACTTCTAAATGCCTCTGTCAGTGCATTTGAATAAGTAAAGGAGTTAGGCTTTTCTTACATTCTGCTTTATTCACTTCAGTGGCGTTTATCTTCCTCATTGAAACTGTGGCTTTGTGAAAATACCTCAAAATGAAGTGTATCTACTTTACTGAAAAAATGGCACTTGTGATACAGAGCATGGAAACAAAGTACTCAGCATTCTAAATCCAGACCACTGCTTTTTGGAGAGTTTTGCCTGTGAACCAATTTAGGTTATTTTTTGCATTTGCTTTACAGATTAAGTATAATGAAAATTTTTCAGTGGGATATTGCCAATGCCAATGAAAAACAAAATCTAAGATAACACAGGCAGTAGATTTTATCTGTGTAAGCATGAATGCATCTTAACAGCTCAAAGTAACTGAAAAGGACCATAAGGAAAAAATAAAAATAAGCAGAAGTGTTTAACAACCCAGATTCATGGGGCATAATTTTGAGCAGAAAGCGAGGAGAAGAAAGGAGAATCCTTTAAGGTAGCTGATAGAGGCAACATAATCTTTGATGACTCTGACTGATACCAACTCTCAGATCCCATTTCTTGAAATCTTAAAAAAATTGGGTTAAATTTTTGACTAATTTTTGAAAAAAATATGCTGGAATAGTGGTGGGGGCTTTTTGGGCTTTTTTATTATTATCTTACCTCACCCATCCATCTGGGTGCAAAAAAGATTAATTCCACTGGAAACACTCACTTTTTTTCCTGATGACATTTTATTCTTGTTCAAAAATTTTGGTGCTGTTTAGTTGATTGCCTGGTTTCTAAAATCTGCTGCTGTAAAAGCTGGCCTTGAAACAGTATGGTTTCATTGCTGACTCTTCTTTTTAGCTTATTTTGTGTCTCATTGGCTAGAAGCACCTTTCCAAACTCAGCATTAGGTTCTCTAATGGAGCATGTCACAATTTGAAGTCATTAAGAGCAACATCTAAACAATCTTGGAAACATTGTTCATCTTTGTTTTTGCTTTTACTGCTCTTCTGTACATTATAATTATGTGATATATTTTATTTCAACAGTACTCACACTTTGAAATTTTTTTTCTAAAATTTCAGTTTTGATTTTAATATTAAAAAGCTGTCTTCTAAAATTGTAATAAATTTCTTACATATAAATGGGGATGAGGAAAAAAATTCAGAATTCTTTTTGAGAAATTACGTAGGGGAAAATTCTCTGTATAATAAAGTAAATGGTTATTTAAAAGTTAAATGTGAGACCCATTACATCAGGGTATCTGCTACTGCTTGCATAGTTAATTATACGTACTTGTCTGAAGAAAATAGTTGCCTTTTCACAGTGGATATTATGTCCTATTATGTAATCTCTTCCTTCTGATTTAAGATTTCCTCTGATTCAATTTAATAGTACTTAAGGTTTTGAGTTGTAGTACAAACCTGCAAAACATCAAAGCCCCCTTCAGTTACTTGGGAAAGCTGCATTATAGGATTCTCGCTGAGGTCAAAAGAAGACCCTGTTTGTTTTATGTGCTCTCAGGATCTCTGGACAAGTTTTAGAAGTGTAATGAACTGAAGTAATCTGGTCATTGCTTACCTCAAAATTAAAACAAAAGGAACTGTGTGCAAATATAGCATAAAGAATACCAAAATGAGAAGTTATACCCAGGCAGAGAGGGGGGACAGAGGACACTGCCCTTTCTTTGCCTCGTGTGAACCTCTCAGGATCTAAACTTTCATAAACATAATTTTGCTGAACAACCATCTAGATAAGCTGAAGTAATGATGATGTTTACTTGTGTATTTGGAGGACTGTAGAATAACTGAAAGGAATTAGAATTATTGTCTTGATTCTTAGCGTGACTCCACTACTGTAATTCTTCCACAAATTGTCTTTTTAACAAAGTGTTGCTCCATATTGTAGAAGATTTGAAAATGTCTGAGATTTTTCCTTCAGTTGATACTAAAATTTTGAAATGTTTCTGAAAAACAAATCTATGGGTACAAGACATGGTATAACATTTCAAGTTAGGAATAATTTATTTTCAAATTATGATATAAATAACTAAAACAATATTGTCACTACATCTGCACTGGTTTAGTTTGTTTATTCATTCACAAATATACAAATGTATCTTGAATACATCTGCTCTGTATATTAATTTATGGAAACTTATTATTGAAGGAAAGTGTTTAGCTTTCCATGTGAATGAATTAGTTGTATTGAATGAGTTAAGTGTGTAACTGGGTGTGGAAAGTGTCAATAGACATGGTCTTGTTTTACTTCTAAAAACCTAGATGATGTGTCAAGTTATTTTAGTAATTCAAAAAAACATGAAAATTTATAATACCTTAACTATGAAAGTCTCTAGGGGGATGTAAAAATGCTTATTATGTATTTTTCAATATAAAAAGTCTTCATTTAGGAACTAGCATCTAAAGTCTTTGTGTGACATTGGAAAAATACTCCTCTGTTTTAATGAATTTCATGAATGTTAATAAGCCAAGCTGTGTTTAGACAAGGTCTTGCCTCTTAAGTAATGTTTTCCAACAACTTCTCATTCTTTGAGACCATTATGTAGATCTTGTGATGTCACAGCAATCTCCATGGCAACACAGACGTCATTGACATGAAGCATAAGCAAAGCTGTCTTTATTCAAACCATTTATTCATTTATTTATTTATTTATTTGAAAGAATAAGATAAAAAGTAGGTTAGGAAAAAACCTTTCATCTTTGAATGTTTTCTGAGATAAAATAATATGAGAACTTCTAATTTAAAACTAAAATAAGGGTAATTTTTCCCAAAGATGGGTCTATTCCCAGGTGTGCTGATGAGGTACCTGCCTCCGAGCTTTCTGTTCTAGATAGGTTGCAAAGCTGAACTGCTGCAACAAGCTAAATTAGTTGTTGCCTCTACTAGTAGGTTCCAGTTTTGTTTGTTTATATAATTGTATGTTTAGTCTGTGAACATATATCTTGAATTCGACAGAAGACTGCCATCAAAATGTTTCTTTAGTGTGGTATATATAAAAGGGCTGTAAAGGAACACTAAGTGGTATTCTCCTCCGAAAAGTATTCAGGATTTCCTGCTGCTATAAAGACCCTGAGACTCTACCCTTTCTACAGTAAATTTGCAAAACAATTTGTTATTCTTAAAAGCACTTTTTCATATGGGATTTTAAACCATTTTTCAGCTTATTGTTTTAGTTTTGATGTTACATTATGAAAAGTAACAAATGTGAAACTTTATACAATTACTTAATTTTTCTACCTAAACTAGACAAACTTGCTACCATATTGACTCTTATAACCAGGTGAAATTTTATAATTAACCTCACTTTTCGAAACAGTAATCTGCTATAAAAGAAAAACTGTGTGATGATCATAAATCACATGTTTTAGGGTTGACTGAGAGGACTTCCTATGGAAACAAACCTCTAGAATCTAGCTAATTTCAAATTATTCACTGTGTGTTTTCAGGAACGTCTTTTGAAGTGCTTTCAGTAGTCAGCTATAAATTAGCAGATTAATGCAACCTCTGATCTGGGTTGCATTTGCATAAGAATTAAATCCCCATGAGTATTACATAGATAAAGCTCTATAGTCTGTCATCTGTAAGGATGCTAACTAAAAATGTTCAAAACACTGAAGAGGTTCACTAAAGTTTCCGGCTGGAGTTTAACTTCTACGCCTTTTTAGCAGGAATTATTTAAAGCATTAATTTACTATAAATGTGCTTATTCTGTAGTTTTAATATGGCCTGGTTAGTCACCAAGCATTGTCTCTGTCTGTTTGCTGGGTTCTTTGCACTCTCCTGCTGCAGCAGGAGGGTTATTATCCTTGGCACCATGATTCCTCTTCCCCCACAGGCAGCAGAGGGTTTGGGTCCCTGGTCAAGCAAGGAGCTGCAGGGATGTCTCAGGCTTTTTTCCCTTGTGAAACACTCCTCCCAGGTATTATTAAGTGGCGTGTACTTAGCTGTGATATCGCAAGTGAGTCCCTTCCCTGACACATGAGCTGTTGTATCTGGGACTGTAAACACCTAAGCTATCATATGACATTGGATAAGCCTAATCATCCTTATCCATGGTATGCAGTGAGCTCATGTCTCCAGGATTTGCAAGTAGTGACAGTTCTGCAAATGCCTCTTCAACTTGCCAGCATCTCAATTTTCCTTTCAACTGAAAAGCATTTCAGTAAAGTAGCAACTTGCTGAAAAAAAGTGCTATAAATAGAATAATGTTGTAGGAATTAAATAAGTTGAAAGAAAAAAAACCCGATCTACTTATTATTTTGATATGCAGATGACCACTATATTTTTATTAAAAAGAATAGTTATTACAAGTCAAAAGCAGCTTGGGCTTCCCTTGCATCTTTACTTGCTTTTCCTAAAAGACAGGCACTAATTCAAATGAGAATCAAAGAAGTCAGCCTATATTATCAGATAATTTGATGTTCTGTATGAAGATTCCCTGTCTTTCAGCTGACAAACTCTTTCTTTCACAGTTTGCAGTGTGCAGCTCTAAGCGTGGGGAAGCCCTGCTGCCTGCCTCATCCCAGTGGAGCGCTGTTCACGTTAGAGTGGCTCTGCATGCATGACGGGCTCTGCCTTTTTTCTGAGGGGTCAGAAAATGGCCACGCCAAATTTAGTTTTCATCAGAGCACTTATGCCTTCCCCTGGGAATGGCTTGTGCATGTACATGAGCTTCTTAATTGTTACTTTCTTTTTTTCCTTGGCAAGGATGAGTTGGATTGAGGTCTGGGTTTCAGAGCACACTGATGTGAAACCCAGCTAAACCTAGCTTAAATAAAGAAACCTAGCTAGAATAAACCATGTAGAGGGACAGATGCTTTTCATTCTGATCTGCACATACCAAAATGAAATATAGTAGTTCTTAATGGAAAAGAGTCAGTCAAGTTTCTCCTCCTGCATCCCTTCTTATCTCTCTAAATGAGAGCTAAAAAATAGTCCCCATTTTGTTTCCCTTCTAGACATCTACTTACTACTGCTCTATATTTCATCAAGGAATTCAGTGTGACTGGTTGGCTTTACAACTAAATCTAACTCATATTTTGATGTTGTTGTTGCTAGTTGAATGTTGATTATTAGATCAAGATTTGATTTTAGGATTTTTTGGAGAGCAGACATTCTGCTCATGTTTGTTTCTGTATCATCAGATAATAATTGATGCAGTGATTGAAAGCAGGTGCCTGCCATGACCTCCTCAGTCACGACACTGCTGTGAGGAAGTGGAGTGTGCAGGTGGGACATGCAGCACACGATCCATCCAATGGGATGGGGACTCCTCTCTGCTCTGATATTGAGAACTAGATGATAGAAGGAAGATTGGAAATGAAGTGGATAGCACTTGAATGTAAATGGTGATGGTAATAATAGCATTTTCAGGGTGAGGGCTACCTAAGAGCAAATGAAGACACTTTGGCTTACATAACTTCAAATTCTAAATATGCTTCATGCAATACCTCTGTATTTCATTTTGGTAGTTTTCTATGATTCTTCTAAATGTAGGTGTCAATTGAAGCAATGTAATTTTCACAAAAAGTGCTTTGAAGTATAGGGTTTATGTAACTTAAGATCCATTTTTATCATGAATATGTTAAAAGCTTGAGAAACTGAACTGAACTGTGCATAGCCTTGTGCTTATGGATTTATTCATTTACAGTCTTGCACAGATAAAGAGATTGGTTGCATGGAGGTGGGGAAGGATAATGTTTACTTTAATCTCCATGTTTATTTAGATGTTCTGCATTGGCAAATACTGCACTTCAGTGATATTGAACCTATTGTACCTACCATTTGAAAACTTCAGAACAAAGAAAATTTTTGAATATCTTGATTTCTGGAGTTTTGGAATAAAATATTTCAATAATCATCCAGTACATTTCTACTTTAATTATATTGTAATTTTTTAATTAAAAAAAAGCAGCAAAATCTGTAAGGAACTAATTTCCTTGCTTACATACACCTTATAAGATTCTAAGAACTTGAGGAACAAGAAAATTTGCTACTTGTATTTTTCCTTCCATTACAACTTGTCTAAATAGAAAATTCTTTTTGATTCAGAGCAAGTATCAATTATATAGATTTTATTCTCAACCAGCAGCTTTGTTCAAAATATTGCAATTACATACACATAAAGCTATAACAGTATTATTATTATTATTATTATTATTTGCAGAAGAATGTGCGCTGCAGAGATGACCATACTTTGTGGAGCTATCTTTGTGAGACTTAGAAGTAGTTTTACTAAAACCTTAAGCTAATGTAGTGTAGGGAATATCAAAAGAAATAAAAGTTAGGACTACATTGTAGAGGAAACCCTAAATTTCTGTCTGTCCTTTTTGCAAAATTGTCATTAGTGAAATTGAATTTTCTATGTGAGTGATCTCTGATTTTTAAGAGGAAAAAGAACAGGGCTTAACACTGAAAACCCTTTTCTTGGTGCTGTGAGGTTTCCTTCAGATTCTGCATCACTTTTGATGAATGCATTTACATTCCAGTGCTGAGAAATAACTTTCCATTTGGGAGCTGGGTTGACGTGAAAACAGGAATGTGGAGGCCCAGGGTGAGGGGACAGGGCTGAATGCTGATAGAGAAACATTCCCTCTTCAGTAGCTGCTGCCTCTCCTGTGAGCTTTGAAAAGAGCATCTGTGTGAGCGTGTGTGAGGATGTCTGGGGACCTGGGGAAATGGATGGGTCGTGTCTGGAGAAAACTGCTTTGTCCTCCAATGTCATGATGATAAGAGAAAGAACAAGTCACCTCAATACCTGCAAGTTTTTGGCTGTCTCTATGTGTAAGTGCTTATAAAAATGCATGTGTTGCCTGTGGCTTTAGATGTTTCATTTAATTGAAGTACTTTGTTGTTTTGTTTTATTAGTAAATCTATTCAATTTGAAGGGGACTAAATGCAGACAGTGGTCCTAAATTATTGTGTTGTTGTTGTTTGCTAGCCATAGGCACATTTAAACTACTGTAGTTTCATAACAGTGAAGAGTTTTTAAAATGAAAACTGCGAATAGAAACTTGGCAAACATCAAACCCCTTAATTTTCATTTAAAACTTGTCTTCTGTTAACTAGCATGAAACCTGAAAAGTGATACCTCTGTCCTTTAGCCAGCTATGTATGTTTTCAGTATAACAAGTTGTAAGCTGAGAAACGTGTGTAGTAAGATACACTTATGGATAGGGGAACTGTCATCTCTGATCAGTGTAAATTCAATTTAAGAATGCATTAAAATGCAAATGAAATTGTAAACTACTTACATGGCTTAAAATACCTGCTTTTAATACACAGTGAGAAAAAACAGGGTTTTTTAATACTAATGAAATACATTTGGAAATAATGCTTTTGAATAGTCAAGTGGGAAATTAGAGTTTTGTCAATTGTTTAAAGGAATAGTATAGTTAGGGAGAAACTGCTTGAGGAAAATACCTGGCTGTACACTATGAAGTAGATTCCTGTAAATAATATTGTTCTATATCTTTAGGTAGTTGTCTGGGTTGGGGCTTTTTGTTTGTTTTGTATTATTTTGTTCTCTTTTTTTAGGGGGGGTTAGTTGGTATTGTTATTTTTGTTAAATTAGTTTTATATTCACATCATGCATTCAGTATCCCTATGTGAATACAAGTACTGTGATAGAAAAGGACTCCAGAAGTGAAATTATCTCTAGGACAGGTACTGAGGAGAGCATTTGTAAAGCATAATACTTGGGGATTGTCAAGTCAGAGCTTGTGTGGTATTAGGGAAGAAAAGTGTTGGAAAAGTTGCTGCAAAACAAGGTTCTTGGAGGAATTTAGGTGAGACAGCAATATCCTGACCAGGCAGCCCTTCTGGCTTTCTAAATTACTGTTATAACTTCTGCATCCTATATTGACAGCTACAATTGCAAAGATACCTTTAAACTGCCTTATCTTCCTTTGGTGAAGTTCTCTTATGCACATCACTGATTTAGAGAAAATAGTTGCAAACCTGTGATTCTTTCAGATGTACCATTGCCTTAATAGCTGCAAACAAACTATATTTAAGAGTTGAAATTAATTAGGCTTAATAAGACAATTTTGATTTAAATGGAATGGTATGATACAACCATATGTGAAGTGTATATAATGTAAAATACTGCATTTTAAAAACAAAAATGGGGTTTAAGCTTATGGCCTCTGTATGCACAGGCTTATCTCACACTATGGTAAGGGAAGAAGTAAATTTGTCAAATCCCTGACCTATTGAAACTTGCTAATAAAGGCTCTCTGCATTGTACTTTAGCTAGCTAGTACTCAGGTTGACTTTTTTGTGAGAAATCTGCGTAGTCAAACTCACTTTCTATGGAAAGTCTAGCATCAGAATTCTGTAAAGAATATTGTTTAGTCAAAGTTACTGAAGTAGAGCTGATATTAAGAAGATAATCAATCAGCCCTTCCACTGAAGCTTTATTTGCTTGTTAGGTATGTTAGGTATATCACTGTTTCTGTGTGATACCTAACATCCCACAAGCCAGTTTACATGACTGCTCGTGGTTCCTTATATGAAGTTGTTCTGCTGGTATTTCAGAGAGTGGCTTGGGTTGGAAAGGACCTGAAAGATCAGATAATTCTAAATCCTCTGCCATGGGTAGAGATACCTTTCACTGGACCAGGTTGCTCAAGAGCCCCATCCAACCTGGTCTTGAACAATTCGTGGCATAGGGGATCCACATCTTCTCTGGGCAACTGTTCCAGTTCCTCACATTCTTATAATAAAGAATTTTATACAAGGTTTTACATTTTGGACTTTTTTATGAGCTCAGTAAACAGACTGTATCATGTGCTAGGTATTTGCTGCTTCTTATTGTGTGCTAACTTTTCAAATAACATGTTTTCAATTAAATTGAGTTTGTTTGATGGCCTCCTCTACTGAGTGGCAAGTTGCTGCAGCTAGGTGTTTTGAAGAAGACTGTCACTGAAGCACTTTTTGGTTGGTCTTTTATTTTTGCTCCTGTGGGAAACTCTGGTAAATTAATTCAGATACAACTTACTGGCTTTGATGTCAGTCTTATGAATTGAAACAGCAGGATTAGCAGTACACTAAGATGCCAGTTGTTTCTCAGAGCTGCAGGTCAAACAAAAAACGTGTTTCAAGTGTTCGAGTGTGGTTCTGCGAGAGATGGTATGCACTGTTGTGATGGAAGTTCTACCACAGTCAGAGATGGACAATTCTGATGTGCCCAGATGTAGCGGACATTAACAAGAGAGTTCCCTAATTTTCACTGACTATGTGAATTCCTCACTGGTGATGAATTTTCACCAGAGATTGGAAGTCAGGAGGTTTAGTTGGTGTGGCCATCTGAGAAGTGCAACGCTTGAAAGGTCATTTGACTTTCTTGTGCCTTGATTTACTTGTCTTCTTTCTTACAGCACTTCACAAAGTTTAGAGAGTTTCTTTACAGCCTGAAGTGCCTTGTGATCTTTGGTCAAAGATAATATATACATGTGATGCACTGTCTGCTCTGATTAATTTTGTGCTGTCATAGGAGTCTGAATAGTCCAGGAATGGCGTAGTTATTTGCTGTGAAAGCCAGCGTGTTGTTTGGGGGCAGAAATTGAGAATTTTCTTTATAGTAACTGAATTCATGCCTTCTATCTTAATATGTTAACTACTTCTGGTGCTAAAAGGCTAAATCTAAACAAGTTATTCAATAATAGAAAAGCACATCCAAAACACAGCTTTTTATTTTCACTCTGTTTGCCAAAGCTTGAAAGTTTGGCTTGTCAGCAGCAATTAGCAACAGACAGAAGCTTGAAGTTGATACTTACAGACAGCAATAGAGGAGGAAGAAAGGTGGAGTTGAAAAGTGTACATGCATTTTTTGTAGAAATGAGTGCTTTCTCTGAGGTGTCCTGGTCCAAGGCTACAAAAATGGGTTGGCAAAAATACAGCAATATGTGTTTTCTAAGTGGGAAGAGAATATTTCTGTGTGCTTCCAACTAGAATATCAAATAAGTTGACTTATTAATCACCATTTTTTGCATTTTCGTTTTTCAATCGTTGAGTTGATTTACTTTCTCCTTTCTTTACTTCTCCTTTCTCTTTGTAAGGAAAAACTGTGGTATGAATCAGATTATTGGCTGAGAAAATAAGTTTTGACACTCGTGCAACAGTTTAATGAATCAGTATACTGGCTTCATTTTCTGGTGTCTTTAAGAGTAGCTGAAATTGTATAAAATTCAAGATGGTATCGTAGAGTAAAGAACCCTGTGTTTTGTTGCTGGACTGTAGGATGAAGCATGTGTTTGCCTCCAGGAAAATAAGCATTTTGTTCAGAGACCTCTTTATTGAATATTTCTTTTCAAGAGGCCTAGTATTCTGGAAAATTTTTTCTATTGTAAAAGTCCCATGTACCATTAAATGCGATTATTATTTTGATGAATAAGCACAGCTGGCATTTCTTTTCAATATCTGACTGCCTTCTTTTTGAGCCTGTAAATGTCCTGTTGTCAAGAGATTAGCCTTTGGGGTAGCAGTTAAATTGTTCATTTCTACTGATTGCCAGGCAGGACAGGAGCATAGATATGAACTGGCTAGATAGACTGCTCTGAATGATGTGTGTGAACTGTGAACTGCAGTTTGTGAGTTAGGAAATAAAGCTTAAAACAGTTATCTTTTACCAGTACTGTAGCTTCAGTGTGTTGCCACATGCCAGCATTGGTTAAAATTCAGATGTTGCAGTTTTGTTGAGTTTGGTTTATTTTTCAAGGTGTTGCCCTGGGGGCTTCAGACAGGAAGGGTTCCCAAGTCTATTGCACAGTTCCAAATGGAAGAAAGGGAAAGCCAAATAGTTATATTGGCTTTCAGCTATTTTAGGGTGGATTGGTTACAGCAAACTTAGGTCCTGAAGTTGCAGGCATTTTAGTGTCTGTCCTGCCCTCCAGTCTGCAATGGGAAAGGTCTGGCACTGACCTGGCATTTGTACCCAGAGGAAGAATCACACGCCCCCAACACAAACTTTAGCTGGTTGCCTTTCTTCCACTCTGATGGTGTATGATTAAGAATCTAAGTGTTGAGGTCCTGGATTTCTCTGAATCATGTACTGGTTCTCTGCTCTCCACCTTTACATCTGCACTTTGAGGATTCTTTGCAGTGAACCCTGCAGGTGCACAGGTACATCTAATATGGGCAGAACACTCCAAAAACCAAACCAAAAAACCTTTCAGTTTTTTCCTACAGGGAACAAAATAGTATCCTTAATTATTCCACTATGATGAGAATGTCTCAGGAAAGGGCAGAACAACCTTTTGTCCTCATCTATTTAATTTGGGAATACACTCATCTTCCTTATTTTATTAATTCATTTAAAGTAGAAAAGAGCTAACTGAAGTTGGTCAGCCTTTTAATTCTTTCTTTGGTATGCCAGTTAGCTTTTGTTAAAGAAATGCAGATAGCTTAGGTAACTTAATACTGTAATGCCAGAAGACACTAGATCAAACTCACTAGTGCAGCTCAGAATCAACTGTGCCTCCTCAGTAGACAGCTCTTGATTGACACTTGTTTTGGTGTTAATAGACTTATTTAGCAAATACTCTTAGGGAACTATGTAAATACAAAACAGACAGCTCTCAGTGTCCTTGGGTCTCAGTTAATTGTCAAAGGACATGTGCATGAAATTTCTATTGTGCACAGGTATGTATGCTTTTTCTCTGCTTTACAATATCTGGCTAAGATGTAAATATGCTTTTGAATTCTGTTATAGCTCTGATTTCTTTTCTAACTGAAATATTTTTGTTTTTCAGTTTTGGCAAGCGTTCTGCTGGCAGCTTCAGACGTGGATGTGAATGCATTGTTTTAGAGCCATCTGAAATGATTGTGGTAAGAATATTTTCAGTCAGTTGCTTTCAAGTTTTACAGACCAGCTCTGGTAACACTTCAGCTTCCAACAAGACTTACGATTTTATGGTTTCTACATGATCTTTTAATAAATATGAGATGTCATACCTACAATTTATATTGTTCTTACATTTACTTTTTCAGATTTCATGTAAAACTAAAGTTTTCTTGTGCTGGCAGAATAGTTTGTTGTTTTTTTGTTTTTTTTGAAACAGTTTCATTATTATTATTGGTAAACCTAGATGCTTTAAAGTTTTAATTTCAGGTTAGTTCAAGTAATTAATGTTTGAATTAAATTTAATCTCAACTGTCTCAGGTTTTTAAGAATAAATTTGAATGTTTTTAAATTCTGTCAACCTTTCTGGGTGAAGGTGAGGGTATTTTGTTAGCAGCATCTGCTATAGTCCAGTGGCAGAACACTGTCTCTGAGGGTTCACAGGTTTAAAAGTTTTATTTGACACCTTAGGGCATGCCATCTGAACAAATGCAGAATTGGTGGGCTAATTTTTTTTTCTTTCTGTCACAGAGATACAGACTAGTTCATAATATAGGCATGACAATTATCTAAGCCATGTAGGTAGCTTAAATATAGACTGTGACACTAACTAACATTTTTTCTCCCAAAAAGTAGCAGTTTCTGTAAAACTTGTGGAAGCTCAGGAAAATGTGGTATTACTTTAGGATTGTTTATTTCCAGTTTGTGTAGCTCGCATCTGACCATTTGGGAAAGAGTTTGTTGTCCCAGTTCTGTTTTCTAGAAGTATACAATTTCACTGGTTGTAGCTGTGTGAATGTCTGCCTGTTTCACATGCACTCCCTTTTAAGTTATAAGGAAGAGGGGTATAAAGATAGGTATTGGGAAAGGAGATGAGTAAACAACAAGAAATTTTTTGGACTGATGGATAATGTTAGGTCAGAGGCAAGTGTTTGCCAAAAAATGTAACCACTACAGTTCTGGAAAGATGAAATTGGATGCTTCACTCAGGCTCTCAGAGGAATAATTGTACTTTGAATAGAAAGAATCCTATCCCCAGAGTTGTTTGGGCACACAAGAGGTGTAGCAGGGTGTGAGTGTGAAGGTGTCAGACGGGAAACTGATCCTCCCTGCAGAGGGGGTAGACACTGCCTGCTCTTCTGCTGAGCCAGGAGCTGTGCTCATCCATTTGAGTTAGTGCACTGAAGGCTCTACTATGTCACTTGGGCTGACTGATGTGTGACACTTCTGACAGGGATAAGCTGCAAATTCATAGGAGTATTTTGTCTAACATTTCCTTGTTGAAAAATGTGCAGGAACCTTGCGAGGTGCCTCATCTCTCATCCTGAGGGATGGAATTGAGTAACAGGAATTAACTGAATCCCCCTATATAGTCAATGATGGAAGCTGTGATTTTTTTCTTCATTTCCTTGTTAGTCTCAAATAGCTCGAGTAAGGTTTCTATTAGTAGGGTAAACACAGAAGAGATGTTGATTTTCACCCAAATTACTGAAAAAAGATCATTCTCTTCTGGGAAGACCAGAATTATTAGTTCAAATATTTTCATAGCAGCAAACTGTTGTGTAGTAAAGTAGTCTTCAAACTCTGTAGACAGTGAAACTGAGAAGACTAATTTTATAAAAGGATATACCTAATAGGTATTTTATTTCTCCCTGTTGTTGTTTTGAAGTGGGTTTTTTTGAATGCCCAAATCCAGTCTATTAGAAATTCTTTTATGCCTTCAAAATATTTGAAATAATAAAACCAGTCCTGCCTGAAGAGTGAAGCTTTTGCCATGGATCAGTTAGGGAAGATGCTGAATAGATGTCAATAGGGAAACAGGCAAGTGTTCTCTTGTACCAGTTTTCTTTCTGGAATGTATTGATTGGTGAAATGTTTGTATTTGCGCAAGTGTTTGAAAGGGGCGAGGAAGGAAGAATTTTTCTTCTGTCATTTTTAAAAAAGTGATCATATTCTATGATCCTTTCCATACTAATGTTGTTCTATTTCTTTTTTAGCAGAGATTTCACACTTAGTGCTGAAAATGCAGCAAACTCAAAGCTGGCTGCTGCTTTTTGAAAATAGGATTTCTTCTGTTTCCAACAAGAGGAAACATTTTTCTCTCTTGTGGGGAAAGACACACTCTCTTGCATCTGTTGTAGGTTGATTACATGGAAGAAAATGAGGAGTATTTCCAGCGTCAAGCATCTCACAGGCAATCTCGAAGGAGGTTTAGGAAAATCAACCAGAAAGGGGAGCGACAAACAATTATTGATACTGTTGACCCTTATCCTGTGGGGAAGCCACCTCTACCTAGAGGCTACCATACGGTAAGCTGTCTGTATTTATGGTTCACAGTAAGTCATAGATAGGAAAACTACTGAAAACAACACGGTCAAAATGACTAAACTTGCTGGTATCTTTCAAGTGTGCTTCTGTGGGGAGGTTTCCCTTCAAAATAACTGTGAATATGGCTCCATCAGTGCGTGAACATGTGTGCAGCTTGCATCTCAGTTCAGAGTTGAAAGTACGTTTCTTATGAGTGTGAATGTCGTGTATTATTTTTTAATGTTCTGATCATTATGGGAAATTGTTCAGGAAATTCTGCTCTCATTTCCTTTTCTATTAAGTTACAGTAGAATTAGTTCAGTGTATTGTGTTAAAAGGTCAGTTAGTGAAGCACTCATTCACATATGTGATAACAGGTGTTGCCTGGAAAGGACTGTGCTGCATGGCAGTACACCAAATTGGATTAAATCTGTCATTTCTTTTTGGAATCGAGAACTGAAATGTAAAATTGAAATGAACTTCTGATGGTATTTTGCCCTTTATACTTGGATTTTAGTGAGCTATGTAGTTGGCCCATCATGGAGGAAATAATTTGGTAATTTTACTTGATTGCTTTTGGGGGTGAGGGAGGGAATCTTCGTATGTTTCCAGACTTTTTCTTGAGATGAAAATAAACTAATAATTAAAACTTTTTCCATGAAATAATTTATATGGCTTTTAAACTGAGAAAAGCTCTATTAGATTAATATGTTTGTTTTGTATTGATTACAACTGTGAGCAAAATACGGGAAAAGCTGTTTGTCTTTGGCTCTCATTTATTTGTTTAAGCCCTAAATCTGGTAGAACCATAAAGGCCTAGGCATAAATGACTTTGTGCATATTTAATCTCATTGAGTTCCACGGGTTGAATTTTGTACAATGTAAGCCATATACACATAAATTTGCAGGATGAGAGCTTTAGTGATTTTAAAAGTCCATCTTTGGTGCAATGCAGTTGTTAGCTCTTTCAGTTTTTCTTTCCTTACCATTTATTCCTTGACTTGTTTGCCAGTTCACTGTATATTCAATGTGTGTCTATAAGTGTGTAGATGTTTGATTGCATCTGTTAATTATACAGGCTTTTCCTCATGACTCGAATAATTACATTTTATGCCAACAATTTGGTTTTGTTTATACAACAGCTTTTAATGGTTTAATTTTCAGTGCAGTTTTAATTGCCTCTAGATTTAAGGTGAATTGAGCCAGTTGACTTGGTTTGAAAATAAAGCATTTTACTGGCCTGTATTTGGGGGGGGGAAAAAAAGTGGTATTGTACTTTGTAGGAATTACAGAAATAATTACTTTTGCTCATATTATTTAGATGTGTGTGTTGTGCTTAGCAAACAGTGGTAGTGTGAATTGTACCTAACTCTAGAAGGGCAATATTTAGATTATACAGTGCCATTTGCATTCGTAGGTCCTTGCCTGTTGTATAAATTTCACTTCAGGTGTGCCTGATGAGTTTTTGTAAGCTTAACTGGTACTAAAAAGCAAAAGTCCATCCTGTGCTATTCTGTTGTGCAAGTTCATAATGGTTTTGTGTATGTGCTGGGAAATCCATTGCAAGAGAGATTTCATATTAAGGTTGGAAGAGATTGCCAAATAAACTGTAAAATTTACAATAATTGCAGTAAAATGTTGCTTTTCCAAGTGTAATATAATACTTATGCCTGGCTTTATTATTTTTATCAAGGCAAATAGAGTCAAATAAGCTCAAATGAATTTTACAATGTATTAACTACATTTTAGTGACTTTTCATGCTGGTCCATTTCCTCCTGTTTTTACAGTATTTGGTGATCTTGTAGACATTATTCCCTCATTCACTTCCACTAGCAATGTTACTTCTATTGCTTTCACCATACGTGTTACAGGCTGCATTGTCTTTTAGCCCTTCCTATTTTATGTCCTTTGACCTCATTTTATTGGTCTTAATTTCTTGAAAAATTGACTGAAAAAAGCAGGATTTTTTTGGAAATGCATAGGAATTTAAGATATTATAGCACATATCTTGTGGACTTGTTGCACATTCATTCTTTGGTCAGTATCTGTCAGGGTGTCATTTTTGTTTCTAATTTTTAAATTTTTGATAAAGAAAGATGAAAGCATTAAATTAAATTGAAAAAGGATTAATATGATATAATTTTTTTCAAGTTTACTCTTCCATGTGCATGTGTACTAGTTTAGGTATTACGTATAGAAGACTCAAAGTAATAAAGCTGCTTTCATAGGATCCTCAAAATCTTCACAATGTGTAATTTTCCTATAGTCTGTTTTACCCTAAATCCATAGAGTTAGCATGTAGAACTATTGTATTGGTTGTTGATAAATAATTATGCTTTATTTGCAGTAGGCTCTGAATGCTTTTCTTCAGAAGGTTCAAACAGTATTTTCTGAAGAAAGTTTTCTATAGCATAAAAGCAGACATGAAATGCAGATGCATGGTGTGCTTTTCAAGAATTAAAAAATTAAATGCAGTGCTCTCAGGTGCAGCATGGCTTTCTGCAGTAGAGCCAACTATATGGGATAGTGGACCCTCATTAACGTGATTTTAACATTATCTTCATAGTGGTGGAATGTACTATGGCATGTCTGATAATGTTCATCTTTTCCTTTCCTCCTATATGGCATTCATTTCATTTTGGCTCACAGGAATGCACTAAACCTCAGGTATTGTAACTTACTGTGTACGGTCCACTAACAATTTACTCGTGGGTTTGCGGTGTGATGCCATAATACTGACGTGACATTATGACTAAAATTGCCTTGTAGCCTTTGCTTTGATAGTTCAGCAATCTCATTGTGATGTAAAAATACCTGTGTAATTGTGACGTTTACTGACAGTACCATGTCTCTTGCCCAGCTTGATTCACCTTCCTTGCTTTGGCATCCTGTGATGTTTAGGAAATTAGAAGTATAAACAAAGGGTGTATATCAAATATTTAGTGTTTGGCAGGTGCTTTACACAAGTATCTCCTTCATGGCTCAGAGGACTTAATCTTTGATTTTGACTTAAAAACTTGGCCCCCTGTCACTGTTTAGTACCTGTATGTCAGTAAAACAGGGAAGTGGAGTGTGACAGGATGAGCAGTAAAGAAACTAAAGAGGCTTTGCCATGGTGTTTCTTGCTTGTCTTCCATTCTGATGGTTTCTACTGACTCAGTATAAAGAGGCTGGATTTTCTAGGCAAAGTATGTCTGAAGTGCCATTATCTGAAACACAGGTTTGCCAAACTAGGGAGAAGAAGATGCCCAAATAAGTCAAGTATCTTGGAATGGTACCAAACCAAACAAAATATGTACGTTTTTCCTGATATCAGATATCCTCAAATGCTCTCAAAGTGATCTGAAGATCTGAGTGGCATCTTTTAAACTTAAGGGGCATTTGCACCTGTCAATGCCAAAATAAATTCTGAGCATCCATCAGATACAATGTTTGATAAGAATGTGTATTATTAAATTGTCAAATGTCCCCACTTTTATGCTTAAGAAATCTCTTGTGATAGAACTGAAAACAAATTGAAATGACTTAATTTTATTTAGGTTAAAAATTCTCCCTTTCTTCAAACATTGCTTTTGTCAATTTTCCTGCTATTTTTTTATCAGGAAATGTGTTTATTTTAAAAGTTCCTTCTGTGTCACATTGTCAAATTCATTTATCTAAAACACTTAGAGAGTTGAAATTTCAATATATTTCCAGTATCATAAACAAGTGATTTCTGGGCTGAATTGTTCTCTTCCTTCAAAATGTATAGTACACTTCTTTTAGGAACCCAATTCCTTATCTTCAGATCAGTGCTCCCCAGTTTTTCAGTGGCATGATTCTGAGTAACCTATGGTTACTAAAACACTATGTTTAAGGGTGATAATGTACTTCTCAAATTATGGTAGGAATTTGAAAGACTCTGTAGTATTTTATAACTTACCCTAATGTTTGAAAGATCATTTGATGTGAAATCTAATGTTGAGTATCGGTACTCAGGCATATTACTTTTAGAACAAGTGTTGGTGGTTTCTAGGGTAAGGAAAATAGAAACTTCATTGCAAATGGAAATAAAATGAATGTGTTTTACGACACAGATAAAATTACATCCTTTTTTTGCCACCTGTATAGTTCGGTAAAATTGATCAGTTCTTTTTCGCGAAAGAAAAAATTAAAGCCTATAAGTTTGAGCTGTTCTCAAATGAATCTAGAAAATGTTTGCTTGTGCTTCTCATGTGTCAGAAGCATCTTTAACTAGGTTAGTGTTAATGCCTCCTTACTTAATAGCAGAAATAGGATTTTAACTCCTGAATGTAGATTTTCATTCTGTGTGTACGTATACTTAAGGCTACATCATATTTTCAGTGCAAAGCCTTTGTTTAGAATGATTTGACTGAAACAAGTGTGAACCCATTCTCCTGAGAACCTACATGGCTTTACTTCTGCTTTAGACTGTTGTTTGTTGTTTTGGGTTTTTTTAATATACTTTAAAGTGAATAGTCACCTGTGGAATGATTTTAATAAAGGATAGACTTTCTTGTAGTATCTTACTGCCAGTAAACTCTGTGGCTGCTTCAATGCATGTGTGAAGAATTAGTCATGCTCAGTCTGAGTGTTGCTGAGCTGGCTATTCTGTATATAATGTATGGAATATTTGGCATAAATTGACACAAGCTCATAAAGGAAAAATCACTTTGTCCAAAATAAGGTGCTGTTGTTTAGTGGCATAGAGATTACAAGCTGTGACTTGTAACTCCCTGGTTTGTGATAGTGTGTGTCTCTCTAGACTTGGTATGTAAACTGAGATGTGGGCTTTTGCTAGTCTGTACTGTAGTCTTTACTTTGCTAAAGGCGAAGTATCAAATCTTACTGGGGTGGAGTTGCAGGTAGGCCTGTAAGAATAATGCTGAAGCACCTGCGGATAGCCCTGGACAGAAAGATGGTGTGAGGTGTTTTACTCTGTGTGAATCTCTCTAGATTTGAATTAGTTAACAGGCTTATGAAATTTGCTGCTAGTGCATTGTCAGCCAGCTGCTGAAATCACTGCAGAAGGGCTCTCTGCCTTTAGTAGCCTTCTTTATCCCATTCAGCTTGAGATTCACGTGGGGTGACAATCCCTTTATCCGGTGCTGGAAAGAAAAGAGTAATGGGCACAGAGCCATCGATAACCCCGGCTTCCACCCCAGTTACAGGCATGTAACAATTTCATCCTCACACACTGCTGTGGAGCACTGTCAGATGTGTTTAGGGCAGACAAGTATTCCTTCTGGATTTTATTTGAAAGAGTTGGCTGAAAATGTGAATGAGAGGAGGGCTGGAAATTATACAGTGTCTAATGTTGCTGAGTCAAATCTGATCTGCAGCCATGACTCCCTGAAAAAATAAACATGAGAGTTTTTTCAAGCTTTTTGTGTGTGTGTGTGTGCTATTTTTAGAAAAGGATAAGAGCCTACTCATTTAGTAGCAAATTGTAGAAAACTTTCTTCCTGCTCCTATCTTATTTTAAAACTAATAGTGTAAAACATTGGCAAAGTAGCCTTTTTTTTTCTGAAAAGTTTTGGATTCCCATTGTCTGTCAAGAATCTAAAATACCTGGATTGAAAATTTATGTTCAGATTGTTTTATGAAACTAATTTGCCTTTACCTTTCTTTTGTCTGCAAAATAATATTATAAAACTGTTGTATTTCATATTGCTACATTTAGGAAAGATTAAAAAAAAACCCTTTTTTTTCCTGCCTGAATTAGATGCAAAACCCTGGTTGTTTTCCTTTATTCAGTGTGTGGCTACTGAAGTGATATAGAAGTTTATAAGATGACAAGCAGTGTTTTCTGATTGTTAACAGAGATGACAATTTCAAGAAGTTGATTCAATTTTTTGCACTTTGTTGGAGAAGTCCAGTATAAGTTGGGATGAGGTTTAATCTTAAGAACCAGCAGGATACCATTGCTTCTCTGCATGTTTGCTTATGTTGTAAAATACGTGTTGCTGCATGTCTTTCCATGGACCACACATATGATCATGAAGTACCTCACATGTGCTTGCTTTTCAACAGTGTGGACTTTGCAGTAGCTTGATAAACTGTATTCATGTTAGTGCATTGTATTTTACGTAGTCAGTTGATTCCAGTGTCACAGCATACTTAGTTGTCTTGTGGAGTTTCACTTGTTTTAAGTTAGTTTGAGTCAGTAGAAGTGGTTGCTAGATACCCAGTCTACAAGAAATCTGTTTAAAGGAACACTGTCAATCTTTCAAGCCTGTAAATAGCTGCAGCTTTTAATGCTTCTGATGATTTTTAGAAATATATAGAACTTCTATTCTAATACAAGATCACTTACTAAAACAAAATACAAACAGCAGATTTGGTCATGAGTATTCACATTAACAATAAGAAAAGCTTGCTCTTAGGGAGAAAGAACCATGTCTAAGAAAATTATTTGATGGGACAGTGGGCAAGAAAGTGTGATAGACACAATGAAAGCTTGACTTTGTGAAAAGGTGCAAAGGATGTGGAGAGGTTGGAGGGAAAAAGAATTTTTTAAGCATCTTTGACCTTAGAAGTGTTGCAAGTATATTTACAAAGGAAAACAGTGCCCACAGAAACAAGTGGGGACAAATAGACTTGGTTGTCAGAAATGTTTGGAGTGCAGGATGTTCAAAGGTTTTGGCTTTAGAGGCTCGTATGAGTTATGGTACCTGGACCTATTTAAATGGATTAGATTTTGGAACTTGCTGGTAACTGAATTTCTCCAGACAGAGGAAAAATGTGAAGAGGAAGGAAACTGAGGAGGTTCTCCTCTGGGGCTTAGGCAAAATGAAAGCAAGAAGATTGCCTTTATTTTAAAATAAAACTTGAACTGAACTCACTCTGTTCCTGGTTATGACACAAATTAATTTAAGTAATGTCAGCAGAAAAGCATAATTGGGTACACACCTAAATTTGCAGAGTATTGCTGATGAGAAGTAGTGTGGTATGCAGTTTGAAACGTGTTAGCATAGATAATGCATGCTTGTTTGCCCACACAAACTTGTCTCTATTAATAACAAAACAGTATAAAATAATTCATTTAACATTTCAAGTGTTCATGTTGAAAGTAAAATACACTGTATTGATTGTTCCATTAATAAAAGGGCTAATTCTGAATACTGCCAAGTGCAAGTGTCCTTTTACCTGGAAGGATATTTGTTAAGTTGCTTTTCTTCATCTACAAAATCCAGTGTGTAATTTCAAGAGCAACTGCTTTTATTATTCTATGATAGTGATGATCTGCTCATGATTGCAATTGAGCTTGGTGTGCACATCATAATGGGAAGTAATGCAAAATACTAAATAGATGGATATAGTCTGTATATTTGAACACATGCAGTAACATTAATTCCTGAAGAATGTGACTGTGTTATACATGTTAGGTGCATTTTGAAGTGAGACACTACAAAAATGGTGGGATAATTTCACCTGAAATGTGAAATGCTTGAGATGATTTGGCCAGCTCATGGTAACCATGTTTTTTATGGAAGTTGGATGTTTCTTCATGGGAGCATCCACTGGTAACGTTATAATGGCAATAAGTAACTCCCATTCCTGTGTTCTGGCAATACACTACCTTTTTAGCCTCACAGCTTCCTTTCTTCACCCCTGTTGTAAGGGATTGTTACTGTTTCAAGTTATGTATTAAGTTTTGTATTATTATTAATATATGAGCAATGTTATCATTTTATTTTGTGTAGCACCCAAAGCAAAGCAAAATTGTTAGTTCATCATCCTTTTAGTAATTACTACTGGCAAGCTAATGCAAAATTAATGACATGCAGTGTTATTTACTCAACTTGCAGCTTCTGTCAGAGGTTGTCTATTTTTATAAATTACATCATCCTTACTGCAGAACTCTCATATCCATTGGGATTTACTATTCTTCCATTCCCTTTGGAAGGGCTCAGATTGACGTCATAACTGGATTTGTAATTGTGATTAGAAGTGGAAACTGAGAGAAACATTGAAGCCATGCAGTATTTTCTGCAACTGAAGTGTCAGTAATATTTCTGAGGGGTTTTTTTTTTCATATATTAATGCACTGGGTCCTGTCTACAGCTTGTAGAGTTGACAATGACCACACATACGTAAAACTTTGGTTAATAACAGGCTAGATTTTCTAGAGTAGCACAATTTTATTGCTGATACTGACTTGTGATGTGCTCTTTTATACTGTACAAAAGATTGTTTTTCTGAGATGTAGGGTGTAAAACTAAATGTGAGGTATGTCATCAAAGCATAAAGTTGTCCATGCAGCAGAAAAATGGATTTTTCATAACTCTTTTCTAAATTGATCATTGCACAAGTTTAAGAAATACAAATATTGTATTTCTACCAATTGGACTCGATGATCCTTGTGAGTCCCTTCCAACTCAGCAGATTCTGTGATTAGAGCTGAGGAAAATTAAAAAAGCAAATATACACATGTGTAAAGGGATATCCTCATTAGAATGGGGTTGTTCAGTTAGAAACACTGTTTATCTATAAAGTACATACAGGGAAATGGGATCTGTCATATTATATTTGTAGAATGCCAATACAGATCATTTCAATGCTGGCATTTCTGTACAGACCAGTATCATGAGTGATAATAGTAGTGCAGTTATTTGCCCACTAAAGGATGGAAAGAAGCTGTCAGTTCATTTTTTCCCTCAAGCATCCGAGCCATTGTTATGTGACCTGAGCTTGTCATAGTGACTTAAAGATAAAATTATTAGTATTATTAGGTGTTTCTGAGTACTTTTAATAAAGCCTTGTATTTGACTTGACTAGTTTCAAATTATCATTTTGCTGAGTGAATTTCAAAGCTCTAAAAAAATTAACAAATTTAGTAGCTAAAATATCCTAGAGCAACTATAGAATTGAACATGGGGAAAATGTAATGATCCAAGATCCAAGAAGGCAAATGGCATTTTTACCTGGATCAGCAATGATTGTCACCTTGTACTCAGAACTGGTGAGGCCGCTCCTGGAATCCTCTGTTCAGTTTTGGGTCTCTCACTACAAAAAGGACATTGAGGTGCTGGAGCATGTCTAATGTGTGATGGATAAACTTTATTGGGTAGATGTGTGTATTACAGTGCCCAGGCTAGATCCTGCTGAGTGTAAATGCCATTATCCATGTTTGCTTCCTTCATTCAGTAGCAGTTCATTTCAGGAGAGCTAACAAGTCCTAAGTAAAGCAAGGTAGTTACCTTGAATTTACCACAAGGCTTTGTGAGTTCTTTCCCTGTCCTTTACCACCCTATGGTGTAAACATACTTTTTATGCACTTTTTAAATTCCTTGTATTTGCACTTTTCTGATGGAAAAAATTTTAATTTTTTTTTTTCCTTTTAGAAACCCTTTTTTAAAATGTAAGGTCTAGTTAAAGTGTTAGTATTCTGTTGTATGTGTAATGGGCATTGGGAGCTGGGCTTAAGGTTTGAGTGGTTAGTGTAAATTATATTTGAATTTTCAGACAGTAAAGTTTTAACATGCAGCTGGAACAGCTGGCAGGTGTTATATGTATTGTTGATGTGCCTGGCAGAAAACCTACACATATTGTGTTCTCACACTTTTTCATTTTTTTATATGCATGTGTGTATGCATGTCCTACAATACAAAATATTTTACTTTTCCTTCCTTTTACTTCTAAATTATGTATTACTCTTGAACACTAATTGGTGAATAAAAGGCCTGCAGCTAACTGGTTTTAAAGTTTTAGAATGATCTGTGGTGCACAAAAGACCACTTTAAAAGTAAGAATTCTGACACCAGTCTTGGAATACAAAGCAATGTAGAACCAAATTACAAGGGAAACTCAGTCTGGCAGGTGCAGTTCTACCTATTTTTATTTAACACTTCTGTATCTAGGTAGCTGATCTTGTAATTGCAAGGGAAAAAATGTAGTGTTACATTTGCAAAATGGGACATCCATCAAGTGATGGTAGTTGGCTTCCTGATTTATTTTAATTAGGGAAA